>NC_134530.1:244778301-245460801 GCF_050624435.1 Tenrec ecaudatus | reverse complement strand
CAGCATGTCACTGAGCTCAACCGAAGCCACGTCAAACACATTGAAATAAAAACCATCACCATGATTGATGTGCTTCACCGATCAGGACCCCTAGAGAGACCCCTGGCACATTCATCTCAAACCCAACGCTGGTAAATTCTAGTTGGTCATTATCAACCCTGAATGATAGAACTGTGGGGGCTGCCGGCCAGAATGGGCCCCAGGGAAAGAGTGTGTCTTCTGGAAAGGTAAATACTACAGGTCCAGTGTTATGACATAACAAGGCCCAAACAAGCCAGCATGTGTTATCATCACGTATGGAACTATAGTTCAGTGTCTCCCAAAGACTAAAACTAGGACATCTGGCGCCGGATAAAACTTGCAACCGTCACTTAAGACGTCTGAACCATCCCTTTTTCTCTGCCATCAAGTTGATTCCAACTCATAGAGACCCGATGGGGCTAGCACAACTCTCCCTGTGGGTTTCTCAGGCTGTACATCTCTAGGGAAGCATAAAGCCTCATCTTTCTGCCAAACAGTGGCTGGTAGGTGTGAACTGCTGACCTTGTAGTTAGCAGCCCAACATGAAACCCACTATGCTACCGGAGCTCCTCTAAAGAAAAACTAAACAAAACACTACAGTTTTTTTGTTGTTGATCCAAAATAACTACTGATTACAAAACCTTTTGCAGAATAGAGGGGGTAGGGGTGTTAAACTAAGTTTAAATAGTTCTATTTCTTTATATCAAAATTCACAACCTATTCCTATAATGAAAAGTCCCATGCTAAACAGATAACAAGTATTAAATTTGCAAAGAAATACCCCCTAAAAAGGCCAGTTATTTGGATTACAAACCAGCAACAATAATAAAATAAGCTTACAGGATGATCAGAAACAGCAAAGTCCTTAATTTATTAGGACAGGTTATTTTATCCGATGCCCAAGGTACATTCATAATAGGATAATACAAAGAGGAGCCTCAGCTTTTAAAAGAAACAGAAAGCAGATATTTATGAGAACACCATTAAAACTATCCAGTATACAGGCTTTGCAAATGTCAGTGAGAGTGCTCTGTATTACAAAATGAAAAGGCGGTGTGTGTGTGTGTGTGTGTGTGTGTGTGTGTGTGTGTTTTACTGGAGAAACTCGTAAATTCTTTGTGTTATTCCCAAGTTAAGGCATATGCTTTGTTTAGTGGTCTAACAATTTTTGCTTTCCTGGATATCCTGGTTTGTGACTAAGAATTTCTAAATATGTACTCTATTTAATGTTCTCAAGTCACATTCCCTTACCTAACACACAGCATGAGAGCTCTTAATTTCAGCAAAAGAACATTATGCACTCCCCCTTCCCATCCCTATGGGATATTAGGCAATGCAGTATTCCTTCCTTCCTCGACACTGCCAAGTACAATGCCTTACTAATAGGTGTCCACACCCTGTTGGCTCTGCAAGGAGTCATATCCAACATTAAGGTTCAAGTTCAGATCTCTAGTGGATTGCCATAAATCTCTGAAATGATCCATAATTTTGCTGAAGCTGGCATGCACCTTTTACTTAGATCAAAGGAACCTAACTTTTAGAAATGAATCCTCTTCTCGATCTCTGAGTGCTTGCAATGATGTTTACTATAGAAACTGAATTACTAACAACTGGCACTAAAGGCAGTGCCCAGGACAAGGAAAATGTAGCAGCTGTGAATCAAGAGCAGTTACCCATGAGCTCAGTTCTTAGAGTCAGGAGTGCATGAAAGATGCTTAGTCTTTGCTACTATGACATCAACTTCCTTACATCACTTTATACCATCAGAGACTAAACATTTCAAGACCTCTTATGAAATCTCTTAAGGTGGAACAACTTAATACATTAATGATTAATATTATTTGCAATACTTATCCACACACACCCCTCCACCCAAAAGAGAGAGGCAGTATCTTTTCTAAGAAGGTAAGTGAAAAATAAAGGGGGTGGGTGCCTGGTAATAGATCAGAAAAGGATGTGGGGCCTATGTCATCTTGTCTCTGAGAACAAAGCCCAGGGAAAACTTGCAATGGAAATCAATAATAATGCATAGCTCTTACCAAGTTGAAAAGCAGAAGAATAAAAAAAGCATTTTTCAGTCTTCAACATCATTTTCTGTTCTCAATATCAAAACATCATGCCAATAGCTTTTTGGTGTAATATATTTTGGATAGCAATTTAATTTGTATATAGTAATATATATTCATTTCTTGGAAAGGTCAATTGTGCAATATTACAAATCTCCCTTAAAAAGACCTTACTTTTATTAAAAGTTCCTTTTAAAATTTAAGTCCAACACCCTCTGATTTAGACAAACTTCAAATAGAGGAACAAGAAATTTTATGACCCAAAAGATTTTAATGATTTTCCTTTGGATCTGCTGGCAGATCCAAAATTATCCCTACTTGGACGTAGTGTATGCCACTTACATAGAAACAAAGAGTGCTAGAATGTCAGATTTTATCACAGTTATCTCAAAGATGGATCTTAACTAGAGATTATTTTATTTTTCATCTTTTACTAAATGTTTAATGCTAACATATTGACTCTTTTAAAAGACAACAGGTTAAACAGTAAA
The DNA here is from genome assembly GCF_050624435.1 of Tenrec ecaudatus. Lineage (NCBI taxonomy): Eukaryota > Metazoa > Chordata > Mammalia > Afrosoricida > Tenrecidae > Tenrec > Tenrec ecaudatus. The sequence continues at coordinate 245,458,223 of NC_134530.1, read as the reverse complement.
AACAGAGAGAAAGAGAAAAATTAGGACATCCACAAAGGATAAAAGTGCTAAAGAAAACAATGGTTCACAGGCATATATGGTTTGACTAGCGATCTTTGGTAGCACTGTGGTTAAAGTGCCGCACTGCTGCTAATCAATTTTGGTTTCAATCCACCGAGCGCTTGATGGGAGAGAGATGTAGCAAATGGCTTCAGTTAAGATTGACAGTCTTGGAAACCCGATGGGGCAGTTGTACTCTGCCCAATAAGTTAGAGTTGATTCTCTGACAATGGGATTGCTTTGTTAGTTGGTTATAGTTTCAGAAACGTTAGTATTTATGAACTACTTTCTTTTCAAATAAACTCTTTAACTTAGATTTTGGATAATTTGAGTAAAATCTCCATTCTATATTGACAGAGACAAGCCGATTTGATCGTTTATTTATAAAACCAACCATCCTAATCATTTATTAAAAAAATAAAATAATTCATCAATTTGTTTGCTTGACTTTTTACTATTTTATAAATTAATTCAGACTAGATTTCTACCCATTCCATAGGTAAGCCTTTGAAGAAAATACAGACGACTACCAAGTACCAAGGAGATGTGTATGGGGGCAGGAGGGGGTGGGAGAGACCACACATATTCTAGTATCAAAATAAGCCTGTTGAATGTACTCAGTTTTGTTGACTATGCTTTTTACTGTATGCCGGATCCTTAAAGTACAGTTAGAAGCTTTGATGCACAGTACTGTTTTTGGCTTGTTCGGTTTTTGCATTCCTACAGAAAAATCTGGTCAAGCAGGTTGAGAGCCATGTGAGTCGTCCCCCACTCACTGCATATGGCAGCTTTGCTCCCACCTTCCTTCTCCCACTCCATCACATGGCAAACGCAGACATGAAAGTATTTCCCTGTCACCCTGCTATTTTTCTAGCTCGCATTCTTTAGTGACACCTCCAATAACCAAATAGCTTCAGATAATTGCCATGAGAAGATCCTAAGTCCCAAAAAATTCACTGACGCTTAAGGACATACTGTGTTTGGCAGCTACTTTCCCTTTTTCTTTTCTAACAAACTCTGAGAATAAATTAAAATTAAAGTTAAAAGGAGTGCTTTGATTAGCCCGTGAATCCAACCCCTATTATTAACACCCCTTCTAAGTACGAAGAGCCTGGCACATAAGGAAACTAAAGACTATAGGGACACAGAAGGACAGAATCATGAGAAAGGAAGCTGCAGAAGGTGAGTGCCAACGGCAAGGTGGGAGACGGAAAGCAACCTTGAGTACAAAAGCTGATATAACTAGAAAGGCAAATACATCAAACAAGGGGGCCTAGTGGCATGGTGGGTTAAATCATTGAACTGCTAAACAGGAAGTCAGGGCTTCAAGCCCACTTGCTGCATTGTAGTAGAAAGATTTGATTGTCGGCTCCCATAAAGAGTTACAATCGTGGAAACACGATAGAAAGTTGCTAAGAATTGACTCAATAGCAGTGAGACTTGTTGGCTTATTGGTGTTGTTTATAGTTGACATTAGGAACTATAGGTTCCTGATTATACAGTCCCCTGTTATTCCTTGGAGTAAAGGCTTTTCCCCTGTTTTAATAGTTTCTCTTTAACTTTTATATAGTAATGTTTCTAGTTCTAGGTCTACATAGGTTAGACTTTATTTATAGCTGGAATGCACTTTTGACACGAAGACCCAAGTCTTGCATGAATTATGAAATTTTGGGGGTATTCTCCCTTCTGCTCTTTGAGTATCTGAAATATCCTTATTTTAAAATGTCTGCCAGAAGAGTTGCAAATGATTAATTTTGTCGATAGTGAACTCAGGATCCATTGATCTATTTCTGTTCTCTTTAACATATGCATTGGCGTTGTGGTTTGCAGCTTATTTTTTAAAGGCTCCGGTGATGCGACAGCTAAGCCCATGCAGGCGGCCACTCTCCACCTAGCTCCTCTGCAGGAGTAAAAGGGCCCCTGCTCTGTCTTTCTATTGTGTCCTGGAGTCCCCATGAACGGCAAGTTCACTTGACAGCACCTAAAAGGTTTTTTCAGTGGAAAGGTTTTTTTGTTTTGTTTTGATGTTTCCCTCTCCTGACATTTATTTTAGTAATTAACTATACTTGTTCCCGCTTCTAGCCTGGATTTTCACCCTTGTTAGCTCTGTACCAGTTCAGAACCAGGTTTTCAATAGTGTTTGGAGGCTTCGGCCCTAGGGTGATCGGAGGAATATTACAGTGCCAGCAGAGGTTAACACTGTATTTATGGTCATCTTTATTCTACTCTCCCCCCTGGTTACAGCTTTCAAAACCAACATGGCCCCAACGATTAGCCCCCATTCACCACGCTGAGAGTCAAGCTGAGGGGAAGGTTCTCCTCACTTCCACTCCTTACCTGAAGCAGAGAGCCTGACTTCATCCCACATCCACTGTGAAGAGTAGTGGGGCCACTTACTGCATCTGGCCACATGCGTGGCAGGCTCCCAATTACTACTTTCACTTTCTGACCATTTTCTAACTATCTGAACATGCCTATCTTGATACTGAGGCTGGGAGCAATTCTACTCTATCTTATATGCTCGATGGCAGTGGGGCATTTTAACTTATTCTTTCATACATGTCCTGACTATGTGGGATGGTGTGGAAACAAGCCCTTATGGAGCAATGCTGATTAGAGCTCTTGTCTGCACCTTAGGACCCCGTAAGTATAGTGTCTAATGCAGAATGGGTTCTTTTTTTAAAATTTTAATAAATCATTTTATTGGGGGCTCTTCCAGCTCCTATAACAATCCACGCACCAATTGTATCAAGCATATTTGTACATATGTTGCCATCATCATTCTCAAAACATTTTCTTTCCACTTAAGCCATTGGTATCCGCTCCTCTTTTTCCCTTCCCACCCTTGTGAGCCCTTGAAAATTTATAAATTATTTGCAATTTCTTATTTTACACTGTCCACTGTCTCCATTCACTCACTTTTCTATTGTTCTTCCCGGGGTGGGGTACATAGATCATTATGATCGGTTCCCTCTTTCTCCCCCTTCTCCCCTCACCTTCTCCCTACCCTCATGGTATCACTACTCTCATTATTGGTCCTGAGGGGTTTATCTGTCCTAGATTCTGTGTGTGGAGAGCTTTTATCTGTACCAGTGTACATTCTCTGATCTAGACAGATTTGTAAGATAGAAATGGGGTCGTGATAGTGGTGGTGGGGGCGGGGGGAGGAAGCATTAAAGAACTACAGACAGAATGGGTTCTTGATAAATATCTTTCACATGTTAAGTATAAAAGTGCATATGTGAAAACTGATACATGTCAACACAAGCTTAAATAACAATGGGGTAAGAAAATTAACATATTCACAAACCAACCTAGTGTGCTTTGATCTAGTTTTATATTCATTGATTAAACCCAACCACAGTAAGGTGGCTATATGAGAACGCGATCATTTCCTGTGTTATTCATACTGAGCCTGAAACAGTCATTTAAAAACTCAGTGAGCTGACAGATATAAGGCATTGAACAAAGCACCCGGATCATCTTTCTTCCCAATTTCTTTTCTTTGTACACAATACATTTTGGTGAAATAATTCTTTAAAAGCCTTATCTTGAAACAACTCAAAACAGTCTTATACAGAGTAAGACTGTCCCCCCGGGTTTTCAAGGCTGTGACCTCTCCGGAGATGTGTGTCCCGGGTGTGTCTTCTCTTCTGAGGCACCTCGGGATGGGCAGGGACCATCAGCCTTTCAGGAAGTTACTCTTTGTGCCACTCGGCACTCCCTCACTCTAGCGCATCATTCTCAGGAGTAACCCAAACAGAAATCTTTGTGGTAGAATGTTTCTGAGATCACAAGAGGAAACTACCAAGATCAGGACATTATCACCTCAAAGAGAAGAGTAAGAATAATCTCTAGAAGTCCTTCTAAAGAAATCAAAGATGAAAATAAAAAAAGAAACAAAAGCATCAGGGATTTTTAGCACTGACTGGGAAAAAATGGCTTCCGATTTTTTTAAATGTTTCCATTTATTTAATACTAAATATTCATGGTATGGAGAACGTGGACTTGTTAGGTTATTGATTTCAATAGAAATACTGCTTTCGAATATCCAACTGTCATATTGAATTTTATGTCTACCACACTATCACTTTGATTTATAATTTTATACTCTATGAAAATCAACACACCAAATGGAAATGTATTTTTATTCTGGTTTTAGCTAGTTTTCTTCCCATAATAGCAAAAATAAATAGACATTCTGTTTTACACATAAATCACCAAACGTTTCATCACATGATAAGTGATTCCCTCCTACAAAGCTGAAAGCCTGCCATGAATGACATCACCGACTGATAGCCCCCTTCTAGAACACAGTCAACTCGGGGCTAGAAATCTTGGAAGTGGACTGATTCATCTTTTCCCTCGAAAGGGCTGGTGGGTTTGAATCATCAACGCTTAACCAACTGCATCAGCAAGGCTCCCATTTTCCCCCTCCCTCCCTCATGAACCCTTAATAATTTATAAATTATTATTATTTTTTCATGTTTTACACTGTTCGATGTCTCCCTTCACCCACTTTTCTGTTGTCTGTCCCCAGGGAGAGGGTTATATGAAGATCACTGTGATCGGTTTGCCTTTTCTCCCACACCTTCCCCTTAGCCTCATTATTGGTCCTGAGGGGTTTGTCTGTCCTGGATTTCCTGTGTTTCCAGTTCCTATCTGGACCAGTGTACATCCTCTGGTCTAGTCGGATTTGTAAGGTAGAATTGGGAACAAGATAGTGGGGGGGGGGGGTAGGAAGTATTAAAGAACTAGACGGAAGTTGAATGTTTCATCATTGCTACACAGCACCCTGACTGGCTCATCTCCTCCCCTCGACCCTTCTGTAAGGGGATGTCCAGTTGCCTACAGATGAGCTTTGAGTCCCCACTCTGCACTCCCCCTCATTCACAATGATAGGATTTTTTTTTTGTTCTTTGATGCCTGATACATGATCCTATCGACACCTCATGATCACACAGGCTGGTATACTTCTTCCATGTGGGCTTTGTTGCTTCTTAGCTACATGACTGCTTGTTTACCTTCATGCCTTTAATACACGCTATATCTTTTGATAGCCGAGCACCATCAGCTTCTTTCTTCACCACAATTGTTTATGCACCCACTTTGTCTTCAGCGATGGTGTCCGGAAGGTGAGCATCATGGAATGCCAGTTTTAATAAAACAAAGTGTTCTTGCATTGAGGGAGTACTCGAGTAAAGACTCAATGTCCATCTGCTACCTTAATACCAAACCTATAAATATATGCACATTAATCTATTTCCCCATTGTCATATATACATATATTTATATATGTACATGCATGTATTTAGACCTCTATAAATACCGTTTGCTTCCTAGTTCTTTCCTCCATTTCCTTTCACTTTCCTCTTGTCCAACTATCATGCTCAGCCTTCATTTGGGTTTCATTAATTCCTCTAGGTTGCATTGCCCTTGATCAAGCCCTACCAGGCCTCCTACACCCTCCTGGCCATCACTTTTGGATCACTTGTTGTTCTCCTGTCCCTGGGTTTGTTAACACCCACTTCCTTCCCCTCCCCCACCTCCCCTTCTCCCATGTCTCCAGGAACGAAACGTCAGTCAGTCCTGTGTTGTTTTTTCCTCCAGATTGTTTATCCCACCTATCTTATCTAGATGGACCTGTAGAGATAATAATATGCACCCCAAAAAAAGAGTAAAACAGCAACAAAAGAAAACAGAACAACAACAATGAAAAAGCCTGTAAATAGTTCAAGGTCTGTGTGGTGACCTTTAGGAGTGTTTGGCGGGTTGAGTCTGCTGGAGTGTGACGCCCTGGCCCCAAAGACTATTTTTGGCATTCCCTGGATTTCTCACTTTAACAAACGTGATGGCCTTGAAATATGTAGTTGATGGTAATTACAAGTTAATGTTTGTCATTTTCCTAGGTAGAAGGAAACTAATATAATTGAGGGCAGGAATCAAGCCGCTCCTCTTGGTATTTCTAAAGCCTAAAATACTACGTGGTATATTAAATTTTTCAGGTAACTTTTTACACAGATAATACCATAGCATTACATCTAAGAATACTAGCTGACTCTGGATCAAATATTTTTAAAAAACTAAAAGTTCTGTGAGTACATTTTAAAATTTGCTCTTACACATGCCATTAATTTTTAAATAATATTTATTCATATTCTAGCATAAGTCTGAATGAAGTCATGCAACTTATCCAAAACTAATAACCCCGTGGAATAAATGGAATTTATTAATGATCAAGGAAACTTTTACATAGACCCAATTAAGTCAATTTTATAATTTTATTAACATATGACAGAAGAGTCCGTGTAAGTGCAACAACGTTTAATGGAAACTCAGTCTGGTACTAAAAGAGTAGACATTATATGCAGTGAAAGCATAACTTATAAATAAGAAATAGTCTTAGCAAAGGTCTGTATTACCTTTGGAAGACGCCAACATATACTTATGATCAAATTTATGCATTCAGAGTTAAGTGGGCATCTACAGTAAGGCTATATATTGTTTATCCAGTCTGCTTTTGAAAAATGAGGTTATTCTTTAATTAGCCCTTTCTAAGCCAAAGTTAATGGTTGTTAGAAATGAGGCTCATTACATGTTTCTGTAAATGTTCTCTGTAATAAGTAACATTTCCCCACAGCTGTACAAACATATTTACCACGCACATATTCTTTAAGCAGGTGTATATTTTCCATTCTGAACATTACTAACATGCATTTCAACCTAGCCTGATTTAGAAGTATCATTTAAAGGAAGAAACAGTTCTTAAATTACTTAATAATTTTTAATATAAAATGTTAGTCCAAGACAGCATTTAGTAAGTCATCACCTTCCATCTTACACCTGTGTTTCCATGCTCTGACTTATTCCCAAAGGATTTATGGTGGTAACTTAACATGGTTTGGTCGCTTTCTTTTTAACTTTAGGTGTCTACACTCTTAATAGAATCCTCATCTAAAGCTCAACAAGCTCATTCTTGGTATAAATTATCTAACTTGTATGTATTAGTAAGCATCATTTGCAGTATGAGTAGCGGTTATGAACAAAGCAAAACATAGGTTTGTTTTTTTTTGTTTTAAGTGAAATATTATAATACAATGCCCAGAAATCATTTTGCTAAAAACTTGAATAACTTAAAAATTAGTTCTCCTTTCTGAATTTAATGTAAATTATTACATTAAGAGAACAGGTTTTAGAAATCAGTGTTTTGCCTTTATTGACTACCATGATGCTAAGGTGCTAAACGGTGCTGAACAGGACTATAAATGTTAGTATATAAGTAATGTATGGCATAGTAATGGCTTCCCTCAGTGGGCAGGCTGAAGGCTTAATGAGCACTAGTAAGAGTCAAAGCTAATGGAGTTCATACAAATGTATTTTTTTCTATCTACCAAATAATGCAAAATATTATTACCAAATAATACCCAAAAAATCTACCTTGGAAATTAATTTTTAGTTTTTGAAAAAGAAAACATTAAAATCATCACATGTGTAGTAGGTGCACAAAATTCTATTTTTCATAGATTTTGTTAGAGGTGTCCAAGTCTTTACATAAAAGGCATGAGACTATATTTCTGCTTTTGTCCAAAACCAAGAGTTTCATCCTCCCAAATCAGGAAACTGAGAAAGCCTACTTTTCTTGTCCACAAAAGTGATCAGAACGATCATATGCAAAGTATAGCTGATTTGACCACTGCTGACACACAACTTTAAAGCACACTAGGAAAATAAAAACGTACTTATGCACAAATTTAATGTTTATTCACACTACGGTGTCCTTTTGTGAGACTGCCCAAACACAAGCCACTCACCACGCAGGGACAGCTCTCTGGCCTGCCCCTGAGCAAACATCACAGAGCCTGGGAAGGCCTCTAACCTCTGATGCATCAAAGATTTAAAGTGCTGATCATTAGATGCTTGCAAAGCAACGTCAAAGATTTCTGGTACCTTCTAATTCCACACAGTACAGATCTAAGTCACATGGCACCTGACGTGCTTCAAAACAGTGATTACAAAGGAAGATTTTAAAACTGGAATCTTCAAAAAGCATCTTGCAGATTTCTTTTTGTTTGCTTCCTCTTCCCTTAGTAGGGAAGAGAGCACACACAAAAACCAATAACTTGGGCAATTTTCTAGATTGGAACATATGTTCCAGATTCTTAATAGGATTTTATTTGTGGATCTATTTAAATAGTCAACTTTCGATCTTAGTAGTTACTTTTTACATTAACACTTCTATTTACCAAAAATATTTACCCTTCTCTTTACTCATCATATTTATTCTAACATCTCCCACTCTCCATCTGTGTTCAATTTCCTTTGAGTTGAAGCATATGCTTTTGTAACTCTTTCAACGAAAGTCTATGAGGAATACACCTCCTCAGTCTCTGCACTTCCCCTTCTGCCTTTTCTTCACTCTCACTCTCAGCTTGGCTCCCCTCACACTTTGAAGTCCTATCCCACAGCCTGCTGGCATTTATTATGGGTCTGCTGCCTGTCTTCATTTTCATCCTGGATAAGAAACCTGTCTCTTGTCTCGGGTAGCTGTTAATTTTTTTTCTTTTCAGACTTCATACCTTTTCCTGATTCCCCTGATTTCTGAGCAACCTTTGGCTAATGATCTGGGCTTTTACTTCACTGAGCATACACAAGCAACCAGGAGAGAAGTGCCACAACTCTACCCTGCTATAGCTACTTACCTGCCACTGTCTGTACACCGAACACGGCCGTGCCTCCTGTGTCCAGAGATAAACTGTTCCCACTTCCAAGACTAACCCCTCCCCAATCTATACACTAGATTTTCTTCCCTCTCATTTACTCAAGAACGCTGTTGAATGATTCTCATCTCTAATAAATGTTTTCCTCTCGATGAGATCATTCCCATCCATTTATAATATGCAATTATTTCTCCAATTTTAAAAATGTTGAAACTAATCTTCATTAGTATCTTAAGAGAAGTCCCTGGATGATACAAAAGGTAAATGCTGGGCTTGGAGCTGAGAGTTCAGTGGTGCAAATTACACCTGGAGGTGTCTTGGAAGACAGGCTAGGCAATCTCTAAAAAATACTCACTCACTTATGTACTCCAGTGACCCTACGAAACAGAGCAGAACTTCCCCTGTGGGTTTCTAAGCCTGTAACTTGGTACAGGAGTAGAAAGCCTCCTTTCTCCCATGAAGTGGCTGGTGGTTCCAAACTACAGACCTTGCAGTAAGCAGCCCAACTCATAATCCACACCCTCGTGGCCATGGAGTTGATTCTAACTCACAGCTACCGTATAGAACAAAGTAGAACTATCCTGTGGATTTCCAAGACCGTGGCTCCTTATAAGAGAAGAAAGCCTCTTCAGTCTCCCATGGAGCAGCTGGTGGTTTCGAAGTGCTGACCTTGGCGTTATCAGCCCACTACTCCACCGGGGCTCCTTGTGTAGCCCACTACAGCCTTGAAAACTCTATGGAATAGTTTTAGTCTGCGCACAGGGATTCACTACAAGTCTGAGTTGATTCAAAGGCAAGTCACAACAGGACCTGAGGAGGCAAGAACTATTATGAACATCATTAAGGCCTGTAAAAGGTGACCCGTAAGAGCAGAAAGTATCTAAAATCAGAGCCTAAACTCCTAACAACGGTGATCTATACAGTCTTAATTCTAAGGTTTATTTTCTTAAAGAAACATATAGTGTCCAGCACCTGAGCCCGATTAGAATTTTAAGAACTAAATATTCAAATTTTAGTTACAATAGTCAATCTTACTAACTTCCTTAATTGCGGGGCATGTTTTACACATTTTATTAAACTTTATGGGAAAATTATTTAACCCATTGAGGTCAGAAACATTCTGGAGGTATCAAAAATAAAGCCATTACTTTCTTAAAAACAAAAAATTAAGGTAACAGACAGCTCAATTAAGTACTTAACATTAAATTTTCTCTTGTTCTCATTAAATAATCTCATTCTTTTAAGTCAGACAATATAGATATAAGACCCTTACCCACTGCAATGAGGACATGATTAAAATAGAGATTTTATTTTGTAACTTGATCCACATAAAAGAAATCAAGGTCCACATTAAACTCAATGTTTATTTCAATAGAGGTCACACAACTTGGAAATTGCCTGTGATAATTTATCAGCTTGGGCAGGCATATTCTAATTCCTTCTGGGGAAGATGGTGAAAGTAAATAACTTTTAAAACTGTTTTAAATATACTCCTAGCATAATATTGTGAAAATCTATCTTCTTGACATCTGGGAGCCCCCACCCCACTTTTCCAATCAACTGGTTAAAACTTGGAGGAGGCAGCACAGTAACGTGGGAAAGCGATTTTAAACATAATTTCCCTTAATCTTACCTTTCCCATAGCCTTGGTGGTATATAGCAACTATAAAAACAAAGGGCTATCCTCATATAAAGGGTTATTTCAAACAGGAACTGCTTAATAAAGTATTTTAAATTTATTTTCTAAATAGACATTTCATCTTTTTCTCTGGGAAGATTGAAAATAAAATGTCATAAAAGTTAAACTTAACTCAGGGTTAGATTTGTGGTAAGGCAAACCTGAGTATACCAACTAGATACTTCAGTATCAATACCAAGTAGACTCTGTAAACTAGCAAAAAAGCTGAATTCGGATACACAGAAAATATAGACACATGAAAGCCATGTGATATAACCAAACTCCAAATGCAATCCCAAACATTATTAAAAGTGGAAAATATATCCTCTCTGCTATCCACAGGGAGCTTTCATATGGGTCACATGAGATGACAACATTTGAAATTATTTTAAAACATAAGGCTTTCTGTAATTGAAAAAAAATTCTTGTTATTGTTAAGTCAAAAATCTGGCAGGAAAACTTTCAAGAGTGATACATTCTCTAGAAATTTTCCATTTTCTTTCCAGGAGAATAACGTTGATCCTTTGAAGAACACTCTATGCCACATAAAAACAAAATTGATATTCAGAAATTAGTGTTCTTTCCATCAACAGCCTGCTCTATGACTTCAGTCACTAAAAATGAATCCTCCCCACCACTTCTGAAAAAGACATCCTGATGATAGCTTGAACTTCTACAATACATCAGCTAGGACAGAGTTTTCCATTCAAAACAATGTTGACATCCTCCCAACTGAATTTCTTCCATTCTATAAAAGGTAAGAAAGCGACCAGAACTTTACAAATAATAGGACTTGATAAGACAGTTTATGTTTTTCTCAAAGAATATGGTGAGTAAATATGGTGAGCAAATGAATGTCAGCAATGCATTTGCAGGACAACAAGACAAATGAAACCAAACCCTGCCATCAAGTCAATGCTGACTCATGGGGACCCGCAGGGCAGGGAAGAAAGTGCCCTGGGGGCTTCTCTGACAGTAACTCCTTATGGGAGTAGAACCTGCCTCTTTCTCCCGCAGAGCAGCTGGTGGTTTCAAATTGAAGACCTTCCGGAACACCATCAGGACATAAAGGAGAAAAAGATTAAGGTGAAAACTGGGCGTGTTTAAGATTTTGATGGGGGAAAGCATACTCTTATGATCCACACTTTTGAAAAAACCAAATTCACTGCCATCAATCACTGACAACTGACAGTGACCCTATCAGAAAGGGTAGAACTCCCATGTGCGCTTCTGAGACTTACTATGGGAGTAGAAAGCCCTATCTTTCTCCTGAGGAGCAGCTGGTAGTTTCAAACTGCCGACCTTAGAGTTAACAACCCGACCTGTAAACACTATGCCACCAGGGCTCCTACGATTCACACTAGATCAGGAATATTTTTAGTAAGTAAATTAAAAAAAAGATACATCCATGTTTTCATGGTGCTATTATACAAACACATAATTTAAGCTGCTGAAAATATTGAAAAGTAAATATAAAACATAAAACACTCAAGTAAAAGTGAAAACCACAGGAATGTGAAGAAATGTCTCCCTGTACTATTAGGTGCCAAATGAAATCATTCATGACAGGTTCACTGAATTCCCTCCTAGAGAGCAAAGTAGTCTACAAATATACAACTCTCCACAAATGTCAAGGATAATGCTTTAAGAAGCATATACAAAGGTAGATATTAACAATATTTATTTCTAATAAAAGCTTATGGCCTTATTTCTGAACATTATTATGTTATAACATATATAATAAAACACACAGATTTTAATAAGCAATTCAATGAGCTTTGACGAGACCCTAAAACTTCCTCTTGAATTTGAGTAGCGAAAGCAAATGAAAAAAAGGATTATGTCAAAGAGTTCAACAGAAAATTTCAAAGGCAACTCAAGAAGACAAAGTATTATCGTGAAATATACAAAGACCTAGACTTGGATAACAAAAAGAACACATTCATTATATCTAAAATTGAACTCAAGAAAAATTCAAGCCTCAAGTTGCAATACTGAACAATGCAGGGGATGTAAGAAAAATTGCCCACTGTGCCTCCAGGGATCCTTACAGAATGCTCCATTACAAAATAATGCCATTGTTATCACATGCCAGTAAAATTTTGCTGAAGATCATTCAACAGTACATTGACTGGGAGTTGCCAGAAATTCAGACCAGATGCAGACAAAGAAGTGGAACAAAGGATTTCATTATTGATGTCAGATAAATCTTGACTGAAAGCAGAGTATCTGAAAGATGCTTACTTGTGTCTTATTGGCTATGTCAAGACATTCGACTGTGTGGATTATAACAAATTATGGATAGCCTTGAAAAGAATGGGAATTCCCAATCGCTTCATTGTGCTCATGTGGGAACAGAACAAGGGATTACGGCATGCTTTAAAACCAGGAAAGGTGTCCATCAGGGATGTATCCTCTCACCATAGTTACTCAGTCTGTACACTGAGCAAATCATCAGAGAAAATGGATTACGTGAAAAAGAATGCTACATCAGGACTGGAGGAAGGCTTATCAACAAACTTTGAAATGCAGATGACACACCTTGCTTGCTGAAAGGGAAGAGGAATTGAAGCGCTTGCTGATGACGATCAAGGATTGTAGCCTTCAGTGTGGATTACGCCTCAAAGTAAGAAAGACCAAAATCCTCACAACTGGACTAAGAGGTAACATCATGACAGAAGGGCAAAAATTTCAAGTTGTCAAGGATTTCATCTTGCTTGGATCCACAATCAATGCTTGTGAATGTCAGTAAAAGCTCAAACGGTGCACTGCATCGGGTCAATCTACTGTCCAAGTCCTCTTGAAAGGTGTTGAAAAGCAGGGATGTTTCCTGAAAAACTAAGGCATGCCTAATCCAAGCCATGGTATTTTCAAGGGCCTCATATGCATGTATAAGTTGGACAATGAACAAAGAAGATTAAAGAAGAAAGTCAAGGAAAATAGAGGAAAGAGCTGGGAGGCAAAGGGCATTTACAGAGGTCTAGATAAAGACATGTACATATGCAAATATATGAAGATGGGGAAATAGATCTATGTGCCTATATTTTTTTTTAATATTTTCTATGTATATTTATTGATATTGGTTCCATTTTCCATAATGTGTCAGCATGATCATTATTTCTGTTCTGGGCGTTCCATTTCCATGGATCCGGCATCCCTGTCCCCCACCACTCACCTGACTTTTCCACCTTTTTTCAGCCAACTAGGATTTTTTTCTTTCTTCAAAAACTATTTTATTGGGAGCTAATACAGATATCACAATATTCCATAGTTCAATCACATCATGCAGTATTATACAACTGCTACCACAGTTAGTTTCAAACGTCTCTTCCTTCTTGAACTCCTTGATATCAGCTCTCCTGTACGTCCCCTCCCTAATTTTTAAAAAACAATTTTATTGGGACATAATCCACATATTAAACAATCCAATAGTTTAATCATATGAACAAGAGTTGTACAATCATGACCACGATTCATTTTAGTTGTTAGCTCCTCATTTCCCCCACCATCCCCTGCCATGTCCCCCCAAAACCATTCATTCAGTTGTTCTCTGTATAGATTTCTCCCCCTTTTTAGTGAATGTTGACCAGTTAGTCATTCCTTTTTCTTCTTTTGAGAAGCTTCCTCCCAGTTGTAGACTTGTTTGCCATTTGGGACTGCAGCTTCTTAGGCAGGATGGGTTTATCCTTCACAATGATTGGGGTAATGGGCAACCACCTGCCGTAGCCTTTTCCTAATGTAAAGTGCTTTGTGAAATACAGGTTCGATTAGCCTTCTAGTGATTTGCGAAATGCAAGCCCTGGCAGTGTAGTGGTTGCGTGTTGGGCTGCAGGTCAAAACCACCAGGTGTTCTTGCAGGGGAAATAGAAGGCTTTCTACTCCCATAAGAAAGTAGTCTTGGCCCAAAGCCCATTTATAGCTATGTGCCTATATTTATAGGTTGAGTAATACGGTAGCAGAAGGATATTGGGCCTCCACTCAAGTGCTTCCTCAATGCAAGAATACTTTCTTCTATTAAATTGGCATTCTATGATGTTCACCCTCCCGACACAACTGTTGAAGACAAAGTGGGTGAATAAGCAAATGTGGTGAAGAAAGCTGATGGTGCCCCCCTATCAAAAGATAATAGCATCTGGGGTCTTAAAGGCTTGAAGATAAATAAGTGGCCATCTAGCTCAGAAGCAACAAAGCCCACATGGAAGAACACACCAGCTTGTGTGATAACAAGGTTCTGAAGGGATCAGTTATCAGTCATCAAAGAATAAAAAATCATATCATTGGGTGCACACTTCCATGATACGATCACTAAGGGCAAATGGGTACATAAGCAAATGTGGCGAAGAAAGCTGATGGTGCCCAGCTATCAAAAGGTATAGCATCTGGCGTCTTAAAGGCTTGAAGGTAAACAAGCAGCCATCTATCTCAGAAGCAACAAAGCCCACATGGAAGCAGCACACCAGCCTGTGCAATCACGAAATGTCGAAGGGATCAGGTATAAGGCATCCTCAGAAAAAAAAATCTTACCATAGTGAATGAAGGGGGAAGTGCAGAGTGGAGACCCAAAGCCCATTTGCCGGCCACTGGAGATCCCCTCACAGTGGGGTCTAGGGGAGGAGATGAGTCAGTCAGGGTGCGATGTAGTACCGATGTAGAATACAGCTTTCCTCCAGTTCCTAAATGCTTCCTCACCCCCACCCACCCCCCACTATCATGATCCTAATTCTACCTTACAAATCCAGCTAGACCAGAGGATGTACACTGGTACAGATAGGAACTGGAAACACAGGGAATCCAGGGCAGATGATACCTTCAGGACCAGGGGTATCAGTGGCGATACTGAGAAGGTAGAAGATGAGTGGGTTGGAAAGGGGGAACCGATTACAAGGATCTACATGTGACCTCTTCCCTGGGGGACGGACAACAGAAAAGTAGGTGAAGGGAGACGTCAGACAGGGCAAGCTATGACAAAATAATAATTTATAAATTATCAAGGGCTCTTGAGGGGGGGCGGGGAGTGAGGGGAAAAATGAGGACCTGATGCTAAGGGCATAAGTGGAGAGCAAATGTTCTGAGAATGATGAGGGCAATGAATGCACAGATGTGCTTAAAAAAAATAAAAAAGAGAACCAACGAATCATTAGAGAAGAAAAAAAAGAAGCTATATGGAAATATCAAATAATAGCAGTTAAAAAAATCTTATTAACAGTTTTGTTTTTTTCAGCTATTTCACCTTTTTTCATTAATATTTTTAAACTCATATAATCTAGTTTTGCATAACTCAAATTTAAGTATCAACTGTATGCAATAATAAACTACCTTTCGGTAAAAAAGAAAGAAAGAAGAACCAATGCATTGGAATGATGGTACTGGTGAAAGATACTGAAAATGCCGTAAAACCTAAACCACACTCACTGCCATAGTGTTGATGCCCACTCATAATGACCCTATAGAACTGCCCCTGTGAGTTTCGGAGACTGTAACTGTTAATGGGAATAGAAATCCCATCTTTCTCTTGCAGAGAATCTGGCAGTCTCGAACTGCTGACCTTTTGGATAGCAGTTCAACTCGCAACCACTACGCCACCAGAGTTCCTTTTAAAGTACCATGGACTGCCAATAAGAACCAAAAAATATATGCTGTGAAGAAGTATAGCCACAATGTTCCTTGGATATGAGGACAGGAGGACAACTTTGTCTCATGCACCTTAGTTATCAGGAGCGACTAGTCCCTGGAAAAGGACATCATGCTTGCTGAAGTTGAAGGACAATGAAAAAACGGCTGACCCTCAACAAGATGAACTGACACATTGGCCACAATGATGGCTTGAACATAACAACAAATGTGAGGATGGTCCAGGTCCAGGTAGTGTTTGTACATACAGTCGCTATGAGTCAGAACCAACTCAATGGCACCTAACAACCACAGGAGCAGCTCTGCTCTACTACAGCGCTGCTGTGGGTGGGACTGGATGGCACAACACTACAAAAAGGTTATGTTAGAAGTTGTGTAATGTGATTATTAGTCAATACATTATGCCAGGTTATGTAGTTCAAGCCATCTCTAAACCAAGTCCACTGTCTGTAGATTGATTTCAACTATAGCAACCCTTTAAGGATGTCCAATGCTGTCCCAGGAGCAACATCCTTATCAGGCTGGCAGTCTACCACATAACCCATGATGCCACCTGGGTTACCTAACATAGATACCTAGTCATAGAAGACATTACAAGAGGTGAACATTAACATAAAATGTCAAATATAAACCACTGAAATTTTGAAATACCATATTCTATATTTAAAAGTTTCCATTTTTAAAATGTCACTTAAAATCCTACAAACAATCATTTTTCATCACAGATAATCCAAACAGGAAAAAGACTCATTCTGCACTGATGCTTGGTATGATCTTTAATTTGGGCAGTAAGGTGCATGTTGCCTTGTTTAAACTCCTTACCTTCTTTTAACAATAAAAAACATTTTGTCACTTGACATGATTTTGGTTTCACCATGAAAGTCAATACTTCTTTGCTAATTCAGATTTCATCTGGTTTCTAATTTTGTGTCCAAAATTTCTTTTTCTTTTTTCCTTTACATTTCTTAACATTTTTCCTACTAAAGTATTTGCAACTCATGGTAGCTGAAAACAAATCCTTAGGACGGGGACTCACAGAAACATTAAGTGGTAGTCAGATAAAGTCATCTTCAGCTCTCCGAGCACTATGGAAAGCATTACACAGAATGTCATGCCAAGCAAACAACTGAAGGGCTGACCGTGTCCAACTTTACCTCGTGGAACGTCACTCATCAGTCACATGAGGGATGAGAAGTGGATAAACTGATCAAGGCTTATTTTATTTGCAAGAGTGACTCATTAGCAGTCGACAGGCCTGAAGATCCACAGTGGCATGTGGGGAAAGTTCCAGGCCAGCCTGACCCTAACCGCTCTCTCCCACTTGTAGGAGAAGGATGCAGACCCAAGCAAGAGGGGCGACACTGGCACGGGGAGTGGCAGGTGAGGCCTGGCATTTCAGGAACCCTGCGTAAGAAGACACGCCAGCAGGGAGAACGGGTGCACGTGCAGAAGACTAAGATCCTGATACCCGGGGAAATGTTTTCATGTGTGCATTCCTTGACACTTGCCAGAAACTTTGCTTTTATTTTTTTAAATTCCAGATGCTAAGAAAAGTCTATGGAGAAAAAGTTAATTCCCCAGTGAAAACTAAGATGCAGAAATCCCCGCAGACATTCTTGATTCAAAGGAATGCCTAACCATGGGAGGCAAGCTTATAATCACCTAAAATAAGTTCTATAACCCTCCATTCATAAAGGAAATCTCCCTTAACAGCACATCCATTTCTGCTTTTCAGGTGACATTTAGTATTTCAGAATATTTGCCAACCACACAACTTGAAAGGCACACTCTCAGCTCTGACTGATTTCAAAATGAATGAAGTTCATTTACTAAAGCAGCAAGCCTGTTCATTACGTCCTTGGTTAAAGTTTTCCTTTGAAATAGCAAAATGGGGTGGGGACTCAGGTTTGGGGTGGGGCAGTGGTTTAAAGTTTTTTGGTTTGTTTTTCAAGATTATCAACATTGAGAATCATTGTCCTCCGAGTGCTATATCTCGCTGAAGTAAAATGAGTAACTCTAAGAAACTTGAAGAAAGTCCACCAATTATTCCATGTCTCTAACACAACAGTTGTTTTCATTTTCCTATGATCCTTCTGGAATTTGACCCGAAACATATACACGTAGACACACATATAGAAGTATATGTATACACAAGCATACATATGCACACACATGCTCAAGGGATCTTCAAAAGATTCACAGAGAAGAAGAATTGAAAGATAGTGGGTTTTTTCCCCTATGAACTTTATGAAGCTTTCTGGAATATATGTACTTGTGATATATAAGTAACTGTGTCTATGGAATAAATTAGGGATATATACGAAACAAAAATTTATACTTGGAAGAAAAATAGTGTCACATTCATCAAGATATACTTCCCTAAGTACTCCTAGGTGTATTCTGCCGCCTGGAGTTAGAAAATCTCCTCACAGAGCTCCTCTTAAAACAAGAGTCTTAAGGAACTGCAGAAAAGCACTTCTTGTGGGGAAACAGATTCCCCTACCATCAACTGGTTCCATGGAAAAGGTACACAGGTAACTCTACACCAAGCAAAACCCAGGCTTTCAAAGGATTAAACAGCAATTTATTTAATATCAGCTTGCTTCCATTTTAGGAGTTTTTTCCTTCACTCATGCTTAACTTTAAATTTCCACACCTAAAAGAGAATCACAAAACTGCCCCCCAAAATATAAGCAGAAGCATAAAAACGTACTCTTTCCAGCAGATAAAGAGTATATATATTATAGTAGTGTGTCAGTCTGGGTGGACTAGAGAAACAAATTCACAGGGGTCACCTCTCACAAGGGTCACCTGATTCATAACAGTAGCAAAATGATAAGTGCTGAAGTAGCAACAAAAATAATTTTTTAATAAATCTTTTTATTGGGGCTCATAGAACTCCCATCACAATCCATATATACACCAATTGCTCAAAGCACCCCTATACATTCGTTGCACTCGTCATTCTCAAAATTTGCCTTCCACTTGGGTTCCTAGAATCAGCTCGGTTTTCTTTTTATCCCCCTCCCTCCTCACTCCCCTCTTCCCTTTTTAAGGGACTGAAATCTCAGGGTTGAAAACAAGTAAACAAGGAAATGAACTCTCTAAGAAATGACTAAAAAGCCTTTCAGATAGAAAAGCAAGCACAAGGAGTTGGACATAACCAATTGTTCGTGATACGACCATCACTAACATGCCCTAACAAGAAACCGTGAAATGGTCACGATTCTCATGAAAGCTAGCTTCGCCAGTTTTCAGGTCCAGGTCCCCTGTCCAGTCTGGGGGAAGTAAGGCTTTTTACCCCTATGCTTCTGCTCTGTCCGTTAGCGTCACGATGAAGCAGCATTCCCTTTTAAATACTCTGACAGAATGGTGTAAAAACTCAAAATTTAAAGCAGTCTCCCCCAGTATTCTGTTTTAAATGTCATCATTTTTACGCCCCCCACCCTCAGGACTCCCTTCCTCCTGAAAAAAAACAACAAGTAAAATGTTTAGGTTCTTTTCGCCCAATAAAAACATCAGCGAAGAAACTTTTCTTTGGGGGAAAACAATTCCTTTCTTTCTTAAGATCAGTTAGCCCAACTTACATAATAGCTGAAAGCTTTTACCTTTTAGAAGATGGTTTGTCCAACATTAAATATGATAGATTTGCTCATATAATTCATATCAATGTAGCACCCAGCTTAGACTTCATGAGTGCAGTTCATTATATGACCGGTTACTATTGTTCGCTGCCAGGCAGTCGACTCTAATTCCTGATGATCTTTTCATTGCAACAGTACGAAATATAGTTCAGTTCAGCAACAACCTCATCTTCACCAGTATGTTCAAGTTCATTGTTACGGTTTATGAGTCAATCCCTCACACCAAGACTTGTCCATGTCCTATCCGGCCCTTTACTCAATCAACCATGAGTTCTTCCCCTAGCAGTTGGTTCTTCCTGTGACGGGTGGAAAACATGCAAATCAGACAATGTTGTACTGTGATCCACATGGTTTTCATTGGCCAATGCTTGGCAGTAGATCAAATCTATGCTTTGCTGCATCCGGTGCCCCCTGGGTGACCTTGTAGGTATCTGAAATTCCAGTAGCACAGTGTCTGGTGTCACAGAAACACATTACACCCCACAGTATGAGAGCTGGGTAGAGGATGGCTGGCAAATGCAACTAAAACTAAAAACTTCTGGTGGGCTTGCTTTTCCCACGTCTATGCAGGCACCGCTTAGCAATAAATAGGAAAACAGAAGGGCTGTGTTAACCCTATTTTAGGCAATTTCATAGAGCTCACCTGTCTCCAACGAACGGACATGAATGATACAAGTATTAAATCCATTTCATTTCAAGTCAGCCCCAATTGTGAACTCCTTGAAGCCCTACAGTCAAGACTGCAGGAGTTTAGTCAAGGTCTCCATTTCCTAACCTAGCCCAGGTTCAACACTAGAGACTGCAATAATCACGCTCAGCATTGTCCCCTCGGCTGGGACTACCTCCAACCCTTCACCAACCTGCCAAATTAAGGGAAAATTACCATTCTCAGAGACACACTTAGGCTGAACATGAAACTATTAAAAACAAAGTCAATTAAAACAAATAAACCATTCCACAATTTAAAATTTTTTTTGAAGTATCAACATGATAATTCTATACAATTACCAATTCAGAAAACTGCTGGAAATGGACCCCCCCCCCCCCCGCATACTTTGAACTATGATTTAAGAGTGATGGCGAAGAAAATATCTACGACTAGAAGGACGACATGCAGGGACAAAACCAGGGCTTGTACTTCAGGTGTTTCCACAAGTATTGTAAAGATGTGCCTGTATGAACAAGGGACGTTCGAAGGCATAAAAGGGAAGTTCACACCAGCCTTCAGTTGTCAAATTCCCAGTAGCCTGACATCAGGGAAGAAATCTGAGAACTTGCTATCTCGGAAACTCAACCTTCAGCTTCTGTGCATGTGTCCTCCCCCAACCCACCCCCACTCCCCCCCTTTAAATCCTTTTTTAGCTTACTTTAAAATATATCTCCATCACACAATTTGTGGCTATGTAATTTATCAATAAATTTGTCAATGAATTGGCCCTTCCCAGAAATCTCTGTGGTTAATTACACCGGTGCCAAAAGAATTCTGAGAGTTGCATTACATCAGCTGTGAATTCCCATAAGGAATCATTCTGGACAACTAATCCTCCGCCTCTAGGTAAACCAGATTAACTCCAAATGATCTCTCTCCACGCTTTAAGTAAACATGATGTTTCCAATCACTGGCAGCTATCTTCAACTCCCTTTTGGCAAAGGATTTCTTTTCTGGGCATTCTAGGTCAAATGATCGGCTTACCTAAGTAAAGATTGCCTTGAATAACTCTTCTTCAAAGGAAACTCAACATAAGATGTTCTCTCAAAACAGCTCTGACATCAAAGTACACTCCAGCTTCCTATACCTTCGGAATTGAGAGGGTTAGTCTATGCAAGTTAATCTACTTCAAAGAGCTGGCCCCCAGCCAGAAACATTTGCACTCCATTGCCTCCAATACTGAGTTAATCCTCCTGGAGGAAGAAATTCAGGTATTCTCTACGGGGGAGACCTAAATGCTGTTTTCATACTGAGGGTGAAGCTTTGTCTGAAAATAGCTTTGGGGTTTTGTTGGTTTTCACATTGTCATTTTAAGTGCATAGTAGATGCTCAATAAACATAACTTGAATGCTTGAATCTGATAGCATATGAAATAAATATAAGCTAATGGGTGTGGTTGCAGATTTTATTGGGAGTATACCTGATACAAGGTGCCCTAGTGGTGTTAGTGGTTACACATGGAGCTGCTAAACACAAGGTCAGCAGTTCAAAACCACCAGCTGAAAATAGGAAGCATGACCAGGCTTTTAACTTGCATCGTAGAGAGCTAGTCAACTCAACAGCAAGAGTTTGGTTTGGGTTTTATACCTGATACAGGCAGCCTCCAATTTAGAGATTCATCTGTCCTGAGTGTGCTTTAAAGTTGAGTTTGCAGCTAAGTCTGGAGAATTGGTGCATCTGGTTCTCATTAAGCCTTTATTTCAAATAAGGAAAGGCTGGAAGGCTTTTCAATGATACAAAAGCTGCAAATACAGCAAGGGAAGGTCATTGTGATTGGAAAGTGAATTATCGCAGATGTCGTTAGATTAAAATTCAACACCTTATTTAATTTCCCTTTTGACCCATTTTCAACTTTTTCTGGTTTTTAATATTTTCTGCTTTCTTTTCTATTGAAGTTTTACTGTTGCTTTTTGTTGTTGTTGCTATTTATTTTTGGTATGTTTTTCTGTATATGAAATGCAGGATATGGAAATCTTTATAAACAGTAACTGGGTAAATGGTTTTTGGGGGTGTGGCAGGGGAGGTTAAGGGGGAATTGGAAGCTAATAATAATGAGTATAAGAGAGAAGAAAACGTTCTAAAACTGATTATAATAATGATTGTACAACTCCTTTTAATGGGGTTGAACTATTAAACTGTATGAGTCCTGGTGGCACTGAGGGATATACGTTAGACTAACCACAAGGTTGGTGGTTCAAATCCACCAGTCACTCAACAGGAGAAATATGAAGCTATCTGTTCGTATAGAGATTTATAGCCTCAGAAATCCTATGTAGGGTGAGGGCAGTTGGTAGGTGGGCTGGTTCAAATTATTTCAAAGTAAAGGGATGTTTCTATAGCATTAAAGGGCAAATAATAAGTTCAAACCAAACTCACTGCCTTCTAGTTGATTATGACTCACAGAGAACCTATACAGGATTTTCAAGACTATGAATCTTTACAGGAGCTGTCTCATCTTTCTCCCCTATAGAGGCAGGTGAGTTGAACCACCAACCTTCAGGCTTGTAGCCCAATACTTATCCCACAGTGCCCCTAGGGTAAATGTTGTTAGATGCTGTTGAGTCAGTTCTGACTCAAAGCAACCAAGCATGCAACAGGATGAAATATTGCCTAGTCCTGCACCATCCTCTCAAATGTTATGCCTGAGCTCATTGTTGGAGCCACTGTGTCAATTCATCTCCTGGAGGGTCTTCCTCTTATTCACTGTCCCTCTATTTTACCAGGCACGATCTCCTTCTTCCGGGACCAGTAACATATCCCGATAACATGTCCAACGTACATGAGATAAAGTCTGGTCACCCTTGATTCTAAAAAACATTCTGGCTATACTTTTTCCAAGACAGATTTGTTTATTCTTCTGACCGTCCAAGGCACTTTCAATATTCTTTGCCAGCACCATTAATTCAAAGGCATCCATTCTTCTGTGATCTTTATTTACTCTCCAGTTTTCACATGCATCTGAGGCTTGGACCAGGCATTCTTCAGTCCTCAGATGTCATTTTGTTCTTTAGTATTTTATAGGGCTAATACTAGTCCACAAATCAGAGGCCTGCCTTAGTGACCCGCAGATGCCTAACCAAGGCCTGCCTCAGTGACCCACAAGATGATGTTCCCTTCCTGTCCCTGGGGTTCTCTCGGCACTAAGTGCTCAAGTGGCCACCTCCTAGCTCACTTGGCATCAGAAAAACAGTAGTATCCTCATAGCAAGATTAAGCATTAATAACAGGCACACATCTATGAAATGGAAAAACTTAACTCAAAACTAGGAAGTTGGTTTCCAAGTCAATGCAAGAAATTCTTGTTTTAGTGTTGTATACTTTGTAGAGGAGCCTGGTGGCACAGTGGTTATGTATTGGGTTACAATCTACAAGGTCAGCATTTTGAAACTACCAGCTTGCTCCCTGGGTGAAAGATGAGGCTTTCCACCTGCTGGGTGGAGCTTTTGTAGGATGCATTTTTCCCACTAGGCGAGCATGGAGAAACAAATATATCTGTGTGTATGTGTTGTATTCATGCATGAATTTCCTAGTTCTATCTACCGAAACAGCCTAGAAGCAATGGCACACAAGTAGCTCAGAGCACACCCAGCACCAGATCTTGGTAAGTGCAGATTAGTGTTCATTGTACAAAAATGGCGGACAGTCAGATGGCATATGGTGTAAGGAAACCCGCTGAACTCTGAAGTATCATTTGCCAATGAAAGGAGAAGGGTTCCTTGGAACTCCAGGGTTGGAAGAGAAAAATACAGCTGAGCTTGAAACATCCTTTATACTTGGTACCACAAAGTATGAAACAAAAAACAAAAGAACTCGTTGCTATCAACTCGATTCCGACTCATGGCAAACCTATAGGACAGGGCAGAAGTACACCTGTGGATTTCTGAGACTTTAATTCTTGTGTGGCCCACACCGGATAATCTAATGGATGGAAGCTTGCTATAAATGCTGGCTGATGTCAGGTCCCAGCTAAGATTCACTGACTCCGAATCTGTTTAACAAAATGGCCAGATAATTCATATGGACATTAAATTTAAGAAGTATTTTCTAAAACTCTTATATATACTTAAAACCACCAGGATATGAAGTAGCTAAAGACAATGAATATCTCTCTACAAGCAGCATTCACTGGAGAATTCACTTTCAAACGGCCTCACATCTACATCCTTACAAAAGCCTAAAGCCACTTGCACTGTCAAAGGATTAAAAATATAACTATTTTCCTAGATTATCTTTATGATAATACCCCAGAGAAATATATCCATAGACTAGATTATTCACCAGAGAGATATATCCATAGATTTTAAAAAGTATTGAGAAAACATAAAAGCCAACTTGCAAGATTCCCAATAAATTATAGCACTGGATTATAACCCAGAAAATAAAATAAATATCCATGAGACTACATTGATACAAATAAGTAAGTGAGCAGCAGTCTATAACATAACTGGAAATTGTCAAAGTCATAAAAGAGATAGAAAAGCTGAGGAAGTATCACAGAATGGAAGAGACTAATGAGACATAACAACTTCGTATAATACGGCACTATGGACAAGATTCTGGATCCAAAAGCGGATATAAATGGAAAACTGGAAAAATTCAAATAAGGTTCAGAGATGTGGTCACAGTGTGAGTCTCCTATTTTTAATTATTGTAAGATGTAAATATGAGGAAAGGCTGCATGGAAGGTCTACAGAAACTCTTTTTTTCTTAACTTTCTCCTGAAAAAAAATTTTAGTTTTCTGAACCTCTAAAATTATTTCAAAATGTTAAAAAAAAAAAATTCCCTGGGCCCAACTGAATGAAGACAATTCCAGGGAAGAGAATGTCAGGGACCTGGAATCCTAAATAGCCCAGATGATTTCCATGCAGTTTTCACCTCGCAGAGGTTTGAGACCTGCCCCCATCAGTAGCCCAAGTCAAGAGAAAGCTTAACAGACAGCAATCCCCCACTGATAGCCAGTGGCAGGTCACCACGGTGAATGAGACAGGATGGGTCTTGCCTTCAGAGTTCAGCAGGTTTCCTTACACTGTATGCCATCTGAGCTGTCCGCCATTTTTGTACAATGACACTAATCTGCATTTTGTCTACTTGGAAGTGAATACAAACATTCTGCCAATTTTCGTCGCCAGAGTACAGAATTATAACACTGAGCTATGTACATTTCCAGAGCATTGTCTGTATTTTCAACTAATCTTTTGAAAGCATACTTATCACTTGCAGTGTACAATTAACAAGCCTGTACATGCTTAAGCCTTAGCAACTGTTTTTTTTCCTTGTCATCTCCGATGTAGATCATTCTAAAACAAGTCTAATCTTTACTTTGAAAATTATAAAACTGAATTCTGAAAAAGTCATATTTCTATGAGCATTTTTGCATATGAGGGGGCTTCAGAAAGTTCATGGAAAAATAGAATTAAAAGGCAGTGGAATTTTTCCATGAACTTCTTGAAGGTCCCTTGTATATCCAGCCTTTAAAAAAAATCTGTGTGTTAGACAGGGTTCTCTTAGAGAAACAAGACCAGGACACTTATGATTTTATATAGAGAAATATACAACATAAGAAATAAACAGTTAATTAGTCAATAGAGCAGTACAAATGGCTCAGTGCAACTCACTTCCATGAGACAGTTAATCCACTGGCAGTCCTTCAACTCATGAGGGCTGCTGGGTGTAAGTCAAGGAAGCAGGCAGCTGAGTCTTCTGTAGAGCAATTCAGGCTATCCAGCCACAGGCACCAAACACCAGGGCAGGTCACCAACAGTCAGCCAGATGACAGGGTGCAACAGTCCCCACCTCTAGTGATGTATACAGGTCTTGAATGTGAAGAAGCAGGTCTTGAAGGAGCCTGAAACTATAGTGACATGGTCCACGGGTTAGGTGTCCCACAGGTAGTGTTGATCACAAGGTGAGGCAGAGAACCAGCTAAGGTAGCCGCACACTAGTCTGATCATCAAAGAGCAAGAGACAAGAAAGATGAGACTCGCCAAGCCATTTATCTAAACGCCCTTCAATTAAACTGCCCTTCAATTAATCCCACATGTGTTCATTGGTCAGGTTGGCACAATAAACCTACCTATCACAATTCACTCCTTGCCAGCCTGGCACCTGTACACAATTCTTTAGCCTTATATAACTTCCAGACATTAATGAAATCACAATTATACTCAACACCAAATATTTACCATACATATAAATAAAAAAAATACTGAGTCCAATTTTATGATACATCATATATGAACAAAGTAAAAATATTCAACAAGCACATATAAAGAAAATACACAATCACAAAGCTTGCTTTTGCAATTGATCACGTGGTTGTAATTGATAGGTAGAACTACTTTCTTCTACTACTCATTCTGTATTACCTTTACCCTCAGCAAGCACCTCAGCTGGCTGTGGTTCTTTGCCTGGTGGGGTGAGCCAGACCTTCATTCCTGAGGGGTCTGGGTCATTAGATGTCCTGCCAAGATTGGGTTGCTGTAGTTTACCATTTACTTTAATCACAGGGCACGGTAGTACTGAGATGGCCTACAGGATCTACTGGATTCCAGACATATTCTTCTTTACCTCCATTATGTAACACCAGTCTAATTTGTCCTTGGTAAACAGGATCAATCACACCACTCAGTACAGTGACACCCTTCCTGACCTGTTGATCCAAAGGCATCAGAAACCCAAAGTGCCCAGGGGGCATTCTCAGCTGCCAGTTCAGTGGAATCGGTGCTGTGTTTCCAGGTGGGAGAGTTCCTTCCTTCGGGACCAGGACCTCCAGACCTGAGGAACACAGGGTTGCTGGGACAGGAAGCATAAATGCTGCAAGGGGATCACTAGGAGTAATAGTAAGTGGTGTCACTACAGCTTCCGCCCCTTGGTTCCTGGACCCATGAATCCTGGCTATTGGAGACACAGCACTATATATTGGCCGCTGGTTTAGAGCGTACATTTTCTGGAGAACACTGTACCATAATTGTGTCTTTAGGAGTCCATTCCATTGTTCTATCAAGCTGGCAGCTTCAGGATGATGAGGAACCTGATACGACCAGTGGATTCCATGGGAATGGGCCCATTGCCGCACTGCATTTGCTGTGAAGTGAGTTCCTTGATCTGAAGCAATGCTTTGTGGGATGCTATGCCGGTGGCTGAGGCATTCTGTAAGTCCATGAATGGTGGTTCTGGCAGAAGCATTGTGTGCAGGGAAGGCAAACCAATTACCAGAATAGGTGTCTCTTCCAGTAAGAACAAAATGCTGCCCCCTCCATGATGCCCCCACCAAGTTGCCGGTTGATCTCCCCAATGAATGGTCTCATATCTTGGACTGCATGTTGGTTTCTGCTGCTGGCAGATGGGACACTCAGCAGTGGCAGTGGCCAAGTCAGCCTTGGTGAGTGGAAGTCCATGTTGTTGCACCCATGCATAACCTCCATCCCTGCCACCATGTTCACTTTGTTCATGTGCCCATTGGGCAATGACAGGAGTGGCAGAGGAAAGAGGAGGATCAGTCTCCATAGTAGGTTGTCATCTTTTCCACTTGACTGTTAAAGTCCTCCTCTTCAGAGATAACCCTTTGGTTAGCGCTCACATGAGACACGATTACCTTTACTTTCTTGGCCCATTCAGAGAGGTCTATCCACATACCTCTTCCCCACGCCTCCTTGTCACCAACTTTCCAATCATTTTCCTTCCAATTCCCTGACCATCCTCCAGCCAAGCCATTAGCCACAGCCCATCAATCAGTACACAGCCATTTTTCCTTGCAGGCAAACTGAACGGCCAGGTAAAATGCTCGAA
This sequence comes from Tenrec ecaudatus, assembly GCF_050624435.1. Lineage (NCBI taxonomy): Eukaryota > Metazoa > Chordata > Mammalia > Afrosoricida > Tenrecidae > Tenrec > Tenrec ecaudatus. Next base: position 245,430,017 of record NC_134530.1, on the reverse strand, counting down.
GTTCTGCCTGACACCTCTAGCACAATTGGGTCAGCTGGATCATATGACTCCAGTGGCAAAGCAGCTGGCACGGCAGCCTGAACCTGTTGCAGAGCCTTTTCTTGTTCTGAGCCCCACTCAAAATTGGAGGCTTTCATGTCACTTGATAAACAGATTGAAGTAGAACATGATCTTTATGGATTCTGTTTTGCCATGGACTAACTTGTTCCACGTAATGATTGATCCAGTAATTCTTAGCAACTGGGGTCTCAAAAGCTTGCCTGGTGGAACTATGGCACGATACAACTACTGGTTTCTACTCATCGGAGGCAAAAGGGAATGAAGAAAACCAAAGACACAAAGAAAAACCAGTCCATAGGCCTAACAGCCCCCACCCCATGAGCCAGACTCTTGACCTGAGACCAGAACTAGATGATCCCCAGCTGTCATTACTGACTCTTTTTGACATTCCCTCATATTTCACTAGTCTTTACCTTTAAGAGATCTCAAAATTTCCCCTAAAACAAATGTTTCGCAAAATTTTCCCTTCTATTATTATTTTCCTTATTTTTTAATTTTTCACTGTATATCAATATATATATATATATCAATATAGATATATACTCTGCTAATATTTTAAATATCCTTGTCATCATCATGCTTTTGGTGGGTTTGCCTGCCATAAGTTAAACAATTTATATAAATTTCACCCTAAAATGTTTTCTTTGTCCTGTCAAATCCCAGTGAAAACCAATGCACGCAAAGGGAAGTGGCCTACAATATAAAGTTCTAAACTGGGAACAAAGTAAACATATGGAGAATAACTCCCTCAACTCATTCATAAAGCTACAAATATAAAAAAATTCCCTTTGTATTAACTTCAAATTTGCAGTATTTCTTCTTTCCTCCTTTAAATTCAATGCACATACTTTAAATTTAATGGAAACAAGAGCCGATCTCACCAAATTTTAATTTCCTACTTCTTCTGCCATTGTATTAGCACTCTTCTAACTATTTGCCCTTCCCAGATTACTGAAATAGGACCAAAGCAAAACACTTCTTTGTAGAACAGATGACTGGAATAGCTCTGTAGTAATAAAGAAAAAGTCTCACGTCTTCAGATAAGAATTAAAATTACAAATGGAATCTTTTTTAAAAATCTGTGAAAAACAATAGTTATTTGTAATATACAATTATACTTGATTTTATCATCACAGAAATACATGTGGTTGACTATAATTTTAAACGTTTAGAAAACCTACAGCTTCTCCATGTCCCTTTTCAGATACAAATCAGGTAATTCCTAATATATTTATTAAACGTTTCCTTTTAGAGAACTGTCAGTTTCCATTTTTGTCAGTGACTAATCACTATAATTAAAATCTACCTCAAAATTTCTCTTTTGTTCATCCAATTTTGTTAACTACCTTCTTAAATATTTTAATTCAATAAAATAATTTTACGTTATGTTTACCCGTTGGATGCATAAACATACAGAGATATACACATATATACTGGGAGGTGCTTACTCAATTGCTCCCATCCATTATTTTCTAAATAGGAAGAAAGTGATACATCGGTGATTGTACAGCTCCAAGCTAGAATTTTCTACCACTCAAAGTTCAAAAAAAAAAATCTGCTCTGTGTCCATAACTTTGCTCCACCGTTGACCTGAAAATCTGACTTGGAAAAACCTGCACAGGCGGAGAGCATCTTGCCATGGCCACAGGGGCTGAGGCTTTCTTCAGTGGAAGCACTGCTCTCGTTCACACCACACTGTTTGTGTTGATGCACAAAACCATTTGTCATTGCGCTGTTTGGGGGTTTTTTGCTCTTTATTTGCATTAAATATGTTAACTATGGCTCAAAAAAAGTGATCCTAGAGATGAAGCTAAGAGGAAAGCTGTGGGAACCAGGATAAAGTTAAAGAAAGAAAGAAATTGTGAAATTTGAATCAGGTCACCGCTTGTCTGATTTGACGGCTGACTAAGTCCACATTATCAACATTTGGTGGGGAGGGTGTGTGTGAAAAAACACACCAATGTGATTAAAGCAGCAAATGCAGTGAGAGGTGTGAAAGCATTAACCATGAAACAAAGACTTCAGACCATCAAATAGGTAAGAAGAGCTCAAGAGAAAAGACCTTAGGAAGTGTACTGCCAGCAGTCACTTATGGGAGATTCCCCTTCCCCCCAAATCACATTTCTCCTACTCCTCCAACTGCTCTCCATCTCTTAGAACGCCAGGAAGCCTCCAAATTAAGGTAAAAGTAAAGTACTAGTACAAAAAATCCATTTTAATGTTATTTACTGTATTGTTTCGATGTTTAATGGACTATATTGTGTTTAGTTAGATGCTTCCATAATTTAGCCCTGTTTATTTCTGTTAACATTCTGGAAAAATGAATTTGTAAGTATAATTTTGGGGCCTCGGACCAATTATTTGGTTTTCCATTACTTCTTATGGGAACATTTTGTTTAGTTCTCAAACTTTTCGAAAATGAATTTGTAACGAATTGAGTTTGACAACCAAGTTATCGGTGTAAAATGTACCCCTTTCCAAATTTTGAAACAAAAATTGTCGAAGTAATATTTTCCCTTAAAAGCAAAGCTAAGGAATAAATGACCTGAAAAAGAAATGAACATAACAAGTTAAAATATTATGTAGCTAATTTTACAAGCTCAAACTATGCTATTATGCCAATAAGCCCTTACCAATAGATCCATAATGAAACTGCAAACATGGCTCTTATCTAGATGTTGTAAGGGAACTACAGGAAAGAATGATAAAAAACAAAAGCACTTGCCTGTACATCAGAAACTCAAACACTCCCATCAAGCTGATGCCAACTCATAATTTCCCTACAGACAAGATAGAACCTCTCCTGCGCGTTTCCCAGACTGTAACACTTCATGGCAGGAGAAAGCCGTCTCTCTCCCTACTTCTGTATTAAAAGTCATTACTAATTTGAGCAACTGAAATGCTTCTGTTAACAACTAAAGGAGACTGACAAATTCTGCCTTCGTGACATAGAGTAAATCTGTTGGTTTTCTCCAAGGAAAGGGGTTACAATCAATTTTCCTACATATAGTACTTTTCTAGAAGGCTGCTTGATACTATATCTTATGGAACAATCCATCCAAAATTACACACAGTCCTCTCTCTCCAGGCTCAGAAAGTCACACTCTCCACAGAGCTATCTTTATCTGAGCGGTTCAATCAAAAGAAAACTGCTGCGTGCTCACAGAAAACAAACACAAACCTCAACACTTCCTTGTGATGAAAAAAGGCATCTGTCCAGAGGCCTATGCGCCGTCATATAAAAAGACTGTCACGGAGTGATGTTAGGGACTAAGCCCTCTTTCTTCTGAGGATGATGAGAAAACAATCGGTGCACCCTTGAGATCGGATCCCACCGGATTAGCATCAACACTGACACAGCAGTCACCCCAGTCCCAAGACTCGGATACGCTTCACATCTGGAAGCGGGTGTTTTCTTCCTATCTTTTGTATGTTCCTTCTTTATCCATAAAATAACATTGTTTTTGTTGTTTTCTATTTAATACTATCATTACTTTCTCAAGTTAATTTAAACTCCACAAATATACATTGCTATATAAAAAAAATGCCCCAAGTCAATGCCAGTAAATTGAGCCTATAAAGCAGGGTACAGCTGCCACCGTGGGTAGAGCTGCCTGTAAAGACCGTAACTCTTTACAGAGAGCTTCACGTTTCTCCCATGCAGGGGGTCGGGGTGGTTTCAAACTGTTGACGTTGCAGTTAGAGCCTAACTATATGGATGACAGAGCGGGTGAAAAAGTAAGTGTGCTGTTAATCTAAAGACTAGAAATATACCATAATTTAAAATTTAATTTGTTTTAAAAAATCCAAAATGTAGCAGCCTCTTCCCTTAAAGTAGTAATTCCTGTTAAGCCTAGTCAGTAAGGATGGTGTGACTCAGGAAGGAGACCATTATGGTAAGTAGCCAAGCAGGAAGCATCTCCTAGTTGAGCTGTAGGCAGTGGTGGTCTAAAGGCCTCTGGAGAAAATGTAGGTATAGATAACTCCTAATGATCACTGCAAAACCTGTCTTCTTAGAGTATCAATTATATCCTGTGGCAATGCAAAAACCTGCTAATCTCTTCCTGTAGTCATTGTAAAAACCTGCTTCTGTTCTATATTTTAAGGTGTGTCGCTTGATTTTCACTGGGTTTTTTAGGCATTTTGGAGGGCGAATCCCAGTTGTTGCCTTCTGTAAGTGCTTGCAAGAGGAAACAGAATTTCTCAGATCAATGTGCTCTCTGTTGTTCACCAGGGACAAGGCTCTCCAGAACCCCTCACAGTCCAACAACATGGACACCTCATACTTCAGTCAAACGTTCCTTCGTGATTAAACATCCAGAATGCTTCTGATACTTGTCGCTGTAAAACAAATTAAGGCATTTCAATAAGATGTTTGCATTGCTCCCCCTCCCTCCCACACACATTTACTATGATTTCCCTAAGACGCCTTAAAGTAAAATTACTAGATAAAGGGCTCAAACACAGGAACACATGATAGGAAACACAGGACTAACGAGTATTTTGTTCCATTTTAACTAGGGCCCCTTTATGTTGGAACCTAACTTGATTAACACCTAACAACCACAAGGGCGGGATCTTTTCTTGAATAATAATACACCAGGCTATGCTTCACACATAATACATACATGTTTATTTCAACAAATCTTCAACAACATGGAATGTTAAATTTTGCTGACTGGCTAGTTCAAAACAAAATTATTCTGTGCACCCAGCTCCTCCAAGGGCCTACACTGCTTTCAGGCTTACAGTCTACCTAAACAAATGTAAATGCAGACGCACGTGTTAACCAGTGACCGGGCAGCAATGTTGAAGCATGAAAACATCCTCATGAATGGTCAGCAAAGTCTCGAAATCTATTTGCTGATTTTGATTAGTGAAAACAGTAACTTATGCTAACTTTGCATTTCTTTCATTACTAGTAATTTGTAGGGAGCCTTAGAGGGGCAATGGTTAAAGTGCTTGGCTGCTAACCAAAAGGTCAGCAGTTGAAGCCCAGCAGCCGCTCCCGAGGAAAGATGCAACAGTGGCTTCTATAGTTTACTGCCTTGGAAACCCAATGGTGTAATTACTACTCTGTCTTATAGGACCGGTCTAAGTCAGAATCAACTCAGTAACATTGGGAGTAGGGTGTATATCCTCTATCATAAGTTAATTGTCCTTTTGTCTATTAAATTTTTGAACTTTTTCTTGTTTATAAATTGTGTGCTTTCATATTCTAATATGAAAATATATTTCATTCTCTGCAGAAATACAGACAATGAAAACACCATAAAATATGGTTATGTCTTATGATTTCATCAAATGTATGGAATGTCAATATAAGGATACCTCTAAATTTCCTTACCAGTCTAGCCATGGGGTTACTGATAGACAGATATATTTCATCATTACTACCTCCTTCCTGATCAGTTCTCCTCACATTCTTTTTTTTTAATAATCATTTTTGGGGGCGTGTATATCTCTTACCACAATGCATCCATCCATCCATTGTGTCAAGCATATTTGTACATTTGTTGCCATCATTATTCTCATAACATTTTCCTTCTGCTTCAGCCCTTGGTGTCAGCTCATTTTTCCCCTCCCACTCCGCCATCCCTCACGAACCCTTTATAATTTATAAATTATTATTATTTTGTCATGTCTTACACTTTCCGATGTTTCCCTTCATTCACTTTTCTGTTGTCTGTCCCCCAGGGAGCATGCTACATGTAGATCTTTGTGATCGGTTCCCCCTTTCCCCCACCTCTCTTCTTACCCTCCTGGTATTACTACTCTCATTCCTGGTCCTGAGGGCTTTATCTGTCCTGGATTCCCTGTGTTTCCAGCTCTTATCTGTACCAGTGTACATCCTCTGGTCTAGCCAGATTTGTAAGGAAGAATTGAGGTCATGATAGTATGGCGGGGGGCTAGGGGGAGGGAGAAGAGCATTAAAGAACTAGAGGAAACTTGTATGTTTCATCAGTTTAATATTGCACCCTGACTGGCTATCCCCTCACATTCTTAAAAAATACTTTTCTCCTCATTTTTTTAACAGCCAGTGCTAAACTCAATCTAACACTGAGCATCAGAACTAAATAAGCATCTGGATTCTAAGGCCTCAACATATTTTACATAGCAAAGGAAATGGAAGTGTGAAATATTTCACTTTGGACTGAAACAAGCACGCCAGGTGCTTTACTGCCCGATAAAGGATTGTCACTTAAGGTATTAAATAACTTTGCGAAACAAAAGCTACACTAACAAGCACTACTAAAAACTCAGAAAGCCCCCAAAAGTCTTTGCCAAGAGGGCCAGTGTCAGTAGAAGGTAACACTGCTGGGGCTCCTCATCTATAGGGAAGCCTCTTCAACTGCTGCAAAGGCAACGAGAGAGCAGAAACTGATGTGAATGAAATGTGGGGCCTTTATCCACACCACCAAAAGCACATATTTAAACTTAACCTCGGCGTGTACACAATTATAATGCCATAAATACTAAAGAGAACACCTTAGCTTTCCAGAAAATATTACTATTATATTACAAATTAAGTTGCGGAATCAGCCGTAAAGTTTTAAAGAACGGTAAAGAACAGCTGAAGCTTTGACCTTAAAAAGCCAAAAAAAGCATTGCACTTATGTTTCTCGTGAATCATTAAACCTGTAAAAGCGCCCAATGATGTGAACCATTTGCATTTTTGAGTACATAAATATCGAGTGTCATGGAATCAACTTTTGTTTACATAAACTTATTCCTATCCAAATCACACTAAACTCAAAACACTGAGATGCTTCTTGTATTGCCGTGGTGGTCAGGTTGGGATGCTACTTTTACTACACAATTTAAGTTGGCGACACCTCAGAGCAGGGAAGGTTTAAGGAAATGTGCGTGGGCATGCCTGCTGGAGAGTGCAGAACAATACCAATTTTCTAGAGACAACTAGTATTTTTTAATTACACCTATAAAAATATCCATAAACTGTCATAGGAGCCTGTTATTGATTTCATTTAGCTCTCCAAGACATCGTGCAAAATGACACTTGTTGGGGAATTCTACATCCAGAGTAAAAGGGAATGAGGCAAAGGATGGGGGGGGGGAGGAACTAGAAACTAGAAACAACGTATCCGTCAGCCGGAGACACTTAAACATTCACTCTCACAAGTCATTAAACATTTTTATCTTTTTGTGATTAACCAATGTCTTCTATATCCACCTCTATTATGAGGTGTTTCACATATTCATTATCCTTTAAAGTTACATACTATTCCGTTACTTGTACATATGATAGTTTATCAATTCATCCACTATGAGCACTTGACGGTTTCCATCATTTATTTGCATACGTGTATTTGTGTAAAGGCTTATTTCCCTAGGTCTGTAAGGGTAAACAAAAAGTACTGCTATAAAGTTCTAGTTTGCACACATCATTCCTGTTGCCAGTGCCATTGAATCCTTTCTAACCCATAGCAACTCTACAGACATATGAAGAAACACTGCCTGGTTCTGTGTCATACTCAAAAATGTTGTTAAATTTGAGCCCATGGTTGCAGTCACGGTGTTAATAATCTATTTTGTTGAGGGCCTTCCTGTTTTTGCTGCCTCTATACTTTATCAAGCATGATGTCCTTCTCCAGCTGCTACCTCTCCTGACAACAAGGCCAAAATATGTGACACTAAAGCTCACCATTTTTGCCTCCAAGGAGCATTCTGGCTGCACAAATTTGTTCTCTTGGCAGTTCATTGTACTTTCAGTATTCTTCACTAGCACCACAATTCACATATATCCATCCCTCTTATTCAATGTCCAATTTTCAAAGAGAGCTGAAATACCATGGCTTGGGTCAGGTTTTCAAAGTAATATTCTTGCTTTTAAACACTTGTGCAAAAGATTTACCTAATACAATGCACCCTTTCATCTCCTGACTGCTGTTTCCATGAGTATATACTATGGAACAAGCAACACAAATGCTTGAAAACGCCAATCTTTCCTATGTTGATCAGGACGTTACCAATTGGTTCAGTTGTGAGGATTTTGATTCTCTTCGCACTGAGTTGTAGTCCACACTGAAAGCTGCCATCCTTGATCTTCATCAGCAAGTGCTCCAAGCCCTTCTCACTTTCAGCAAGTAAGCTGTGTCACCTGCAGGTGTCAGAATGCTAATAAGCCTTCCTCCAATCCTGATGCCACATTCTTCTTCATATAATCCAGCTTCTTTGATGATGTGTTCAATGTACACACTGAATAAGTACAGTAAGAGGAAACAATCCTGATGGACACCTTTCCTGATTTTAAAACATGCAGTATTCCCTTTTTCTGTTCACACAACTGCCTCCTGATCCATGTGCAGGTTCCATGAGCACAATGAAATGATGTGGAATTCACATTCTTTTCAGGATACCCATAATTTGTTACAATCCATACCATTGAATGCCTTGGCACAGTCAATTAAACACAAGTAAGCATCTTTCTAGTACTCTCTGCTTTGAGCTAAGATCCATCTGACATCAATAATAAAATCCCTTGTTCCACTTCGTCTGAAGCCAGTCTAAATCTCTGACATCTGCTTGTTAATGTACTGCAGCAACCACTGTTGGATGATCTTCAGCAAAATCTTACTTGCACGTGATATCAATGTTAATGTTCTATAATTTGAGCATTCTGTTGAGTCACCTTTCTTTGAGATGAGTACAAATATGATTCCTTCCAGTCAGTTAGCCAAGTAGCTGTCTTCCAAGTTTCCTGGCATAGATGAGTAAATCTTTCCAGGGCTTCAACAGCTTGCTGAAACCTTTTAAACTGGTATTCCATCAATTCCTCTAGTTTTGCTTTTGGCTAATGCTTTCAGCGCAGCTTGAATTTCTTCCTTCATTACCACTTGTTCTTGCTCACATGCTACCTCCTGAAATGATAGAATGTTGACTAGTTATTTTTCATACCACCACTCTGTATATTCCTTCTATCCTCTTTTGATGCTTCCTGCATTGTCCGCTATTTAATCCAGAGACTATTTCAATATTGTAACACAAAGCTTGGATTTTTTTTCTTGCGTTCTCCCAGTTAAGATTAAGTTAAGCATGTTTTTCCCTTTTGGCATTCTAACCCCAGGTCTTGGCACATTTCGTTGTAATATTTGACTTTGTCCTCTCAAGCTGCCCTTCGAAATTTTCTGTTCAGCTCTTTGACTTCATCATTTCTTCCATTTACCTCAGCCGTTTCACGATGAAGAGCAAGTTTCAGAGTATCTTCTGTCATCCACTTTTTTTCTTTTTTTCCTGTCTTTCTGCTTTCTTCATAAATGATGTTCTTGATGACCTCCCACAGCTCATCAGTTCTTCACTCATTACTATTCAATAGGTCAACTTTGTTCCTGAGAAGTTCTTGAAACTCAGGTGAGTTATACTAAAGGTTATTGTGGTAATACTGGTTAGGGATGGATTGATAGGTTGCTATCAATCAAGTCACAGCCAGATGACTCATATGAGTATGAGATACATCCCCTTACAGAAGGGTCACAAGAAAGAGACGGACCAGTCAGGGTTCAGTGTAGTACCAATGTGATATGAAGTGTAAAAGACTTGAATAAAATGATTTCTTTTAAAAGTATGAAACACTGGGAACTGCTCTCTCTCTCTTCCTTCACCTTCCTACTGGCTGGCCACGCTTGAGATCTGCTGAAGCCGTACCATGTTTCCACTGACCTTGCATACACACAACTCTACACCTACAGGCCTGTGATGTTCCTGCATTCTGCATCGTTACATGTGGCTGTGTGAATCTGAAGAGGGATTTATGGAATAGTATCGAACTTAAAGACTTGAGTTGAAAAAGACTGGGATGTTTTCTAGATATATAATTACTTATGTGTTTGAGTCTCTGGATGTTTCTCTAGTCAACCCAGCCTAACAACCATATTTTGGTTTTCATGGAGCTGTTTTAGTTTGTTTATTTAACCTGTCTGGCTCGTCTCCTCCCGAGACTCTTCTGTAAGGGGATGTCCAGTTGCCTACAGATGGGTTTGGGTCTCCACTCCGCCCTCCCCCTCATTCACATTGATATGACTTTGTTCTTTCATGCCTGACACCTGATCTCATCAACACCTCAGAATTACACAGGTTGGTGTGTGCTTCTTCCATGTAGACTTTCTTGCTTCTCAGCCAGATGGGCGCTTGTTTATCTTCAAGCTTTTAAGGCCCCAGATGCTATATTTTTTGATAGCCGGGCACCATCAGCTTTCTTCACCACATTTGCTTATGCACCCACTTTGTCTTCCATAAATGCCCTTTACCTCCTAGTTACTTCCTCTAATTCCTTTTACTTTCCTCTTGTTCCACTATCATGCTCAGCCTTCATTTGGGTTTCAGCAATTCCTCTTGGTTACATTGCCCTTGATCACTTGTTGTTCCCTTTTCCCTGGTTTTGTTAACACCCACTTCCTTTCCCCCGCCTCCTCCTCTCCCATGTCCCCCTAGAACTTCGGTCCATTGTTTAGTGCTCCATATTGTTTATTCAGCCTATCTTATCTCAACCTGAACTTACATATGAGCAACAGATGGTCTATTCCACAGTTAGTCCTGGGCTGATTTTATCTGTCAATATTGAGCTTCTCCGTTTTCTCCTCTCACAGATATGGTTGGTGTATTTCGTCTGGAGAAGCCCACATGTTTAGTCACTGTTTGTTTTGTTGAAAAAGTTTTTTGCAATGAAGTCAGTGGTCTTTCAAAATTCTATCACGCAATCCCCAGCTTAATTTCTATCATCAAGACCATATATTGCAATGGCTCTTTCTTTTTGTTTCCAACTTTTGAATTCCTGTCACCAATAATTACTAATGCATCCTGATTGCACATTTGATCAATTTAAGTCTAAAGATGTTGGTAAAATTTTCAATTTCTGCATTACTAGTTTAATAATGGGCATGTAACTTTTAATAAGAGTTAGATTGGATATTGACTGTATTTCTTTGTATGTGGAGAGACACAGAAGCAATGTACTTCAAGATAGATCTTCAAATATCCTTTTTGCCTATGAATGTAATGCATCTCGAATCTGTCATTCTTAGCATCGTAAACTGATTTTCTCATTCAAAATGGCCAATACCAGTTCATTGCAGCTCACTATGACCTAGAATATGGCTCTTTGTGTTCTATTTCATTTCAAAGCTGCCAGAGCTAGAAGATGAAGCAAGTGTAAGTCACTAACTAGAGGGCAAGTATATATTAACAACAACAAAAAATAATCTAATTTTAAAATGACCTGAGGACATGAACAGACACTTGACCACAGAAAATCTTCATGAAGCAACAAACAGAAGAAGATGTGTTCCGGGAGAAAGGGAGGTAGGGAAAGGAAGTGTGTGTTAACAAACCCAGGGACAAGGGAACAAGTGATCTAAAATAGATGTCTAGGAGGGCATAGAATGCCTGGTAGGGCTTGATCAAGGGCAATGTAACCAAGAGGAATTACTGAAACATGATAGTGAGACTAGAGTAAAGTAAAAGGAAATAGAGGAAAGAACTAGGAGTCAAAGGACATTCATAGATGTCTAAATACAGGCATGTACATATGTAAATATATTTATATATAATGATAGGGAAAGAGATTTATATCCATATATTTACATGGTAAGTATTAAGGAAGCAGACAAGACAGTGGGCCTCTACTCAAGTACTCCCTCAATTCAAGAACACTTTTTTCTATTAAACTGGCATTCCATGATGTTCACCTTCCCGACATGACTGCTGAATACAAAATGGGTGCTTAATAAGAAAATGTGGTGAAGAAAGCTGATGGTTGCTGGCTATCAAAAAATATAGTATCCAGGGTCTTAAAGGCTTGAAGATAAATAAGCGGCCATCTGCTGAGAAGCAACAAAGTCCACATGGAAAAAGCAAACAATAGCCTCTGTGATTACGAGGCATTGATGTGATCAAGTATCAGGCATCAAATACCCAGAATAAAAAATCATATCAATGTGAATGAGGGGGAAGGCGGAGAGGTGACCCAAAGCCCATTTCTAGACAATTGGACATCCCCTCACAGAAGGGTCACAAGGAAGAGATGAGCCAGTTAGGGTGCAGTATTGCACCACTGAAACATACAACTTTCCTCTAGTTCTTTAATGCTTCCTTTCCTCCCCCCCCCCCACTATCATGACCCCAATTCTACGTTACAAATCCTCTGGCTAAGCCAGAGGATGTACACTGGTACAGATAAGAGCTGGAAACACAAGGAATGACCCTTTCACAGGGGTTGCCCAGTTCAAAAAAGTATCAAAATTACAGTTATGAAGTAGCAATGAAAATAATCTTATGGTTGGGGGTCACCACAACATGAGGAATTGTATTAAAGGGCTGCGGCATTAGGAAGATTGAGAACCAATGGTGAAAGACATGAAATAATAATAATTTATAAATTATCAAGGGTTCATGAGGGAAGGAGGGTGGGGGAGAGAGGGGAAAAAAATAAGGTGCTGATACCAAGGGCTCAAGCAGAAAGAAAATGTTTTTTAAATGATGATGGCGGCAAATGTACAGATGTGCTTGACCCAGTGGATGTATGTATGGATTGTGATAAGAGCTGTATGAGCCCCCAATAAAATGATTTTTTATTGTGTGTTTTTTTAAACATTTTATTAGGGGCTCATACAACTCTTATCACAATCCACACATATACATACATCAAATGTGCTTGACACAGTGGATGTATGTATGGATTGTGATAAGAGTTGTATGAGCCCCCAATAAAATGATATTTTTTCAAAAAGATGTGTTCACAGTTCCATTTGTGAGATGCAAATCAAAACAATGTCATATCACACTCCAGCATTAATAGCGAAGTTCAGAAAACAAGAAATGCTGGTGAGGATATGGAAAGATTGGAACCTTCATATATACTGCTTGGGACTGTAAAATAGTGCAGCCACTGTGAAAAAGTTTGGTGCTTCCTGAAAATATTGAATAGAAGCATCTTATGATCCAGCAATCTCACTACAAGTATATTAGGGTAACTGAGCAAAAATATCAAGCTATGAAGCTATTGTTTCTTGGCATATCCTCCATCCAGGTCCTTACACTTTTGAAGACATTGTTTGCCATCTCTCAGACCCTTCCGCAAACAAGTCTGAGCTCTTCCACTCACCCCACATCAAAATGGAAGTGTTTTGAGTCCTGGAGGCACTAAAATAATATTCCTTTTAATGTTCTTGAATTTTGGAAACAAAAAGAAGCCTGAAGTGGGAAGATCAGGGCTGTAGGTTAGACAGGATACAGTTTCTCAAGGAAATTCTCAAAGAAGTTCCTAGAGCAGCCCTTGCTACCCTGGAAGAATGAACACATGCGTTCTCTTGAAAGAAAATAATTCTTTTCTTTTTAATCATTTTAATGGGGGGCTCATGCTTATCAAAATCCACGCATCCATCCATTGTGTCAAGCACATTTGTACATTTGTTGCCATCATCAGAAAGAATTCTTAAAACATAATTTTCCTGGTCTGTTTGTCACCAATGCATTTTAAAACTTCTTTCGAATAAGTCCCATGATAATCTTTTTCCCTTTTATATCTATAATGATTACTCCTTTAGATTGAATTCAAATTCAGTCTCCATAACTTTTCTGAGTTGATCTCTCTGCCATCTATTTTATTGGCTCTGCATATCCCCCTGAGAGCTACTTTTAAGACAAGTGTATGAGGGGGCTTCAAAAAGTTGGTGGAGAAATGTAAAATTTACAAAGATAATGTAAAATTTCCAAGTGTCTGTTCATGTTCTCAGGCCATTTTTTAATTAGATTATTTGTTTTTTGTTGTTGTTAATGTGTTAAGTTTTCTCTAAATTTCAGTGATTATTCCCTTGTCCAAATTACATAATACTGTACAAAACCACTACTGAAAACAAGAAAAGCCTTACACATAGAAATATTCTTTGAAAGCTACCAGGGATCGGAGGGGAAGTGAGAGCAAACTGCTAACTAGAAGGTGAACATTATTATATTAACTTGGATTAAAGACAAGGCAGTTTGCAGTAAGGAAGAAGTTGGTATACAGTGATCAAGGCAAAGAAGCTATGAGAAGGAACCCAAGCGGTAAGGTAACAATGGCTGGTGCTAGCACATGCGCCATCCTTCAGTAAAGTAGTATCAAGTGGACACGTAGATACACGTGCATGTTGCATGTATATGAGAAGGTGAATGGATCTACATCCACAGATATATATAGATTTGACAGAAGATATATGTGTGCTGTAAATAAATCCATGAATACAAAGCATTGCATGAAAAAATGGAATTACAAGGTAATGGGGCTTTCCATGAATATTTTGAAGCCCCTTCTTAAAGTAGGGCATACAGGGAATAAAGTTATAAAAATAGCAAATATAACCAAATACCCGGAGTGGGTGAGTCATTGAGCCTGGGAGCTTAGAACCATAGTATTGGGAGGCACTTATGTAACTGGCATAATACATCCCACAACATTTTACCACCTACTTTGATAAGTAGTGAGTGGAGTTTTAAAAGCTTGTGAGCAGCTGTCTGAGGCACAACTCTTGGTGTCTCCCAGTGTGGAGCAAAGAAAATGAAAGCTGCATGGAAACAACTGATCTAAAGGATTCATGAATGATGTGAACCTCAACTTACACAGCCCGAGACCAGAACTAGATGGTGTCTGGATACTATTGCTAACTACTCTGAAAGGGATCACAATAGGAGGTCCTGGATAGAATAAGAGGAAAACGTGGAACAAAATTCAAAATAATAAAAAAGGCCAGGCATATTAGTCAGATAGAGACTTGTGGAAACCCTGAGACTGTGGCCCTTAAATACTCTTCAAGCCTGGAACTGAACTCACTCACATGACTCAACATTCAGTTAGCAGCTAAAGTTAATAATACTTCAGGGAGGTATGCACTCCTTAGAAGAATTAACCATAGATACTAAAAGGTCAGCATTTGTCCAAGGATAAAACTAAAAAAGCAGAAAAGGATGAAGAGAAATGGTAAACACAGGAAGACACAGGAAGAGTGCTGTTACATTGTAGGAACTGCAAGCAATGTTATGAATCAAAATAAGTATGAAGTGAAGGAAAACTAATTTATTCTGTAAACTTTTATACAAATCACAATAAAACACCAAAAAGAAAAATAAAATAACATGGATGACTCTGACAGCCAAAACAAACAAAACCAGGATTAGAACATCATCTAATATGATTATATAAAACCCACAATCAATTCTGTGGCCATTGGGTCAATTCTGATAATACAGTGTATATAAATTTAAATGCTTCCTATTATAGTTACATATTTCTGTATTGTCTTAAATGTTCACACCAATATGTATTACTATATATATATAAATATATATATGTATTCGGGGAAATATATGCATAATTTAAGCATATATATGTATATGTGCTTCAAAAATTTGTGGGAAAAATATATATTATCTTTGAATTCTATTTTTCCACAATTTTTAAAGCCCCTTCATATAAGTGTTAGTCTTTTTACTTAGTTTCCAGAATAAAGAAGTTGGTTCCATGTCATCCTATAAATGTGTGTGTGTGTTTTCTCCTGCTTTCTGGCTGCCCCTTTAATGGTGGAGCAGACATGTGAAATACCTCAGAAAGCAGAGAGGGCAGCTCCTCAGCATGGGAAGCAGAGGACAGAGTGGTCCTGCTGTCTGAGAATCATCAAACAAACAAACTCCAGCTGTCAGCATAAATGTATTGAGCTCCTGCAGGGTAACAGTAAGACTTTAGACTGAGTAAACCCCACACATGTATTTGTTTAATTCGTTAATGCATGCAAACTACTGAAAACATCAATGCACTAAGCACTTGAAGGAGAGGGTACAAAATAGCCTGTGTCCCTACAGTAACTGTAGTTATCAAATGTTTCAAAAATATTTAGAATAGAAAACTTAAATTTCTTGCGACTGATTTTACTAGGTATTTTAGGCTTTAACTTGTAGTATAAGTGTGAATTACAACATGAGCCTATCATCATTTTAAAAGATGACCATTAAGTTGAGCAGAAAATATCATAAAGGTTCACAGGGTGAACAACATTTTTTAGGTGCATAGAAGTTTCAACAATCTATGAATGGTTACAGCTCCCACTAGGTTTCTACCTCTTCACTCTTGGCTTCTTTTGAAAAGCCATCAACACTCACTCTGATTGTTTGGGTGAGGTTAGTATATTATTTGGGGGGATCTACCGCAATGCCACATTCTTTTAAGTCCTTTCCTTCCAAGCGTTTCTTCTGTCCACCCTGATGTTAAGGAAATCTAGCAAGAGGCTTGGTGGTGTAAACGGTTCGTGCTAGTGTTCACCCAGAGGGACCTTGGGAGGAAGGTCTAGAGAACTACTTCTGAAGCTCAGCCATTGAAAGCTCTGTAGTTCTATTCTGATACATAAGGGGCCACCATGAGCAGGAATCTACTCACGAGCAACTGGAAGTAGCTTACTTACTAGTCAGTGGCTCTCAACAGCTAACCTGGCCTGCACAGTGCTGTGGGGCTGGTCGGCACCACCCCTCTGCCCCATGGGCCTTTCTTCAGCTCTTTCAAATGCCGTGCCCTTTACCCCACATTCCATGGCTGCTCCCTTGACCTACCCACCCTTCTTCACTGAGGTCCTGCTCTGTTCTTTTAAAGGGAGCTCCAGGTCACTTCTCATTGAAGCCTTTCATGACCCTCCCAGCCAGGTCAAACACCCCTAGTCAAGGGCCTCGTAAAGCTTTGCACTTTTCCTTCATGACAACATTTGTAATTAACTGGTCAACTGCCCCCCCCCCCCACTAGAATCTAATGTTCTGGAAGAGCAAAAACCATGTCTGGTTTTGCTCATGTTTTATTCTCAGTGCTTGGCATTTCTATATCCCAAGCACAGTAAAAGGCATTTTCGGCATGCTTTTTATTTGCCCCAAACAAGCTGAGATGGAGATAATATCATCCCCGTTTATAGATGAGCTAACACACTTGCCCGAGGTCGCAGAGTCAATAAGAAACAGAGACTGCAAACCTACGCCTGGCGGCATAAGCCATGTTCCTTATCTCCTCCCTCACTGCTTTTACAACATAGCCTCGCATTTGTGCACATGTAAAATATTTCAAACATCCGGAAACCAAAGAGCTGGACCTGCCTCGTGCTTTGTACAATCTTAACATTTTGCCTTGTTCATTTACTTACAAGTAGAACAGAGTTCCCTGCAGAACCTTCTGCGATCCTATTCTTCGTCTCTTTGGAATTTAGGGTCTCCCGTTCTCACATGGCTTACACCATTACCACAAACATATCCATAGATATGGGGTGAGTTGTATATTTTCAAGCCTCATATAAATACTCTTCATACCACACCTCCCATTCTGCAATTTGCTTTCGTTTCTCAGTGCTGTTCTCAGACGTCTGCTCCTATACCTCCACTTCAGTCTTTTCCATTGTTGGGTTTTATTTCCAAGTGTAAGGATGCTACAATATGCTTCACCATTCTTGTTTGTGAACTTCGGGTAGCTTTGATATTTTATAATTATAGGCAAGGTCAGCAGTCCGACCTCCCCAGGAACTCCTCTGTATGCATGTCTCCTTGTACATATGTTAGAGATTACCCATGGAAGTAGAAGACTTCTGCATTTTTAACCTCACTAAAAATGCAGAATTGCTCAGCAAAGTCTGGCATTCTAACTTCAATTTAAATCTATTTCTCACATACTAAAAAGACACCAATTTTAAAGTCCAGAAGTTAAATTTTACTATCTTCCACCACCACCTGACTGCTCCCATGCATCCCTCTCTATAAAGCAAAGAACAAGCAAATGTTTATTAAATGAAAGTAATATTCAAATGAGGAAAGTGTGACTAACAGCAACATATTTTATTATACGTTTGCTCTGGGTCAGTCACCACTCAATTTTTTTAAGTAAATAATACTTTTGCTCTTCATGACAACCTTAATATCATTGCTATCCCATTTCATTATCTGACAGAGTTAACTTTATTTTTCCCAGTGTTTTTTATATCCTTCTCCCTAGTGGCATAGTGGGTTCCGTGTTATGCTGCTAACCGCAACATCACCGTTCTGAAAGCAGCAGATGCTCAGCAGCAGAAAGATGCGGCTTTCTACTCCCGGGAAGAGTGCCGTCCCGGAAACCCACAATGGCACCTCTCCTCTGCCCTATGCTCGTTGTTATGGTTATGAATTGACTCAACAGGAGTAAGTAGCCCTTTCTTTCAGGCAAACTATAGAACCACACACACATATCTTAAAATGCAATAATAATTTTCATTAAAATGTTTTAAATGTAATTCATCATTACAACCATCTAATAACTGTCTTCTGATGCCATTTCCTACCTAAAATCCTCTTTCCGTCTCTCAGTATTCGAGAAATGATCTCCTCTGGTCTTACTCTACTAAGATTACACATACATTTGTACGTTTATTGCCCTCACCATTCTCAAAGCATTTGCTCTCCACTTTAGCCCCTGGCATCAGCTCAATGTATGAGCCCCTAATAAAAGGATTTAAATTTTAAAAAAAGAGGAGCTGATACCAAGGGTTCAAATAAAATGTAAACATTTAGAAAATAATGATGTCAACATATGTACAAATATGCTTGATACAACTGATACAAGGATTGTGGTAAGAACTATAAGAGCCCCCAATAAAGTGATCTTGGAAACAAATAAATAAAAATTTTAAAACTACATATACATGAGGGAGGAGGTCTGGAGGCATAGTGGGTTATGCATCGGGCTGTCAACCATAAGGTCAAGCAGTTCAACCCCATCAGTATCTCTGCAGGAGAAAAATGAAGCTTTCTGCTCCCCTACTGATTTATGGTCTTGGAAACCTTTAAGGGCAGGCATACTCTGTCCTGTAAGGTAACAACTACATGTCAGAATCGACTCGATGGCAGTGAGCCGGGTATATAATTTATATGACATTCCATCATTAAATATTTTACTATACATGCACAAAGCACACAAGGTTGTATACAACCTTAAATGCAGACTATACAACAAAATCCCCACTTAAGGTCTTCCACGAATGAAAGTACAAGCTAAATACCCCAGTCCTGTCCCTATGTTGCTAATGTGATGTTAGGTGTAGACTGCAAAAGTTGGTAAAATTATTCAATTTCTTCACCTTCTGTATGAGTGGTCAGTACATAAATGCACATAATAGTTTAGTCAACTGGTATTTATTATAAGCAAATGTGTATTACCCTATCACTGACAGTGTTGTATTTCAAGATAGATCTCGAAATGTTCTTTTTGATGAATATGACACTATTCCTCAATTTGTCGTTCTCAGCACAGTAGACCATATGACTGTCCAATTTAAAATGGTCCGCATCAATCCATTTCCACTCACTTAATGCCCACGATGCAGATCTTCATGCATTCTATTTCATTTAACTTCCAATTTTCCTAGATTTTTATTTTATACATTGCACCACTGGTTTGTTAGTTGGTCATACTGTGGTGTCTTGTGTGTTGCCATGATTCTGGAAGCTATGCCACATGTATTTCAAATACCAGCAAAATTGCCAACAGTGAGTAAGCTTCAACAGAGCTTCCAGACTAAGAGCAGGAAGACCTTGCAGTCTACTTCTAAAAAAAAAAAAATAGCAAGTGAAAACCTTACCCCATCCGATACTCAGAATTTTCTTTCATTTTCTATCTTCTCCTTTTCTATATCTCTACAAACTTTAGGGAACTCAAGTAATGGTTTTCTTTAACCAGACTGTTACATTTTCACTTAACATTACAGTAATAGTTGGTATATAAGGTGAAATCATAGTGCTCAGAATTCTTCATAAAGAATTCCACTAAAGGAGCACAGCCTGGCCCACCAGGCCGTGATGATGATGTTCCTGAGTAGAGCAGCCAGTCCACAGAGAGAACAACATGGCTGGCCCCACTATGAGAAATGATGCCAATCAGTGACTAAGGGCGATACAGGGGACAGCACCGGAGACACAGTGTGGGAATTGCACCTGACCTGATCCCACCACACCGAGGCAAATCACTGGGGGAGTGCAGCGGAACAGCAAGGGAATGGAGTGGCAAGGTCCCCAGGGAATGCTGAAAGTGGACTTTGGGGCCAGGGCGTGGTGCCCCAACAGACTGGACTGGAAAACGCTCCTAAGGGCCAGCAAACGATCCCTGAACTAACTACAAGCTTTTCTCTTGTGAACTGTTTTGTTCTGTTCTTTGTCAGTGGTTTGTTTTTGTTGTTTTGTTGTCTGGTTGTATACTGTTGCTTTGCTTTCCTCTGTCTTGTTTTCGTGCATGTTAGTGTATCCACAGGTCTGTCTGAATAGGACAGGCTGGATGAACTATCTGGAGGAAAAACAACGGGACCGACAGTTCCGGGGGGACTTGGGGTGGGGGGGTTAGGGGGGGTAAGGAAGTGGTGTTAACAAACCCAGGGACAAGGGAAAAACATGGGACCAAAAATGGTAGAGAAGGGGGAGTGGCAGGCCTGGTGGGAAATGATCAAGGGTAAGGTTGCTTAGAGAAGAGGTATACTCTAGCCCAGGTGGCGACGAAGCATGGTAGTAGGGCAGGAGGAAAGTCAAGGGAGATGGAGGAAAGAGCTAGGAGTCAAAGGGCATTCATGGAGGTCTAGACAAAGACATGTACTTGCAAATATATATAGGAGGATGGGGAAATAGATCTATGTGTCTATATTTATAGGTCAAGTATTAAGGTGGCGGAAGGACCTTGGGCCTCTACTCAAACACTCCCTCAATGCATGAATACCTTCTTTTATTAAATTGGAACTCTATGAACTCTCCCGACACAACGGCTGGAGCCAAAGTGGGTGAACAAGTAAATGTGGTGAAGAAAGCTGATAGTGCCCGGCTATCAAAAGAGATAGTGACTGGGGTCTTAAAGGCTTGAAGATAAACAAGCGGCCATGTAGCTCAGAAGCAACAAAGTCCACATGGAAGAACACACCACCCTGTGTGATCGAGTGGTCCCAAAGGGATCAGTTACCAGGCATCAAAGAATAAAAAATCATCATATCATTGACTGCACACCTCCATGATAGGATCGCTGAAGACAAATGGGTGCATAAGCAAATGTGGTGAAGAAAGCTGATGGTGCCCGGCTATCAAAAGAGATAGTGTCTGGGGTCTTAAAGGCTTGAAGGTGAACAAGCGGCCATCTAGCTCAGAAGCAAAAAAGCCCACATGGAAGAAGCACACCAGCCAGTGCGATCACGAGGTGCCAAGGGACCAGATATAAGGCATCATGCAAAAAAAAAAACGATATAAGTGTGTGTATGTATGTGTATATATGTGTATATGTATATATATACCATATTAAATGAAGGGGGAAGTGCAGAGTGGAGACCCAAGGCCCAAGTGTCGGCCAATGGAGATCCCCTCATAGAGGGGTTTAGGAGAGGAGATGGGTTAATTAGGGTGCGAAGTAGTACCGATGAAGAACACAGCTTTCCCCCAGATCCTGGATGCTTCCTCTCCCCAACTACCATGATCCGAATTCTACCTTGCAGGGCTGGATAGGACAGAGGCTGTACACTGGTACATATGAGGGCTGGAGGTACAGGGAATCCAGGGTGGATGATACCTTCAGGACCAAGGGTGTGAGGGACGATGCTGGGAGAGTGGAGGGTGAGTGGGTTGGAAAGGGGGAACTGATTACAAGGATCCACATGTGACCTCCTCCCTGGGAGAGGGACAGCAGAGAAGGGGGGAAGGGAGACTCCGGATAGGGCAAGATATGACAAAATAACGATGTATAAATTACCAAGGGCACATGAGGGAGGGGGGAAAAGGGAGGGAGGGGGAAAAAAAAGAGGACCTGATGCAAGGGGCTTAAGTGGAGAGCAAATGCCTTGAGAGTGATTGGGGCAGGGAATGTATGGATGTGCTTTATACAATTGATGTATGTATATGTATGGATGGTGATAAGAGTTGTATGAGTCCCTAATAAAATGTAAAAAAAGAAAAGAGGAGAAAAAAATGATTAGGGCAAAGACTGTACAGATGTGCTTTATACAATTGATGTATGTATACGTATGAACTGTGATAAGAATTGTATGAGCCCCAATAAATTGTTAAAATTAAAAAAAAAAGAAGAATTCCACTAAAAATCCTACTCCTAGGAGAATTTAGTTGTCTGTAAGTTAAATCTCTTCGTGTGTAGGAAAGAAAGATAAAGCAGGTAAGAGCCCTCTATTTTTCTCTGCTCATAATTGTTTCATCATGTACAAGTTTGTTCTTTTGTATCCTGAGTCAACTAATCCTTCAAGATGGCATGGGCTTGGAGATCAAATGGCCGTAGTTTCTACAAGGTTTACTAACCCAGCAGAGAAAGAATTCCCTGGTTAAAAATGTGGTGTTTGGATCAGGTCTTGGTTATAAACTCGTGAGCTTTAGAACACGTTAGTTTGGTACTACTCTGATGAAACAGCAACATCTTATTTTCTCCATCCTAAACATGCTTAAACTCTAACTGGTGTTTTCTTACAGTTTTTAGATGGACAACTTTTAAATTTTCATATGAAGAATTGTTGTTAGTAGCGCAATACTTAATTGACGATGAGACTACTAGTAAATATTTACATTCAAATGTTTCTTTTATTAGTACCTGTGATTTACCACAAACCAACCAGCTCTCAGGACCTGAGGCACCCTAGTGCTGGAAAGTTACAAGAGGACGCACACTTATTTGGAGTTATGACAGGCTCAAGAGCCTTAGGACATCAGGAAAGTCACAAAATGGAATGAGTTTAGGGCTTTCCCCCCGACTCTTTTAAGTAAAAAATATAACTATGCTGAGAAATTAATTTCTTGGCAAAAGGCAGGCTATTATAGTCTTAATTGAATCAAGGGGCTCATGAGAATTTATTAGCCTTGCCTTTAGTACAAAAACAATATTCATCTTCATGTGTAAGTACACTAATTTTAATCAGCTTAATTTATGTAAGACTTCTGAAATAAAATATGATAAAAATAGATTACTGTTATATGAATTGAGAATTTGGGCATTTGGATACTTTGATCTAAAAATTACCCTCAAGATGTTCTGTTCTGCATATTTGCTACTAGTGTAGAATTTCAATGGAGAAGAAGCAATCAGAAGGGATCCGTCCGTAAACAGATAATCTGTATTATTCTTCTGTGGGAAATACCGAGTGAAGGGACTGCAAATAATTCGTGGAAAAATTCTATTATCTTTTCATTCCATTTTCCCACAAACTTTTTAAAGTTCCTTCACACTAACTTCACTTTCGGAAATTCATAAAAAGAAAACAAAAACTTAAAATGCAGAAATTTACAGACTTACTGGTTTTAATTTTCTATTGTTTTGATAGTTTTAATAACAAAAACGAACACACGCTTACTGCTACAAATTAAGGCATAAAAAGAAAAAGAAAAACTTTAACAATTCTTCCCCCAAGTCCCACTCCGTGAGCTAGTTAATGTTAATAGCCCTGGTTATGATTCCACGTTCAAACAAATACATCCAAGCATTCGGTGTTTGTTGTTACTAGGTAGCCTCCAGCTGATTCTGAGCCGCAATGACCCTAGAGGTAACTTGAACCCTACAGGTCTTGAATCGTCCCCACAACTGTTGCTAGGTCTGAGCCCACCACCGGAGGCCCTGGGTCAGCCCACCTCCTACCAGCAACACAAGAATTGGAATTGACTCAATGGCAGTGTGGGAAGGGTCTTCCTCTCGTTCACTGACCCACACGTACTCTATCCTTCTCCAGGGAGTGGCCCTCCTGACAGTATGTCCACAGAGCCTGAGGCAAAGGGTCAGCACTCTGAGCTCTAAGGAACATTCTGGCTAGGCTTCTTCCAGCACAGATGTGTTTGTTCATAGTCATACTCTTCTCCAATCGTGAAGCCACGTTCCTCTTTATAAAGTGTCATTTCTTGGACCATTGGCTCAGCATGAAGTACTGTGAGAGGATACACGCCTTATGCACACTTCACCTGATTTTAAACCGGCAGGATAGCCCTGTTCCGCTCGGACAACTGCCTTTGGTCCGTGTATAGGTTCCGCATAAGCACAATGAAGTGTTCTGGAATCCACGTTCTTTACAAAATAATCCATAATTTGTTTTGATTGACAGCTGGATGCCTTTGCACAGTCAGTACAACCCAGGTAAGCGTCTCTCAGGTATTCTTCTAACCAAAGTTCAACTAATAGCAGCAATGATCCACACTCTCGTCTGACACAAGCCTGAATTCCTGGCAGTTCCCTACGGATGTACTGCTGCAAGCAGTTTTTGAATTATATGCAGCAAAACGTTACTTGTGAATAATACCCATGATATTGCTTGATAATTTTTGCATTCTATTGGATCACCTTTCTTTGGAATGTACACAAATATGGGCTGGTGCCTTCTGAAGTTCTTGTTACAGATGAGTGAGCACTTCCAGCGCTTTATCCTGTTGAAGAAATGTCTTAATTGGTATTTTGTCAAGTCCTCAAGCTTTGTTTTTCAGTCAATGCCTATGTTGCTGCTTAGACTTCTTGCAGTACCACTGGTTCTTGATCATATGTGACTTCCTGAAATGACTGAATGACAACCAATCTGTTTTTGTATAGTAACTCTGTGCATTCCTTCCACTGTCTTCTTGTGTTTCCTATGTTATTTGATACTTGCACGTAGAAAAAAAATGTAACTTAAGCTTTCGTTATTTACTTTTATCGTCATTTCTATGGTTAGGTTTTCTGCCAACTTGGCTAGGCCAGGGTTCTCAATAATTTGGTAGGAATTCCCCATGATAGGATCTAGCACAACAAAATCAACTTCACGGCAGGCTTACATAACAGAATCAGCTCTGTGGGCAGAGACTCTTGGATTAGGTGACAGTCATTACAGAGTGAGGGGTAAGACTCTCTGGGGGTGTGGCCCGCTCCTCTTTAAACAGGCTCTGTGGGAAAGCCTCACTTCTGCTGGATCTCCTTTCTGTTGCCTGCTGATCCATTCGACTATGTATCCACCTTCCTGTAGGCTTCCTGCTTCCTGTGTCATCAACCCCCATGGCTACATGGCAGGAGAAACCTCCAATTTACCATCCAACCCATGGAATCTAGCTTACTCATTTTTACAACTGTGTGAGCCCTTTCTCGATATAAATCTCTTTTGATACACATACACAGATAAGCATTACTGGGGTTTTTTCCCTTAAAGAATCCAACCCAAAACTGTTGAGATGTTCATTAAAAAAAATAATTTTATTGGGGGCACTAACAGCTATTATAACATTCCGTATATCGATTGTATCAAGGATATTTGTAAATATGTTGCCATCATCATTTCCAAAACATTTTCTACTTGAGTTATTGGTATAATTGGTATAAGCTCCTCTTTTATTTCCCTCCCCCCCACCTTTGTGAATCCTTGATAAATTATATATATATACATATATATATTTTCGTATCTTACACAGTCCATTGTCTCCCTTCACCCAAATATCTGCTATTCGCTCCCTTCCAAGGTGGGGGCTGGTGGTACTATATATCCAACCTTGTAATGGGCTCCCTTTTCTCCCCCTTCCCCCTCTCCACAAGATGGTCTATTTTGACTTTCTAACATTATGCCTTTGTATTCTTCATTGTAATTTTTTTCTCTAGTCGCCCTTAAAAATTGTGTTTGGCTCTTTTACGGCTGCATTTTTTGTGGTGCTGTGAATAAGCATTAGGCTGTGACTACAAAGTTAGCGATTCAAGCCCACAAGCCACTCTATGGAAGAAAGAGGAGACTGTCTGAGTCCATAAAAAAGTTACCATCGCAGAAAACCTCAGGTGAGTATTATTCTGTCCAAGAGGTCACAATGAGTCAGAATCTACTGGATGGCAAAGAAATTATTTTTTCAAGTTTGTGTTTTAATGCCTTAAATCAGTAGGCACAAAAGTCCGTCAGTCTTTTTTAATAGCTTCAAAATCACTGCACAACATGGACACACTAATTTATTCAATCTTTCCTTTCTCAACATATATCCAAGCCATTTTCTAAGGAGTGCCTGGTAAGCTTCACCTTTGCCTTTACATCTCCCTCTTGCTCACTCCCTCTGCAGCTAGCGCGCTGCACTGCCATCCAGGGAGGGCAAAGAAAAGCTTCTCCCCTTCCCACTGCGGTATGTGAAGTTACCTCTTAGTGCCCCATAGTTGAGGACATACCATTCACTGCCTAGACACATATGTACCCAAGGCATGGACTTCTCCAACAATAAGGCAGAAGTCAATCGTGTGTGACAAAGACTGAATGAACAAGGAATCATATAAAATTTAGGTTGCAATGCTAGCTTTGCCATTAACCACTGCAGTGACGTTTGACAAGTGGTTTAACTGCTCTGGGAGTCTTTTCTCCTATCAATTATGAACGGCTTGAACGAGATTTCTTTCGTTAAAAAAATCATTTTATTGAGCGATAATTAACACCTCATACCATTCAACATATCAATCACATTAAGAAGGATTGTACAAGCACCAGCACAATCACCTGTGGAACATGGTCTTCCATCTTGTACCTATTAGTGTTGACGCCTCACTTCGCCTACACTCACCTTCCATGCCCAGGTATAATTATTGTTTCAGTTACTGTCTTCGTAAATTACTACTTCAGTCACCATGTCCACCCATCCTGGCTTCTCTAGACCAAAAAAAAAAAAAAACCAACAACAAACAACCATGCAAGACAAGGCAGAGAAGAACATAGCAACAACAAAAGGACCCAGCAACAATGATCATATAAAACAGCGCAAAACCCCAATCTAAAATAAAGCAGAGTATTAAGGATTTAGGATCAACTCAAAGTGGGTCCAAAGGGAGATCGAATGACAAGGTGTTAGATTCCATGTATCTTTACACTACGTCAATGATAGTCAACTAATGTGGAGCTAATGATAGGCCAGAGGGAGGTGTTTACTGAAATAACAATAGTAAAAACATTTCAACTGCCCAAGAAAGTAAAGCATTATAAATACTTATTCATAGACAAGTATCACAGTGATCACAACTATAATAGTTACTTCACTGACACAGTATACCTAAGAATTTAATTACACTACATACGTCTGCCTTAGTACATTAGAAAAACAAACAAAAGAATTGTAACCAAGTGGTAAACAGTCATGGAATTATATTAACCAAGTAATGTGAATCTGCTTCCACTTCATTCATTCAGTTTCTAGACCCCAGTCCTTTAACTGTAAAAATAAAAATAAAACAAAGGCTTCCAAGAGGCATTCATTCCTTCAACAATTCTCCAGTGAGCATCTACAATGTGCTAAGCAGGAAGCATGCTATGTACCAGGAATAAAACTTGGGGGCAGGGGGATAAAAAAACTATAACCACCCTAATTTATTTACATTTCTTGCAAGATAGACAGACATAAATAGACAGATGCTATGAAGACAACTCCAAATCATGCTTAGGTACACCAGACCAAAAGGTCCCTGCCCGGTGGCCTCCTCAGGATTGCTCACACCCACCAGGGCAGATGTGATGCCAATCCATCTCACGGATGCTCCCTTTCCCTCACTAGGCCTCTGCTTCACCACCCATGATGACCTGTTGAAGCGACTGAACCCTCCTGAGGGTGTCTCCAACGCAACTGCACCCGACAACACTTTTTGTGCTCCGTAAGATTTTCCCTGGCTAATTTTTGGAAGTAAATTGCCTGGCCTAGCTTCCCAGTCTGTTTCAGTCTGGAAGCTTCACTAAAAGGTATACACCTGCCTCGCATTTGAAATACTGGCAGGATAGCTTCTAGCATCACAGCTACCAAAGTCCAATAAACTGACAGACGACAGATGGTAGTGGATGTTCATTGTCAACGGTAGAACTCTAATGTTCCCCCCTCTGATTATTTTCTAATTCCAAATGACCTTCCCCCTCTTAGACTCATGCTATGGATTGAAATATGTGCCCCCCAAATATATGCATAAATCCTAACTCTTATGCCTATGGTTATAATCCCACTTGGGAAAGGTTATCTTTTTTTATATCATTAAAGCAAAATTAATGAATACGAGATAGATCTTGAAGGTCAGCAAAAATGAGGAAAGCCATCAAGAAGTTGGACTGGCACAAGGACTAAAACAATGGGTTCAAACATAGCAATGATTGTGAGGATATATCAAAACCAGGCAGTATTTTGGTTTTTTGTGCACTGGGTTGCTGTAGGCTGGAACCAGCTCAAAGATGCCTACCACCACCAATCTTCAGTATATGCATTAGGCAGAATTCATGCAGGGTGTATCTTGAGTCAATCTCTGGGCTATGAGAAATTAAGCAATGAATCAGAGGAGAGATGGAGTAAAATCGATGCCAGCGTAGATGGAGCTCTCCAAGGCCCCAAAACGAAGTGTCGAATACACAAGGACCTTCCCTCCTGAGCCTGCCCCGGGAGTTGGTGCCTGGATTAGGGCTTCCAGCCTCCTACCCTGTGTGGGACAGAAATCTCTGTTTGTTAAAGGCATCTACTTGTGGTATTTGTTAAAGCAACACCACATAACCAAGATGCCATGTATCTAAATTTTGCTCTGTGCCTTTCAAAAGATCCCGATCCCACTTTGCACATATTCTGCTTCAATCTTCAAGATTAAATGAATGTTTTGTAGGAAAGGGATGGCAATGAGTTCATCAGTAACCATAATTACTTTCAGGTCATGATTGACAGACGTGGATTTCATTTTAGCTGATCTTAGCCTCACTTAAAAACATAGAAAGAGACAGGAAATGTAGAAGTGGCTCAAGAATGCTGTAGAATGGTCCTGTTTCTGAGGCTGCATTCTCCTGTAAAGGAAGGCGTGAAAGTAAAGAAGCCTAGAGAGGGACTGTGTAAAAGGAGTGAATGAGTGACAACGTGATTTGCTCTACCAAGAAAACAGTTGGTGAAAGTGCCTGTCCACAGCCTCCTCTGCTTCCTCCTTCCCACTACTCCTCATTCATTTAAAAAAGGAAATGGTCAGCAGCCCGGGAAATGCAGACCCTCTGTGACGTGTGATCTCTGTGACGTGTGATGCCAGGGTGGCCCAGGTTCCCGTTCCTGGAGTAATGCTCACCAGGTGTCATAAGGACTGTGTCCCCAGGGCACCTCAGAGAAGATACTGCATGATCATCCAACCCAGCGGTCCCCTTTACTAATACATCAAAGTCAAACAGAAACTGAACTGAAGAGCCAAGGCAATTTAAAACTATATACCAAGCCTCCAATAGTTCATAGCTGACCCTACAAAGAGAATGATAAATATCTGTGTGGTTGTGTGCGTTTGTATGTATACAACTCAGTAACACTAAGCAAGTTCTACTACACAGATTAGGCATGAACTTAACAGGGGAGTGGACAATCAATCATATAACAAAAGGTCACGAAAAAGCATTTTTAAGCAACAATTCTGGGATTTTCACTGTAAATATCTACATTTAAAAGACAAAAATACAAAGTATTTCGCTTTAAGAAATGTAATCCTGGAAAGCAAAGCTATTTGTGTACCCTGTCATTTGACTTTTCTGTAAAGGAAAAGGCTGCAAGACTGGAGTGCTTTGTCTTGGTTTTCCTAGGCACTTTAAGTTTGTTCTCCCACAGATGAGCATCACAGTGAACATGGTCTTCTATGGTATTGAAGAGGTTATACTAGAAGAAAATTTCTTTCTATGACAGAAAACAAAGAAGAATCAATTCTTAGTCGGGTTTGTGGGGAAATACCAATGGATATCAAATTAAATACCTCGTCCCTTCCCTATTTCTCTAGCAGTGACTTGTGAGAAATAGCTACTTGCTTTATGAGTTTTCTACCAAAAGTTACAATGCATATGCTGCATTTACTAGACTTCAGGTAAATTAAAAAAAAAATTTAAGCAGAAAGAGATAACCATTTTAAAACAAGTTTTTAGAACTAAAGTATCAATTTATGAGCAAAGCAGTTGCTGGCTTTAATTACATCAGCTTGAAAAATAGACCACATTTCCTGGGGTTTAAAATGTCTACTTCAAGTGTACTGTCATTAAAGGTTAGGCTGAACTGCGAAATCTGTTCCTAGGAAGGCTTACGGGCATGAAACCCTATTGCCCTACCCCCTAGATTGCTCACAAAATTAATATAATTTGGGAGTGAGTTTTAAGGTTATAAGAAGTTTCAAGTCATTTGCTCATAAGTTACCTTCCAGCATTCTTGTTTATAGCAATTTAATAACAAACAGCAGTGAAGGGGAAATTCTTTTCGCCTGACAGCAAGGGATATAGGAAGCAAATTCAGATGAAGAACATATTTCACATCGTCAGAGCTGACAAATGTGAAAAACATGGCAAATTCTGCAAACCATATTTCTGGTAATTAGAACTACTCAAAGTTTTCAATGGTGCTGCCTATCTCTAGAAATTTTTATACAAACAAAAAGCGTAGGGAGGAGAATCATCTTATTTTTATTTATTATTTTCTTTACCCGGAAAAAAAAAGGCAAAAGTACTCATATGCAATACTATCTCATATGGATCAAAAAGAAGAATGACACTAGAGAAGAGAGGGCCACGTTTTCTTCAACACCAGATCATGCAAAGCATTGGCCATGCCAGTGAGACTACGCCAGAAATAACACCATAACTCTTCATTCAGTCAGTCCTATTGTGAAAACATATATTTGTATCACTTAAGCCCAAGGCCTAGACAAGACACCAGGGACACGAAACAATCCTCCGGAGTCAAGTCCCAGGTCACAGGAGAGGAGGCATGCTGGGAAAGGCGAAAGACCAGAAGGACTGCTGTGGGGCTGCATTTGAACTGGACTGTGAGTTTTACTTTAAGTTAGAGAGATGGGTATACACACATTTAGTTCCTAGCTCTGTACTTTTTAGGCTCTAGAAGCAATGATACATTGTGGCCATGGATACATCAAGCATTCTAAACACAGTTTGGAACTTCAGGGAACCAAGACACTTTAGAAAAAAGACTGAGTCCAGTGCTGGGGCAGGAAAAGCACAAAGAACCTAGAAATCATAAGGTTATTTAAAGTAAAACTGAGACATAACCAACCTAGGTCATTAATATTGACACAAGCACAGAGCATGTACCTCCTGATATGATGTCTGAAGAGAACACATCACCACTTCCATTACTGTAACTATCTCATCTTCTGACAGATACTGTCATGAGATTTCAAGGTGGAAGACATAAGAGTGGACATGTGGTCAGTCTACCAAATTTCCCAGTATGACTAAATACCTGCATCCTATAACCAGCTTCCTTTCTTTCATAGTCTCTATCCCCAAAAGACATCCTGATGATTCTGGCTTCTTACACACCTCCAAGACTCAGTCTACGTACTCCAAGTAGCAGGGAGTCTTCATATATGCACCACTGGTCTGTGAGTCTGGTAAGTTGTTTCCCAAGAGTGGTAACTACTCTTAGGATGCTGACAACCAGAGTGAAAGTCACATTGCGAAAATGTCAGCCTGAAAGTCTCTCAGGAGATAATCGCCAAATCCCTTTGTCCACTGCACTTACAGACAATGCTGTGCTCATGTGCTGGATTCTTACAGAGGAGAGTCGGATTAACCAAAAAGGGGATATAAAAACGTCCCTAAAATAAAATAAGTAGGCAGGTAGATAAATAAATAGAGAAAACCTTTAGTTAATGGTAAATATATAATCTGCCACTTACTAAATATCTAAAATGTCCTTGACCTTAAGTACTTCATTTTCTATAACATTAATCTTGACACCAATTTTGTAATCTATTATCCTAAAACCAGGAGGAGTACTGGTGGGGTGGGAGTTACATGTTGGGCTGCATTCTGCAAGGTCAGCAGTTCAAATCCACCAACTGCTCCACAGGAGAAAAACTGGGCTTTCTATTCCATTAACAGTTACAGTCTCAAAGTCGCAGGGGGGCAGTTCTACCCTGTACTACTATGCATCAGTAGCAACTCAATGGCAGTGACTTTGGTATCTGTTTGTTTGGTTATTTTATCCTAAAAACCAGACTCGCTTGTGAGACACTTGAGTTCAATTGCTAGCCAATGAACTACCCATCTGTCAGTGGAGGTTTGCATGTTGCTATGATGCTGAACAGGTTTCAGGTGAGCTTCCAGACTAAAATGGACTAAGAATCAAAGCCTGGTGATCTACTTTCAAAGATCAGCCAATGAAAACCCCATGGATCACGAGAGCCCTGTGCTCAATTGATCATGGGGATGACCCAAGACCAGGCAGTGTTTCAAACATACCATTCTGCATGGGCTCAGGAAGGCCAGCTTGATGACAGCTGGCAACAGTAGTAACAAAATCACAAAGCCACCAGAGCTATAAAGCTAAAGCCATCCGGTTCCAAACGTCATCATCTTTATTTTACAACACAGTTTGTAAGTATCAATTATGACAGCTCAAATTGCAAAATGAATTCATTCTGGTTGGATGCGAACGGAAAGCTCATTGGTGAAAACACTTGGACTGTTTCTAAAAGTTCTAATACAAAAATTACAATAACCGTAAAAGCATGCTGTCAACATTTAGCCCCAAATGGCAAGTGGCATCAATGGCTATTTTGTGTTGAGAAACAGCTGCTTTCCATGACACCAACTCTAAACCCTACGGGGCCAATCTCCAGTGCACCCTCATTTCCCCTCAATACTCTCCATTGTGCCTATCCCCCATTGTGCCCTGTCTATCATCAAGTGCTTAACTAGCCGAGCCCTACAACAAAGCCTACTTGTGTCGTGTGGAAAAGGTCCACCACCTCCAGTTGCTGGAGTGATCACTGGCTTCTCGTGGGAAAAAGGCAAATACTGCCTTGATGTTCAGAAAAAAGAAAATTAAAAACAGTAAGTTGCCATACCTGGATTAGCAATGACTGACAGCAACACAGCCTGGAACTATTAGTTTCATCTGGGCCGGAAGGAATCTCAGTGGAGGAATTTTTTGGCTGTAGCTTTGCTATTTGCTTAGAATTTTGAAAACTCAACGCTGATCCACTAAAAGTGGAATGTGCCTGTTCCACTTTTCACAGAAACATGTAGGCTCTTGCAGCCAAGAGTTTATATGAGATCTAATAAAGGACTACATGTCAGAATAAAGTTTTCCATTTGAACTTGATAAAAAAAAATAGATGACGCTGATGAGGCTCCAAGTATCCACACCCTGGAGCTGCCACAATAAATAAGGTAATATCTTTTTGAACAGAAAAGCCCTTTCCCCCCTGGGACATATTTTTCAAAATATCAAATGTTCTGCTAGTTTCACTCTCCTATTGCAAGCAGCTGCATTCCTTTTTGAAACTGGAGAATGATCGCCTTGCCTCTCCCATAATTGGAGAAAAAATTCCAATCTCATTAGGTAGGAAGCATTCAAATCACAGACCTTCATAGCTTATAAATTATGGTCCTCTTTGTGTTGTGCAAAAATTGAATTAGTCCAAATAGCTTTCAAAAGCATAGAGAAAAATGTTTGAAATAAAAAGGAGGAAGCATTTCACACTACAAAATTGAGCGACTCATCTCTTTAAAACAGTTTTCGTAAAGCAGAGAAGGCACTTAGCAAACAAATAAGACCAATTATGAAAACCAGAATGCCCTGGTATAATGAAGCCTTAGTCCATGATTTAAGAAGTATGACATCGTGATAATTGCTGATACATGATAATAGCTTCCATGTGCTAATCCTGCAAAGTTAAGGCTCATTATTGGCTAAACGTGTTTCTTTGTGAGTAGATCAGTTTGTTGTTTATTTCACTTACTGTCTCTTTCATTAGGATTTTTCTAAAGTCATATTTTTCCATTTGGGTAGATTTAAGAAAACAGTCTTCACAGCTTGATAAATTAATTTCTTGTTTAAATCTATCATTTCAAACAGGGCTCAAGAACCCACATACTACCTTACTTTTCCCTATGTTCCTCACAACTCAAAGCTGAGTGCCCACTTCTGTAGGAGCCGGGCAGAAGGCAGCGGTAAAGGAGGGAAAAGCCCACGCTGTAGATATTCTGGAGTCAAAAGTCTAGATGAAGTCCCTTCACAGAATCATGGCACACTCAAGAAGCCCCATGACAGGAAAGACAGAACCGTTTGTTTTAGAAATTCTTCGTTTTGCTAGTAGAAGCTCCCTGCTTAAAGGAGGTGGGGTACAGAAGCACCCCCTATTCCCACCCACCCCCTCCAACCTGAAAGCAGTTCTGACTCAACTGCCTCACTTCCCAGGACACATTCAGAATTGTTAGTGCTTTAGAAAAGCCACTCTCCTATCCCCAAATTCTTCTTGTCCTTCCCATCTGGGTATCCCCACTTACTGCCTAACATTCATGTCTCAAAAACAGTCTTCTGGGTAGTCATTTACAATGAAAGAAAAAGTGAAAGCAAAACACCGAATTAGAGAAGTTAAGTTAGACTACAGGAGTTTCCCCCAATTAAATAATTGGAGGGCATGGAAGCATTCGCTGAGAATGAAAGTGTTAGACTGGTGGTGTCCAGACTGCACGTGGAACCCGGAGCTATCTCAAACGGGGTCTCTATTTCCCTACAAGTCATGGAAATAATGCTAGAAAGAAATAGAGCTCTTCTAGTCAAACTCTTTGAAAACTATGCGCCAAATTTCATCCATATATCTGCTTGTTTTATCTCCAGATGTAAATTTATGTACCAGAAGTCTAAAATTTTTGCACAACTAGACCTAGTCGTCTTTTCTGAACAGCCAAAAAGCATGACTTATAAAGGAATGTCATCACTAAAACAGAGGAACAGAGAGGGCCACAAACTAAATGGACGGTTCTGTTTTCTTAAATTCTAAGATACAGTTTGCTCTCTTCTCAGACCCTGCTAGTTTCTTTCATTGCACTTATCCAGAGTTCCCAGGGCTTTAAATCATTATGGGAGTCAACAACTTTATCTTTCTCCAGAGGAGCAGATGATAGATTTGAACCAGCAACCTTTTGGTTAGCAGCCCAATGTTTAACCCACAGCACCACCGGTGTCCCTTTTATTTGTGTGTGTGTGTGTGTGTGTGTGTGTGTGTGTGTGTGTGTGAGAGAGAGAGAGAGAGAGAGAGAGAGAGA
Source organism: Tenrec ecaudatus (assembly GCF_050624435.1). NCBI lineage: Eukaryota > Metazoa > Chordata > Mammalia > Afrosoricida > Tenrecidae > Tenrec > Tenrec ecaudatus. The sequence goes on along the minus strand of NC_134530.1, from coordinate 245,394,945 downwards.
ATATCTTGCTAGTGGGGTTCCAGTTCATATACATATGGGTTTAGTACAAACTAGCTGTTTTAAGGTCTCTGCAATCTGTAGATGACCACGGGCAAGCCTTTCTGGATAAGACACTTACCTTAGTCTCCGTAAGGTGCCTTCAAAATGATGACCCAATCAAAACAGCAGTTTCCAAGGTGATATGCTGGGCCAGTTAAATTCAAGACAGACAGGTCAACCAGAGGTGCTATCTTGATACATATTCTCAAAGGACACAGGGCCGTCACAGAAGTTTATCAGGAAAAAGTTTTAAGAAAAGTCAAAACTAAATTAATGAGGAAAAATGGCAGGAGAATTGTGCCAAGGAATTCTTTACCATCACAACGTGCCTGCTCATTCAAGAGCAGCAAGGGCGGTTCTACCAGAATGTCACTGGGAAATCTCATCCCATCTACCCTAGGGCCCTGATCTTATCCCTTCAGAGTTGTTTTTTTTTAGCCCCAAACACTCAAAGAACATTGAAAGGGAGCATGCTCTGAGTCCCCCAAGAATGCCTAAACTGCTGTTTTGACATGGCGTGAATCAAAGAGTGCAGAATTCTCAGATAAAAATAATGACTTCACAAGTGTATAGACCTAAATGAATGGAGCAGATGCTTCATAAGTTGATATTTCTATTTAATAAAGTCTACTCGGGTTTTGTGGCAATGCTTCCTGCCTTTCCTTCATATAGCTAGGACAAACATTTGACTGGCTGATGTCAGCTGTGAACTGTACATAACTGTTCCAACTTACATACAAAGTCAATCTAAAAGCTGGCTGTAGGAGTGGAACTCATTCATAAAATGGGGACTGCCGGTATATGATATTCATACAATGTACTAGTCAACTGCTGTGTCTCACAAAACATAATGGGGAGGCAGTAGTGTATATATTTTATGTATTAGGTGGTGTAAACAGTCAAGTGCTTGACTAGTAGAAATGCTGGTGGTTCAAACTTAACCAAAGGCACCTTAGAAGACAGGTTTACTTCGAAAAGGTCGGAGCTTCTAAAAACCCATACTCTACTATGATACACCTAGTGTCTGAGGAGTAGGAGTCAACTCGCTGGAAACTAGTGACTGGCAAGTAATCAAATACTTAACGTTCATGCCCCCCTGGGTTAGTGTATATATATGCATGGATACATGTATGCTTGCAGCAGCACATACCAATAACATGTATGTGTGTGTGTTTGTACAATGGGATTTTTTTTAAGTTCATAGAAAGTTTTCTATGTCTTTTCATTCCACTTCTCCATAAACTTTTTGAAGCCCTTTCGTGTGTGTGTGTTACTTTATAAAGGGTAGGGACCTTAAGTGTTGCGCTCACTGTTATACAACAGTCAGAACCTAATATATACCCAGCATCCACTTATTTTTGTTATCTCAGTGTATGGCATTACGTTGGTTAAGCTCTACCCATCCAGTAAAACAAAGGAGGGAAAGGGGGAGCAGAAACTAGGGGTGTGTGCTTGTTTCTTTGGTCTGGTTACTCCTTGGTAGCATCAAGGCCTTTGGAAATGGGCATTTTACTTTTGAGGTCATTGTTATCTGTGCAGAGAGGAGAGAAGTGCTATTTTCTATGAAATATTTCTCTTCTCTAGACTTTTACACATGATGGGATGTGTGGAGAATGTGTTACTGGGTATCTCCCTTTCCTGGCTGTCATGATGATTCATGCGAATGATAAATTTACTATGAAAAACAACCTTGGTTTTGTTTTGTTTTTTACCAACTAGGAACGTCCCACGACTGTTTTTGCTACACTTGAGATGCCTGCCCTCAAAGGCTTGGCAGGAAACCCAAAATGCTGTCAATCTGGATTTTTTTTTTTCTGCTGAATTTCTAACTAATTCCAAATACATCCCCATCCCACTCCCACTGGACAATTAGCCTCCAAAACACTGAGACCTTTGCTTCCCAATTGGCTTGTGTGCATCACAAAGACATGAAAATTAAAATAAGAAGTATCTACTTTGTTCTGCATTGAGCTGGCCAGTTATTATGAATATTCAAAACTGGGGGAAATGATTTTCTGTAGGATGAACAATGCTATCTCTATATATAGCACAACAACAACAATCAACAGCACAACACGATGATACAAAAAAATAATAAATTACCTGGGAATGAAGTTTCTTTATAATACTATGGTGCAAATCTCAATTGTACTCTGAACATAGAGATTAAAGTGATGAGCACCTTCTCACGTACAGCAAGGCTTACTGGGAGATACTGCCTTCATACCAATGAGGACATGCAAAGACCAAGACATCATTTGGAGGGAGAGGTAGAAACATCCCATGGAGCAATACTTCCTAACTTGAAGAATTTGGAAAATCCCATGAAAGCCTGGTGCTTTTCTCCAGAAAATGTATATTGATAAAATTTTGTATATGATTTCAGAGCTGCTCATGCTCAGACCTCTGAAGGGCGTTCAAAGCTATCAGATGAAGAGTCGCTGAGACACACATGTGTCTATGAAAGGAAGCAGAAAGGTGGGACGCTGGGCCTGTGAATGAAGAGAATATGAACTGAAGCTAGGCAAGTTTGAAAAGGTGACGAAAACATTGAGCAAACTGAGAGGAAGCAGAGGGTAAAGAGAGGATGAGGAAACATCATAGGAGCTACTGGAATAAGAATGAAAGAAGGAGAAGAAACAAAGAGAAAGGAAATAAGGGAGGGTGGTAGGCAGAGGAGAGAAAAAAGCAAAACAAAACTCGCTGCCATCTAGTTGATTCTAACCCACAGTGAGTCACTAGAACAAGCTAGAAGCCCTGTGGGTTTCCTAGACTGTAACTCTTCAGGGGAGTAGAAAGCCTCCTCTCAATGAGGCTGGCAGTTTCAACTGCTGACTTTGCAGATTGCCCACTCCGTCACCAGGACGTCTCTCAGGAGAGAAGGCTGGAGGGAGGAATGTCTGCTTACCCTGACATTTAATGCTAACGTTTATTGTTTCTCATGCGCTAGTAATTTGCTAGAATTTTCCATGCCTTGCCCACCTCGCTGCCATCAGGTCAATTCCGACTCCCAGTGATCCAATGGAGAACTGCTTGCTGCCTCTGCGTTTCTGAGACTACATCTTCACAGGCGTGGCCAGTCTCATCTTTCTGCCTTTCATGTCTTCACCCGTTTAAATTTTACAACACCCTGATGAAGCTAGACACATCACTGTTAGGGTGACTGAGGCACCGGAAAGTGAACCACACCTTGGCCTGGTCAAAGCTGGGATTGAATCAGTAATCTGCTGTGAGCCCAGAGCTAGCCTCGCAAGCTTTGTGGCAACGCCCATGGTACAGCCTGCCTTCCCGACACTACAAAAGGTACCTCTAGACCACTTGTATTTCTATTCCTTCTGAATACGTATTTTTGCTAACAGTGAGGGTGACACTAGTGTCCTTCTTTAATAAACACTGTACCTGAACTGTATTACACTTTCCGCAAGATCTGAACTCGTCGTGGGTTCTAGTCTCACTGAAAAGTACTTTTATTTGGGTCTTAATTTTGTGAGAGTCCATCCTCTTGCTTGCTTAAATACTTGATGTGAATTACAATATTAAGAACAGTGTCGCTAGAAACATGGCATAAAGCAGCCTGCTGGTCTTCCTCGTGAACACGCGCTCAGATACTTGGAGTCACAGAGCTTCCTGTCCCCGGTGCATGTTTGTCAGATTGCTTGCCAGCTGTTTCACCTTAGTTATTTTTAACAATGCTGTTTTGTTAAAGCTGCCTTCCCAAATCATGGATACATTTTTGCAGCTACATTGATCTTGAAAGGTTTATGTTATACAGATTTGGTCTAGTGCATTTGAGTATGGTTTAGATTTAGAGAGCCTTTTTTGTATGAATACTAGGTTTACAAGTAACTTCATTTTTCTCAGAGTTTCAGTAATTGGTATTTTTCACATGGTAACTGAGCAAAAAATAGAACGTATGCTTCAAAGTTAGGGCACCCCTGACAATGTGTTTCTTTTTACAACTGAATGGTTGAAATCATCTTGTCCCAGGTGTGGAACATATACGGAACAGATGCTGGACTTTAAAAGGCATTAATTTGATTTTAGAAAAATACAAATTAATTACCTGAATTTAGTTATAGAACTAGAAGCAGTGTTCAGAGAAAATAATACGAGAGCAAAGTTCTAAGATTACTATCATTTTGTTAATATACAGCATAACGCATTCGCTATTTAGGATCAACACAAAATATATAGAATTAACAATTTAAAAAGCAGAAAACAAACAAAATAGGCATCTCAAAAATGTAGATTTTGCCTTCTTTGTGAATGATACTATATAAAGACTTAAGGAGTCAGTGACAGGAGACAAACTTTAAGGAACAGTTCCTCGGAATGTGGTCCCCAAACTCTCACCCTGTCTCTGTTCAAGAAAATGCTTCAGTAAATGGGTAAAGTTCTGATATAAATATTTCCACAATGGCACCAAGTACCAAAACCAGGCACTTTTAAAAAATTAAATCCTTTTATTGAAGGCTCTTACATCTCTTATCACAATGCACACATCATCCATTGTGTCAAGCACATTTGTACATAGTCAACCATCCATCATCATTTTCAAAGTATTTTCTTTGTACTTGAGCCCTTGATATCAGCTCCTCCTTACACCCCCCTCCCCCCCTTATGAACCCTTGATAAGTTATAGATTACTATTTTCTTATCTTACATCATCCTCTGTTGGCCTTCACCTACTTTTCTGTTGCCCGTCCCTCTGGGGCGGGGTAATATATTGATCCTTGTGATCTAGCTCCCCTTTCTCCCCCCACCTTCCCCTAATCCTCCTGGTATCGCTATTCTTATTGTTGGCCCTGGGAGGTTTATCTATCCTGGATTCCCTGTGTTTCGGGCTCTTATCTGTAGCAGTGTACATGCTCTGGTCTAATCCGATTTATAAGGTAGAATTGAGGTCATGATAGTGGTGGGAAGGAGGCATTAAGGAACCAGAGGAAAGCTGTGTTACTTTTAAGGAAATTCTGACGTAGCAGACCCATGTGTTGCTTCCTTATAGAACTGTACTCCGTGGAGGTTCTCTTCACCTCTAGCACCTCCACTTCACCCACCCACCCAAAACTGCCACAAAGTCCACGCCAATACATAGTGGCAAGGTAGAACCCCTTCTGAGAGCAGCGGTTCTCAACCTTCCTAATGCCGCGACCCTCATGTTGTGGTGACCCCCAACCATAAAATTATTGTTGTTGCTACTTCATAACTCTAATGCTGCTACTACGAATCGGGTGACCCCTGTGAAAGGGTCGTTCGACCCCCAAAGGGGTCACAACCCACAGGTTGAGAATCACTGCCTTAGCGTTTCCAAGACTGTAAATCTTTAACGGAATATAAAGTGGTTTTGAACTGCTGACCCTAGGGTTAGCAAATAGCTCAACGTCTAAGGAGCTATACCACCAGGGCTCCTTCTCCATCAATGTTTCCTGGTCTTTATTTCATCTTCATTGTTAAGAATATATATGTACACAACAGAGGATTTTCAATGGCTGTCATCTTTTGCTTCATTTTGTCTTTTCAGTGTTTTTTGTTTGGGTTTTTCTACTATGATACAATAAAAATTTGCAAAGCAAATTAGTTTTCCCTTCAACAATTTTGTTTTGTGACATTGATTCTAATCCTCTCAATGTAACAGCATCTTCTCACTTCCTGCTTGAGCTCCCTATTTTGTTTTATCCTTCTTTCTACCTTCTAAGCTGTTCTTGAGGACAAATGTTGCCCTTTTGGTCTTGTATGGCAGATGGTTCTGAGGAGTACGTTCCCCTCTGGTAGTGTTATTCACCTGACAGGCCTATTATTTGACTGAAAAGTAACCACCAAGGTTGGGTGTAGTAGCTTGACAGGTCTCTGCGGTCCATGGACTCAGGGGTTCTACCAGTCTCTATCAGCTCAGTAAATGGAGTCTGTATCGTGATTTTATTTTTTCTTCTACGCTGTCCAAGACCTTTAGGATCCTCATCAGACTGGTAGGTAGCAGGGCACCATCTAGTTCTTCAGATCTCCGAGTAAGAGGCTGTGGTTCACATGACCCATTAGTCTAGGGGTCCTCAAACTTTTTAAACAGGGGGCCAGTTCACTGTCCCTTAGACCCGTTGGAGGGCCGGACTATAGTTTAAAAAAACTATGAACACATTCCTATGCACACTGCACATATCTTATTTTGAAGTAAAAATACATAACGGGACAAAAACACCTGGCGGGCCGGATCATTGTCCTCAGAGAGCCGCATGTGGCCCTCGGGCCGTAGTTTGAGAACGCCTGCATTAGTCCTTAGTTCTTTGACGTTTTTCACGTTCTCGCCTCTGGATTGGGACTGACTACTAAGTGAATCTTAGGTGGCCGTTCACAAGCTTTCAAGATACCAGCTGCTGCTTGTCAAAGTAAAATACAACATAATCCCTTTCTGAAATATGCTCTGCCAATATATGTCCATGCTCAGTGCCTGATAGAGATATTCAATACGTATTTGTTAAATAAGCTAATGGACAGTATCTAGTCTCGAAAAAAATTATAATGTAGAAAGCCCAGAAGTCAAAATAACTGAAATTTATTTCACCTTCATTACATTTTAACATAATTTATTTCTAATGTAGAAAATATGAACTTTTGCCCTTTATAATATAAAATATTAACTTAGGAGCTCTAGGCTTTTCTACCGTGAAGCACTTGCTGGTGAAGGCAAGGACTGCAGGCTTCAGTATGGATTACAACGCAATGTTAAGAAACCAAAATCCTCACAACTGAACCAATAGATAATTTCATGATAAATGGAGAAAAAAATCAAACTATCAAGAATTCCATTTTGCTTATATACATAACCAAAGCTCATAGAAATAAAATTATGTATTGTATTGGGCCAATCTGCTGCACCAGACCTCTTTAAAGTGTTTGAAGAACAAGGATGTCATTTTGTACACAAAGGTGCACCTGACATGAATGACAGTCAGCTCACATGCATGTCAATGTTGGCCAATGAATAAGGAAGGTGGCAGAAAAATCGATGCATTTAAGTTACAGTGTTGGTAAAGAACACTGAAGATACTGTGGGCTACCAAAACAAACAAATCTGTCTGAAGAAGCAGCCAGAATGCTCCTTAAACCCTTGCTTTTGGTAAAGTAGACAATCAGTCAGTCATGTTAGATTGGATTTGGAGGTGTAGGTGTAAACTCATGATTATTACTAGAGATGGGAAAATGTGTGTGTGTGTGTGTGTGTGTGAGAGAGAGAGAGAGAGAGAGAGAGAGAGAGAGAGAGAGAGAGAGAGAGAGAGAGAGAGAGAGAGAGACAGACCTTTACATATTTATATCAGTTCCAAACTCTGTCCATTGGCAGGATGAGACCGGTGAAGATGAGGACAACTACGGTTCAGATTTTTATCTATAAATACCACTCTACACCAAAGACCCAGAGCTTCTTGGGAAAATGGCTAATTGCAGGGCTAGGGCAAGGAAAACACAAGAAGAGCCTACAATATCTCACAAGGTAAGAATGGAAGTGTTCAACTGGGAGGCCGGGTCAAAAGAGCAGAAGGACCAGCCTGCAGCAGGCCACTCCCACTGGCCAACACACTGCCATCCGTGCAGCTCTGACTCAGTGGCCCACAGGACAGAGCAGAACTGTTCTGGGGCTCTGGCACTGTGACTCTTTATGAGAGCAGACAGTCCGATCTTACTTACATGGAAAGAATTATATTTTTGCCTATCTAGACAAAGACTGAAAGAATATCTTCATTTATAGGTATGTTATGATGGAAATAGAAGAGGGAAATATAGTAGAACCTATTTTGGTGGCATAAAAACATTTTTAAGGACTGTCGCTCTAGCCGAGGCAGTTGGAGGCGGAGGAGGCAGCGACGGGAGTGGGGGGCTGGTGTGGCGTGCACGCTGCACCTCAGGAAGGCTTGTGCCCGCAAACGGCTGCTTTTGGAAGACAATTGCCCAGAAGAAAAGATGTTTGGTTTTCACAAGCCAAAGATGTACCGAAGTATAGAGGGCTGCTGCATTTGCAGAGCTAAGTCCTCCAGTTCTCGGTTCACCGACAGCAAGCGCTATGAAAAGGACTTCCAGAGCTGTTTTGGGTTGCATGAGACACGTTCAGGAGACATCTGCAATGCCTGCGTCCTGCTTGTGAAAAGATGGAAGAAGCTGCCAGCAGGATCAAAGAAAAATTGGAATCACGTGGTAGATGCAAGGGCAGGGCCCAGTCTAAAGACTACACTGAAACCAAAGAAAGTGAAAACTCTATCTGGAAACAGGATAAAAAGCAACCAGATCAGTAAACTACAGAAGGAATTTAAACGTCATAATTCTGATGCTCACAGTACCACTTCAAGTGCCTCCCCAGCCCAGTCTCCTTGTTACAGTAACCAGTCAGATGATGGCTCAGATACAGAGATGGCTTCTGGGTCTAACAGAACACCAGTCTTTTCCTTTTTAGATCTTACATACTGGAAAAGACAGAAGATCTGTTGTGGGATTATCTATAAAGGCCGATTTGGAGAAGTTCTCATCGACACCCATCTCTTCAAGCCCTGCTGCAGCAATAAGAAGCCAGCTGTTGAGAAGCCAGAGGAGCCCGGCCCAGAGCCTCTGCCCATTTCCACTCAGGAGTGGTGACTGAGGTGTATGTAGAAGGGCAACAGAAAACGACTTAACATTTTGGGAAAACACAACAAAGTAACTGTCCTATTTTTAACTTGGATATTTGCTATTCTGCCAAAAGACATGTAGAATGGTTTGAATGGGTTATTTTTCTCCCCACTTCCACAGACTTTGAAGCCAGTGTCTAGTTCAAAAATTGTGTACATAATATTTAAGATGCTGAGTATTTCATAGGAAAGCTGAATGCTGCTGTAAAGTGCTCTTTAAGCCTCCCCCCCCTTCTTTTTAATCCCCTTGTATGAATGGAAAGGGGTGTTTTCAGGGGACAGATTGGGTTTTGTTGTATGATAAACCATATGTAGTTTTAGTCTTTCTATATTGAGATTGAGAAGCAGTGGTTGGGGCATTTTAAAAGATGGCTGGCTATACTTGTTTTCCCTCATGATAATAAATTTGTCATAATTCAGTAACTTGGACTTGCCCTTAGAGGTATTTGTTAATTTTGACATATTAGGTCTTGCTGATGTTCTGGTGATTCGAACCTATACTACTGAAATATTAAGCAGGACAGACTTAAACTTTCAGGTACAAATACCTTGAAGGAGGAAGTTGACTAATTACACAGAGCGGTGATAGGACTGCATGCTGTGGCATCCAGTTTCAGCTCCATGTTAATATCTGATGAAGACTTTAATTTATACGTAACATCTAACGTAGCATCCAAGCTTCTCTTGGGGAAAGGGCCAGGTTTCAGGATAAGCAATCCTAAATTGGTACCAAAGTATTAACATAATAGAGAACACATTCTATTGAAAACATTAAACTATCTGGAAAATAAAATGTGCAAGTCTTCAAGGCAGTGTAAAACGAAGGCTAATGCTTTTTGGGAGCACGTTTCTTAGTGTGCTTGCCGAGTGTGTAAATAATTGACTTTTCTTTGTTATATGACTGGTGACTTCATTGAAATCTGCACAATTCAGTTTTAGCTCTGGATTACTTCAGTTGACCTTTGTGAAGGTTTTATCTGTGTCGAGTGGGTGTTTGACTTGTTTTAACCTGTTTGGGTTTTGTTGTTTCTCCTTCACTCTGTATTTAGAATTCTCATAGAAAAGAGGTGTGTGTCAATGCTGAGTGGGTTGATTTGAGGGTTTGGCTGCTTATAGCCAAGCTTTCTGATCATCCAGATTTTGGGAGGTATGTAAATTTTGAATGTGGATCTCTTCACTTCCAAAATCCTCACCATAGGCCTCTCACTGAACCCAAACCAAAGTACTCATGACCTCTTTTCTAAAAGTTCAGGAATAAATTATCATCAGTTAAGACTTCATAGCGAGGGAGGAACATTTTGCCTACCTTATAGTAACAATACTTAATGTTTATTTTTAAAACTGGATGTTTAAAATTGGATAGTATAAATATCAGTAAGGAGTGAGCCACTTTTTTATGGGCATCCTATAGTTTTATAGTTCTTAATCTAAATGTAAGATTCTATATTCTTTTTGGGGAAAAACCTACATGCTCCATGCAACCATATGCACAGACTACACAGTAAGTTGAGGCAGCTCTCCCACAGCCTTTGAGGTGTATTACAAGAGTCCCAGCCTTATCATCTTCCTTCCGAGTTTTATTTGAAATGGTTTCTTTTCCTTTTTTGTACATTTTGGCTGCAGTATTGGTGGTAGAATATACTATAATGTGGCTCATCTCTACTTCTGTATTTATTTATTTATTGCTAGACCTCAACCACAGTCGTCTTTTCCCCCTTCCACCTCTCTCTGCCTGTAGGATTACTGTATGTAGTCATGCACTTTTTGTATTAATATTTTAGAAATCTACAGATCTGTTTTGTACTTTTTATACTGTTGGGTACTTATAATCAAAACTTTTACTAGGGTATTGAATAAATTTAGTCTTACTAGAAAATTAAAAAAAAAACATTTTTAAGATAAACATATATTTGAAATACAGTAGATACAATAACTTCACTAAAAATCTAGTTACACCTCAAAGTATGTGTGCATTTGGACAAGGACTGAATGTCCTATCACATAAATTCAATCGTTTGAAGGCTGAACTATTTTCCATTCATCATAAATCTTCTCCTTATCCTGTATTTCAGTTCTGGTCACAGGCCAAATTGTTTCCTGGAACCATAAGCTTTAGCGTCATGCTTATTTCTTCCCCCTTGCTAAGTCTTCATCACCTCATTCTCTCTACATAATGCCAGCCAAGCTATCCTCGCCTTGCTCTAGCCATATGCTGACAGCCGTCCTAGTTCAAGCCAATGGCGTCTTTTTACCCTTTCAGTGCAACCTTGACTAGCCAACTAAAGTTGTCTCTCTGTTCAGACACTTTCAATGGTTCTCTTCTGACTTTTAAAAATCCACTCTGCGCGCGCGTGCGCGCACACACACACACACAATCTTAAAATTAATTCTAAACCTAAATATAAAAGTGAAGAGTTACAGAATCTCTACAAGAAAATTGAGAGGGAAGCCTTCAAAACGTTAGGGCTGGCAAAGGTTTCTTACCTAAAGCACAAGAATAAACCATAATTGAAAAAGCTGAGTAAGGCTGAAGGCCAGGCTGAGAACCTAGCAAGAATGGCCAACACGCAAGAGTTGAAGGGCACAGTCATTGCCTACATAGTCTCAAAGACACAGGACTGCTTTCTACCCCGAAGGGCCAATCGATGTAAACTGCTCTGCCGGGGTCTTACCTACACGGTGTCCAACTTCTCCCAATGAGAACGAAATTCTCGTAATGAAATTTCAATTCTTCGTAATGAAAATGTCAACCTTAAACCTGTTCCACCATTGTATTTTAGAAACTCATTAACTTGTATTCTAGATTCACTGAAAAAGAATCGTTTTGCCCCAGTAAGGAATTTGGACTTGGGGATTAAAATTTGAGGAGTATATGATAAGATGTAAGTATTTTGCAAGTGGCAAGAACATAGGTTTAGGGAAGGGGAGTAGAATGTCATGGATTGGCATCCCCAAAAATTATGTGCCAACTTCACTGGGTAATGATCCTTGTTGTCAAGCAGTTACATAATGATGCAATCATTTCCCATGATATGATCTGATGTCATCAACAGATCACTTTTAAGAGGATTAGAGTGGGACATGATACCTTACTCGGTAACCTTATTCAAGTTATTGGCCTGACCCAATATAAGGAATTCACATAAGTTGTGGCCTACCCCACCTTTTAAAAGCAAAGAGAATCTAGTAGATAAAGAATGGTCTGAGCAGAGGAAGAAAGGTCTGACTAGCACCAAGAAAAAAAGACACATGTACCAAGATATCCTGCTATGAAAACCTTCTAGGCCTCTTGTCAAAGTACATAGAAACTTCCAAGGAATTGCAGGCCCACAAATGTTGAAAAGAAAAAAGAAAAGAGCTGACAGAGAAAAATCTTTCCCCTAAAGCTGGTGCCCAGAGTCTAGACTTCTGACTTCCTACTGTAAGAGAATAAGTTTCAGTTGGTTAAAGTCATCCACTTGTGATATTTGTTACAGCAGCACTAGGAAACTAAAAGGCACATCTATACTGATATTTGCAAAATAATCTCAGGAAGGATATTTAAGGTATTGGCATTTGCCTCCAGAAGGAAAATAGGTAACTGAAACACAAGGTAAAGAGAAAAATTCTATACATTAAAAAAATAACTTTATTAGGGGCTTCTACAACTCTTATCACAATCCAAACATCCACCATTGTGTCAAGCACATTTGTACATTTATTGCCATCATCATCTTCAAAACATTTTCTACTTGCCAGCTCATTTTCCCCTCCATCCTCCACCCTCTCTCCCTCACAAACTCTTGATAATTTATAAATTTATAACTTATAAATTATTATTTTGTCATGTCTTACACTGTCTGATGTCTCCATTCACCCACTTTTCTGTTTTCCATCCCCCAGAGAGGGGGTTATATGTAGATCACTGTGATCGGCTCCTCATTCCCCCCACCCCCAGCTTTCCCTTACCCTCATGTTATTGCTGCTCTCATTACTGGTCCTGTCCTGGATTCCCTGTGTTTCCAGCTCTTATTTGTACCAGTGTACATCCTCTGGTATAGTGGGATTTGTAAGGTAGAATTGGGGTCATGACAGTGGGGTGGGGAGGAGGCATTAAAGAACTAGAAGAAAGTTGTATGTTTCCTTGGTGCTATACTATACATCGACTGGCTCATCACTTCCCTGTGACCCTTCTGTAAGGGGATGACAATTTGCCTACAGATGGGCTTTGGATCTCCACTCTGCACAACCCCTCATTCACAATGATATGATATTTTGTTCTAAGTCTTTGATGCCTGTTACCTAATCCTCTCGACACCTCATGATAACACACGCTGGTGTGCTTCTTCAATGTGGACTTTGTTGCTTCTCAGCTAGATGGCTGCTTGTTTATCTTCAAGCCTTTAAGACCCCACATGCTATCAATATATATATATATATATATATATATATTGATAGCCGGGCACCATTAGCTTTCTTCACCACATTTGCTTATGCACCCACTTTGTCTTCAGTGATTTTGTTGCATGAGCAACATGGAATGCCAGGTTAATAGAACAAAGTGTTCTTGCATTAAGTGAATACTTGAATATAGACCCAATGTCCATCTGCTACCTTAATACTAAACCTATAAATATATATATACATAGATCTATTTCCCCAGCATCATATATAAATAAATATACATATGAACATGCCTGTGTTTAGACCACTATAAGTGACCTTTGCCTCCTAGTTCTTTCCTTTATTTCCTTTTACTTTCTTCTTGTCCCATTATCATGCTCAGTCTTCATTTGGGTTTCAATAATTCTTGTCGGTTGCATTACCCTTGCTCAAGCCTCGCCATTCAATTTTTAGATCACTTGTTGTTCCCTGTCCCTGGGTTTGTTAACAACCACTTCCTTTCCTCCACCTCCCCTTCTCCCATGTCCCCACTGCAGTCCCATTGTGTTCTGCTCCAGATTGTTTATCCCACCTATCTTATCTAGATAGCCCTGCAGAGATAACAATATGCACAAAAAACAAGACAGCAAACAAAGCAAAAAAGAAAATAAAACAACAGAAATAAACAACGACAAAATTAAGAAAAGCCTATAAATAGTTCAAGGTCTGTTTGTTGACATTTAGGAATGTTTTTCTGGTCAGTCTGATGGGCTGCCATGCCCTGGCCCCAAAGTCTAATTTTGGTATTCCCTCGGGACTTCGTTGTTCTGTTCTCCTTGCTATTCTGTTGCACATCCTTAGTGTTTCGTCTCCGTGTGGTGAGGTCAGATCAGACAAAATGCTATACTTTTATAGTCTGAATTTTGTATTATAGATAGTGTTTTTTCTTTAATTCTTGTTTTAAACACTCATCTGAAATGTATATAAACCAGTAAGGTATATAAAATTAACTAATAAATCATTGCTTACTGCATCTTTAAATGAAAAGAGGGTCAGAAATAATACTTAGTCTTTAAATCGTTATTATATGTATTGCAAATACCTGTTCATCAGAATAGTTCAAATCAATTTGTATCTAATGACATTTTATCCTATGAGCAAGTTTCCACAATATGAGCCAAAACAAATAAACAAAAATATTAAAACAAACTAATGCATTAAAATTTTAAATATTACTTTTAATTAAAGTTAAATTAAAAATAAAAGTAGACTGGTACACAAACATCTGAAATGTATTTTCAAATTTTATGTTGTGCAATTTTATTGAAATAAATATGTATTTTCAAAACATTCTAGAGAATGTTGTGTTCATCATATAAACATTCTGTAGAATGTTATTCTGTAAAATAAACCTGAATTTAATTCGAATAGCAGCTATTCACTAAAGGACACTAATTATTGAAAATTCTGATTGTTAATTTGAATAATGAGGCATGTCACAACTGTAAGTAATGCATACATTGGCAAACATTATACTCCAAGACATAAATCTGCCAAAAATTTGTATATTGTGATGGTTAATGTGTGTCAACTTGTCTAGGCCGCAATTCTTGGGGGTTTGGCAGTTATGATCTAGTTTGACAGTGATGTACAGATGTAGTTATCCCCCATGATGCAGTGTCATATAATGTAATCACCTCTGTGATAAGATATGCTATGAACAGCCAATCAGTTGAAAAGAAGCTAACTCAGGGGTGTGGCTTACATCCAATATATATGGACACTCTGGCAAAGCTCTCTGGTTTACTGCTTGTATTGGATTCTACATCTGGCTCATCATCTGACCTTCAGTTCTTTGGCTTGGAACCTGCTGTATTGTCTGCCAATCTTGGGATTTGTTGCCTCTACAGTCTGTGAAACTACCATCTGACCTGCCAATTTTGAGTGTGTCAGCCTTTGCACCTATGTGAGTCGGGCCTGACATTGGAACCAAAAACTTGGGTCTTGTCAGCCTCTATAACCACATGAGCCATTTCCTTGGGATAAATTTAAACACACACACACACAAGCTTTATTGGTTTTGCTTCTTTAGAGAACATACCCTAAGACATATATCATAGAGAAAAAAAGAGTAAGACTTTAACATTATGATCTTACTATGTTGTCATATTCTGTCAATATGGGCTCCAAACCCTTAGAAACAGAAGAACTAAATGATACTGGTCCTGCACCATGCCCACAATTGGTTGCATAGCGGGTATGATCCATTGGGTTTTCAGTGGCTGAAATGTGGAAGTAGATCACCAGGCCTTCCTTCCTAGACCATCTTCGTCTGGAAGCACCACTGAAATCTGTTTCATATCATATGCACGTGCAAACCTCCACTGACAGATCGGTGGTAGCCACATGGGGTTCATTGCCCTAGAACAGAAAGGGGGAATTCCCTACCAAACACTAATGCCCCAGCTTACTGCAGAACTGGCATTAATCTGTCTGGTTGTGGTTGAGATACAGATGAAACTCAAAAATAGGCACACAGACAAATAAATTAGTTCATAGCCATAATAAAACACATATAAGATGATGTAAACAGGTTGTCTTAATAACCAAAAAGTTCTAAATTACAATCTTAAGAAATGCATACTTTGTAAATGTATACTATAGTTCAAAAATGCATATATGTTGAAAACATATCTGAAAGCTGTGTGATTTTAAGTCTTTCATTATCTTACATGGAAAAATTACACAAATCATAGCAATATTTTCTGTGGAATAAATAGTCTCATGATAAAGGGAAAAAGTCCTTGCCAGAAATAGGACCTATGGTTAAATGTCAAAATACAAAGGCCACTGCCAATTAGTAAATCTCACCTCACAGCAACCTTAAAAGACAAAGTAGAACAGCACCAGTTAGTGTTTCTGAGAATGTAAATCTTTATAGGGGCTCAAGTCTCATCGTTCTCCCAAGCAGCACCTTTGGTTTGATCAACCGATCTTGAAATTAACAGTTCAACACTACCTAGGCTCCTTAAAAAGCATTTATAGAAACCATTATGTTTAGTAACAATTTAATTAAAATGTCCTCTTTGTTCATTTTAAAATAACGCATGAAGTCCTGAATCAATATTGAATGCATATCTAAAAGTATTACTACATATTAATGTCATTGTATTGCTTATAATTATTAATATGAAGTATACTACATAATTAATATGTGCTTCTTGGAGGCATTTATTAGTACCAATGCATATTAGGCATTTGGTTTTTTTAATTAAAAGATCATTTTATTGGGAGCTCTTATGACAATCCATACATCAATTATATCAAGCATATTTGTACATATGTTGCCATCATCATTTTCTAAACATTTACTTTCCATTGAGCTCTTACTATCAGCTCCTCTTTTTTCCCCACCTCCCCCCATATTAAGTATTCATAAGAAAAAAGTCCACATGTCCCTTTCAAAAACAAAACAAAAAACCTTGGTGTCCTAAGTAGAAATTGTAGGTTTTTTTAGTTACTAGATTATAAAAAGTCATTATTTGTACATTTGTTGCTTGACACATGGATTTGATAAGAGTTGTATGAGCCCCCAATAAAATGATTTTATTTTTAAAAAGTCATTATTTTACCTTAACAAAGAAATGACAATTATCAGTTTTCTTAAAATAAATACTCAAAATGTTGAAATAGCCCATTTACTCAGGTCAGTTAGCTAAACTTTAAATGCTAAGTTTGAAGTTTTAATTCTTATTCTCTCCTTTTTTTATAAATCTCCTAAGCATCTCTTTCATGGTTTACAACTAAAATAAAGCAATTGTTTAATGCACCGGGGAGTCATTCTAAATCCACTTCACAATATTTGCAAGTGCTCACTTAGAAATACAATTATCAATATAACTCCCCCGGGCATTGTTCAACGGGCTCCCTTGTGACATGGCACAGGTCAGTCTTGTATTCTCTGCATTCTGAAAAACTCGATGTCAGATTTAGAAACAGCTTTGAAAATTGGCTGGTGGACTACTTGCCATAGATACTATAATTTAAATACCTTCTCACCAAAGTTATACTAACTTCAAAATACTCTGGAACCAACTGTTAAAATGTTTTTGTTTCAGTTACAATGCTAATGAAGACCAAATGTTAGAATTTGTTTTAACAGTCTAATACATCAAGGATTTTC
The DNA here is from genome assembly GCF_050624435.1 of Tenrec ecaudatus. Taxonomy (NCBI): domain Eukaryota; kingdom Metazoa; phylum Chordata; class Mammalia; order Afrosoricida; family Tenrecidae; genus Tenrec; species Tenrec ecaudatus. The sequence goes on along the minus strand of NC_134530.1, from coordinate 245,377,713 downwards.
TTAAAAGTAGTCGGATTAGCTATCCATTATATAACTAAAGGCAGATTAGTCAGTACTGATATAGATAATACTTGAAAGATTTATTAAGTGTAGAATCAAACAGAGAGAAGTTAAATTCAGAAAGCCTGCACAATTAGCCATCATATTTTTTTTCTCTATAAAAGCAGCCAACTTCTGGTTTCTAAGATCCACTTGAAAGCCTCCTTCTTTCATTCCTTGCACAAGCCACTTAACCTTGATTTCCCCCATGCTTATAAAATGAAATGTTACTACTCTGCTTTCTTACACCACAAAGGCATATGAAGTATCAAAATAAGTAGAAAAGCCCTCAGCAGAGCAGATACACTAAACCGGTAAGAACCCCTGACAGGAGGGGACTTTAAGAAACAAAGTGCTCAAGCTATTTTAAAATGTAAAACAAAGGAAATCAGGGAATGAGCTATTCCGTGGGTATTTTGACGAGTAACACCGCATATAAAAAGGTAGCACTGTAATTCCATGTTTTCCCGGCCCTCAAACCCTACTGGTGCAGCATAACAAACAATATCTTCAGCAGGAACCATGGCAGTGACACCATGTATCTGCTTTTGCTGCTGGCTCTGGTGGTTCTTGAAGGTGACTTTTCAGCAGAAGGGCCTCCCTCCCCCAAATCGAATCCCAGCTCCATCTTCGTTGCCGCAACCATCGCTTTCTTTTCAGTGTTTGCTCATTTTCTTCTCTCTTGATTGCTCATTGCTATTGTGACGAATACTTCTTAGCCTTCAATGTGAACTTTCACAAAACTCAATCAGTCCATACCTCTCCTTTTGATGTATCAAGTATTCATTCCTCCTTTCAGCGGCTAACAGTCATATTTATCATTCGCAAAGGGGATTTTTAATTTCATTTACTTCTCCACCACAACAGATAATTCCCTCCCCTACCTTATCTGGACCCCATGTGTCAGAACCGTACTCCATAAGCTTCCCAATACAGGTAACTAAGTAATTTAGGGTTTATAAAACATACCATATTAAGAATCTGCAATAGATTAGTCTACAAAGAAAAGAGAAAATTGTGTAAACAATAAGACACAAAAGCCAGAACATTTGAAATAAATGTTCTAAAATAATCTCAAGTATTTCAGAAGTACCAACATATTTTCAATTGAACCAATTACAAGTCACTGGTATATAGTCTTTAAAGAATTTCCACCCAGAATCTACTACTTGGGAATACTGTGTTGGCAGTATCTTGATTTACATAGCTTTCCTGATTAATGGGAATGAGGTTTACCAGTGAAACACAAAACACGCTGCTGTGATCCCTCAGGTTTTCAATGGTTAAATTTTGAAAGTAGATTAGTGGATCTTTCTCCCTATTTCATCTTCGTGTGAAAGCCCCATTGAATTCTGTCTGCTATGAATGACACTGTTGGCACAGCTATTTCAAATGCTGGTGGCATCACTTATAGCATCAAAGCAGCTCTCAAGCCTCCATAGTATGAAAAACTGACAGATGGTTGGTGGGATTAATAGCTACAACAATGACTCCAAACATACCGATAATCATGCAGATGACACGGAACTGGGTAATGTTTCATTCTGTTATACATAAGGTGGCTAAGAGAGTTGATTCAACAATGGTAACAATAACCATCCTATCACTCTATAGCATGAAGCCCTTGTGCATAGTGGGTTACAAGTTGGGCTGCTTAAACACAAGGTCAGCAGTTGAAAACCACCAAACCACTTCTCAGGAGAAAGAAAAGGCTTTCTACTCCCAGAAAGAGTAACAGTCTCAGAAATCCACAAGGGCAGTTCTCTCCTGTCCTGTAGGGCTGTTACTAGTTCCAATCAGCAAGACAAGGGAGTTTGAGTTGGTATATGAACTCAAGCAAGTTCACTACACATTCAACTTTTTTTTAACAACTTCTAAATATCTTTCCCTAAAAGAAATTTAATAGCTATGAATAATGGTACAATGATTTTTGATGTAACATTTTTCTGAAATCTCATCAAAACAATGGATCTTCCATTACTCCGCTTTCGTGCAAAGCCTTGTTTCACAAAGAAGATATGTGGGGCATGAAGTGCATCAGACAACCAACTGGTGCTAAGGGATAAAAAGGTTCTCAGGTCAAAGAAATGTACGAAATGATGTCACACAAAACAAAGTTAAACTCACTCCTGAGATTTCTTTTCAGGTTACAATTACAAAATCATATTTCTACCAAAGCACCTGCCAAGACAAGTTTCATGGACCATACTTCAGATAATACCAATATGGGGAGAAAATTGTCACTATGGAACGCCGTTTTTAATCTTTAACATACGGAAATTCCTATTAGATACTATATTTTCACCTGCTTTAAAAGGAGCCTGAGTAGCACAAGAAATTTGCAATCAGTTGCTGAACAAAAGGTTGGCAGTTCAAACCCACCTCACAGCCCCGGGGTATAAAGGCCTGGGAATATGCTTCTATAAACAGGTGATTTTTACCTCTAAAAGGAAAATATATCAGGAATGTATTATGCATGAATCTCCAGAAATATTTTTCTATGGTAAATATTCTTACAATGTTACAGGAAAGCTTAAAACTAATGTCTGGTTTGGGGGCATTTTTCTCCACAAAGGAGCTTAAAAACTTCATGCCTGATTCCCATCTTTCAAGTTCTACATTTCAAAGAGAGAGCAGACCAGACCTGTTTTTACAAGCATTAATCAGAGAATCAATAGAAGCATCTTAAAAGTTTAAAATATCAAGGAAGTGGAATTATGATTCCTTCTTATACAGTACTTATAAAGTAAAAGGTTTCTCTATTTAGACAACAGTGCATATAAAATTAAAATGCATATATGCACATGGCAGAGCACTTGCTTCACCTGCTAGTTAATAACATGTTATTATGTGTTCAATAATCCTAAAAATGTAAATTATATGTTATAGCATTCCATTTTCATACAGAAGTGGTGCTATTGTAAACCATTAGATATGCTACCTTATAGTATTATTCTGGGAACACTGCTCAACGACAAATGCATTTGGGGCTTGGTCTCCAGATTTACCTATAGTCCGCATCATTTAAAAAGTATCAAGATGTGACGATGCTACCACTGGAGAACAATAAAGCATGTATTATAAAATTATAGAAAACTTTATTAAACATCAAAATATGCTTCTCGTCATATCCTCAACCTAACTCTACACCCTTGTGCGGACAGAGTTTCCATCTCTCTGACCCTGCCTTGGGCCACACAAAAATGGCAGCTGCGGCAGCCTCAAGGGTCTCAAATCGTGCTCCCTTTCAACAGTCTTTGAATTTGGGGAGCAAGAAGTCGGAAGGGGCAATACCAGGGCTGTACAGTGGATGGGATAGTGTTTCCCAGGGAAATTCCTGTCAGACAACCTGCACTATATTCAAAGAATATATGGTGCACTGTCATGATGGAAAAAATTCCTTGGTGTAACTTAAGTGATGGGAAAAATTCCTTGGTGTAATTTTCCTGGCTTTTTCCCCACATCAATGCCATTTTCAGTTTTCCTAAAACTTCTTCATAAACACCTGCTCTTATTAGGAAACGTTTTAAGAAAATCTATTCTGTGTCCTTAGATGAAATCTATCAAGATCATCCCTTGGGAATCTCCAAATTAAAGATCTCATAACTTACTGGGTTCATTCCTGTGCCTTGAGTTTAACTGAACCAGCCAATCAATCCCCTCAGCAGTTACTGTTTTCACTGGTCATTGCTCTCTGATTGTATGGGTAAATCAAAGATGTGTGCCTGCTATGATTCAATTGGATTTTAGTGGACAGATTAGCTCTTTGAGCTAACATGATGTCTGAGTATTTGGTTGCTTGTTTGGTTGAGTATCCTTTGTGTGGGCGTTTAGGCATCCTTATGAGACAAAGATAGAGTATTACTAAGAACACTTGTCAGCAGTCATTTGCTCATCACAGAGATATTTAAACATGTTTTGGGGGAACAGACTTGTGCCTGTAAGAAATGGAACCGTAGTAGCAATATTTTTAACCTGCTTTCATATGCATACTTTATGGAATGAGCGCCAAGAAGCATCGTTTCATTAAAATGTCAAATTGCAAGAGAATTCCGAGGAGATGCATAAGGAAACGTCAATAGCAGTTTCTCTGAGGAGCCCAACTAGGACACCTGGCAGGAAAGAGACTTCGTAGTCTCACTTCCAAATTCCACAGGAGGATTTTAGAACAGAATGATGTCATCTGCTACAATGATAAATGCACGGCCTTGTGCGTTTGTTAAAACCCAAAGATGATGTGATACGTGTGAACGTCGTGTAAACCATTGCTGTGGCTGGTAGCGTCTACTAATCAGATCCTGATCATACCACCCCATGTGTGCAAAGCAGAATGGATACTTAGGGAGATTTTTGTTAAGAGATTATCAGTCCTGTCATCAGGGCATCACTGGGTGGGTCTGAATCACCCCCCATTGTGTTAGTCCACTGCCTGTAAAGCATGGACTTCAGTGAATAGCAACCACCAATATTGGTCCATCAGATGTAACAAACGCCCCGCATTAATGTAAGCTGTTAACAACAAAGGCAGCTCTTCCCATCGAGATGGACAGCCTCAGAAACTCACAGGGGCATTGTCACTCTGGCCTGTAAGGTCACCATGACGCAGAATCAACTCGATGGCAGTGAGTTTAGTTTTATCCCTCAAGATAAGGTCTGATATAATGTAATCAACTCTATGATGAGATCTATTATGGGCAGTCAAGCCATTGAAAGGGAATTCCCTTGGAGGGCTGGCCTGCTTCCGATATATGTGACAAAACTCTTTTGATTTTTGCTGTCTGGATCCTGCAATTGACTCATCATATGACCTCTGTTCTTTAGACTTCACTCAGCGCCCAATCTTGGTTGTTACCAGCTGCCTGCCATACTCCCTCCCAACCTTGGATTCACTCACCACTGCACCAAACATCTGTCATCTGACCCGCCGACCTTGGGTTCAACACACCAAGTCAGAAGAAGCCTCCAGTCTAATAGCTGACCCATGGCCTTGAATTTGCCAGCCTCTACAACTGTATGTACCATTTCCTTGAAATCAGTCTCTCTGCATACATACATATATAAGCTTCACTAGTTTTGTTTATCTAGAAAACCCAGCCTAAGGCAGATAAGGTATTGGAAGGGTTTATACTTTACTATGCAATGTTCCAACTCTCCCTTATTACAGTGAAAGCATACTACTAAGATCAATATAAAGAAAAACAATAAAAAACACTAACTTTAAGTAAAAACACCTAGTTAGATATATTGTGTTTCTAATAATGTACAGTGTCCTGAACAGGGAATCCAAAAATAAAAAGTATAGATTCATGGGTGCCTAAAGCAAAGAGGACCCAATAATGGGGAGTGACTGCTAACTGGTGAGAGGTTTCTTTGGGGAACATTGAAAATGTTCCAAAATTAGATGTGGTGATGGTTCTACAAGTCTGTTAAAAACCTCCAAATTGAGTATCTTAGTGGTGAATGGATGATTTTATAGTAGACTAAAATATGTCACAATAAAACTGTTAAAATACATACTTATTAGTTTTGAGCATAATTGGGCTTTTATTTTTGGTGAAAGTAACTAAAGCTATAGATCGTGTTTCTTTAAAAAAAAAATACATTTTTTTAAAACGAGTTAGCAACACCCTGTTACCGAGCTTCCAAAATGAAGAGATTTATCACAGTATCCACTCCTTAAAGCAATAAATCAAATGCCTGGGTTTATCTCAAAATTACCATCTTTCATTTCACTGACAGGAGTAATGATTCATATCATTCTTTGAAAGTGAAATCTCTGGCTAAAATAAAGGTTTTGAAGACTCCAAGAAATAACAGGTCAACTTGCTACCTATTAGAAAAGAGCCCACATAAGAAGGCAAGGCCGCCATTTGGGCGAACTTTAGTTTCCAGTAACACAGGCCTCCAGAGCAGGGTTCCAGACACTTCTTCCACCAGCGACTCCTGTTTGCCCAAGAAATTTGCAACACAGATAAGTGCTGCCAGGAATATCTTGGAGTCATTACGTGTTTGATTTTGAACTAATTTTTGGTCTTTGCAGATTCAGAAACCTTTTACTATTGCCAAATTTTTCACAACCACCACATTCAGTCAGGCAATCCCACAGTGTAAGACTCTCAAACACTTGAAACTCCCCTTTAGTGAACACCATGGGGACCACTCAAATCTCCCTGCTAAGGATTCTACTTCTTCCTTGCTGTTGGGAGTGTGGCCTACTGATGGCTCCTAGCTAAGGCATACCCCAGGAACTGACCCCATTGTGGGTGTGAGCTGTAGTACAAATGGTCCCTGGCCAACTGTACAATTGTTAAAACATCACTGATATGGTATGGAATATGACACTTGGGACTGATGCAGTCTTTGGGAAAACATGAAGAAAGCTCACCAGTAAACAAAATCAACATGTAGAACAGAAGAGAAATAGGAAAATTGCAAAGAGTTGGATGCTTGATCAAATGGCCCCTGAAGAATGACTTATCTCTCAACTTCTGGGCCAAGTAAAATCATAAATCAGATTTATTGTTTTAATCGGGTGGAGTTGTACTTTGTATTATTTGCAATGGAAGCATTCTAGTGCCTTTGGCATAGAGCTAACCTTCTATGTGATTTACCCTGAACTCAACTTTGATCGTGGGCCAGAAATACCTTGAGACTTAGACTTAATGATGATTTCTTAGAAAGAAAAACAGTGCTACCTGGCACTAGAGGGGGTCAGCAGTCACTCATTCTTGGTTTGCTAGCTGCATCAGTTCTCAACATCAGAGACCCTGATATGGTAATACAAAATTATATTTTAAAAGGTAAGATGCAGGATCCAAAGGGAAAACGGGCGTTCCCAAATAAGATTTACCACCAAACTGCCTCCTCTGAACACTAATTTTGTTTGTATGCTATTTCAATCTGGTTAAAAGACAGAAAAAGCCAGAACCTGGGTAAGATGGAAATCTCTAAGGAAAAAGCAAACCCAACCAAATACATTGCCATCAAGTCAATTGCGACTCATACTGACGCTGTAAGGGCAGAGGAGAAATGTTCCTTAGGATTTCCACGACTATAAATCTTTAAGGAGCACACAACCTCATGTTCTCCCTCAAAGCAGCTGGTGAGTTGAAACCACATCCTGGTGGTTAGCAGGCCATTACTCAATGTATCCTGGTGGCTAGCAGTCCATTGCTCACTACACCACCAGGGCTCCTCTCTCAGAGAGGGAAAATACAAACATTTTCCACTCAAACAAAACAGTAGAACGGGAGTGGCGACATCCTGTCAAAACCGGAACACTCAGGAGGCCTGTGGAAACAAGGCAGGCCCACTGAGTTCTGCCTCTCACAGGTTTCACTGTGCTTTACTTCTCTTTTGTTATCTACCTTTTTTAAATGGAAAGACTGTGGTTAAAACTGTAAACCCGGACACAGCCTTTGTCTCCACTTTCTCCCAAAGTCCCACTAAAATGACATTAAAGGATACTTATTTAAGGCAAACATCAAGGATAAAGATAACAGAGATTACCAAAAAAAATACAGCCAAACCCACTGCCATCAAGTGGATTCTGACTCAGAGCGACCCTAGGTGGGGTTTCTCAGGCTGCAAATCTTCAGGGAACAGAAAGTCGCACCTTGCTCCAGGAGAGAGGCTAGTGGGTTTCAACCACTGACCTTTCAGTGAGCAGTCCAACGTCTAGCCCACAACGCCACCAAAGGTTAAGAAACACTTGAAAGATGGAAAGTAGAGTGAGGGATAGTTTTTGACTAAGCAAAACAGAAAATGTTGACATTTATGTTCAGGGGAAGCCAGCAAGAAGGGAAATTCACAATAAAGAGTTCTAAAACGGCCCAGGAAGGTGTGGCAGCATGATAGGCGGGGCAAAAATCAAAATGATGATACGACCCACAAAAGGAATAGCTAAACCCTGGATAGTCAGTCCTCCAACTCTTCAACTGACCCTTCCCCTGGCGGGGTAGTAGTTTACTCTCTTACACAAATTAATGTGAAAGGCTATAGGGTCAGAAACTCCAGGTACAGCAAGGTGAAGAAAACATAGAAACCAAAAGCCTTTCAGTCACGTCTGCCTCACAGAGACCCTGTGTTCCAGAGGTGCATTGTTCTGCAGGGTTTCTTGGCTGTTTAAGGACGAAGCTTCTTAGGCCTTCCTTTCACAGCTCGACTGGGTGGGTCTGAACCCCCAGGTTTGGGGTTAGCAGCTGACAGTAAACTACCTGGGCTACACAGGGACTTAGAATTCTGAAAACAAGGAGATGAAAGGCAAGTTGAAATACCACGCAGTAAGACTACCAGCAAGCCTCTACTGCAGCCCTTTTCCTCTACCCATCGGTCAAACACTAGCAGTAATCAATCTTATACCTGCCGGATGAAAGACAGAAAAATGTTCTCTTTAAAGAGAACCTCAATAGCTGTTTCAATGAAATGCATCTGGTCCTCAATCAACAACCCTAGAGAGACTCGCAGGACAGAGCATCACAAAAAAGTACTAGTATTAGCTAAAGATGTGAAGAATAATTCTAGCATGAAAGAAAGAAACCAAATCAAATAGAAAAGTCAGTAATAACCAAGACGATATTTTAAAAAGTAATCACCTATGAAAGCCAAGTTGGAACTATATCTGTAAAACAGTAATATACTTTACATTAACAGTATGAGAAATTTTGTTCAAAACCTTAGAAAGCTTAAATGAAAGCAGAAACTATTAGCATGCATACATAGGTAGGCATCAAGAAGTTCATGGGGGAAAATCTATTAACTTTTAATTCCATCTGTCCCTGAAATTTGGAAAATAAACTTAAGAAATTTCACAGATGAACTAACAAAAGTAACACTAGAACATCAAAATCCAAACGAACTCCAAAGTTAAACTATAGCAGCTACAGAAAAGAGATAATGGGGAAGAAATAATGACAGATAATTTCCCACAAACTCCAAGAAAGACAAGCTCTGTGAAAAAAGTACAGGGAGTCATAGTCACTATGTGGCACAGCATCAGGATGGATTAAAACTCAATGTAAAGAAAACCAAAATCCTCACAACTGGACCAACGAGTAGCATCCTGATAAATGGGCAATATATTGAAGTTATCAAGGATTCTGTCTTGCTTGGATCCACAATCAATGTTCATGGAAGCAGCAATCAGGAAATCAAAGAATGCAAATACATTAGGTCAGTGATTCTCCACCTTCCCAATGCCGCGACCCTTTAATACAGTTCCTCATGTCATGGTGACCCCCAACCATAACATTTTTGTTGCTGCTTCATCACTGTTATTTTGCTACTGTTGTGAATCGGACAACCCCTGTGAAAGGGTCATTTGACCCCCACAGGGGGTCACAACCCACAGGTTGAGAACCGCTGCATTAGGTAAAGCTGCTGCACAAAACCTCTTTCGGGTTGAAAAGCATGGATGTTACCTTGAGAATTGAGGTGCAGCTGACTCAAGCCATGGTATTTTCAATTGCCTCGTATGTATGTGGAAGTGGGGCGGTGAATAAGCAAGACCAAAAAACAAATTGACGCATATGAATTATAGTGCTGGCGAAATATACTGAAAGTACCATTCACTGCCAAAATCACAAACAAATCTTTGATGAAAGAAGTACTGCCAGAATGCTACTTAGAAGCAAGGATGGTGAGACTTCGCTTCAATGACTTCGGACACCCTTGAGAAGGGTATCATGCTTGGTACAGTGGAGGGGCAGCAACACAAAAAGGCAGGCTCTGGACAAGATGGATGGACACAGTGTGCAACAACAGACTCAAACAGAAGAACAATTGCGAGGCTGTGCAGGAGCAGGCGGTGTTTTGTTCTGCTGCGCCTCAGACGGCCGTGAGTCAGGGCTCACTCGATGGTACCGAACAGCAGCAACATTCGACGCAGCTATGAATAACACATAATTACAGTAATGAAGATACTGGCCAACGACACCTGGGGAAGGAAACTGGGGCTGGGGGAGAAGAGAGGTTGATGAAGGGAATATGAGGGAACTAAATTTTCATTTGCCTTAGTAGAAAGCCAACATATATGAACTAGAACTGAAAGCAAAAAAATAAATTATTGAAAGATATAGAAGTAAATACCAGAAGAAACTGGTATGAACGTCAATAAGTAAATTTCGTCTAAGGACAATGAAGGAAGGGTGGCCAGGGACAAATGATTTTTGGGGCTTTTTTTAATTATATACTTTACCTCAATATTTGAATTTTTAATGAAATTATTGGTTTTTAATGAAACCTACACACCAACCTTTGTGAAAACCATGTTATAGCATCAAGCAACATAAAATTTCATCGCTTCATGTTTTTATCTATAACGATTAAATTGTACACATTCCTCCAATGGATCCTCTTGTCAATTTCTTACTGTTTTATTCATAATTCATAAATTATGTATTTGGTTTCCATTAAAGCAGTGGTTCTCACAGGGGTCGCCCAATTCACAGCAGTAGCAAAATTGCAGTTATGAAGTAGCAACAAAAATCATTTTATGGTTGGGGGTCACCACAACCTGAGGAACTTCATTACAGAGTCACAGCATTAGAAAGGCTGAGAACCACTATTTAAGAGTGACACTATATAAAAACCACTATGTAAGGTAACTATTCTCTACCTAACTATTGCTGGTTATTTTGTATACCTTCTAATGAAAAGAGTACTAGTTTTCATATTTTTTTGAATCTGCAGATAAAAGATCTGATATTTGTATTAGCATCATATCTCACCCGCAATATATTTAATAAATAATAGATACCTTCAGTGAGTCGTGCATGAAACTGGGCAATTTATTATCTCAAATCTTAATAATAACTCTTTAAAACAGTATTTTGGTTAGGGGGCTGCTAAGTAGATTAATCAATTGTAACAAAAGTCATACAAGAATACAAGAGATGAAATAAAATAGAAGTTTATTTCTCTCTCATAACAGTTCAAAGCTAAGCGGATAATCTAGGATGAGTAACCAACTCAGCTTCAGGGAACCCAGGCTAGCAGTTGGTTCTGCCATCTTTATCATGGGACTTCCATCTCCGGAGCCAAGGCTGCTGCTTGGATTCTTGTCATTTCTCCAGCCAAGTGAAAGGAAAAGAAGAAATCTGGGGCAGATGACTTTGTCTTTAAGATAACACAAAAAGCTGCATATATCTTTCACACCCCACTGGCCCAGATTAGGCATAGGGCCCACTAAAGTGCCGCAGCTGGGAAATACTGATTGACCATGGGCTAGCTAAGATGTGAGGCAAAACTGTGGGATTCTATTTCTACGAAGAAGAAAAGAACCCTGGCTATGGGGGTAAAGGCAGCAGTCTGTCACAGGTGGATAAAATCATCCCTAATTTACAAATAAGGAAATTGAGAATCCCAGTTATTTGCCTAGGGCCACAAGCCCAGTCACATTAAGCCAGGATTCAATTCCATCATCTGTTTCTCAGTCCCATAAGATTTCCACAAATTTTTGCCGAACGGCAATAAAATTCTTTTTTAATTTCTTGTTAAAGATGACACTAATTGGTTCTTCGATGGTTTCCTTAATAATACATGCATTACTAGCAAAAACTCCCTTCCCCTGGGTGAAAGGGACTCTAAACATTTCATTTATGGAGAAGATAAGTGAGAGATAAAGTAAACTGCTTACAGTCCCATGGCTAGTTATTGAAAGAAAGGCAAGTAGAGAGCCTTGGTGTCTTGATCTACCATTTTCACTTGCAGTGAAATTGTAATTTGTCCCGTCACAATTAAAGTTACCCCCATATGTTAAGGGGTTTACAATCATTTTCTCTTCTAAGTGATAATAAAGTTTTAGTCCCAAGTGGACCATAAAGTCTGGTCAATGTTACCATTTCTGCACATTTCCTAAGACTTCCTCAAGCGATTTTACCTTTGGACCAGTGCACCACTAAGGGAAGGCCCCCTTTGCCATGATCCTTCCTCTGGCTGAACACTTCCACATTTTGTTGTGCTCACTTATAAGCATCATAAGAATAACAAAAATCTAAACTTTTTTTCAATTGTGTAAAGAAAACAATGCCAAAAATGAGAATGAAATACCTTATCCGGTGTTTTCAAGAGCCAACACTATTTATAGTCTATTAGCACTCTCCCAAATACGAAACATGGATCCAGACTCTGCTCAATTAGCTGAATTGTGAAGTGGATGGCAGTGTAGCCTAAACAAAGTATACTACCTACCAGCCCTCACAGCTGCTGTCCAGGAGAGCTTCTTCCCACCCTGGTAACAAATTCCCCACTAACATGTTTCCCAAACTACTTGGTGCTTTTATTTTTAAAGAAAATGCATTTTGTTTATAGAGCTTAGAGAAAATATCACAATATTCTCACGGCAACTTAGCTTGTTAACTATCTTTTGGAGTTCTAAACCTCTTTGCTAAAAATTGGATCAGCAGAGGTCCATCCAAAGATTAACAGTTACATATAAATGTTTACTAAGGGAGGGAAAATCACCGGTTGAAATTGATCAATGAAAACCATATCTGGCATAAGAACTGTAATGAGCCTTTCAAATAAAAGCTAGTCAAAGACGACACAGGAATCTTTGCCTAATGGTATAATGTTATCTATCAAAGATACAAATGGGACTAGAAAGAAGTATTGGAGTGTTTTAAATTCTATACTATTAACTAAACTAATGATTCTATCAATAGTATTACCTTATGCTCCAGAAGGATGATTTATAATGTGTTCTATTGTAAAATAATGATGTCTCTAAAGTGAATCAGAGACATATATATATATATATATATATATATATATATATATGAATGTATCGGGGGCTCACACTTAATCATGGCCCTAATCTGAAACAATTATTTCTTATGACGTGCCTCTATTCAATACTTGCCCTCACAAGGAGATCACGGAAGATATGGGTGCTATAGCAAGAGTGTGGTGAAGGAACTGGATGATGCTCGACTATCAGAAAAAATAGCATCTGAGATCTTAAAGGCTTGTTTTCAAACAAACAGTCATCCAAGTGAAGTGTCAACTCAGTCCACATGGAAGAAGCATATCAACCTATGTGATTCAAGGAATATAAGTAATAAAATCTAAATCCAAATCCAAAGGAGGGAATGGTATCAGAGGTTACATTCTGAACACCCAGTTTACAGAAGGCTACGGCTGGATGGCAGTGGAAGCCCAAAATCCATCTGCAGGGAGCCCGTCTGGATTAGGCCTCCAGTGACTCTCTTTTGACCATAGTCCAGAGAGGGGACTAGCTCTGCTCTCACACAGAAAACACAGAACACTCATTGTGTCACACAGGTTAAAATGTAACAGCTTATCATTTGATCACCCCTTTGACCCATCTTAAAGTTGTTTCAGCTCTTAGTATGGTCTGTGTTCTTTTCCACTAAAGTTTTCTTCTCTTTCGTTTTGTCATGATTGTTGAGTTTAACTACATTACAATTATGAAGGGTCATGGCAGAGAAGGCTGAGGTGTAATGAGGAGCTCACAACAGTAAGTACAAGGAACAAGAAAATGTTCTGAAATGGATTGTGGTGATTGTACGCCTCTTCTTAATATGATTGAACTATTAAATGGTATAATATATGAATTAAATACCTATTAAAACTATTTTTAAAAAAGAAGTGTCACAGCTGAATAAAAGGAGGAAACGTGAGTAAAAAGCAGCATTGTGTTTGTTTGACTCAAGTCTGTATTCATCATTTTGTCCCTAATACCCAGCACAGATAGCAGTAGCAACAGCCATGTGAAACAGCTTTTTTAATGTTTCTCTTAGTTATAGAAAGGGCGTAGATTTATACCACAGATCATAGCACCGTGGCTAGAAAACCAACTGTAATATCAAAGTTTCATTTGTTTGTTTTTTAAGATGTAGAAGACAGGGAAGTGACTCTGATTTAGCTTGAGAAGATTATTCATAGCTATATCAAGGGCATAAATATAACCCATGTAAAATTAAAGTCCACATGGGCCTTTCAAATTTGGAATTCTCTATCTTTCAAGGAAGCTGCTTCTATGGCTAATTGATGCCTTGTGAGCTATTGCACTAATCCAACAGAAATAGGATGGGTCTACTCTCATAGGGATCTATGAAGGGAGAGCATAACAAATAATTAGTCTGAAAATAAAACTGAAATACCCAAGACGGAAAACATTTAGAATGCTTGTGCTCTACTAATGTCAAGTAGTCGGCTAATGATAACACCTTAAGCCTACAGCCACAAATAACAATGCCCACTCAGTGTAAGACATGAAAAAATAATAATTTATAAATTCATCAAGGGTTTGTGAGTGAGGACGGGGGAGATGTGGGAGGGGGGATGAGGAGCTGATACCATGTATAAAGAAAATGCTTTGAGAATGATGAGGGCAACAAGTGTACAAACGTACTTGACACAATGGATGGATGTATGGATTGTGATGAGAGCTGTATGAGCCCCCAATAAAATGATTTTTAAAATAATACTAGTAATACCCACTCCTTAACTGAATTCCTGTTTTATACCTGGCACTTTGCTGGGTACTTTACATGTGTTACTTTTTATTCCAACAACAAGTTTGCAAAGCAATGATTATTCCACTTTATAGCTGAATACATACAAATTGAAAATGTACCCACTCCCATGTAGCTAGCATATACTATTAAGAATCACTTTCAGGAAAACAATTGAGAACGTCTTTAACCTACTAAAAAAATTTACAGGGTTGGTGTCTTAAATATAGAATCTTAACTATCATTTAACAATGTATAATTATGTGCCACCAAGTCAATTCCTAAGCAGAGTGACGCTACAGGACAGAGGAAAACCGCCCCATGGGGTTCCCTAGGCTGTAATATTACAAGTGAAGTCTTTGTAGCAGATCCCCCCAATGCAATGCACAACTTAATTTCCTGACTGACACTTCTATGGCATTGATTGTGAATCAAAGTAAAATGAAAGTCTTGGACATCATCAATATTTTCTCTGTTTATCCAATATACTTATTGGGCAAGCTGTGAGAGTTTTTGTTTTCTGTATATTGAGATGCAATCCAGACTGAAGAGTGTCTATGATCTTCATAAGTAAGCGCAAAAGACCCCTTTAAAGTGTTACAAAGCAAAGCTGTCACTGAAGACTGAGGTGTGCCTGACTCAAGCCATGGTGTTTCAACGGCCTCACATGCATGTGAAAGCTGAATAGTGAATAAGAAAGACCGAAGAATAATTTAGGCCTTTGAATTATGGCACTGGCTAAAACTATCAAATATACCATGGGCTGCCAGACAAATGAACAAACCTGTTCTGGAAAAAGTACAGCCTGAATGCTCCTCAGAAGCAAGGATGGCGAGACTATGTCTCACATACTTTGGACATACTGTCAGGAAAGACCAGTCCCTGGAAAAGGACATCAAGCTTGATGAAGTTGGGGGTCAAGGGAAAAGGCTGACTCTCAAACAAGACGGCTCGAACACAGTGGCTGCAACAAGTGAGCTAAAATACAATAATTATGAGGCTGGCAGAGGAGGAGGCAGTGTTTCTTTGTGTTGCAAACAGGGACTCGATGAGTTAGAACAAACTCTCAACAGTACCCAACACCAATCTGCATGGGAGTTATCACCCGGTTAAAACTGCTAACCTTCTGATTCACAGCTGAACACTTAGCCTTGGCAGGCTGATTTGAATGCATTAGCATATAAACAAGGTAATAATTTTGAAAGTGTGAAGCTTGGGTGACATGTCAGATGTGTAAGCTTAGCTGAAGCAACATGAACTATGTGGCTGTGACAGCATGTCTCCACAGTAAAGCCTCGGGGACTCCACTACAGGTTAAATTACCTTTCACAGGATCCAGACCAAACTTCTTGTGGATTCTTCACTCCACTGATAAGCCTGAACTCCTGTTTGTCTGTCTGCCTTTACTCAAGTATCTTTCAGAATTTGTGCCTGCCAGATTCCGACAGATCTTATCTCATTTTTATTTGAGGCAAACAAAGATCTAAAGACAACCTGTGGCTAAACTCCTCTCTGCTTCCTTTGCAGGACTAGCAACCAGGGTTAGCTCAACCAGCCATAGCACAGAGGGTGATGCTCTGTGATAGGCACTTTTTTTTCCAAGATGAAGAAACAATCAACCTGGAGTAGAAGGGTGAATAGAAAAGAAAATGATAAAGTTTTTAAGATAAGAAATAAAGAAAATGAAATAAGCACCAGATTTTATAAAGATGCTGAGGACACAGAGGTGCAAAATAGACAAAAATCCTGCCCTCAAAGAGCTTACAACTTCAAAATCTTAGCCTAAACATTGTGGCTATGCCAGATGACAGTTAGGACCCACTAACTGTGCTCCACAGATTCACAATCTATTAAAGACATTCAAATAGCCCTTTAGAATTTCATAAAATACTGTCTTTGCAACTTCTTTAAGCCTCGTTTTAATAACCTGCAATAAAAATGTATCTCCCCTTTACTAATAAAAAAGTGAATTAAGAAAAACTAGATCTGTTATTCAATATGACACAGTAAGAGGAGGAGCCAAGACTCAAGCCCAGGTCATCTGGCTCTGATCCCACTAAGCGTCTCTGAGGAAAAATGAGTCTGGTTTCTGTCAAGTTAATTTAAAGCTCAATTCAAAACATCTAAAATGAAATGAAGTCCTCACAACCCATACATTATACCATAGTGTCATGCAGATAGTCACAGCAAGGCAGTGGTCACAGGAGGAACGTGATCAGCAACTAAAGGGACATAAATCCTGAAGAACAAGGCAGAACAGCTGGCCCGTGTTTTTCTACTCCCTTCCCTGGCCAAACCCAATCTCCCACACTTTCCATGGCAAGTCTTTCCACACAGTTTAAATATACAACTAACTGTCCGACGGTGTTAAAGATCACAAGGTTTATGGTCATAGGTCAGCAGGATGTCAGGCAGTACTTATGGGGATCCAAATATTAAGTGTAATCAACTCAAGGACCTACGCCTTCAGAAGTAGCCATGATCAAGCTAGACAATCTGAAGAACAGACCTGACACCCAAACTTCTGCCATACTCATGAGTTCTCGTGAGGATGTACTTGTGCTTTATCTCAACCACACCTACCACTTCATGGAAAGTCTATTTATTCTCAAAGACTGACGGGGATCTATACCACTTTCAAATGAGCCCTAGGGCTCTTCTGTGAACGGAAAAGTGAGCAGTTTGATCCCACCAGCACCTCTAGGAAGGATGACGGATCTACTTTGGTAAAGGTTACAGTCAAGAAGACTCTATGGAACAGTTCTCCTGTACCTAAAGAGTCACAATGCATTGGAACCAAATTGAAAGCAAAGAACACCATCCCACTCTCAGTCTGTAATACGCTATGAAAGCTACCCAGCATTCTTTGCTAACCTTTTCTGATTAAAATAACAATAACAAGACAAATAAACATTCACTTTATCTCAATTAAAATTCTTTAGTCCATGCAGGATGATCGAGTGAGAACCATCAGAGCATCCATTCTATCCCCCAACTACACAGAAGGGTACAAGATTATTTGGTCCAATTGTGAGTTCATTGGAGTATTTTAGAAGTTTGATGTTAACTAATTTAATTTAAACTTTAAATTTTAACTAATTTAACTTGCTCTTATGTAAATTTTAATTGAACCTAAATCAAATAGTATCTACAGGAAATAAAAAGTTGCTAAAGTAATCTTGCAGTTTTTAAAGTCTCAACTGGACTGAAGATATGAGTGCTTCAGCAAAAGGTGGTGAAGAAACTGCATGGTGCGTGGCTATCCGAAGGAACAACATCTGAGATCTTAAAGAGTTGTTATCAAACAAGCAGCCATCTAAGTGAGGCATCAATTAAGTCCACATAGAAGGAGGATACCAGCCTGGGTGATCCAAGGATTATAAATAATAAAATTCAAATCCAATGGAGGGAAATAGTATCAGAGCTTAAACTGTGAACACCTGGTTTGCAGAAGGCTACGGATGACAGCGGAAGCCCAAATCTGTTGGCAGGGTCCACATAAGGATTAAGCTGCCAATGAATTCTCTCTGAGCACAACGGAAGAATATGAATAACCTTTTAAACAGACAGACAGCTCTGGATAGTCAATTATGGCAAATGGAGTTAAGTTAAAATGCAATATCTTATCATTTGATCTCCCTTTAGGCCCATTTTAAAATGGTTTCCGTTTGTTAAAAAAAGTAAAGGGGAAATGCATGTGCACGAAGCCTCTGGTGAATCCCCTCTGACCATGTAGGCCAAGGATGTGAACAGCCTTTCTATCGTGCAGAATGCTTCCCAAAACGGACTACTGCAGGTGCAGTTAGGCAAAAATTTGACACTTTATAAGCTGATCTCCCTTTTGACCTATTTTAAAGTTGCTTCTGTTCTTAATGTTTTCTGCTTTCTTTTCAGAGATTTTTTCTTTTGTTATTGTTTTTAGGGTTTTTTAGGTTGTTTGTTTGCTTTTAATATTTTTCTGTATATGAAATCTATGATAGGCAAATCTATATAGACAATAAGTAAATTAATAGGTGCTTGGGAGTATGGTCTGGGAGGTTGGGGGAACATGAGAACTAATATCGATGAGTTCAAAAAATTGAAAATATTCTAAAATTGATTGTAGGGATGATTACACAATTCTTAATATGATTGAACTGTTGGATAATGATGTGTGAATTATATGCTGATAAAACTTTAGAAAAAATTAAAGATCTATCTTGAGATACAAAAAGAAAAGAAAAGTCTCAACTGAAAATTGATCATGTCAAGTATTAAAATTATGGTGGTTGTTGCTGTTTTTAGGAGCCAGCAAGTTGATTCGCACTCATCGTAACCCAATGTACACAGAATGAAATCTTGCCTGGTTCTGTTCCATCATCGCAATCACTGCTATGTTTGAGTCCACTGCTGTAGCCACTGTCTCCTCTTGAGGGTCTCCCTTTCTTACTGACCCTCTACTTTAACAAGCATGGTATCTCTCCTTCTCCAGAGAGAAGGCTCTCCCGGTAACATGGCCAAAGAACATGGAAGGAAGCCTCATCCTCTTGCTTCTAAAGAGCATTCTAGCTTCTTCCAACACTGATTTGCTCGTTCTTCTGGAAGTCCGTGGAATATTCAATGGTCTTCACCAGCACCATTAATTAAAGGCATCAGTCTGCTTCGGTCTTCCTGATTCATTGTCCAGCTTTTGTATGTATTCCAGGCAGTTTAATATAGCCTAAGGTGTGTCAGGTGCACTTTACTCTTCAAAATAATTTCGGTCAATGATGAAAACATCATTTCCTATACAATTTTTGATTGGTTTACAAGAACCCAAAGTTTCTAGAAACTTACACAGTTGGAGTTTAGGTAACTCAATGGCTTGTAAATTGACCAATGAAGCACATACATGTACTGCCAAATGTCTGATGTAGACTTATGTCAACAGAAATGTCACCAAGACAGATAGATGTTAACTTTAGGATCTTCAAAGTAATGCTCCCTAGATTGTATCTGGGATATAGCCAATACTTGACTGATAAACAAATAAATAAATGATTAATCACTTCACTGTTTCACAAAAGTTTAGAGTCTCCTACATGGTACTCAATGTCCAAGATGTCCAAGCCCCAATCTCACCTTCCTATACATCCCAATATACGCCTCAGGTGCTTTAACTAAAGTGGCCCTTCAAATGCATCCTGTAATGTCCCTTCACTGAGTTCCTTATACTGGTAATTCCCTCCTCCACATCAATGTCTCTCCTAGTTCTGTCTTCAAGCCCCAGCCTTGGTCATGATGTCCATAAATAAAATATCCATGAAGTTTGCTTCAATCTCTATGTCCTGTGATAATCTCTCCCATGTGAATTCCTATAAAACACCGAGTCAGCAGTTAAAGGTTATAGAATCATTGATAGAGGATAAGACTTATGGCTGCTTATCAATTCTATAACTGCATTAAATACAGTTCTATAGACATCCCAAACTTAGGACACACTGTTAAATCCATATTTTTTTTCAGTTTTAGCAATCTGCTTTATTCTCTCAAATGACCATGCAGCTATAATGATGACATATGCACCCAGTCATTTTACTGCCTGCGTGTCCGTCCATGTACATCTCTGGAAGCTAAGAGTCTCAATGTATGACGCATGCATTATTTCACCACTTTGTTTTGGGGCCATTTTTGTTTTCAGTCTTGTGGGTGTTTCTGTTCTGCGCATCCCTGTACATGTCTTTGTGCACTTGTCCAATTTTTCTTTTTTTTTGGAGACAGCTTTATTACCCCCAAATAAGCCTGCCATCTTTGAAATAATCTCCCCATTTTATACATGTGATTGCCCAAATTTAACTCACAATTAAACATACCACGGCCTAATTGTACAATACTTATCTTGGAGTACAGCTCTTACTACGTACCGCTGTAACTCTCAGTGCTTTAGAAGGACTACCATAGTAGCAAGGAGCCCTGAAGGCATAGTGGTTATGTGTGGAGCTGCTAATCACAAAAGTTGGCAGTTCTAAACCACCAGCAGCTCCAAAGGACAAGCCTCAGAAACTCACAAGGGCAGTTCGACCCTGTCCTGTAGGATCACTATGAGTCAGAAACAACTCAATAGAAATTATCACAGAAGCATTTCATATTAGTACAATCAAAGATTGACATTAAAAGTTCTATACAACCAATAAGTTCACATGTCTTACCAAAGGAAGATAGGAACAGAGGACAACTGTAAACGTGGACACATGCTGAAAACACTCCAGGCATCCAAACCTAAAAGGTTCATCAGTCACATGTGACACATAAGCACTGCGCTAGGTTCTCCGTAACTGAGACACCATTCTTTAGGCTTGAGTCCTTCCCCTTACCCATCAGGCAAAGGGCAAAGACCATAGTTTTAGAAAAGCATACCAAAGTAGCGGAGGCCACATCTCACAGAATAACTTGCTCTTAGCTCCGAAAAACAGCACCAAAACCAACTACACAGTTTGATTTTATAAAATGCAGTGGCCTAATACTCTTAGCATGAAGATAAGTCCAATGATAGCAGGTATTATGTCGCAAAGACCAACCAAAAGCCACTGCAAGTGTACCAAGAACACAGCCGTAAAGCAACTACCACAATAAAGCAGGTCACTCAACTTTTGTGGTTTCCTAGTACATATAAAAGTTATGATTACACTATCCTATATTTTACTAACTGTGTAATAGCATTATGGAAAAGTTTGAAATAATGTTAAGAATTACCAAATGTGATCAAGATCTATGAAGTGAGCATAAACTGTTGAAAAATTATGCCAACAGGCTTGCTGGATGCAGGGTAGCCACAAACCTTCCATCTGTAAAAAGCACAGGGACAATAAGGCACGGTGCAATAAAATGAGGTCCCCTGTACAGAAACCTTCACACTTCAACTCACTTTAAAGAAAGCCAAACAGAGGTTGAACGGCAGGAAGGGAAGAGAGGAGGAAGGGAGGGGGAAAGTCCCAATATTCATACACATATTTCACAATCTTTTTTTACTGATGTGACTGAGAAATAGTGAAATTAAATTGATTTACAAAGAGTCCTTTGAAACAGCTATTCGATTTCATGGTCAAGCTATATGGTTTGTATGACTTAATGATATTCCAGTCGGTGATAAACACCAAGCCACAGGACCCATTGAAAAGGCAAGAACCAATCTGTGTGGAGTTTGCATGGGCTGTGAAGTGAATGCACTTGGTCACTGCTCAAGAACACCATTTACAAAGCAAACGATTGTTGTTTCCCTTGAAGCGCTCATCTTGCTGTCCTTGCTAAGTGAAAACAAAATCCTAATCTACACCACCTACTACAAAACTCCTAACTTGATGAAACATTCATCTTAATCCATTAAAAAAGGTGGTTTGCACTTAATATCTTTTCAATCAAGATATTATGTTTAACACTGTACATCTAATGAGTAAAAGAAAAACACATGTCAGTAATCAAATTATAAGATCATATGAAAGAAAAGATATACAGGGAGACGGTGCTCTGAAGTTCTTTGCTACTTCGAGGTGTCTTCCTAAGAAACCAAAGCAAACTCTCTGCTACTGGTCAATTTTGACTCACAGGAACCCTATGGAATAGGGCAGAACTGCCCGTGTGGGCTCCCCAATCTGAAACTCTCCACAGGGGTAGAAATCCTCCTCTTCCTAATAGTTCTTGATAAAATGAAAAAGACAATCAGTTCCAAGGCAACATTTTCAATATTGCATAATGAATGCCTCACTTAAAAATTAATGAAAACACAAATTTTAAAAAGTCTCGAATTTTATTGAAAACACAACTACTTTTAAGCCTAAAATCCTTTCAGAAACATACATTGGAAACTCCATTGAAAGAGAAGTAAGGATGTACGCCTATCATCTCTGGAAGATCACTGAGGCCCTTTAAGAGCCGGAGTTCTTAGAACAAACCTGCCAAAACTCTAACACAAGTAAGTGTTAGTGTATTCATAGTGATTTCAGTCTCAAATGTTACAAATCTTCTTAGCGCATTTGCTCCTACCTCAGTTTTATAACATGGTCTTCCATGTTCAAAACAAGTATTTCTTGGACTCCTATAGAGATTAGAATGAGGTGCAAGGATTCCAAGGAGAAAGCAAAGGGACCTACAGTTGGTGGGGAGAGGGAGTGGAGTAGGAGGGGAGGAGGCCGAGGGACGGGTGGTGAACCAATAACAACAGGAACGTGGGAAGAGCACGTGTTCTAAAATTGACAGTGAGGAGGTGGAGCATTTCTGGTCGGGTTTGATGAATTCAAACGTATCCAAGAATTACTGAGAGGTGAACAATGGGTAAACATGACAGTGGGGCAGGAGGAAAAAAAAGAGGGAAAAAAATAAAGTAAAATTAGATAGATATATAGAGAGAGATGCATATATGAGGGGGCACCAAAAAATGAAAATTTTTTTCAAAGCTTTGTACTTAAATTTTTTTACAAAAAAATCTTATGACCTCTGTTAAACTTAAAACAGTTTTTCAAATCTGTGATTCCATTCTTTTTTATGTAATATGCAAAATGCTTTTATTTTCTGTTAAATTATGAGCATCTTTGTGGTAGCTACATAATCTGTTGTCAATTTGAGAAAACAAATCAGTTGCTATGTCTCTCAGAATGCAAGCAGAGTATCCCACATCCAAGAAAGAAATACCGGAATTCCCAGAATCCTTAGGGAAGGCTATGCCCACACAGAAGCCTCGTTGGCTATGATCTGATTGACAGACTAGACTCCACCCCTACACTCTTAATCCTTAAATTGACGATTATATAACTACCATACTGCTTTTATGAAAAAATTCACTGTGACCATAGAGAACCTTCCCCAGGTGATGCCACTGGGTACACTAATTCAGAGTGAGTTTCCTGATTCTTGCCTAGTGAGAAAAATGCATACTAAAAAGCTCCACTTCACCCAGTGCAACTCCAGTTCTTTTTTTCTTTTTCTTTTTTTGGAGGGTGCCATCCTCGTATATAAATATATAAAGATAGGTGTATTTGTCTATGTGTGTGCGTGGGAAGGTATACTTATAAACAACAAGGAAGCAGATGGACTTTGGGCCTCTAGTTAATCTTACCTCAGTACAAGAATAGTATGTTCTTATAATGTGACAACGTATGATACCTTCCCAACACATCACTGAAGACAAAATGGCTGCATTAGCAAATGTGGTGAAGAAAGCTGATGGTGCCCAACTATTAAAAGATAGAGTGTCTGGGGTCTTAAAGACTGGAAGTTAAGCTAGCGACCAACTAGCAGATAAGCAACAAAGCCCACATGGAAGAAGCACACCAGCCTGTGTGCTCATGAGGTGTCGATGAAAATAGGTATCAGAAGTTCAAAAACAAGCAATCAAATTGAATTGAAGGAGCCTGCACAAAGTGGAGACCCAAAACTCACCTGTAAGATAATTGGACACTCCCTCACAGAAGGGCCACATGAAAGGAAGGATAAGTCAAAGGAACAGTATAGCACTGATGAAACACATAAACATAACTATCCTCTGGCTCTTTAATATTTTTCCTCTTACTATTATGGTCTTTGTTTTACCTCATTAATCTTGTTCAACCTGCATATGTTCATTTGTATAATTTAGAGTGTTTGCTATATGAAAGCCAAGATAGATAACCCTTCAAAAATAGTAATGGGATTAATGATTCCCTGAGGGTATGGGAAGGTGGAGTAGGGGTGCGGGGGAGTTGATAGAAATGATTACTGTATAACCCCACTTGAGGGGAACAAATAACAGAATTGCAGGTAAATAGATACACTGGATGATGTAAGACATGGCAAATAAGAATAGTAGTAATAATAATAATATATAATATAATAAGGTTTATTGGGGGTGGGGGAAGGGATAAAGAGGAGCTGACATCAAAGAGATCAAGATGGAAAAATGGTTTGAAACTAATGATGGTAGCAATTGTAAAGTTATGCTTGATCTAACTGAATTATGGATTGCTAAAATATCTGTAAGAGCTCCCAATAAATGACTAATAAAAAAGGGGGGGGGGCCTTCTGTCCTCTAAAAAAAGAATAAGGTTCAAGGGAAAGCAATATGAAATGCCCCATTTAAAGACTGCTGTTTTCAAGGTTTTTCTTTTTCTCTCCCCAAAAAGGGCAGTCAACGTAAGTCTTCTGTAAGAGAGCTTTTGAAAGTCCTTTGTACAGAAAAATGCAGGAGAGGATGTGAGGAGGTTAGAGCCCTTATCCATTGCAGGTGGGGCTGTGAAACAGTACAAGCACTACAGAAGATTGTATGGTGATCCCTCGCAAAACTAGAAATGAAATACCTCATGAGCCCCTCCTTGGAATGTACCCTAGAGATCTAAGAGCCGTGACAAAAAGAAGCAAATGCACACTTAGGTTCACTGAAGCATTATTCACAATTGGAAAAAGATGGAAGCAACCCAAGTGTCCAAGAATAAATGAAAGAATAAACAAATTATGGTACATACATACAATGGAATCTAGAAGCCATAAAGAATAATGAAAAGTCCTTGAAACATAGATGGGTGAATCTAGAGATTATGCTGAATGAAGTAAGTCAACCACAAAAGAAGTAAATATTGCCTGTTGGCTCTTTCATAAGAAGATATGAATAGATCTATACAGAGATGAACACTCATTGGTAATGACCAAGGATTGAGGGGTGGGAGAAGCACTCTCAAATAGAGTTATTGATAACATCGAATGTGGGTGAACTGCACAGTTGACCAATTTAAATGATGTCATTAAGAAGTTCACAATGTAAAAGGATGTTATTGATAAAATATATGAGAAATACAATTTTATATAGGTATACATGTCACCTGACACAAGTGTTAATCACCTCAGTTAAGAGTTGTTAAAATTCAGAATGCACAAATAAATCCCAAAGTACAATATAATAGCGTACTATCATATATCATGATTACTTCATAGATTTAGAAATTGTACTCCAAAAATTAAAGTGTTCAGAAGAATATCAGTTAGGTCAATGTCTCACAATAATAGTGAAACACAGACTGGCTCTACAGACAGAAAGTGTGAAAGAAAATTGATTGTGGTGATGATTGTACAATTCTTTTTAATATGTTTAAATTACTGAATTAAATGATATGTGAATTATGTCAATAGAATTGTTAGATTTTTTTTTAATGTGAAAGATTTCTTTATCTCTAACACCCAACAAAATCTGCTCCTCTTTTTAAATTCCTCATGGCCAATTTTAAATTCTGAGCAGATTTCTTTCTCTTCTACATCAGATGCTTCCAGAAATTCCCCATCTGTACATCTAGACAATAAAAATTAATTTCCATATGTCTCTAAGACAAACCTAGAAGAGCAATCTGTCCCCATAAATTATTGCATAATCCCCAAAATATAGATGCCTTAACTGTTCATCTCCAAAGAGAGTTGACTATCCCCAACTACAAGACACAGCTGACAAACAAATGCAGTCAGCAAGGCAACATAATCAGCTCACCTGAAACAAAAATGCTAAAAGCTGAAAATATTTCAACGACACCAACTGATAACCACTAAAACGAAAGATTACTAGAGTTGGAGTGGGTGCCCCTGCATGTATACTGACTCTAGGAAACAACGCAGGGGGATTTTAGGAGTGGGAATCGTACATAAAGCTCTAATATGTACAAAACAGAAGGCACCAGCTTGATGTACAGCAGGGTAGTTAAGGCTCTGAGGTTAGGCTGCCGGGTCACATCCTACTTCCAATATATACTGTGCTATAGGTAAGCCCTTTAGCACCCATAGGCCTCATTTTCTGAACCTGTAAAATTAGCATAACAAAACCTCTTAATAGGAAAGTAGTGAAGATTAAATTGGGTATAATAGATATAAAGCACTTAGCACAGTGATTAATAGTAAATACATAATAATCGTTAGCTGTTGTTCTTTTTTCTACAAGGTTTCATAGAACTACATCACCACACTAGCAAAAGAATAAGCCACAAGTCAAAAATAACCTTGAACAATGGTTGGTTAAATAAGTCATGTTTTAGGTACTTACTCCCTGAAAAGAGCAGACAGTCCTGGTGGCCACCATACAGGATTCAGCAAATACAACCATCTGGAAGTCAATATCAAACAACCGCAAATTAAATCATTAAAAATTAAGAAAGCAAAAAGGCTACTACTAATCTGTTTAATCAGGCCCTGGACTCTAATTGCTAATAATTAAGTTACACAGTCACTCTCAGTCAGAATTTGACTTCCTGGCAATTCTGACTTCCAGACAATAGGCTTTTGTTTTGGGTTGGGGTTTTTTGGTCAGCTTATCATATAAAGAGACTAATGAGTTTTTCTGTTTCTGCCGGGAGGCCTGGTGGCATTATAGGGTAAGCATTAGATTGTTATCCACAGGTTGGTGGTTCCACCCCACCAGGCAATCCTCCTAAGGAAGATGAGGTTGTGTGCTCTTGTAAAGATGTATAGCCTCAGAAACCCTAGCGTCACTGAGTCAGGATCAGCGTCATGACAGTAGGGTTTGTTTGTTTTGCTTAAGTTTCTCCTGAAGTGATCTTGAGAGCCAACCATCAGGATCAGCAACCATAGTAAATGTCAAAAAGAATCAAGAACCATCAACTCTTCTGTACGCTTAGCAGTATATCCTACCTACAGACTGACCGCTATGGGGAGGGGTGAGGGCTAATATATTACACAGACAGGCTGACCAAATGGCTGCTTCTTCTCAGCTTCCACACGGATCAACTGCAGGGAACTTTAGTGTTCTGTTTCCATTGGACCCAGAGAAGTGAAGAAACCTAAGCAGGCTTTGGGAAAGTCACACCTACCTAACTCTACACTCGGCAAGTGGGGGTGGAAAACGAAAGACTCCGAGGAATGCCTGGACTCTTATACCACCCCAGGGAGAAAATATTTGAGATTAAACTGTTAACTGGCAGGAGAGGGAAAAAAACAACACTAGATCAGCATCATCTGCACAGGCTTCTCAGGCAGGAATCGAATACCTACTTATTTGGCTGCCACTCAGTGACTCCCTTTTCAAAGCAGTCTTTTTCATCGAGGTTTGAGGAGAATGAAACGTCTAAAGTGGGTTTTAGCAGCAGATGCAAAACACAGTCACCATGACCCTCCATTAGTCAAAGCAAAGGGAAAAGGGTCTGGGTGATCTGAATCAAAGTGATTAGAATCAGTTCTAGCCCTGCCCTGCAGCAGGCTGAAATAGGAGAACCCTTCCCGCCTCACATTCCAAAAGAAATGAATTTTAATATGACAAGCCCCTCTACATTACCTGCTGCCTCTCTGTTATTTATTTTTCAAGCAGCAAATATTTCATCGGCGCTTATTTCTTTGTACTATGCTAGATGCTGTATTAATTATGGGACCATCCTTAAAAAGCATTAATAATAAACTGACTGGATTTAACAACAGTTTAAAATCAAACAAATATATCACAAAACACTTCCAGAAGTGCTCTGAAAAATTCCTTACACTGCTGGAGTCAACATGCTAACACACACTACAGAGTCCTTTAAATCCGGGCACCAAAGCATCTAAAGTGCTTCTGAAATGTAGAGGCAAGCAATGTAGAATCCAAAGCTTTTGAATCAGCTCCGTCATTTACCAGTCATGCAAAGCTAAACATTTTACTTTTTCTCTCTGAATTTCGGTTTCCTTCACTATAAAAGAGAACTACTTCTTATGTCAGGGTTACTGTGACAACTAGATATTAAATACATAAAATGGTCAGTGCTGTCACCTGCACAAGATCAAGAACCCCACCATGAAGTTCATTTTGACTCCCGGCAACCCTCGAGTACAGAGCAGACTTGCACTGCGGTTTCCAGTGCTACCAACTTTGTGGAAGTAGACTCCTGCACGTTCCTCCCATAGAACAGCTGGTGGACTAGAACTGCTGACCCCGGAGTTAAACACTTAACCATGACACTACCAGGGCTTCCATGATCAGTAAGGGGATTATTAGTGACAGTTTTAACACGAGGAACACATTCAAGCAGTGACTTTTACTCCTTGGTGGAAAAAAATTCATTAGGCAAATGCGACTTATTTCTGTTCTAGAAAAGCACAGTCAAATCACAAGTTTCATGGAATAAGCACCATGTAACTTATAAGGAGCCCTGGTCGTTGTAGTGGTTACACTTTGGGGGCGAACTGCAAGGTCAGCAGCTCTAAAAGACCAACCATTCCCCAGGGCAGTTCTACACTGCCCTCTAGGGTTGCTACGAATCACATCAACTTGAAGGCAGTGAGTTTAGAACATGTCATTTTGGAGAATTCATGTTATGGCAAGTTGAAAGAATTCACACCAGTAAAGAAATACATATGGAGCAAGATTAAACACGACAAACCTGAGAGGGGAGAAGGTCCAAGTGCCATGCCTACTTGGCCCCACTTCCTTTCACTATTCTTCCTCCTAACTGCTTAGGGAACAATCAATGTTCTCTTAGAAATTGGAAATCCAGAAAGAAGGGATTGGAGGAAGGCTTATTAACAAAACCTGTAATGCTCATGATACAACTTTGCTTGCTGAGAGCAAGGAGGACTTGAAGCACTTGCTGATGGAGATCGGGATTGCAGCCTTCAATGTGGATTACAACTCCATGTAAGGAAGATCCAAATCCTCACAAGTGGGCCAATCTCCATGATAAATGGAGAAAAAGTTAAAGTTGTCAGGGATTTTATCTTGCTTGGACTCACAATCAATGCTCATGGAAATAGAAGTCAAGAAAGCAAAAGACCTGTTGCATTAGGTAAATCTGCTACACAGGACCTCCTTAGGGTGTTGAAAAGCAAGGATGCTACTTTGAGGACTAAGACATGCCTGACCCAAGCTCAAAGGGGTTAACATTAGGGGAAGAACAAAAGCAGAAGAATCTCACTCTAGAAATACCTTCACCCAGTTGACAGAAACCCACAAAAAAGCCTAGACTCAAATTTAAAATGCCATCAAGTCAATTCCACTCACTGCAACCCCTTATAGGGTAGAATTGCCCCTGTGGGTTTCTAAGACTAACTC
This sequence comes from Tenrec ecaudatus, assembly GCF_050624435.1. NCBI lineage: Eukaryota > Metazoa > Chordata > Mammalia > Afrosoricida > Tenrecidae > Tenrec > Tenrec ecaudatus. The sequence continues at coordinate 245,348,202 of NC_134530.1, read as the reverse complement.
TTTAAAGGAATAGAAAGTGTCATCTTTCTCCCAAGGAGCAACTGGTGGTTTTTAATTACTGACCTGGAAATTAGCAGCCCAATGCATAACCACTACACCACCAGAGCTCCTTCAGTTGAGATGATGTGGTATAATAAATGAAAGTGTTTATACTGCCAGGTATTAGGCTAAACTAAAAAAAAATCACTGCCATCAGATCAATTCCTACTCATAAAAACCTTATAAGACAGGATTGAACTGACCCTCTTAGTTTCAAAAACTGAAGCCCTTTATAAGAGTAGAAACCCTGTAGAGTGGCTGGTGGTTTAAACTTCTGACTTTGCAGTTAGCAGCCCAATGTGCAACGCACTCTGCCACCAGTGTTCCATTATGCTAAACTTATTACATACATATAAATCATCTTCCTTCCTCCTCATAAAAACTCTGTGCAACCAGCCTATATGATCACAAGGTGCCAAAGACATCAGTTATCAGGCATCAAAGAACAAAAACTCTTATCATTGTGTGCTCACCTCCCTGATACGATTGCTGAAGACGAATGGATGCATAAGCAAATGTGGTGAAGAAAGTTGATGGTGCCCGGCTATCAAAAGACATAGCATCTGGGGTCTTAAAGTCTTGGAGGTAAACACGCGGGGCCATCTAGCTGAGAAGCAACAAAGCCCACATGGAAGAAGTACACCACCCTGTGTAATCACCAGGTGCCGAAGGGATCAGGTATCAGGCATCAAAGAACAAAAAAACCAAATCATCGTGAATGAGGGGGAGTACAGATTGGGGACCCAAGACCCATCTTTAAACAACTGGACATCCCCTTACAGAAGGGTCGCGGGGAGGAGATGAGCCAGTCAGGTTGCAGTGCAGCAATGATGAAATACACAATGTTCCTCTAGTTCCTAAATGCTTCCTTCCTCTTCCCTGCCCCCCACCCCCACTATCATGATCCTAATTCCACCTTACAAATCTGGCTAGACCAGAGGATGTACACTGCTACAGATAGGAACTGGAAACACAGGGAAGCCAGAATAGATGATCCCTTCAGGACCAGTGGTGAGACTGGCGATACTGGGAGGGTGGAGAGAGGATGGGATAGAAAGGGGGAACCAATTATAAAAATCTACATATAACCTCCTCCCTGGGGGATGGATAATAGAAAAGTGGGTGAAGGGAGACATCGGGCAGTGTAAGATATGACAAAATAATAATAATTTATAAATTATTAAGGGTTCTTGAGGGGAGTGGGGTGGGAAGGGAGGGGGGGAAATGAGGGCTCAAGTAGAAAGCATGTTTTTAGAATGATGATGGCAACAAATGCACAAATGTGCTTGACACAATGGATGGATGGATGAATTGTGATAAGAGTTGTACAAGCCCCCAATAAAATGATTTAAAAAACAAAAACTGCCATCGGTATGATTCTGCTTACTTATTCTGCAGATAAAAATTTAAACTCTGAAAAGTAACTTACCTGAGTCCTCATGACAAGCAAACAGTAAAGCCTACACTCTTAATTATGCTAAGGCTACAAGTGAAGTGATCTGACAGTTACTGCTATTATCAGAGTTCAGTTCTGATTATATTTGCAACCTGGTAATCTTCTAAAGGACCCATTTACATCCCATAGTGGTCTTCTGTCCCCCTAAAATCCAAAACCCACTGTCACCAAGTCGATTACAACTCATAGCAACCCTACAGAACAGAGAGCACTGATCATTCAGTTTCTGAGACTGCAAATCTTTATAGGAGCGGACAGTCTTTCTCCTTCAGAGAGCAGCTGGTAGGTTCGAACTGCTAACCTTACAAGTAGCAGTCCAACAAGCAACCCACAATACTACTTGGGTTTGTCAGGGTACCGGCCTCCAATTATGGAAAATAATACAGACAGATAGCAGACACAGGTGCTTCTTGTCCCTATGTCAGGACCAAAAGAGAACGAATATATTTAATGGGTATATATAATCGTGGGGTTTACAAATCTTTAAAAAGGCATACACATAATATATGAACATGTAAGAGAATTAATCATAATAAAGGGGCAATGAAATGAATCGTCAACTCGACCTAGGATGTCCCCAGACTCTCTCCAGGGGAACAATCTGTGATCAGTATCAGAAAGAGACATCAGAGGAGGGTTTGCTATGTGTTAGGATGGGACAGACACTAGAATGATTGCTCTTATCTACAGATAATCTCCAGGCACAGTAAATAGCCATATGCAGGTAAGAAATACCTTTTATGGTAGCTCCTTGTGATAGCTAGGTTTATTGTGCCAACTAGGAGGGAGACTGAAATAAAAAAAAGACCACCAGCAACCCATTTCACTCTTGCTCTCTAGTGATCAGACGAGCACGCTGTTGCTTTAGCAAATTCTCTGCCTCAACCTGGGTGCTACACTATCTGTGGCCAAGCCAACCTGTGGTTCAAGTCACTAGAGCTTTAGGCTGATGGATCATGTTGCTGTGCTTGAGTTCAAGATCCCATCAGGGCCTGCTTAGCTAAGCTCCTCAGCTACTGACTGTTGCTGACCCACCCTGCTGTCTGCTGCTTGCAGGCACATTCTCCCTGGCTGGCTTGAGGGAAGACTCAGCTGTCTACTTCCTTGACCCTGGACCCAGCAGCCCTCATGAACTGAAGGGCTTCCAGTATGTTAACTGTTCCACAGAAGTGAGTTGAACTGAGCCCTCTGTAGTGCTGTGTGGACTAATAAGCTGTTATATTCCTTTTCGCTGTATAAACCTAGCCTCTTATACATATATAATCCTAAGTGTCCTTGTTTTGTTTCTCTAGAGAACCCTGCATAACACACTCCTTTATGACAATTCCTTTATGGGGGGTTACTGGAGGAGCTGTGTCAATCATGAGAATGTGCATTAAGACTTATTTATATTTCATAACCATGATGGCCTTCCCCCACTGCAGTCGGCTTTCCAAACCTGTAATTTTGAGCATAGGGAATCTGGCTGCTTACATTCTCATCCAGTCCCTCAGTTTACAAGGGCTCTCTAAAAACTTATCCAAACGGATTTCCAGGATCTTGTAGTATGGTGCTTGGAGATCCTAGGTTCCAATATCACCATATTTCTCTATCTTAACCTCCTGCAGAACTAAAGCCCCCAGTAACTTCTTTAGGGATCCCTAGACTTAGAGTTCTTTAGTATATAATATCCCCTGCAAATTCCCCAGTCACAAACTTGTACTTACTTCCATTCCAATGTCATGGGTATCACATGTCAGTGTGGGCCTCACATTAGATTTGAGATACAGTATTTTATAACATACCACTGTTATGGATTAATTAGATTATGTCCCCCAAAATGTTATTTTGAATTCCTAAATCCTGTATCTATAAATATAACCCTGTTTGGAAATAAATATAACCTTTGTCGTTGTTAATAAAGCCTTATGGAGTAATGTGGGTCCTCAACTTAATCTCTTATAACGAGTAGCACAGACATACAGGGAGAGAAGACTACATAAGGAACTGTCCACAAGCCATGGAATGCCCAGGAAAACCCAGGGCTACCCAAGGAAGAGCCTTCCCCAGAACAAATACCACGATTTGGATTTCTAGTGTCCAAAACTGTGAGACAACAAAGTTGATTTTAAGGTCACACACAGAGGGCATCCTTGTGACAGCAGCATCAGAAAACTAAGAGACTCACTTCTCTCCACCACTGTCACTAAGTCAGAGTATCACTGCTATGCTCTTAAGGGTCCACTGACTCTCTCCCTTTTAAACCGAGAACTCAAAGTCCCTAGCTTCAGAAAACCTGCCCTAATAAGCTCCACTTGACTTTAATTTCTCTTTTAGCAGAAAGAGCTGGAATGGACCAGAACCATCCTCTAGTCTTGATTCTTCTAACTTACAGTGTTCCTTGGGGGCAAATCACTCCACCTACCTAAGTCCCGTTTCTCAACCATAAGGAAGGAGAAATGGACTCAATACTCCTATTACGTGTCCCGAGGGCCCCCAACTCTAGCAGCAAGCCTACTGCCCCACTCAAAGGTGCTCCGCTCTCTGGCTCTGTAAGCCGGCAAGCCCACCACATGGTCTCCTGCTGGTCTCCCAGTTCTGCTGCCTCTTCATTTCCCTGGCACTGTCCTCACTGCCTCTCCCCATCTCCAGCTCTCGATCTCCTGGGATGTAGAGGTTTCTATCACAGAGACCCCAAAGGACAACTGCCACTCTTGTCTCTTGATGGCAGTGAGGCGTCATCCCAAGCCCCTGCTCTTGGATTGGCTCTTTCATGATCTTTAAGCAAAGATCATAGTAACTATTTTTATATATGAATTACCTTTTTCATAAGATAATATCTTTTTCTAAGATAATTTAGTGTTTTAGGTGAAAGTTTTTACACAGCTAATTTGATCTCCCTTTAATAATATTTATACAGATTGTTCTGTGCCATTGGTTATAGTTTTTAGAATGTGTCAGTATTCCCATTATTTCCATCCTGCTTGTCTTTTTCCACTGATTCATCTTCCCTTCCCATCCTTGCCTTCTCAACTTTTCGTTTGGGTATATGTTGACCATTTGATATCATACAGTTAATTTATTATGAAATGGATTCCCTTTTGCACACTGAATAAATACTGGATTTTCTAGAGATGCAGCTGTTTTGAAAATAGAGACAAGACTGCAGTTTATGGCACAGTGATTAGGCACTGGGCTGTGAACCGCAAGGTCAGCAGTTCAAAGACACCAGCTGTTCCTCTGGAGAAAGACAAAGCTTTCTATTTCCGTACAGAGTTAATCGTGGAAACCCAGAGGGGCAGTTCTACCCTGTTCTATACGGTCTCCACAAGTCAGAATCAACTCGATAACTGTGTTTTTGGAGTCACCATAAGTGACCCACCATTTTGGGAAACCAAGTGAATGCTAACAATATAACTCAGTAAAAGCACAATTCACCTGCTCCGTCTGCATTTCCAGCTGTCTGCTCACTCTGTGTTCAGGTCCAATAAACTAGCTACCCCAATGTGGCTGCGGTTTCTAACTCCTTTCCCCTACTGCATAAAATACACAAGTGTGCAGTACCTGTCAAAACTTCAAACCTCTCAATTCCCCAGCACACTGTATCAGTCTCTTCAACCACTTACACTTTCACCTGATAGTGAAGGAAACTGGTCACTAAACTCAACTGCCATCGAGCATTAGAAGCAAAAATTCTACTGAGTCCCATCTATATTCCACAGTACATTATGTTAACAGGGTCCTGTCCCTCTTGTCACAGAGCAAGCTCTACAAGAGCACCATCCAACAGAACACTCTCAGAAATGTTTGGTGTCTGCACTGCCAACTCCTATGGCCACCAGCCCATGTAGCAGGTGAGCACTTGAAATGTGGCTTAGTGGGATTGAAGAACTGAATTCTTAATTCTATTTCATTTTAGCAGTTACATGTGACAGGTCAGTGCAACTTTAGAAAACCAGAAATGAAAAGGTTCCTAACCAGCAACAAAACCCACTGAGTTTTATAGAAAGGGTTCATGCACATCAAGAAAACATCACAACTTAGTGCTGCCCAAGCCCACACCTCCAACATTAACCCATATGTCCAACACCAATCCACAAAGTCCTCCTCCATCTCACAAAACACACGCAGTGATACTGATTGCAGGAGGAAAGCCAAGTCAGTAAGCGTGTAAGCATCTCAGCGCTGGCAGGGTTCTCCACACGGCTGCTCCAGCACCCAGGGCTGCATCGGGGTAGGTCCATGTGGCTTCTCCTCAGGGACGTCTTGCAGGAAGTGAGCCTTGCAAGCTGAAGCAGGGCACTGGCTAAGGCAGCTGCACCCTGATCTGACCATCAGAAAGCAAGAGACCCGAGAACATGAAAAGCAAGGCTCACCGAGCCATCTATCTCCCCACTCTTCAATTAATCCCACATGCGTTTATTAGCCAGGTTGGCACAATAAACTATTTCAGGGTTTCTGCAGGTATAAATTGTTATCGAAGCAGAAAAATCCACCAAGGCTAGGAATTATAAAGCTGCTGCTGAGGGAGCTAATGCCCTCTGTTTTAAGTGACACCCACCAAGTCTACCATAACAACCAAGAAAAGAAGTGCACTAATGAAATCCCACCTCCTGGCTTTCCATACCAAGTTGTAAGCTCAGTGACAAAACAACTCATCCAGTCACGAAGTTGGTGAGCAACACAGCCAGGTTCCAGACACTTAGTTTAGGGACCTTCCACTTCCCTACTATGGTAATGGCTGGTTAAGTGGGCACCTAATTGTTGCATGTCTAACTCCCAACTCACTACCAATTACTGTATTCATCTCACCAACTGATACACTCTTGTCTCGACTGTTAAGTGTTAACTTCAAAATAAAAGATTGGAATCAAAACTTTAAAAAAACATTTTTTCATGAAAGAAATTACCATTTTGGGATTTAAGGATTTAAGTTTGACTATAATTGGAAATAGTCTACATAATTTAGGAATACGTCTTTACATATATATGAAATGTCACTATATAATTACATATCTATGTAATAATAATGCACTAAGGGCACTGAGGCTCATTTCCAAGAAGTTTAATTACTGTTTCCTTCTACAAGTCTTTTTTTTAAAAGTGTTTTTTAAGTTCAGTTTTTAGAAACCTTTACAGTATAGCTAAAAATTCATAAATGTTCAAAGACTAAGCTCTAGAGCAAAATTATAAATGTAAGCAATATTTTTTAAACCAAGTTTTCAACTATTCTAGGTTTAAGTGGAATAATTTCATCTTGAGAGCCAGCAAAGGCAGGTATGTTGGAATCTATAATTCCCATGATTTGTTTTCTCTATTCTTTAGAGGCAGGCATGTGGAAACGAGTGCTAGGAGGCAAAAAAAATACCAGTACACTTGGAAAATCTATAAAGAAATCTTAGGACTCCCAGAGAGTAAGACGTAGCTAGGTCCCAAGAATTATCATTTGCCACATACTTCTCTGCTGAAAATCTTATACAAAAACCTGCATGATAGTTACATAACCTGGTACCAACTTGAAACTATTAAGAGTGAAGGGGTGGCAGTGCTCCAAGATGTGAATGGAACATGCTGGCATGGAGTAAGGAACCAGTGGAGAGGTCTGAGGGGCTGGCCTCAATACCAATTACGTGGACACCTGCCACTCACCCCAGAAGAATTTATCTCAGAGGACAGCATTGAAGCTGCAACTCAGGGAGAGGGACATGTCTGATCAGAGCACACGGGAGCAAATGAAGGGGGAGGAAGAGAGAGTGGAACACATACTGGCCCACCAGGCCTGGAGAACGATAGTCCCACTTGGAGCAGCCAATCCACAGAGAGGACCATATGGCCGGCCCCACTATGAGACACAACATCCCTCACTGACCCATAGCCCTACAGGGTACAACACTGGAGACACAGTGTGGGAAGTGCACCCGATCTGACCCCACCACACCAAGGCAAAATACTAAGGGCATGCAACAGAACAGCAAGGAGAGCAGAGCAACAAAGTCCCCAGGGAATACCAAAAATAGACTTTGGGGCCAGGGTTTGGTACCCCATTAGACTCAACCAGAAAACACTCTTAAAGGCCAACAGTCCTTGAACTGACTATAAGCTTTTCTTTTTTGTTGTGTGTTGTGGGTTTTTTTGTTTTGTTCTGTCATTGACTTTTCGTTGTTGTTTGTTTCGTATTATTTTGTTACTTGGTTTTGCTCTGTCTTGTTTTTGTGCATGTTATTACTCCGCAGGTCTGTCTAAATAAGATAGGCTGGACCGACATACCAGGGAGGACATGGGAGAGGGGGAGGCGGGGAAGAGGAAGTGATGTTAACAAACCCAGGGACAGGGGAACAAGAGGAAAGTAAAACGAAATAGAGGAAAGAAGTTGGAGGCAAAGGCACTTATAGAGGTCTAAATAAAGGCAAGCACATATGTAAATACATTTATATATGAAGATGGGGAAATAGATCTATGTGCATATATTTATAGGTTTAGTATTAAGGTAGCAGATGGACATTGGGCATCCACTCAAGTACTTCCCCAATGCAAAAAATACTTTGTTGTATTAAACTGGCATCCCACGATGCTCACCTTCCCAACACGATCGCTGAAGACAAAGCGAGTACATAAGCAAATGTGCTGAAGAAAACTGATGGAGCCTGGCTATCAAAAGATATAGCATATATGGTCTTAAAGGTAAACAAGCGGCCATCTAGCTGAGAAGCAACAAAGCCCACATGGAAGAAGCATACCAGCCTGTGTGATCACGAGGTGTCAAAGGTATCAGGTGACAAAGAACAAACAATCTTATCACTGTGAATGAGGGGGAGAGTGGAGTGGGACCCAAGACACATGTAGGCAACCAGACATCCCCTTACAGAAGGGTCGCGGGGAGGAAACGAGCCAGTGAGGGTGCAGTGTAGCAACGATGAAACATACAACTTTCCTCTAATTCTTAAATGCTTCCTCCCCACTGAGGTTTATTGTGCCAATCTGGCCAATAAACACATGTGGGATTAATTGAAGGGCAAAGAGATAAATGGCTCGGTGACCCTTGCCTTTCTTGTCACTTGCTCTTTGATCATTGGACCAGTGTGCGGCTGCCTTGCTTGTTCTGTGCCTCAATTTCCAAGCTACACTACCTGTGGGACACCTAACCCATGGACTGTGTCGCTGTAATTTGAGGTTCCTTCAAGACCTGCTTCGCCACACCTTTACATCTCTTGAGCTGGGGACTGATAGACCCTGTCATCTGGCTGACTGTTGGTGACCTACCTTGCTGTTTGCTGCCTGTGCCTAGATAGCCTGAATTGCTCTACAGAATAGCCTGAATTGCTCTACCTGGCGGCCCCAAGACTTGAAGGACTGCCAGTGTCTCACAACTGTCTCACGGGAGTGAGTTGCACTGAGCCATTTGTACTGCCTTATAATTTAACTGTTTATTTCTTGTGTTATATATCTATCAGTATAAATATATATATATATAATTATTAGCAATCTGGTTTTGTCTCTCTAGAGAACCCTAACACCACACCCCACCCCCCACTAGCATGATCTGAATTCTACCTTGCAATTCTGGATAGACCAGAGGATGTACGCTGGTACAAATAAGAACTGGAAACACAAGGAATCCAGGGTGGATGATCCCTTTAGGACCAGTGGTGAGAGTGGCCATACCGGGAGGGTGGAGGGAGCATGGGGTAGAAAGGGGGAACCGATTACAGGGATCTACATATAACCTCCTCCCTGGGAGACGGACAACAGGTAAATGGGTAAAGGGCGATGTCGTACAGTGTAAGATATGACAAAATAATAATTTATAAAATGTCAAGGGTTCATGAGGGAGAGGGGAGTGAGGTAGAAAAATGAGGAGCTGATGTCAGGGGCTTAAGTCGAGAGCAAATATTTTGAGAATGATGAAGGTAACAAAAGTACAAATGTGCTTTACACAATTGATGTATGTATGGACTGGATTGTGCCAAGAGTTGCATGAGCCCCCAATAAAATGATTTTTTTTAAAAGAGTGAAGGGGTGGGGTTTAGCTGTCAATCAGGTCGTTGCTTGATGACCTCATTTAGAGGCACTATGGAGATAAATAGCTCAGATAAATAGCTCGCTGGAGGTAGAACAAAGACACTCTCTCTGCTACACATTCCTGTTGACAAGTCACGTAGCAGCCAGAGTCCTGAAGTTGGAGAAGCCACGTAGACCCAAGCCAGCGCTGAGATGCTTCCAATGCCACTGGATCTACAAGACTATGTACTAACTGGCCTGTGATCTTCCTGCATTCAGCACCATTACATGACTATGTGAGTTTAAAGAGGAATTTATGAACTAGTATCAGACGTATGAGCTAACATCAGACTATGGACATGGTCTGGACTGTGATATTTCTTAATGTACAATTGCTCCTTGATATAAAGTTCTTCCTTACACACACAAGTGTCTCTGGATTTGTTTCTCTAGTCTATCCAGACTAACACAGCCTGAAAAAGAGCATTTCTTTCCTAGTTACAATCAATCCAAAACCAGTCCTGCTACAACACAAGCTTTAAGTGGTATTACAAATTTGCAAGAGAACAATGAAAAGGATTGCTAATATATAAATAAGAAAATTGAGAACAAAATATTTCTCCACAAATGCAAAAGCTGGACCACTCAAAGGAAGGCAAAGTGAAACTTAACAGGAGTAAGTGTGAAGTCCTGCAGTTGTACGGCTCCCAAACTATGAAAATCAGTCTGGTTCTTATCTGACATCATTGGCTGGCCAAAATCCTTTATGAGTATGATGTGTCTGCTTAAATGGTCAGGCATTTTTTTAACTTCAAAAACAGAATAGTATGGAGCCCTGATGGGTTATGAGTTGGGCTGTTAGCTATCAGTCAACAGTTCAAACCCACCAGTCACTGCAGGGGAGAAAAACGAGGCTATCTACTCTTATAAAGATTTATAGTCTTGGAAACCTACCCAGTTGATACCTCTATAGGGTCACGATGAGTCCGAATTTACTCTATGGCAAGAGGCTTGAGTTTATGGTGTCCATTTTGCAAGGAGTCCACAGTTCTACTATTTGCTGCATTGGTCAGACATCTAAACAGTGTTGGTTACTATGGAAGTCATACTTTCAGAATACTAACAAATTTGTGGTTAGGTGTCATGGCATAGATTTTGCCTCACAGGAACTCCAGGTGAGAGAGTAGAACTGTATGAGACGATTTTCTTGGTTTGGTTTGGTTTTTTAACCAAAGCAGATTGCCAGGTCTTTCTTCCTTGGAGTCGCTGGGCTGGTTCAACCTGCCAAACTTTTGGTTAGCAGCCAAGCACCTAACTGTTGTGCCATCAGGGTGACTTCCTGGCAATGTTGTGCTTCCAAAATAAGGTGATGAGGATGACACAGGATCTGGATACTAACATTCTTTAACCTGGAGAGGAATGTGGTCTTTCAATATGTGGCATAATTTTAGATAACCAAGAGAGAACCGACAACTGACTCAACAACTACCACCACCACTACCGGCACAGGAAGGTTGTGAACAGCTGATGACTATATTCCTGCGTGGCCTGTAGAACTCTGGACTCAGAACGTGATGGTGTACATGGTATTAGATTAGGTAGAAGACTGGCTAAGTGGCTGCTACAGGTTCATTCCAATTCTAGTGCGTTGTTCTCTTAAGTGCTAAAAAAAAAAGTCTGGTTGATAAGCATTTTGTTTCCTCCCAAACAGCAAGGTTGGTTGGTAAGGGAGAATTAAAAATTCAGAGGGATTCTACAGTACAAATACACATGACCTGTAAGTGTCTAAAACTGGGAAGCTGTGAAAAGAGAGTTGTAGCAGGCTGAACAGCTGTAGGAGGGAGAGTGGAAATATACCTACAAAAATCGAGAGGTTTGACAGGTGATATTTACATGTTTGTATTGACTTCTGCTACAATACAAATATATCTATGAACGCTGGGGACAATCCATGGAGCAAAGTTAAATACTTCTTAGACATGAGCAAAATGACTGAGGGAATGAGTCCCTGGTTTAGGAGCTCAGGACCATCATCTTGGGACACCAAGGTCAATGACCATAAAATAGTTCCCAAAGGCAAAGATCTATATGTGAGCAGCCATCTAAGGTGCATCTATCGGTCTCTCATCCGTAGCAAAAGATGATGGCAAAAAATTGAAAGACATAAGGAAACAGTTAGCCAAATGAACTAATAAATTACAAACATCAGTCTCCACAACCCTGGGACCAGAAGAACTAGATGATGCCTGGCTACTCTACCTGTACTACTCTGAAAAGGATCCCATTAGAAAGTCCTGGATATAGTAAGAGGAAAACGTGGAACTGAATTTAAAATCATCAAAGAACCCAGTCTTAGTGGTCTGGCAAGAGACTCTGGCCCTTGGTCACTCTTCATGCCTAGAACTGAACTCATGCCTGTGGTAGACTAATCCATCATTTAAGATCAAAGGGCAGCATTTACTCAAGGGCAAAGTTGAGTGGGTTAGGGAAGGGGGAGGAAAAGGGAAAAGAAACCACAGGGAAGCAGTGGATTACATGATGGTGCCTTGAGGGGAATGCAATGGATGAGCAGAGACAAAACGTGGATGAACCACTGAATGTTAAACTGATATCCTGCTGTATAAACCTTCACCTAATTCACAATAAAAAGTATTTCCAAGAAGGAAAAGGGAATCGGATTCAGTGTTAGAAGGCATGGGGTTGCAGCCTCGTTCTAATACCACCTAACTCCCTAGGACACTGGGCAAATCATGTAGCCTTTCTGGGTCTTTTACATCTCAGGTACAAGGATACAACCTCTTAGTAAATAACTCTAAGAATACCTGATAAGTATTTTCAAATAAATTATCAATCTTAGTACTCTACACTAGTCAGACTGTCCCCCTCACCCCAACCCTGCAAAGCTAAAACCCAGACCTAGAAAAAGCAAACAAGGGGGGAGAAATCCATTGCCAGCAAACGGATTCTGACTCATGGCAGGCCCAGGTGTTACAGCAGAGGAGAGATGTACTGCGCAGGGTTCTCCTGATTGTAACCCTTTCGGGAAGCAGGTAATAACCAGTCAGCCAGGGACAAACCCTGCAAACCGACTGACCACACAGGACTCCTCACAAATTACGGCAGTCTAAATAGCGAAAAGTTACCTAACTCCAACCCACTGCCACGGAGTCCAGTCTGACTCCACGCAGGGGTTCCATACAGCCTTTCTAAGACGATCAATATTTGTGGGAACATCTAGCTTTATCTCTCTACTAAAGAATAGGTTTGAACTGCCACACATTCAGCTGGTAGCACAATGCCCAACCCACAGCACCACCGAAGGGCCTTTAAGAAAGTTAACAAGGCAGGTCTTAAGAGAAAGGTTAAGTGGTCCTGAAAGAGATGCTGTCTGGTTGTTTTCTATAACCCAGGTGTACGGATTAAGGAGCTTAAAGGATATGAGATAAGCATAGCCAAGATATGGGGGAATGGAGGAGGTAGCATTTTAAGGAAGAACTTTACATGTGTGTTTTGAGGGGCCAATGAAGATATGTACACTAGAGAGCAATAGACAGACAGGAGGAATGCGTACTCTTGTCAGGATAAGACCCTGGAAGAGGCTATGGAAGTTTAAGAAATCAAAACCCATCTATCCAGGGTTGGTCAACATTTTCCATCTTAAGAGCTTTTTTTTTCTTTTTAATCATTTGATTGGGGGCTCGTACAACTCTTTTTTTTCTTTTTTTTTATTAAAGGTTTTTTTTTTAAACAATTTATTAGGGGCTCATACAACTCTTATCACAGTCCATACATATACATACATCAATTGTATAAAGCACATCTGTACATTCTTTGCCCTAATCATTTTATTTTTTTTCCTCCTCTTTTCTTTTTTTACATTTTACTAGGGACTCATACAACTCGTACAACTCTTATCACAAGTCATCCATCCATTCATCGTGTCAAGCACATTTGTACATCTGTTGCCTTCATCATTCTCAAAACATTTTCTTTCTACTTGAGCCTTGGTATCAGCTCATTTCCCCCTCCCCCACCCTCCCTCCCTCTCTCACAAACCCTTGATAATTTCTAAATTAGTATTTGTTCATGTCTTACACTGTCCAATGTCTCCCATCACCTACTTTTCTGTCCCTCCCCCAGGGAGGGGAGAATTCTTAAAAGAAATTCTTAAGATCACTTTCCAAGCTCTAGGATTCTACGAATTAGAGTCCATAAAAACTTTATTAGGATGTGAAACAAAATAGATGAAACTTTATAAAGGCATCGTTTGAATCAAAAGTATCTTTGTTTTCGAGTGTAGTAGAATCTTTAAAAATAAGTGGATCTGGATAGAGGGTGAACGGGGCTCGGTGACTGCTAGGTTTATGTCAACCCTGGGAGGCCCAGATCCTCCCATTACACACCCTCACATAGTGAGTTCAGCTCCCTAAGGGAATCTGTGAAGCAGCCACACAGTTGTGGGAAGAATGAGGTAGAGTAGCACCTCCTCAATCTGGTCACAGCCTTGATACAATTGAAGGAGGGTTGATTCAGGTGTAGCCAACCCTTCGTAGACTGACACTGTGAGGAAGCTAGCTGGATCTGGACCCTGCATCTGGTGTGACAGTAATTGCCTGCTGGTCTCAGGAGCCATCAGCTGACGGTTCACTTTGGCTTCATTTGGCACACATCATTCATTCAGCTCTGCATCCGCCAGTCTATGGTCTTCCTGCTTCCTGTGCTCTTAGCCTCTGCAGGTACGTGAGTCGGGAGAAGCCTCTAGCTTACATGTGACCCCCTCACTTGAAACGAACAGGACTTACCCCATTCTCTAACTCTGTTGGCATATCTTTATAGGAATCTCCTTTTGTATACACCCACTGCACGTACACACATCACTAGCTTTTCTTCTCTGGAGAACCCAGCTTAACACAGGTTTCCTGCACTATTTATCTTTGCAACTTTAACCATCTTTGTAAATGTATTCAATTACTAGGAAATCGTATTAGTTTGATTTAAAATATTAAGAGGTACACCTGATACCATAATAGTTACAGAATTCTAATGAAAAAGTCTCGAACTCCCCAGATCTGCTTCTTCTTCACCCCTTCCCACCACCACCCCAACTCTGTAACACAAATTCACTCACTGCTAGCGCTTGGTCTTCTCATATCTACAATGTCTTCAACATGTCCGTGCCTTCTCCTCAAGACTGAAAATGTTGTTGTTACTTGCTTTTCGGTCAATTCCAATTCTGACCAATATCCACGCCAAAATAAACTTCAATAATTGTTCTTCTATTCACAGCTCAACTCTCTCTCAAATCAGGGCTTTGAGCCAGTCCACTGTGGTTTGATTCACAGCTGAGCATTTGCATCTGTCTCAGCTGTAAGGGTCAAGCCGGAATGAACCAGTTCAAAGCCCTACCTCAGCCTCTCCATGATTCCCTCACAGGCATCTGTCAATTCCGACTCACAGTGACCCTATAGGACAGGGGAGAGCTGCTCCTGTGGGTTTCCGGGAGTGTAGCTCTTTACAAGCGTAGAAAGCCTCATCTTTCTCCCACAGAGAAGCTAGGGTTCCTCTTATCCTATAAACTGGACGTCTAGCGCCTCTGCCAGGTCATTCTTGTGACAGGTGGGAGGGGTTGGCCCCGGAGCATGCAGTAAGGGAATGCATTCTCTCTGTAGGGAATGAAAAACAATAATAAAGCCAACTAAAATTCTGTCTGTTTTCCATTGTCATGAGCTAGAAATTCTAAATGACCTCAGTGCTAAGATATTCCTTCTGACCATAGCCAACAGCTCCCTTGTTCATCATCAGCATATCACTGGGATATACTGTCTCCTTCCCAATCCTTACCCAGACCCTTTATGCAATAACTCTTCCTTGTCTCAGGCTCTCACACCAAATACAACTAACAAAAGCCAAGAATACACGGTATATTTTCTACAGTACTTGCAATTGTGAAGTGTAACACATCATCTTAACAGAAAGGTTATAGATAATTTAATATGATGCCTCAATAGAAGCAAACCTGAGTAAAGTCTATATACAAGGGTAATAACCAGGATTGCAATGCTTTCTGACTTATCCTTGTAACCACTTACGTCAAGGATATGTCAAGGTTTATGCCAAACAAAACATGATTAAATATGTCTCTGTGATCAGTGAATAGCTGCAGACAGGCTTTCTCAGTAATGCAATTACAGAGTGCCGTCAAAAGAAGTTCCAATCAAAATGGTGACTTCCCAGGGGATTTGCTCGGTCTGTTAATTCAAGGCAGAGAGGTCGCGATGATGGCTTTGAGGGGCTGCCAAGGGGTAATCTGGATAGATTTTCTCGAAGAATAAAAAAAATAAAAACATGGGACTTATTAGGAAGAAGTTAGGAGAATATTGAAAACTGCATTAGTAAGAAAAAGTTATGCCAAGAATTTTTTTTCCATGACAATGCACCTACTCATTCTTCAAAAGCAGCAGGGGGCTGTTCCGAAAGAATTTCACTGAGAAACTTTATTTCATCCACTTAAACGTTTTCTCAGGGAGAGTCCTCATCTTGCCCCTTCAGACTCCTTTTAGCTCTCGAAACTCAAAAGAACACAATTTGTGTCCCTGGAAAATATTCAAACTGCCATTTTGATGCAATATAAATTGATGAGCACAGACTTCTTCAGAGAAGGGTGAAATAATGGGAAGACTGTCTACAGAGTACTTCTAAGTCAAGAAACAGTAGCTTCACATTTTTATACTGCTCTGATTCCATACCAGTACTTTTTGACTTGTGTTCATATATAAGCTCATCATTTATGATTTAGTTCTAAAACTCTTTTTCAAATGAACAATAATCTGAGCAAGTATTTCAAAATTATAACCGTAAGCCTAGATGCTGGGAGATTTGTTAAAATGTGTGGAATTAAGCTCAATAGATTAGGCAGGGTTATCCTAAGAGGGATGCAGTCCTATCTGGCTACTGTGATCCCCAGATGAGTCACTCTGAGGCCCAGATCCTTTTGATCACAATGAAAGAAAATGTCTTAACACAGCAAGGAAAGGCGACAGAACAGAGACCCTAAGCACGGCTTTGATGCTCTGCTTCAGCCAGACTTGCTGAGTCATAATCAGCTTCATGGGCAGTGGAGCAGCTGGCAGTTGGCCAGTAGGTCAATACTCTATTTGATATTACCAGGAACAGTAATACTGGTAGCATGGTGGTTAATGGGCTTGCTTGCCTGTGAACCAAAGGGTGAGCAGTTCAAAGCTACTAGCTACACTTTCTCTGTAAGAGAAAGATATAGCACTGAGAAAGATATAGCACTATTGTACTTACATAATCTGGTGTCCATTTGGGATTTAAGAGGATTGAGAGTGAAGGGGTGGGGTCTAGCCTATAAATCGGGATATAGCCAGTGAGGACTCTGTGAGGGCATGGCCTTCTCCTGAGGCAAGAGAGACTCTCTCTCATTACTCACTCCCTTGAAACTCCCTTGACACTCTACTGAAAATTCTCACTCCCTGAGATGATGCTCTACTGACAAGATACAAGGCGCTACGCCCTGGGAGCCAGATGAGCCACGTAGAGACCTCTGCCAGTGCTGAGATGCTTAAAACACCACTGGATCCACAAGACTTCCAACCCACTGGCCTGTGATCTTCCTGCATTCGGTGTCATTGCATGTGTTTCGTGAGTCTGAAGAGAACTTTACAGATTGGTATCGGACATTTGGGCTAATATAGGACTTATAGACTTGATGTGGACTGAGTTGGAATGTTTTCTCATTCCAGGTATATAAACCTCTTTCTTACTCACATATGAGTTTCTATGAATTTGTTTCACTAGTCTACCCAGACTGACACAGCGCTCTACTTCTCTAAAGACATTGAGACAGTTTGCCTCAAATTGAAGCCATGAGCAGCAGTTGACCAGAAGGTAGTAGTAGGGTTAGGCTTGTGCAGAAGTCGTACCTCTCTGTTGTAATCAATTCTCCTAATTATATCAATGGCAGGAAAAGGTTTTCTAAAAATAAAATGGATAGCCAGAAAATGTAAGCCGCCCCTAAAATCAATATGCCAAATTACTTAATATACTATAAACTGATAATTAAGGGAAATAAAATACATAAGTTGTACACATGCAGAAGTCCTTGGTTATTTTATAGTTCTTTCAATACATAGATACCTATTGCATCATATCAGAAATAGTAAAAGGTACAGAATCACTAGCAATTTTCCACCACCACCCCAATTTTAAAAATGTAATTGGTTAAACTGCAAAAACAACTAAAGCCAAACTATTAATAACATAGACCTTATCAAGAGCAAAATCTGAAAACTATACTCTATCATTAGAACATTGAGCATAAATGCCCAAAATTATGAACAAAGGAAAATCAAATTTCAAACAGACTATTCCATTATATAACAAAAACTGGCCAGCAGCAGAACGCAGGCCCCTTTTTGTCTCAACAACAAGCAATTCCTCCAAGCAGGAATTAAGATGTGAAGACTTACAAGCTTTTTCAACGGCTTTATTTCCCAAAATCTAAAGGGAGGGGGAAAATGTATTGTTAAATCCATGACTACATGGAAAAACAAGATCAAGCCTTAACAGATAAGCAGTCTGGTCTACTTTAAAGAAGTTTACATTAAGAAATGTATAGCAATCCATATGGCAGTTAATTCAATAACTTTATAGAGCAGTGTCGCTTCCAGTCTCTTTTGAAAAGTATTCAACATGCTCCGCTACAAGATAAGGCACTGTTTATGTCTATGCTTTACTTGTTCAAACATCAGCTGTGCCCGTCACCATCAGGACTCCAGAAGTCTACTTACACAAGTACAGCTCTTCAAAGCTTCCTGATCAGCAAGGTAAGGTGAAGCCACTGATCTCTTCCCATCCAGCAGAAAGAAGTGGTAAAAAGCAAAAAACCATCACAAACAATTAGTGCCTCCATGAATGGGCCATGGAAACCAGTCTCCCCAACCCTGAGACTAGGAAAACTGGGTGGTACCTGGCTGCCAATCCAAACTGCTTTGGAAAAGAACCACATTAGAAGGGCCTGGCTAGAATGAGAGGAAAATGTGGGGCTAAATTCAAAACAAGAGACCAGGTTTACTGGTAGGATACAGACAGGTAAGACGCCTGAGACAATGGTCTTCAGTCACTTCAGGTCTAGAATTGAACCACTGTGGTAGAATAATCAATCACTGAAGATCAAAAAAACAGCAATTATCCAAGGACAAAGTCCAGAGAGTCAGAAAAAAAGGAGGAACGGAAATAGGAAAAACAGGGAGAAAGCGGGCTATGTAATGGTGCATTGAGGAGATTGCAATGGATGAGCTGAAACAGAATTTGTATGAACTGTTGAATGTAAAACTGATGGTGAGCCTTTTAAACCTTTACCTAATTCACAGTATTTAATTTGGTTTAAGTTAATATGCTAGCAAAACACTGAAGCAACCGTACGTATCAAATGTTCTACTTTACTTGAGTGAATTCAAGTCAGGTCACCATATCAGATCTAAAAGTCAACAGCACAGGTTTTAAAAATTAAAATTCTAACACTGTAAAGTACACACGATCATCAGATGTCACTGTCCACTACGGAGAGTGTTAGGATTCTTTTAGCTACTTTACACAGTTGGCAAAAATCCAACTCATTTACCAACTATTTATATTATGTAGATCAGGCCATCCATTTTAATTACAGCCTATAAAATATAAACCCAATGTAGATAATAATTAACACTGATAATAATTACCTCCTGGTAATGATCAAAGCAAGTCTGCAAACTACACACCAGCTATTAAGAAAAATGAAAGGTACTACTGTGTATTTAACAACAGATCTTGGGTTATTATTGGTCTGTATTTTTTATGTACTTTCAAAGGCACTTATATAGATTTCCTTGAAACAGAAATAAAAACAAATAGTAAATTCTTAGGAATTGCTAATAATTTGCTGCACCCTAATGTAAAATTGCCCTTCCTGATAAAAATTTCCAAACTAAATCCAATAGGATAACTGTTAGGAAAAAATGTATCAGAAAGTTGGACAGGTTAACGACAGACCTGTATAAACCTGTAACTGCAAATATTGACAGCACTGGCTTTCCATATGATTACCACTGAGATCTGAAAAGCATTCAGTTCACTGCATGACAAAGGAAATAAGACAACCTACAGGTCTGCACAGTCCAGTCCGGAACGAAAACTTTGGTTGGCTTGCTTTTATGATGAGAACTTTAAAGTACAATCAATTTAACACAGAAAAGCTCAAGAGCTGGGCCTGGGTGAGAAGAGTTTACATTTCCCCTGCAGATGTAAAATATTGTTCTGAAATTTACACAAGGAGGGTGGGGGGGGCGGCCACCAGTTTTGGGTGTGTGTGTTTTAATAGCATGCATTGCAAGTGAAGCGAGACGAGGTCAGCATCCTTCGGGAGGCTAGTCAGTCATCTTTCGGATCCGTTAGGTCAAGATGCCCTCCTCGGCTACGCCCCTCGGAGAATGACTGACCCTACTCTAGTCTCCCAGACCGCGCACGGCGAGCTTCACCATCTCGTGCCACCCTCACGGGCCATCCGCCAGGAGCCCAGGACACTCTCCCGACGCGGGACGGCTTCGCTCCGAGATGCTTCTCTGCCCAGCGTCATCCGCAGCCCGCAGGACGCCCGAAGCCCCTTCGGCCTAAGTCCCTGGGACACCGGTGCTCAGCCCCTCACGGCTGCCCAGGGGTCGCCCCACTCCCCGGCCCCTGCTCCGTCCCCTTCCCTCAGCGCCAGGATCCCAGCTCTCGGGAAGCGCACACTCCCCGGGCCCTACCCGTTCTCCCCGTCCCGCGGCGCGCGGCAGCAGCCGGGCCGAGAGGCATCCGCTGATGGACAAGTGCACGGGCTCTCTGGGCTCGGAACTCACCTCCAGCCCGGTTCTCGGCTCTTGGCCCGGAGCCGGGCTTCCGTCTCGCGCCGGAAGGCGGTCGGGCGCGCGCCCGGAAGTCCCGCCTCCGCTCGCTCCCCGCCCGCTCGCCCGCGGGGATCCCGTCGGGAGCACCTGGAGCAGCGGGGTCGCCGGCTCTCGTGAGAGGGACTTCGCACTCCCGTCCCTCGTGCTCCTTCCCTTTGTCCGTCACCAGACCTGCCCGGCGCCTGCCGACTCTGCTCCAGCCCCGCGAAGCAGGGATTGAAAATGGACGGCACTGAAAACAACGACGCGATGGGGCTGAGCTCTTCCTCCCTTCATTGCTGGTATGGGTGCGCTCGACCCAGTGATAAATTAACAGGCATCTGCGAGAAAACCAGTGCCGGCTGGAGTGCCTAGGAAACCAGGCACTGTGGACCAAAAGTAGGAATGGTAAAGTTCCGGGGGTGGGGGTGGGGGTGGGGGCCTTTAGCGACTTTCCCGTTGAGACAGAAATAAATGATAAATAGGGCTAGGGCCTTGCCTAGCAGAAGGACACCAAGAACTGAGTTCGAATTGCGCAGCGAGGTGGAGGATTGCGCTGAATTTAGCGAGGCCTGAGCTCAGCCACCAAGTCTGTTCATGAAGATGACATTATACCAAGAAACGTTGGCGTTAGCCCGCTGTTAACAGGAAATCGGCAGGATCTTCTAGGGACCTAAAAAGAACCAGGATGTTCACTAGGATAAATTAAACTGGTTATCAATTCAAAATAAGAACTTGACAAAATCATAAATAAAAATGTACCCTGGAAAACTGGCAGCCCCGGTGGCCAGGAGGGGCACAGCCCTCCGCACCAATATTTAGCCACCCATTGCTGTCAGAAACATTCCCTGGACCGGGCCGCAAGGAGTTGAGAGAACACTAAACACCTCACACTTGACCAGGACCGAAGGTGCCCTTTTTAACAAAGACACAGAGGGACGCCTTGCATTTTGCTTTCTTCGGATGAGGAAATTCAGAATGCGCGACCGCGGGAAAATGACTCTATGGATGGAGGCGAGCTCTGTGTTCACGCTAAAAGACAGAGCTTTGCAAATGGAGCAAACGTCGGATGGAAAGACTTAATAAAACCACTCCCTGTAGAAAGCCTGATGGGGGTTGATCGAATGCAAGGTGGCCAAGAGGAATTACTGAGAGCCAAATGAAGGGTGAACAGTATAGTGCAGAGGTTCTCAACCTTTCACAGGGGTCACCTAAGACCATGGGAAAACACATTTCCCATGGTCTTAGGAACTGAGACACCGCTCCAGGCAGGTCTGCCCACATGCAGCTACACCCACCTATGAGTACCCATCTTGAAGACTGTTACCCGTGCCACACCATGCTTCAAGACAAAAGTTTATTTATTTGTCATTAGAAATATTTCACAATATCTAATTACATATTGTTTTTGTGATGAATCACTATGCTTTAATGATGTTCAATTTGTAACAATGAAAATACATCCTGCAGATCAGATATTTGCATGATGATTCATAACAGTAGTAAAATGACAAATATGAAGGAGCAATGAACATAATTTTATGGTTGGGGGTCACCACAACATGAGGAACTGTATTAAATGGTCGGGGCATTAGGAAGGTTGAGAATTGCTGTTATAATGGGACAGGAAGAAAGTAAAAGAAAATAGAGGAAAGAGCTATTTAAGACATTTATAGAGGTATTAATATATAACAATATAGATCTATGCTTATAAGCATATATTTATGTTAAGTGTTAGGGTAGCAGACAGACATTATGCCTCTACTTAAGTACTCCCTCAATGTACGAACTTTGTTATAATCTGGCATTCTGTGATGCTCACCTTCCTGACACAATTGATGAAGTGAAAATAAGTGCATAAGCAAATGTGGTGAAGAAAGCTGATGGTGCCTGCCTATTACAGGATATGGTATCTGAGATCTTAAAGGCTCGAGGTTAAACAAGTGGCCATCTAGCAAGGAAGCAACAAAGCACACATGGAAGAAGCACACCAGCCTATGTGATGACCAGGTATCCATGGGATCAGGTATCAAGCATCAGAAGACCCAAAACAAACAATTATATCAATGTGAACAAGGGTGGTCAGATGGAGACCCAAAGCCCATTTGTAAACAGTTGGACATCCACTCACAGAAGGGTCACAAGGAAGGGACAAGGCAGCCTGAGTGCAGTATAGCACTGGCAAAAAACACAACATTCCTCTAGATCTTTAATAATTCCTCCACCCCCACTATCATGATCCCAGTTTGACCTTAGAAATCCTGCTAGACCAGAGCATGTACACTGGTACAGATAAGAGCTCTCGACACATAGAATCCAGGACAGATAAACCCCTCAGGAACAATACTAGGAGTATATCATGAGGGTAGGGGGAAGGTGGGAGGGGACAAGGGAGAGAAAGGGGGAACCAATCGCAATGATCAAGGTATAACACCCCCCCCCAGGGACGAAAAACAGAAACATGGGTGAAGGAAGATTACAGATGGTGTAAGATATGTAAATAACAATACCTTACAGTTTATGAAGGGGTCACGAGGGTGGGAAAGTGGGGGAGGGAAAAAAGAGGAGCAGATATCAAGGGCTCAAGTACAAAGAAAATGTTTTGAAGATGATGATGGCAACATTTGTACAAATGTGCTTCATACAATTGATATATGGACTGTTATAAGAGCTGTAAGAGCCCCAAGTAGACTGATTTATTTTTTAAAAAGAAAGCAACCACTCCCTACTAGATAAACTAAACTCCCCTCCCCCCACACACACACACAATGTGCCCTCAACAATGATTTCTCACATCCATGTACCAAACAAAAAAAACGAACTCACTGCCATTGATAATGCTACTCATAGCAACCTTAAGGACAAGGTAGCACTGCCCCTATGCATTTCCAAAACTGTAACGCTTTACAGTAGTAGAAAGTCTCATCTTTCTCCCATGAAGTGGCTAATGATTTTGAACCATTCATCTTGCAGTTAACAGCCCAAGTAGCAACCACTGAACCACCAGGGTTCCTTGCACATCCACTTACAGACAGTTAATTTTCAACAAAAGACCAAGAACATTAAATGGGAAAGGGACACCCTCTTCAGCAAATGGTGCTGGAAAACTGAATCTCTGTCTGCAGAAGAATGACACAGGACCCATTCCTCACCCAAGCACAAAAACAAACTCAAGATGGATTTAAGACCTAACTGTGAACCCCAGAATTATCAGGATCATCAATGAGAAAAGTGGAACAAGATTAAAGGCCCTATTGCAGGGCATAAGCAGTCAACTAAGTATAATATAAGAAGCACACACAATGGAAGACAAAATAGATGACTAGCATCTATTAAAAAACACATATGCATGCCAAAGATTTCATGTAAAATCAGAGCCCAAAGATGGAGGAAAACCCTTTAACAATGGTAGAACAGACAAAGGACTAATTACTAAATTCTATAGAATTCTATAACACCTCAATAAGAGAAAAACAAATGCCCCAGGTAAAAGTTAACAGAGAATTAACAGAGAACAACAAATGCTGGAGAGGGTGCAGAGCAATTGGAACTCTCATACACTGCTGGTGGGCTGGTGATTGTGTACAACCACTGTGGGAAATGATAGCACTATACTTAAAACAACTGGCAATAGAAATACCATCCACCCCAGCAACACCTTTACTGGCTAATACTCCAAAGAAATAAGAGACAGAACATGAACCAACGTATCCTCTCCCATGTACACTGCAGCACAGTTCACAATAGCAAGAAGCTGGAAACAGCCCAACTGCCCTTCAGAAGAAGAATGTATAAGGAACCATTAGTATATAGACACAATGAGATACTGTGCATGCCTAGAAAACAAAATAGACACCCCATGGCATAAAGAGACCTAGAAATTATGCCGTGAAGTAAGTCAATCAGAAAAGGACAAAAATTGCATGACTCTAGTACCATCAGGATAAACACCAAAATGAAGGCAGGCTTCTGCTCCCAGATTATGTAATCTTCGAACCTGGTCTCCCAAGCAACGTGGCGGAGAGCTTGCCTAGCATCCATGAACCATATACCACCCCGTCTTTAGGTGCATCTCAAAAATCACTTTGACAGAGGACACTTCACCTCAGTTGGGGTCTTTTTTTCTTCTTCTTCTTAAGATGTGGGGAGAGGGAGACGACAATTCAGTTGCTGCCATACAAAACTGTGCCATGGTCACCCCAATCCAATAGACATTCCTCCCAGAGCAATAAGGAAAACTTACTGGAAATGTAAGTAGAGATGAAGGGAGAGAGGCACGCATGCCTCTGAGAAGGCAATGACATTTCTGTTGGTAGGAAAATGGGGAGGAACAACTTCCCTTCAGGAAAAAAAATGCTTAGCAATACATATGTGGCACCAAGGGAGGAATATATGCCAGGTACTGTGTTCCTAACTGGACTTTTTCCCCCCATTTTCTTTTCTGTTAATTTTTAGTAGTTTTATTGGCATAAAATTCACATATCATACAATTCAATAGTTCAATCACATCAAGAAGTTGTACAATCATCGTCACAGTTTTAGAACCGTGGCTTCATTCTTGTACTCATCATTATTAGCTCCCCATGCCCCCCCAATCTCCCCTGTCATATGCCTAAGGAAACCATTAATCCAGTTACTGTCTCTATCAATTTACCTATTCTGGATGTCATATACAGAAAA
Organism: Tenrec ecaudatus; assembly: GCF_050624435.1. Lineage (NCBI taxonomy): Eukaryota > Metazoa > Chordata > Mammalia > Afrosoricida > Tenrecidae > Tenrec > Tenrec ecaudatus. The sequence goes on along the minus strand of NC_134530.1, from coordinate 245,323,128 downwards.
ATGTTTTCAAAAAACAACAACAAATAAGAACAATAGCAAAATAACACATAGAAATCTCAATGGGAAAGCAAGCAATAAATATCAAAATCTAGAACAAATTTAAATGGATCATAGGAAGATGCGATCCTTAATCTTCATCAGCAAGTGCTTCAAGTCTTCCTCATTTCAGCAAATCAGATTGTCATCTGCATATAAAAATGTGTTAATAAGCCTTCCTCCAATCCTGATGCCACATTCTCTTCATATAATTGAGCTTCTTTGATAATTTGCTCAGAATACATATTGAATAAGTACAGTGAGAGGATACGGCCCTGAAACACACCTTTCCTGATTTTAAACCAAGCAGTATTCCCTTTTTCTGTTCACACAACTGCCTCTTGACCCATGTACAAGTTTCTTTGAGCACAATGAAGTCTTCTGGAATTGCCATTCTTCTCAAGTTTTGCCATAGTTTGTTATGAACCAACACAAGTACACATCTTTCTGGTATTTTTGCTTTTAATCAAGAGTCATCTGACTCAGCAATGATTCAGAAGAGGACGTAAGATAATGGATATAGTTGATATCAGCTATAGTTATATTAAAAGGTAATATCTTAGCATTTGATCCCTCTTACCCCATTTCAAAGTTGTTTCGGTTTAAAAAAGAAGACAGATCTCTGTAAACCTTCACCCAATTCACAACATGACTTCCAGTTTTCTCCCACGGGGGAGGAGGGCAATCCATTTGGAGTAGTAGATGAAATGACTGAATCCTGTTACGATGAAGATTGTCTTTGAAAGAATGGGAAGTAGATAGTATGTATATGTGACATCATGTATGCATGGGTGGGCTATGTGTGGTAGATGCGTGCTAGAAATACAAGAAGTAGAATGTAATAGACACTCGTTGAGAATTTTCATTGTTGGTTGGTATCATCTATTTGGCTCCTACTCATAGCAACTCTGTGTTCACAGAATACTACCCTGTCCTGTGCCATCCTCACAAATATCGCTGTGTTTGAGCCCATTATTGTAGTCGCTGTGTCAATCGATCTTCTTGGGCCTCTTCTTCCCTGGCATGAAGTCCTTCCCCAGGGGCTGATAACTCCTGATCACATGGTTAAAGTACCTGCAGAGAATCTCACCACCATCACATCTAAGGAACATTCTGGATCAGAAATCTGTCTTCCAACACTTATCTGTTGGTTCACAGATATCAATTCAAAGACGTCAATTCTTCTTTGGTTTTCCTTATTCATTGTTCACCTGTAGCATGGAGATGACCAAACCAACTGCCCTCCAGGCAATTCTGACTCAGTCACTCCAAAAGACAGACTCAAAGCTCTCCCTAGGGTTTCTGAGACTAGAAATCTTTATGGGAGGAGAATAGCTGGGTGGTGGGCTCGTACTACTGACCATCTGACCAACAGCTCAACTCACCTCTCACTTCTCCTGCACAGGGCTCCTTCATGCATATGAGGCCACTGAAAATGCCATGCTGGGGCAATTGTACCCGAATCCTCAAGTGTGGTAAACTGAGGGGCTGAATGAGAATGTAATGCAGCTGAATCCTCTATGGCAGCAATCCTCAACCTGTAAGTCACAACCCCTTTGGGGGTCAAAAACCCTTTCACAGAGATCGCCTAAGACCATATATCCGATGGTCTTAGGAACGGAGACACCGATCCTCTATCCATCTCCGGCAGGTTCGCCTACATGCAGATACTACATATGGGGTCACCACAACACGAGGAACTGTATTAAAGGGCTACAGCATTAGGAAGGCCGAGAACCACTGCTCTATGCTCATAATTACAGGTCTGGCTAGCCAACTCCAGTTGGGGAAGACCCACCCAATTACAAGATATAAGTAAATCTTAATTCACATTCTCATGACTGAGCACAGTCCCTCCCATAACCCCCTATAAAGCAATTGTCATCAAGGAGCTCCCATAAAAGATGTCTCATACCTGTGTCTGGCTATTTCTGGTGCCTGGAGGTTATCCGTAGATAGGAGCAGTCTCCTGACATCTCTTCCAATATGGGTCATAGATGGTTCTCCTGGGAAGGACTAAAGGGTATTCAAGGTCAGCTATCAGCCCAAGAAGCTGAGTCATTCTCATGATCTGTTCATTATGTTACATGCTTATGATATTACGCATTGACTATGTAATATGTACCACTCTGTGACATGAATGTCTTTTGAAAGATCTGTGAGCCCCATTATATATACTCTACATCTCTTTGTCCTGACATAGGGACAAGGAGTCCCTGGGCTCCGCTTTGTCTATCCGTCTGTCTTTATCATTGTTCACAATCGCAATGTCACTCCTAAGGATTCGTACTCCACACTCAAGGTGACAGCTTTGCTTTGACCTATTTGCTCAATGCAATACCTTATTTGATGTCTTGATTGCTGCTTCCAGGAGCATTGATTGGGAATTCAATAAAAATGAAATCCTTAAAAATGCCAATATTTTCTCTGTTTATTGTGAGGTTGCTCATTGGTTTAATTGTGAGGATTTTTGTTTTCTTTATGCTGAGGTGTTGTCCAAACTAAAGATGGTAGGTAGCCTTTTATCTTCATCAGCATGTGCTTCGAGTCCTCTTGACTTCCAACAAGCCAGTTGTTTGGTCTGCACATCATCGGGTGTGGTTCCTGAGCTTCCTCCAGTCCTGAGGCTGTAATTCTTCTTACAGTCCAGCTCTGCAATGATTGGCTCAACATACAGCTTGAATAAGATGCTGGAAGTTACAACACTGATGCACACCTTGCTTAGTTTTAAATAACTGTGTATGCCCTGCTTCATCCAAACTATATCCTCTTGGTCTATATACAGGTTTTACATGAGCACAATAGATTATTCGGGAATGGTGTCCATAGTGCATTATGATCCATACAATCAACTGCCTTTCTTTCCCAGAACTTTCTTAATCTTCCTCAACTATCACAAGCTGCATTCATCTATTAATTTCACCAGTATTCAGCATTTACTTCTTCATCTGCTAGGGATACCTTGGTGAACAAGAGGCAATAATTCCTACCCTTGTGGAATCTACTGGAAGGAGACAAAATACTCAATAAGTCTAATATAGATATTTAATATGCTACATGTGATACATAAATTTGGGGGATAGAGAATGTTGAAAAGACATGAAGTGGGGTGGGGGGTGCTTGCAACTATAATTATCATGACATGGCATTTGAGCGGAGGCATGAAGCAAGTCGGGGGTGTCGGGGACAAGAAGCCTGTGGAAAGGTGTTCCAGGAAGGGAAAAAAATGGCCAGGGTTAAGACCCCCCTCTGAGAGGAACATACTTCTCTAATGTGCAACATATTCAAACATATCGTTATGCATTCCAGCTTAGACTCCAATTGGTCCCACTGCTGGAATGATTAATTTGTTTGAATTTTCTTTCTCCGCACGTCAGTCCTGCAGACATTTCTTCTTTGCCTGTGCACCATTCGCTTTTGTCACTAGGGGCCATCAGAGGGAGGTTGGAAGCCTGGAGTCAGAATGGGGTCTTGTTCCTTTCAGTTACCTCTCAGCATCACCTACCAGTGGCCCCGTGCCACTCTAATAGAGTGGCAATAATAAATAACAAATTCCCAACATGACATTCTCTTCATTAAAATACCCAGTGCAGTTTCTTTTTTCCTAGCTGACCCTGATTGATAGAATGCTGGACTCATCTTCCTGGCCACCAAGTATGATCCATCTGAAACTCCAAGCACTTGGTACACTTGTTGTTGTTGTTGGGCACCATCAGGTCTATTCTGGCTCAGACAACCATGCCTACAACAGAATGAAACACCACCCAGCCCTGCGCCATCTTTACAACTCTTGCTATGTTTGAGCCCAGCATTGGAGCCACTGTGTCAATCCAGCTCATTGAGGGTCTTTTTCACTGTCATTGATCCTCTCCTTTAGCAAGCATGATATCCTTTTCCATGGACTGACCCCGCCTAATAACATGTGCAAAGTATGTAAAATAAAGTCTTGCCACACTTGCTCCCAAGGAGCATATTCTACCATATAATGGTGCCCAAATGAAAGCTTGTTGAATGAATGAAGAAGCAAATAGCAAATCTACTTCCTGGCAAAATAAACCGAGCAAATGCCTAGATGGGTGACCCCAAACCTCAACCTTCTTGTGGAATTTTCAGAAAGCTGCCTTGATTTGCTTTGTCAGAAGTGACAAATTACAGGACCCACAGAAAAGATGGACTGAATGTGAGCAGCAAAGCTCCCCCATTCCACCCCCATCAGCCAAACAGAAGGAGTTTGTGCTGCATGCGGAGAGTGCATACCTCAGGGCGCACAGAGAGAAACAGTCTCTCCTTCGGGAGGCTCCCATCAGCCCACGGAAGTTTAAAACAAGAAGAGCCTGTTTAGGTTAAAATGATTTACTAAAATCACTAGAGTATGACCCGCAACCCACCAAAACTCTGCCAAAACATGGACCCGGGATTCACAGCAAGACACTGGGCAGTTTATTCTAGTTTTGTCAGAAAATATAAAAGACTATCTCTCCGGGAATCCCTGTGCACCGAGAAAATGCCATGCCACACTTTAAATGCTAGCCTATCTCCCCGCTAGAAACTTGGGTTGTAATAAAAATGAAGCAAATGATATATGAAAGCAGAGCAGAGTTTCTCAGGGTTTTGTATATAGTAAGCATGCCATGACTATTTGTTAAATTCTTCCATTGACTGCTCTCTTTACCGATGCGTTAGTTTATGAGGAAATCATCCTAGACAATGCAGCCTGGGATTCCATAGCAAAGATATATAAGAGAGTTTCGACTCAGTAGACTTGGGGTTGTTGCTGTTTTATAGGGGAATGTATTTTTCCCATCCCGGTTGTTGTCTAAGCATAAACTCTCTTGTTTGGGTTGTTATAATTGCCTCCAGAATGGACTTTTTCCCACTAGCCCCTGACTATCCTCTATATTGCTGGCAGTTTATCTTATCAAGTCTCTCTCCCTTTGTTTCAGCTCTCAGCTGTGTCACTTACTAGTGGTGGGGCCTTAATAGGTTACTGAAGCTCTCTAGGGCTGTGTCCCCACCTTAAAATGGGGGTAATAATCATAATAATCATACTTTGCCTTCAAGTGAGAACCCTTGGTTGGCACAAACAATTAAGTTTGGGGCTGCCAAACAAAGTTTGAGCTCAGCCTGGAAGAAAGGACTGGAAGTCTACTTAAAACAAACACCAGTCATTAAAAACTGCGTGGAGTTCCGTTCTACTTTGAAACACATAGGTTGCCTTGAGTAGGACTCGACTTGATGGCAACGGGTCGGTCACCTGTCAGATTCCAGCTCCCACCACGAGGTGCGCCATCTCACGTACATAGATCCCTCTCTTCTCATAAGACTCAGACTGCTCAGAAGGCAGGAAATAGACCTTCGTTATTTTTTCACATCCTTAACACAATGATTTCTAGAGAGTGTATTAGACCAGATGGATTAGAGAAACAAATCCAGAGACACTCCTATAGGTATAAGAAAGAGCTTTATATCAAAGAGTAATTGTGTATTAAGAAAACATCCCAGCCCAGTCCAGATCAAGTCTGATATTAGCCCATAAGTCCGATACTAGTCCATGAATCCCTCTTCAGACTCTTGCAGAACGTGCAATGATACAGATGCAGGAAGCTCATTGACCAGTGGGTGCAAAGTCTTTTAGCTCTAGTCGGTGGAAGCACCTCCGGAGCTCTCACAGGTCTCAGCGTGGCTCCACGTGGCTTTGTCAACAGGAAGGTGAAAGCAGAGAGAGTGTGCGGCCTGCCTCCAGGGAGAAAGAGAGAAAGCTCCCCAAATCCTCATGAGAAGGCCATGCCCACAAGGGAGCATCATCAGGCTTTCTTGATTGACAGACTAGACTCCACCCCTTATTTATCAGATTGACATACAATTATGTAACTACCACAGAGAGCGTATTCAATAAATGTTTACAAGTAAATGAACACATAAGTGAATCAGAACAACATCACTCAGAGCAGTAGGCGCTGGCCACTAGTGAAGACGTTGAATAGGTTGTTTTCATGAGAAATGGATGAAAATGTAGACTAGGAAACCTCCCTTTGGACTGTAGGATTCCAAGATAATCCTGAAAGAGGTTTTTTGAGTATATTTTATGCATTTTACATGATCTAAATGAGTTCATTTGGATTCCAATATTTCTGTTTCATCTTATTTTTATACTTCATCTTATGTCTCAATTTTTAACTAAGTGTGTGTGTGTACATACATACATACATACAGATGAATGCTTTCAAAGGTGTGTGGGAAAACTATGTTAAAATATAATGGATTTTTGTCCCACAAACTTTTTGAAACACCCTTGGGTGACGTGTGTGTGTGTGTGTGTGTGTGTGTGTGTGTGTGGTCTTGGTGGCACAGTGGTTAAATGAGCAGCTGCTAAGCAAAAGGCTGGGGCTAACAGCTCTGCATGGAGCAGTGAGCTCCATAAAGGTTCCAGTCCTGGAAACCCCGTACGCATTTCCACCCCGGGCCAGTACTCTTGTCTTACAGAGGAGCTAGAAATTGGATGCAGCTCCACAGCAATGGGTTTGGTTTTGATACGTGGTATCCATGGTAGCAAATCTGTTCCCAGGCAATGAATGCTCAGAGAAGAAAGGCTTACCTGGAAGGTCAGAAAAAATTTAATCTACTTTTATTACTAAGAAAGAGAAATACTGAGAAAGACCAATGACAAAAGGGTAGGTTTTAGAAAGATATTCTCCATAAGGAAAGAGTTAAAAGAACTGCTAGTGAGCCTTTAATAAAAACACACAGTAGTAAACTGAACAGTGGCCCTAGATGACTCGGAAAAGCTAACTGTCCAAACATTTCCAAACCAAAAATTGATGTTTATTTAAATAATACATAAAATAAAAAATCAAGTGGTGCAGCTGCTATAATTTTTCCTTGACAAATATGTAGCTCAGCTCACTTGAAAAATAACCTTTTTTCATTTAAGAAATGTCTTTTCTCTGACTTGAGCACTTTACATGCAAGTGTGGCTTGAGTATTTTGTAAAAGCAGAGGTGTCAGAAGATGCCTGAAAATAAAATCACCTCTAGTTATTTTAACAAATATTTCTGTCGAGAAGTGTAGGTTTTTTAATAGCAAACTATTTTGTTCATGCCAACATAAAACACTTAAAATATTGAGTTTCTTAGCTAACTCAATTTTCATCTTCCTCTTCCTGTCTATTCATAGACTGAAGAGAAAGATAAATTTTCACGCTTCCACCAGGAGCACCACCCCATCCCGCTCTACATCCCCGCCTCCCCACTCCCAACGAGATATCGGTTCTAAAGAGATAGCAGTTTACTAAGAGAGAACATTCTTGCCTCTCTTTGAAAGAAGCAGTTTTCCTTCAAACTAGACTCACCTCAGGATTCCCCAAGTAGACAAAGACCCTGACATGATTGACACAACTCCATAGGTACATGGTCTGGAGCAAGAAGAATACATTCCGATGGACTGTTTTCGCTTTTGTTAATAGGCATTTCCTGGGACTTGGGTGAAAGTTTTCAGAGAAAATTGGGTTTCCATCCAGCAATTCATACACATTTTGTGCCCTTGATTGCACTCTCCCCAATGTGACATCAGTTTCCCCACTTCCACCTTTGTTCACCCTTTCCATTCATCCATCTTTCCCTTTCTTTCCTGCCTTCTGAGCTTTGTCCCTGGGCTAGTGCTGCCTTTTCCATCTCCTGTGGCTGATTGTTCTAAAGCGTGAGTACCTCCCTGAGGTTATTGCTCACCTAATAGGATTGGCTGCCCTTTGGTAGAAAGTTAAGCCATGGGGGTGAGTGCAGTTCCAGGCTTGACATTGTCTAAGGGTCATACATAGTCTGAAGGTTCTAGAAGTCACCATCAAATCATTAAACCTGGTCTTTTTGATAAGTGAGTTGTGTTCCATATTGTTCCCCTCTTCTAATCAGGCTGCCCTGCTGTGAGTACTCTCCGAGGAGACAAGCGTGATAGCTGGGCACCATCTAGTTCTTCAGGTCTCAGGCTGACCTTTTGGACTAATTGTTTTCATGCAGCTTTGATTTCTTTTCAACTCTCTTTGCTCCAAACAGGGAGAAACCAATAGTTGTACCTTATATGATTGGTCCCATACTTTCAAGATCCCAGTTACCACTCACCGAAGTGTGACACAAAACATTGTCACTGTGGACTAGGCTATGACAATAGATCTTAGATTCCCCTGAGACTGTGGTCTTGCGTGCCCAGGCCCAGCAACTCTTTTCCTCAGGGTGTTTGGTTAAGACAAATAAGTCTTCATAGCTGTTTTGTCCTCTTTATGCTCTCTTATATTCCTGGACATATTTATAGCACATGTAGAAACTTCTTCTTTTAAATCTCTATGAAGGGGCTTCAGAAAATTTGTGGACAAATGGAATGAAAAGAATATGTCATTTTTAATGACATTTTGAAGTCCACTCATATATAGTCGTGGGCAGCCTCATTTGCCTTTCCATTCCCATTCTGCTTGAATGTGTATCTATGTATCCACTCACACGCTACTGTTATTATTGTTCTTGCAGGATTGAGGATGCAATATAGTGTTTACCTTTGTTTTCTTTAACTGTTATCTATCTATATAACCCCCCAAAATAAGTTTATTACAGCCAATAATAACTTTTCCTTGAAATTTAACATATGTTCAAGTAAGATGTAGAATATAGAGGAGTTTGGGGTGTTGTTTTGTTTTTGTTTTTTACAAAAGTCTTAAAACCAAAGTGCCCCACACACAAAGTATAATATTAGCACCATTTTAGAACCAGTAATTTTCTCAAGTTTCCAAGGAGAAGAAATTCCTGTCTTAGACTTCACACGATACTGGGCCAGGAGATTTAATTGTAGGTTTAGAAGGGTGTAGCCCTGTACGCTAAAAGATTGTCAGCTACCTTTGACTAAAGTTCACTATGATCTCAAATATCTCAAATTATCCATGTAAGATAATAAGATACTTGTCAGCTCACTTGAGGGAAATGTTATTTCATAAATATCTGGATCTCTGACATGTAGGCCATTAAATAATTTTTAATGCTTCTAGGGCAGGGTATCTGAGAGGATGTCCCTTAGGCAAAATTGGAAACATAATTATTAGTTCTCCCCTATTTTCTCCCTGTTTGCAGTCCTTGTTATGATATTAACTAATAATTTAGGCATTAGCTAAAGAGGCAGTAAGCACTGATCCTCCCAAGTGTACTTTTATTTCTCTGAAAGTATTCCTTATAAAAAGGGGGGGGGAATGGAGGAGGCAGAAACCTGGAATACAGTGGTTATTATAACACAATTCATAATAGCCAAAAGACAGAAACTATCCAAATGCCTATTGACAGAGGAATAAATACATAGAATGTGATATTCACAAAAGGCTTTTTAAAGTTCTTGGAGAAATGAAATAAAAAGATAATAGAATCCTTCCAGAAACTTTTTGAAGCCTTTATATACACATATAATGGAGTGCTACTCCACCATAAAAAAGAAATGAAGACCTGATACATGCTGCAACATAGCTGGACCTTGAAAATATAATGCTGAATAGCAGTTGCCCTATTGGGCATATGACCAGAAGTAAGAAACAGACTGCGACCAGTCATCTGCGCTCCAATTTTTATTGAGGCACAATTAACAATCGTAAAGATCTGGAAACAACCTAAATTCCATCTATAGATGAGTGGATTTGGAAACTGGCACATGCACACGATGGAGTACTTCGCATCCCTAAAAACAGTGATGAACACATGAGGCACATTGTCTCATGGGAAGAGTTGGAGGATATTGTGCTATGCAAAGTTAGCCAAGCACAAAAGGACAAACACAAGATGAGCCCAACCAACACAGAGGGAACAGAAGAAAAACTATTTAATACATAATTTACAGGTGGAGCGACAGACACACAGGCAAGGGACAGACCAAGCCCAATGATTCATACAACATACCAACATAAAGTAGGGAACAGGGGTATGGGGTGGGGAGATAAAGACATTGGGGGGTACAGGGCACTCATCCACCATGGGGAGGGTGGTATTTATGTCTCCACAGGAAAGGAAGGGAGGGCCCAGACGTCAACCTGGTGGCAAGCCTTGAGGGCAACATACTGTCATGACGCAGCCAACTAACAGAGATCTGTGATGAAGAACGCTGATGGTGCTTGGCTATTACAAGATGTAGTGTCTGGGTCTTAAAGGCTTGAAGCTAAACAAGCAGGCATCTAACAGGGAAGCAACAAAGTCCATGAAGGAAGAAGCACACCAGTCTGTGTGATCATGAGGTGTCAATGGGAGCAGGTATCAGGCATCAGAAAATTCAAAACAAGCAACCATTTCAAGGCAAATGGAGTCAGAATGGAGACCCAAGCCCATCTATGGACAATTGGACATCCCCTCACAGAAGGTTCACAAGGATGGGACAAGCCAGTCAGGGTATAGTATAGGATCAACGAAACACACAAATTCCTCTGGTTCTTTAATGCTTCCACCTCCCAACTATCATAACCCCAGTTCTACCTTACAAATCCAGCTAGACTGGAGCAGGTACATGGAATCCAGAACAAGTAACCCCCTCAGGAACAATAATGGGAATAGCAATGAGGACAGGGGGAAGGTGTGGGGAGAAGGGGGAGAAAGGGAAAACCAATCACAAGGATCAATGTATAACCACCACCACCCCAGAGAGACGAACAACAGAAATTTAGGAGGAGGGAGACAGAGGAAGGTGTAAGATATGAAAATAAAAATAATTTATAAATTACCAAGGGTTCACAAGGGTGGGAGATGGAGGAGAAAAAAAAAAGAGAAGCTAATACCAAGGGTTCAAATAGAAAGAAACTGTTTTGGAAATGATGATGGCAACATATGTACCAATGTGCTCATAGAATCAATATATGGATTGCTATAAGAGCTGAAAGAGCCACCAATAAAATGATTTATTAAAATAATGACAATAAAACCGTGCTGAGTAGAGACCATAGGAAAACTATAAAACCAAACCAAAGCTTATTAGTGATGACCAAGGCTGGGAGGGAGGAGGAAAGGGGACCTACAGGGTATGTTAAGGAACCCAGAGTTTATGGTAAGGAGCCCAGGTGGCACTGTCTAGTAAGCATTGGACTACCAAACACAAGATCAACAGTTCAAACCCAGCTGCTCCATGTAAGATAGATGAGGTTGTCTGCTCCTGTGAAAATTCCCAGTCCTGTGTAGGGTTGCTATGAGTCAGAATCAACTCAGTGACAGTGGGTTGCTTGTTTTTTAATGTTACATTAATAGGGGAATAAATGGGAAAAGTGACAATGATAGCAGAATATGAAAAATTTGATCAATGTCATTGAATTACATATATAAAGGTGGTTGAATTGGCCAATGCTTTATCATGTAAACTTTCCTAGTCTGGGTTGACTAGAGAATCAAAATTTATAGAAACTCATACGTGAGTAAGAAAGAACTTTATATACAAGAGCAATTGAATATTGAGAAAACCTCCCAGCACAGTCCAAATCAAGTCCATAAGTTTGATATTAGTCCATATGTCCGATACCAATCTATAAATTCCTTTTCGACCTCACAAAACACATATAATGACGCCAAATGCAGGAAGATCACAGGCCAGTGGGTGGAAGTCTTGTGGATCCAGTGGCAGTAGAAGCATCTCAGCACTGGTGTGGGTCTCCCCATGGCTCCTCCAGCTCCAAGGTTCTGGATGCCATCAGCATAGCTCCATGTGGCTTGTCAACAGAAATGTCTCACAGAATGTGAGTGTGTGTCCCACCTCCAGTGAGCTATTTATCTCCATAGTGGTTCCCAATGAGGTCATCAAGCTGCAACCTGATTGTCATGCTAAAACTACACCCCTTTACTCTCAAGTCTCAAGTTGACAACAGATTATGTAACTACCACATATACTGTTACTGCAAAATCTACAAGAAAAGTTTTGTACCATATATACTTGAGTATAAGCTGAGGTACCTAGCTTTACCACAAAAAACTGGGGGACCTTTTCAGCATTAAAAATGTGCTGAAAAACATGGTTTATACTCGAGTATATAAAGTAATTGTGAGGAAATGTTTGCAATGAAGAAGAAATAATAGATTTTTAGTGAAAACTCAAAAATGGCAGACTTTAAGAAGCAACTGAATGAAGCAATGTGAATATTGTTATTTACCATCTAGTTGGGCAACCTAGATCATAACACTGGCTAGTCCTATACCATCCCCATGATAGGATCATTGCGATCTATAGTGTTTTCATGGGACGATTAAAAAAAATCACCAGGCCTTTCTTCCTACTTTTCGTCTGGAAGCTCTACTGAAACCTCTTCAGTATCGTAGCCATATACAAACCTCCACTAAGAGCTGAGTGGAGGTGATGCCAGAGCACGTTGGCTGTCAGATGAATCCACGTCTCATGGAAGGAGAATTTCACAATTTGATCACCAGTTAACCTCACATAAAGCAATAGTGGATCACTGTATTAAAACCCAAGTAAAAAATTTCCTGCCACATCATCAATACTGACTCATAGTGATTCCATAGGACAGAGTAGAATTACCACTGTGAGTTTCTGAAACTATACTTGTTTATAGAAATAGAAAGCCTCATCTTTCTCCCTTAGAGTTCCTGGTGGTTTCAAACTGCCAACCTTGCATATCACAGTCCAACGTGTAACCACTACCCCATCAAAACTCAGACCAAACTCACTACCTTCCAGTCAGTACTGACTCATATTGACTGCATTTTTAGTTTCTGAGATGGTAACTATTTATGGGAGTAGAAAGCCAGTCCTTTTTCCACAGAGCAACTGGTGGTTTCAAACTGCCAACCATGTGGATCAAAGCCCAAAATGTAACCAGCTTACCACTATGCCCTCAGGACTCCCTTATTAGACCAGGAGGTTCTAAATTGATAAGGCCAGTACTATAGCCCCTGGCCTTTCCACATTTCCCCATAAAAGGTGTAAAGTTAAGTGTGAAGCTCCACCGAGCTACTGGATCCCTCTGCCCAGTCGCCCTCGCCCTCTGTTCTTTTGTCCATTCCATCTCCTCCATGGCCTTGCAGCTGCCCCAGTGTCACAGGACTCTCTCAAGTTCCCATCTGAACATGAATTAAGATTTTTTAAAAGATTTGTCTTAAAAATGGGTAGACCCTACCTTAATACTAAACCTATTAGTATATGCACATAATCTATTTCATCATAAACAAATATATTTACATATGTATACACCTGTATTTAGACCTTCATGAATGCCCTTTGCCTCCTAGTTCTTTCCTCTATTTCCTTTTACATTCCTCTTGCCCCACTATCATGCTCAGCCTTCATTTGGGTTTCAATGTTTCCTCTCTGTTACATTACCCTTGCTCAAGCCCAACCAGACCTCTTACACTCTCTTTGCCACCGATTTTGTATCACTTGTTGTTCCCTTTTCCCTGGGTTTGTTAACACCAACTTCCTTTCCCCCGACTTCCCCTCTCCCATGTGCCCCCAGGACTGTCAGTCCCGTTGTTTTTGCCTCCAGATTGTTTATCCAGGTATGCTCCGTTCTTGATTCACTATGTTTTTGGGGGTTCAGACCACGCTGCTTCCCCACCATGTGACCCCAGAAATGTCCTCTGTCGCAGTCTATTCCAGTAAGGGAACAGTGTGACACATGCTGTTGTCAGTTGTCCCATCCCCTCTTTGTCCCATTAGCTCACCACAGGGATGTCATCTTCCAGGCCAGCATGGGGTCCAGTTCAGCTCTCTTTATCTTCCTCCCTCCCAGCCTGCCTCTGTGTGGGTGTGGCATGCTGGCCCCTCTCCCCAACCTGTAGGTTCAGTTCTGCTCTCTGACACACCCACTTCCAGGGAGAGGGTCAGTTTGGCTCTGGTTGGGGCCAGCCCTGTGGCTCTCTCTTTTCATGCATCCTTCCCTGTGGCCACACTGTCCTCATGGTTTGGTGCATCATGGTAGGGTCCAGTACTCCCTCAATGCAAGAGCACTCTGTTGTATTAAACTGGCAATCCATGATGCTCACCTTCCTGACACAATCACTGAAGACAAATGGGTGCATACGCAAATGTGGTGAACAAAGCTGATGGTGCCCTGCCAGCAAAAAGATATAGCATCTGGGATCTTAAAGGCTTGAAGGTAAATAAGCGGCCATCTACCTGGGAAGCAACAAAGCCCACATGGAAGAAGCACACCAGCCTGTGTGATCATGAGGTGTTGAAGAGATGAGTTATCAGGTGTCAAAGAACAAAAAAATTATATCATTGTGAATGAGGGGGAGAGCACAGTGGGAACCCTAGACCCATCTGTAGGCAAATAGACATCCCCTTATAGAAGGATCTCAGGGAGGAGACAAGCCAGTCAGGGTGCAGTGTAGCAATGATGAAGCACACAACTTTCCTCTAGTTCTTAAATCTTCCTCCCCCCACTATCGTGATCCCAATTCTACCTTGCAAGTCTGGCTAAACCAGAGGATGGACACTGTTACAGATAGGAACGAGAAACACAGGGAATCCAAGACAGATGAACCTCTCAGGACTAGTGCTAAGAGTGGCAATACCTGGAAGGTAGAGGGAAGGTGGAATAGAAAGGGGGTACCAATTACAAGGATATACATATAACCTCCTCCATGGGGGACAGAGAAGAGAAAAATGGGTGAAGGGAGACATTGGACAGTATAAGATATGAAAAATAATAATTTATAAATTATCAAGGGTTCATGAGGGAGGGGAAGGGGAACAAGGAAGGAGGGGGGAAATGAGGAGCTGATACCAAAGGCTCAAGTAGAAAGCAAATGTTTTGAAAATGATGATGGCAACAAACGTACAAATGTGCTTGACACAATGGATGGATGTATGGATTGTGATAAAATGATGTTTTTAAATGGGTAGAGGACATGAAAATAAACTCTTCACCAAAGATGACATTCAGGTGACCAACAAACATGAAGAAAATAATGGTCACTATTAGCCATTTGAGAGATGCAAATTAAAACAATTATGAAGCCTCATCTCACCTCAGCTTTAATAGCAAAGTTCAGAGACATCAGTAAGCTGAAGGTGTGTCAAGACTGAGACCCTCATACACTGCTGATGGGGCTGCACATTTTTGCAACCGCTGTTTGCACCATTCAATACGGATTGCAGCCTCCAATGGGGATTAGAAAGCAACATAAAGAAAACCCAAATCCTCACAACCGACCCATCAGTTAACATCATCATAAAGAGAAAAAAAGATCATATTGTCAAGTATTTGATCGTCCTTGGATCCACAATCAATGCTCTGGAAGCAGCAGTCAGGAGAGCAAACAATGCACTGCATTGGATAAATCTCCGGCACAAGACCTTTTTAAATCATCGAGGAGCAAGGATGTTACCTTGATGACTAAGGTGCACCTGACCCGAGCCTTGATATTTTCAGTCACTTCGTCTCCATGTGAAAGTTGGACACCGAATAAGGAAAACTGAAGAATTGGTGCATTTGAATTAGGGTGCTGACAAAGAATACTGAAAGCACCATAAACTGCCAAAAGAACAAACAGGTCTGTCTTGGAAGAAGTACATCCAGAATTCTCCTTAGAAGTAAAGGTAGTGAGTCTTCATCCCAAGTGCTTTGAAGATGTTATGAGGAGAGACCAGTCCCTGGAGAAAGACTTCATGCTTGGCAAAGTAGAAGGGCCATGAAAAAGAGGAGGAGCTTCAACGAGATGGATTGACTCAGTGGCTACAATAGTGAGTTCGAACATGGCAGCAGTGAGGATAAAGTAGGGCCAGCAGTGTTCGCTACAGCTGTACATCGATCACAGTGAGTCAGAATGACTTGACAGCTCCTCACCAAACTGTAGAAAGCAGTGTGATACTTCCTTAAGAAGGTGGAAATAGAAAATCCAGGGTCCCAGTATCTCTCTGCTTGGTAAACCTAAATGCTCCTGAATGCAAGAATGGATACACAAGCTTTGATGCACACACAATGGAATGCTATGAACATTAAAGAATAACAATGAACCTGTGAAATAGCTCATAATATGGATGAACCTGGAGGATGACGTTATGCTGAATGAAATCAGTTAATCACAAAAGGGAAAGTATTAACCAAAAAATTAATCAGCCATAAAAGGGCTACTATGGTAAAAAGTGTGGGTGGATTTAAGCCACCGGCTTTCTGTTCATAACACAGTGCTTCACCCTCTGCATCACCAGGGAATTCCTGAAGAAGAAAAAAAAACATAGACAAAGGGGCAAGAGCTGAAATGACCCATCTGATGATGAGCCCCTTATCCTGAACTGCGTTAAGTTTAAGTGTCTGAATTCGGCTAGACCCCCTCCCTGCTCTTTAAACCTGTGTGTTTGCAGGAGTATTTCTTAATCTATAGTACAGATCATGCATGTTGCCTTTTTCCAGAGGGCTTGGGTAAAGAGTCTTTGGATGATTTGAACAAGTCTGACAAAGAAAAATCAATTGTGGCAAATCGAGCTCAGAATATTTCCACTAAATAAACCCTATCTTTCAGGACTGTGTGGCTCCACTTGCTCCTGGACAGCAATTCTTAATCTATTGCTTGAGAACCCTATTCTGGCGCTCTTTTGCTACCTTATATGAGCATTAGATTATGCTTCAGGCTCCTTGTATTTTCCAGAGCCCATCCTAAGATCACTGATGCCTAAGCATACTTCAGTAACAACCCCTTCTGAAAATATGATGCACAATGTATACTTATTCCTACCCAGGGAGAGAGAGAGGCATTGGTAGGTTCTCTGGTAGGATGATGTTAAACAGGTGTCAGCAGAGTTTATAGACTAGGAAGAAAGGCCTGATGATCTACTTGCCAAGCAAAAGATCAACCAATGAAAACCCCATCCACTGGTGCTTGGGATTGGGGGCCTATGTTAGGCTAGGTGCTCTAGAGAAGAAAAAGCAGTAATGCTTAAATGCCTATATAAAAAGAGAAATGTATATCAAGAAAATGGTGTACACTATTGGAAAAGCTAGTAAATGTGGTCCGGTTCAAGCCCATGGGTCAGATATTAAGCTGGTGGCTTCTCTTGACTCTCCTAGCAGCAGGGCCCTGGCACACCAAGAAACAAGAAAAACCAGTAAGCAAGAAGATGAACCAGGGAGACCACAGACGAGTGGTCGCAAAGGCAGAGGAATCCCACATCAGCTGGTCAGGTTTGTGGCTGCAGAGTCTACTGAATCCAGGGTCAGTAGGTCAAATGGCAAGTCAGATGACAGGCTACTGATAGCTCCCAGAGTCATCAGGTCATCTGACAAGTCATTGGCTCAAGTCCAAAGTACCCGAGGTCAATCAGCCAGATGCAGAATCCAGACCCAGCAAGAAGTAAACAGCCGCTCCACAGAACCTACTTATCTATTTAAATCACACACACACACACACACACACACGCACACACACACACACACACACACACATGAAACTTCATCAGGGCTCTGACATGGGCAAGGAGGCTGCAGTTCATCTTCATCTTCTTAAAACTACTTGGCTACTCACAGCACATCCCACTGTGGAGCTAATGACACTGTGCCAGGTCCCATCATGAAGATTACTAAACCTTAATGCCAAACCACCCAAGAGCCTGGCCAGCCACCGCTGACACAAAGCCCAACCACGACAAGGGCCAACTCTACACAACTAACAACAACAGCATTCCCCAGGGAAAAAAGTTCACACACGTAGAGACATACAATTTACAGACTGGTTCAATACACTCATGGACAATCCTGTGGTTTGGATCTCTGTCAGCCATATCTTAATCATAGAGACAATATCAACCCACTCTAAAGGCCCCCTGGTGCACAGTGGTGAATTTGTTAGTGGTTAATGCTTAGCTGCTACCTAAAAAGTCAGCGGCTCAAGCCCACAAACACCTGCAGGAGAAAGATGTGCACGTAACCGTTACAGCCTTGGGAATCCTATGAGAAAGTTCCACTCTATTCTTATTGGGTCACTATGAGTTTGAATCGACATGATGGCAGTCGGTTGTTTGGCAGTTTTTTTAAACCGAATTTATATTAGAGACAGAGTGTTTAAATGTACAGTTCCACATGGCTCAGTTCATTAGGGAGCAGAGTTTGTGAGGCCAGTCTTCAGAAACCACATGATCCAAACTGAGCCAAACGTCTGTGACTACTTTCGATCAAAGGTTCAGGCTTCACTTATTGTAGCTACAGGAATGCCAACGAGTCTACACATTTTGCCCGCGGCTCTGTTTTCTTCATACCCAAAACACACTTTGGCTTAGTCCTTTCTTATGAAAAAAATTCATGGATCATTTATACTGCATGCCTGTAATGACGCCCCTGTATCATCCTTTTTTCTAGACACAAGGAAAAAGGAAATATGATTGGGACAAGAAAACCAAATAAACTCACTGCAGATGAGCTGGTACCAACCCAAAGCTATGGCGACATCAGTCATGCATTTTAGAATAGAATTATGTAATGATACGGGTCAGAGAAATATAATACAGTTACAACCACCCTCATGTACAGCAAATCTTGAGAAGTGAAGAACTTAATGGTGTCATTATAATTACTTTTGGATTACGATTGCCTATTAATTTGATGATGACAGTTTAAATCTTTATGAACACGTTTTGATAACATCTATTAAAAATAAAACCCCACCACTATGTCAAGTGACTCTGTATTTGAAAAATCCTGAGTAGAAGGCGAGGAGGCAGGAAGGGAGAACAATAAGTAGAAAGAAATATTCCAGTTTTTTAAAAGTGTATTTCTGAGCAAAAGTGTATTTCTCACCAATTCTGAGCATGGGCACATTTTTTTAATTACAGAACATGGAAAGAGTTCCAAGCATTAGCAGAGTGTTTGTGGGTGCAATCTATTGGCAGACTGAGTGCAGTAAAGGACACAACTGTAGGATTAACTCTGGAATCAGATGAAGGGATGGAATCCTGGCCTTAAAGGCTACCTCATCAGAGCATCTGAGGCTGATACCTTAAAAGATACAGGGCCCAACAGCCCAGGGTCTGCTCCAGATTCAGCACAAAGGACAGAGGGTCTCATTGTCGGGGATCTGGTTAGAACAGGGCTAGGGGATTTTGTTTGAAGTTGTGTTTGCAGAGCAAGGCTATGGCTTTGCACATACACCGTATCTATAGAGAGTAGGTTTAGGAAGGACTAATAGAAGATACGTGGGGTGTCTGGATGCTGCTGGGTTGACTGAAACTCAAGTGGTTCAAATCCACCCACCTAGGGATGCCTCAAAAGAAAGATCTGAGGACATCCTGGCCCACCAAGCCCCAAGGATGATATTCCTGCTCAGAGCAGACAACACACAGAGAGGCTCATACATGACGTCCCTCACTAAACTGTAGTGCTGCAGGGGACAACACTAGAGACACAGTGCAGGAATAGTGCACAATCTGACCCCATCACACTGGGGCGAAACACTAAGGACATGCAACAGAGCAGCAAGGAGAACAAAGTCATGAAATCCCTGTGGTATACCCAAAAAATAGACTTTGGAGACAGAGTGTGGCACCCCATCAGACTCGACTGGAAAACACTCATAAAGACCAAAAAAACAGACCTTGACATATGTGGGATTAATTGAAGGGCGGAGAGATGAACGTCTCCATGAGCCTCCCCTTTCCAGTTCTGGATCTCTTGCTTTCTGATGACTGGACCAGGGTGCAGCTGCCTTAGCCAGTTCCCTGCTTCAGCTGGCAAAACTCACTTCCTGCAAGACATCCCTGAGGAGATGCCACATGGACCTACCCTAATTCAGCCCTGGGTGCTGGAACAGCCATGTGGGGAACCCTGCCAACACTGAGATGCTTACATGCTCACTGATTCAACTTTCCTCCTGCAGTCGGCATCATTGCATATGATTTAGGAGATTGAGGGGGACTTTGGAGATTGGTGTCGAACATATGGGCTAATGTTTGACTTATGGGCTTGGAGAGCACTGAGTTTGGATGCTTTCTTCTGTGGATTTGTTTCCCTAGTTTACCCAGAGTAACACACCAGGATATACCAAAAATAGGCTTTGGAGACAGAGTGTGGCACCCCATCAGACTCAACTGGAAAACACTCATAAAAGGCCAACAAACAGACCTTGAACTATTTATAGGCTTTTCCTTTTTTGTCAGTGGCTTTCATTTTGCTATTCTTACTATGTTCTTGTTTTTGTTGCTTTCGTTTTGTTGATTTTTACTTCCTTTGTTGTTTTATTTGACTTTGCCTGTTTTTTACACTTATTAATGTACCTGCATGTATCTAGGCAGGATCAATAATTTTGAGATGAAAAGAATGAGATCAATGGTTCTGGGGGGATACAGGAGAAGGAGAGGTGGGAGAAATGAAAGGGTGGGGGGGAACCAACCCAGGGACAAGGGAACAACAAGTGAACTAAAATCAATGTAAATAGGGTGTAGGATGACTAGTGGGGTTTAATCATAGGCAATATAGCAGCAAGAAATTACTAAACCTGAATGAAGGCCGTACATAATGGTGGGACAAGAGGAAAGTAAAAGGAAATAGAGAAAGAACCAGGAGGCAAAGGACATTTATAGAGGTCTAAATATAGGCATGTACATATATAAATATATATAATGAGAGGGGAATAGAACTATGTACTCATATCTATATGTTAAAAATTAAGGTTGCAGATGGACATTGGCCCTTGACTCAAGTACTCTCTCAATACAAGAACACTTTGCGAACAATTTGGCACTCTGTGATGCTCACCTTCCCAACCTGATTGCTGAAGACAAAATGGGTGCATAAGCAAATGTAGTGAAGAAAGTGGATGGTGCCCAGCTATCAAAAGATGTAGCATCTGGGGTCTTAAAAGCTTGAAGATAAGCAAGCATCCACCTAGCTGAGAAGCAACAAACCCCACATGGAAAAGCACACCAGTCTGTGATCACCTGGTGTCGATGGGATCCGGTATCAGGCATCTAAGACTCACAACAAAATAATACCCAGTGTGAATGGGAAAGGGGGCGGCATGGAGCGGAGACCCAAGGCCCATCTGTAGACAATTGGACATCCCCTTACAGAGGGGTCACAGGGAAGAGATGAGCCAGTCAGGATACAGTATAGCACCAACAAAACATACTTTTCCTCTAGTTCTTTTATCTATCTATCTATCTATCTATCTATCTATCTATCTATCTATCTATCTATCTATCTATCTATCTATCTATTTTCCCTCTAGTTCTTTGGTGCTTCCTTTCCCCGACTATCCTGACCTCAATTCTACCTTACAAATCGGATTAGACCAGAACATGCACACTGCTACAGATAAGAGCCCGCAACACAGAGGATTGGGGGGAGAAAGGGGGGAATTTATCACAAGGATCAATCTATAACCCCCTCCAAGGGGGATGAAAAATGGAAAAGTGGGCAAGGGATGACAGAGCGCCCTCTCTTGCCTTCCACTAAGCCTGGCTTTACCGGTGATATCAGCTCTAAGGTGGAGACAGGCACAGGCTTCTCCGGGTACCCTTATTCTCATGAAGGCTTTGTCTCCCATGCTCTTATCAGGGCCATTAAGGACTCTTTATTCACACCACTTGAGTACAATTCAGTTTATTTCAGCAGGTTTTATCTACCTCCATTCTCCCATTCTGCTGGTGTAAGCACTTGGCATTAACCTACTCATTCCATCCCCACAAAAACCAGAAATTCTTTTTGCCAGTTCTTGGACTTGATGATAACAGAAACTATAGAAGTGCTCTTTTTTAACTTTTTATTTTTTGAACGTACTATTTGAGTAGTTATTTTCCGGTCAGCATTTGAGAGCTGTCTTAGTTTTTATGATTACCTGCGGTACTTTCTGTTTTCATTATTGAATAGGATTCCATTGGGTAGACAGAATCTCCTACCCGATGCTTCTGTGAAAACTGTTGGGCTTAACAACCCCTCTGAGGAAACAGGATTTCTTTATTTAGTTCCGGGGTTCCTCACGCTTGAGTTACTGAAGTGCTTCAAGGGCGTTTTAATTACATGTTGAAACGCAAGGTGTAGATAGAAAGATTAAGAAAGGAGAGGAGAACATGTAGGGTCAGGCTTAGAGATCTCTTCATTTGAGAGGTGTCTGAGTGCCTGTGAGGGAAATTCTAAAGCTGCCCGCTGAGCTCTCTGAAGTTTTCAGGTGAAGTCCAGATGTTAAAAATATATCAGGGTTAAAGAAACAAAGAAAGAAAGCTCAGAAACAATGACTTTCCGTTTGGAGAACTAAGGAGGCATTACACTTCTAGATTAGCATTCTCATTTTAAATTTGTGAGATCATTATTTAATGCCAACTGTCCTCCAGATCTTACAGATCACAGTGTCCTAAAGCAACGTTGATTCTGAATGTGTCTGTCTAGCCCAAACTTTATCGGAGAAACTCACCATAGCTGTCAAATCGTTTCTGACTCACTGCAGCCCTCCACAGGGTCTCCGTGCCTTTGTCAATCTTCACAGGGCCAGGAAGCCTGCGGTGGATGGGTGGGTGGGTGGGTGTGCATCTGAACTGCGGACAAGGTGGTTAGCCGCCCAATGCTTACCAAACAGCGCCATCTACAGTTGGATAAACTAACTTAGCTACTTTGGGTAATCAGTCCCTAAAGCATCCCTTTAAAATTCATAATTAGTAACAGCATAGAAAAGAGTCCAATGTTGTTGTTTTTAAGGAAGAGAACAAACAAAATATTGTCAAAACTCCAAGCATAACAGATATAATCCTCTTTATAGTGGATGAATTTTCCCCTGTTCAAATTAAAGCAATATCAACAAGAAAGGGTTGTGTGCAAGTACCAGTAATAGGTGCTACAAGGAATGGAAAAATGAGTGGGAGGCAGTTTCCTCTAATAAGAAGTTACGGTTAGGGAGAAAAACAAAGATACAAAGAATCACAAATCAAATGAGGACTGTGCGCGAGGTATCAGAAATCGTACCGCCAAAAGGAAAGACAGACAGCAGAGGAACGATTGTGTAGAGAAGGTGACAATTGCGTTGGTCTTGAAGGCTGGGCAGGATGTGGAAAGGAGACATGGGATCAGAGGAGGGTAGGTCAGATAAGGTAAGCAAGGGCAAAACCGTTGGACTGGCCAATGCTGGGTACATCGGGGAAACGATGATCATACATTTGGGGACTTGCGAAAAACAAAAGTAAAAACTCACTGCCATCAAGTCGATGCCGACTCTTAGGACTGTGAGATCTGGAGATTGGAGCGGTTCACTAACATAGAAAACCCAATCTTCCTCCTGCGGAGAGGTTGGGTCTCAGCTGCTCGGTTGCAGCGCGGCGCTGGTTTGCAGTGTGGCGCAGGTAAGGAAGCACCACTCCACCAGGGCTCCTCAGGCTTGAAGAGAGGAAAATTAGCTTCTTCCTCTTTTAGTCCCAGGACAGCTTCTGCAACAATTTATTGCGTTATTCTGTAATAATCTCTTGTTTATTGTATCTCGATTCCATGTGCCTTAGCCAATGGTGGCGCATACATAACTTCATGATTTTTTTAAAAAGTCATGATTTACTGTTCACATTGAATTAGTGGTAGAAAGCAAACTATGTACATTGAAGTCAGATGCCGTAGAGTTTTAGATGCTGGGGAGAGGAGTTTGGATTTAATTCTATGCCTAATGAAAAGTAAGGAAATCTTGTAGAATGAAGGATGGGGCAAGGGTTGTAAAGTGAGAAAGGGCTCTGTCTCTACAATGTCAGGGGACAAGGTAACAGCAAAACCTGTTTGGAGTCTATTTCTGTTATCTCAGGGAAAGGCTGGAGATGTTTGCAATGGCTTTGAGGAAGTAGATAAGGGAGGAGATCTTGTCTGAAATGTGAAAGCAGCAAGCAACCAGTTGTCAGATTGAGTGTGGGAAGAAACTAAAAGGAAGTGTGAAAACACAAACAGATAAATGAGCTTGATAGCATGATCACATGAGCGATGCTTTAATGAACGGAAGCCTACAAGTCAAGAGATGGTGAGCAAAATGCAGCACCCTCAGATGCAGGTGAGCCAAGGGGTGCTCAGGAAATTCTCAATGTAGGAAATAGAAAGCCAAGACCATGTGTTGTGCTCATTTCCCATGAACTGAACTCTGCTGTATGATCCGACTCATAGATCCTATAAGTCAGAGTAGAATTACTCTTTGGGTTTCTGAGACTTTAAATCTTTTTTTGATCAACAGTTTTATTGGCACTTCATCCACCTATCATCCAATCAATAGTTCAAGCATCTCAAGAAGAGTTGTACAATCATTACCACAGTCTATTTTAGTAGGACTTTAAATCTTTACAGAAGCCGACAGCCTCATTTTTCTCTGACAGAGCAGCTAGTGGGTTTGAGCTACTGGCTTTGTGAACTACTGCCCAAGGTGTAACGCACCCTGACACGCCTGACTGCTCATGTCCCAGTACAAAGCTGCTCCCAAGGTGAAGCTTTCTGTTCCCATGAAGATTTACAGTTTCAGAAACCCGCTATGATTCCAAATGAGCTCGAGAGTAGTCGGTTCCGTTTTGGTTTGGGTTTATAGCCCCAGTTTCTAGTTCAGTGTCAGGCAGACATGATCAGTCCAGGAAGGAGGAGGAACCTAGGGATTGGGGAGCAATCCGCAGCATGGGCTCTGCAGTGAAATCAAGAGAGTGAAAGAGGAAGCAGAAAAGCAAGGTCTAAGAACGAATCTGGGCTAATTGACTTTGACTTAGCTGCTGGTAAATTAGGTGGCACAGAACTGACTCTCCTCAAAACGAATAGATTTTTAAAAATTAATAGAGTAAATTCTATCTCGATATCTTTAAGAAAAATGGCAGGCACTTTGGGAACCACACTCAGGAAGTGTTATCTTATCAAACAGCAGCACCTAGAGACCAGTTCCAAACACGACAGGGAGACTTTCAGTGCGTTTCCCACTGAGGATCATGCAGCTCTCAGGGTAAGAAGGAAATGTATAGCAACGGACTGATAGTAGTACAAAGGAGGGAAAGGGAGTCTGGTGAAGCAGTGGTTAAGTGCTTGGCTGCTAACTGAAAGGTCCATGGTTCAAACCCACCAGCTGCTCTGCAGGAGCAAGATGGTGCACCTTGAGTTCATAAAGATTACAGCCATGGTAACCCTCTAGGGGCAGGTCTACCCTGTTCTGTAGGGTCACTGTGAGTCAGATTCTAATATGCATATAAACAAAAACCCAACCAATTGTAGTAGTTGATTCTGACCCATGGGGATCCCGAATGTGTCAGAGTAGAACTGTACTCTAGGATTTTCAATGTCTGATTTGGGGAAGTCGATTGCCAAGTGAAAAGCACTCAGCTATATGCTTATCTCCTTTGATAAAGTGAGATAGACCTTGTTTTTCTTTGTTTTAACTTATTATTAATAGGGAGTTAATACATATATCAAATCATGTCATATCATAGTTCAATCATGTTAAGCAGAATTGTACAATTGCTACCACAGTCAGATTCCAAACTTTCTTTTTCTTCCTGGATTCCTTAGCATTATATCCCTTTTACCACCCCCACTCCCCTTCCCCCTCCACCCTTCCCAACACTCCCCACTGAACCACCCCACCCACCACAAATCCTCATTCCACTTGCTATCCCCCTAGGTTCATCAATCCTGAGTTTCATATACCAAAACACAGAAAAACATATAACACAACTTCAAGAGGTTGACCTTCAATGACACAGCACTTCTGAGATACAGCCTAATATAAACAAACAAAACAATCCAAAAATACAGAAAATGTTGAAAACGAAATCAGGTCCAGTATACATCACAGGTGGGCTCAACTGGCAAGGTTTTAAGACAAGATTTATGTCTTTGACCTTCTATACTCATCTCTCTAACGCACTATTTAGTAAGACCCCTCAACTGTGGGTAGAGGGAGTTCCCTGGAGGTTTATTTCCTATGTAGTTCCCACAAATGAGTCTCGGGCTCCCACTGTGTGGTAGTTACATAATCTGTTGTCCATTTGAGACTATTAAAAGTGAAGGGTGGAGTTTAGCCTGTCAATTAGGTAGTAGCTTGATGACCTCATTTGGAGGCACTGAGGAGATAAATAGCTCACTGGAGGAGGGATGTATGCTCACTCCCTGAAAGACATTCCTGCTGACAAGACACATGGAGATACATACACTAGTGCCTTGGTGCTGGAGGAGCCACATGGAGACCCACGCCAGCACTAAGATGCTTCCAACGCCACTGGATCCATAAGACTTTCCACCACTGGCCTGTGATCTTCATGTGTTGCGTGAGTAGGTTGCATGTGTAGTAGAATCTGAAGAGGAATTTACATCCTGGTACTAGACATATGGGCTAATACTGGAATTATGGGCTTGATTGGGACTGGGCTTGGAGGTTTTCTTAATGTACAATTACTCTTTATGTAAAACTCTTTCCTATACACATATAAGTGTCTATGAATTTGTTTCTCTAGTCTACCTAGACTAATACACACTGTCATCCATAGTATCTGCAAACCAGATTATCACAATTTAGGTTCTGATACTATTCCCTCCTACTATTCAGAATTACACGATTTATAATCTTTCAGTGACTGATGGTGGGCTTCTTCCATGTGGACTTAATTGACATCTCACTTAGGTGGCTGCTTGTTTGGAGCAAACCTTTAAGTCCCCAGACACTATTTTATCTGATAGCTGGGCAACATCTAATTTCTTCCCCACCTTTTGCTATAGCATCCTTATCTTTGGTGTTCCCTTCCTCAGGGTGAGTATTGAGCAGGGCCATGATGTAAGAACTAATTTTGCTTAAGTTGAACCTAGGGCTTGATCTATGGTTTTTAAAATTATTATTAATTGGGAATATATATGTATAACATATTCCATAGTTCGATCACATCAAGCAGAATTGTGCAATTGCTTCCACAATCCATTTTTAAACATGCCTTTTCTTCTTGGACTCCTTGGCATCGTCTCTCTTTTTCGAATCAGGTTAAGCTTGAGGTGGAGAAGGTTGTCGAGCGGGGCTGCCAGCGTGGCTGAGTGCAGCCCAGTGCATGGGCAGCCACCATGGGAGAAAGAAGTGCTTTCTGAACGAATTTTACCCCATCCTTCAGCAGATACCCTCGGCCCCTGAAATGGCAGGTCTTAAGAAGTGCCAAAGAGAAGAAAAGGGATAACTCATTGCAACCCATCACCACTACAAGAAACATCAACCACCACAACAACAGTTTCAAGGAGGGCTAAGCAGTTTTGTACGTGCATGTGCACATTCTTGAACACACACACACACATACACTTTCCCTCTCTAATGTCAGCTGGAAAATTAATTAATCCCGTGCCAATCCCTCTGTTGCTTTCCACTTGGATTCTTGTTACTTTTCCCAAAGATTAGCCTTTGCAAATCTTTCCCACTCTTGCCCTCTGACCTCTTACCCTGCTATTCACAGGCGACTTCAGCTTACTGTGACCTCTGTCGGCTTACTTCTTCTCTGTATTTACCTACATCTTTTACATGCTCCATTAGCTTCAGGGCGGGGATTAGCCATCTCCCACCTTTGTCTTCTAAGGAGGAACGTTATTGTTGTGTTCTGTCGATTTTAACTCATAGGAACTCTACAGGACAGGTAGAAGCGCCCAGAGGGCTTCTGAACTGTAAAGATTTACAGCTTCGGGAAACCCTCTATAGGGTCACTGGGAGTGGTAATGGACTCCATGAGCAGTGGGCTGGGGGTAGTTTTTACAGAAGCAGGCTGCCGCATCTTTCTTACACTGAGTGACTGAATGGTTTGGCCTACCAAGGGCTTAACCACTGTGACCCCAGGGTTCCTTAAAGAGGAAAGTAGCATCATTTCCTATAATAATCATTGGAATCAGACAGAACAGACCTTCAATCCTGACTCATCTCCTAAGATCATCGGAAATATGTGTTTTCCAATGGTCTTAGGTGTCCCCTGTGAAAGGGTCGTTCAATCCCCACAGGGTTCGCGACCCACAGGTTGAGAACCGCTGGCCTAGAGGAAAGGCTAGAGGCGGACTGTGAGGCAGGAGAAGCAAAACGATTTGTTACTTTCTTTTCGCTTCTTCCCCGGCAGTAGCCGTTCCTCTAGTTCTAGCAGCAACACTTGCTGTTTATTTCAAATACTTTGAGCACCAGCCTCACCCTTCCCCTTCAGAGTCACCCAGCCGGGCCTCTCCTCAGAGCACCAGGTCCCAGCCCAAAGTGCCCTTTCTCGGAGTTCAGAGACACAGGTTCCTAGTGGGAAGTGCTGCCTACTTAGAGATCTGAGTTCGAACCTAGGGGTCTCCTTTTCCAAACTTCTAAGGTTTACTAACTCCAGTCGCTTCCCTTTCAGCCCTGTGCTTTAGTGCGGTCGCTGTTTGCTGAAGTCACTGCCTTCATATGCTTTCATGGTCAACTCACGGCGCCCCGTGTGCACCAAGGCATAACCGGGCTCCCTCGGGTTATCAATGGCTGTTCTAGCACAAGGAAAGTTCAAGCTTTCCTTCCAAGGAGCATCTGGGTGGACTAGGCCCTCCAATCTTCCAGTTATTCGTGGAGTGTACCACCCAGGATTATTTGGAGTTCCTCCATCACTAGTTAATAATTCTTTGTATTTTTATTGCTCTGACAATGATACAAAACAAACAAATGCACTGTCATTGAGACAGTGCCAACTCATAGCAACCCTATAGGACAGGGTAGAACTGCCCCCTGTGGGTTTCCAAGACTGTAATTCTTTATGGGAGTAAAGAGTCTCATTTTCCTCCTGAAGAGTGGCTGGTAGTTTCCACCTGCCGACCTTGAGAATCACAGCCCAGTGTGTCACCCACGATGGCACCAGGGTTTCTTACAGCAATAATTGCAGTTACTTTTTGTGAGAGATTGGTGCTGCCATTTAACCTTTCGTCTCAGAATATTAAAATCGCCTCCAGAGTAGACCCGAGGCATCAAAAGCAGTATTCTGCCTAGCCTTAGACAGATACACCTGCCGGCACATGGTGAATGAAGTATTATCATTTTCCTAGTTTTGCTGATAAGGATATTAAAACCCGGAGAGGTCAAATGTCTGACCTAAGATCACACAGCTCAAGAGTGACAGACCTAGCCTCCAAAATGCGATGTTTTTTTCTTTGGAAACGGTCCAGACATGGAGTGTGCGATTTCTATGGCCTTGTAGATAGGACTAATTGCAAGCAGCACTTCTCACTAGGCTTGCTGGAGGAGCTCACAGGTGGAACAATCTCCTCTGATTGGGTGGCCACTGCCCAGGTCTGGTGACCGTGAAGTGGGAGATATCGGGCAAATAGTCGAATTGGGCTCATTTATTTTGTGTGGTTTCTGTATGTGTTGGGGTTCACCGGACAAGTTAAAAATGGAGTGTGTTCTCATATGTTCTGAGATGCTAAGATTTACTTTAATGCTTTAATGATCCTTACTTACCTTTTTTGAAAATATTTTATTAGGGGCTCATACAACTCTTATCACAATCCATAAATATATCAGTTGTGTAAAGCACATTTGTACATTCATTGCCCTCATCATTCTCAAAACATTTGCTCTCCACTAAAGGCCCTGGCATTAGGTCCTCATTTTTCCCCCTACCTCCCCATTCCCCCACCTTCATGAACCCTTGACAATTTATGTCATTGTTATTTGATCATATCTTACACTGTCCAACACCTCCCTTCACCCACTTTTCTGTTGTCTGTCTCCCAGGGAGGAGGTTATATGTAGATCCTTGTAATTTGGTTCCCGCTTTCTTCCCCACCCTCCCTCCACCCTCTTGGTATCACCACTCTTACCACTGGTCCTGAAGGGATCACCCTCCCTGGATTCCCTGTGTTTCCAATTTTAACCTGTACCAGTGTACATCCTCTGGTCTAGCCAGATTTGTAAGGTAGAATTGGTATCACGATAGTGGGGGTCAGGGAGGAAGCATTTAGGAAGTAGAGGAAAGTTGTATGTTTCATCGTTGCTACACTGCACCCTGTCTGGCTTGCCTCCTTCCCGTGACCCTTCTGTATGTCCAATTGCCTACAGCTGGGCTTTGGGGCTCCACTCTGCACTTCCCCTCATTCACAATGATATGGTTGTTTTGTTCTTTGATGCCTGATACCTCATCCCTTCGACACCTCGCGATGGCACATGCTGGTGTGCCTCTCCTTGTAGGCTTTGTTGCTTCTCAGCTAGATGGCCCCTTCCTTGCCTTTCTATGAGCAACTCTGTAGCACTTTGAAGAGCTGTGAGCTGGTGGTGACTGTTTCATGGGCATCCAAACACGGCAACAATTCCCATCAACGCATCATTCTCTGGCCCTGGAATGTTCACCCTTTGTGCATTCACACGAGAATCCCTTACATGCAAAAACAGGAGGATGTCCCTGACTTGCCTAAAAACCTTTCCAAGGTTTCCTCGCCATAGTTTCTAGGCCTTTTCTACCTATTCTAAACCATCAGGCACAGCTGCTTATTGCCTAGACGTGCAAACTTACCCCCGATGATTCATCTACTCTCCCAGTCCTGACATCATTACTAACAGTGTCCACAGCCGTGTTCAAAGGCATGCCGCCTTGATAATAAATGACATGATCACTCTACTTCCTGCTCCCTAGCTTCAGCCAAGCTAGTCTTCCTTCATGTCCTCCTTTTACCCTGCAGGACCTTAGCGAGGCTGCCCCTTCAGCTTGCAATGGCCACCTGACATCTACAGCTAACAACCCCAGCGGGACCACAGTCCATATACCCTGATTTCAACAGCCTGGTGCAAATTCCCTCCTCACCGGAAGGGTCAAGCACAAACGCATGTCATTACGATTCTGTAAGTACTTCCCTCTATGAAGCATCCCCTGTCCCTCTGTGATCAGCCACTGAGAATATTTGCACTGTCTACTCTCTTCAAGGGCGCCTAGCCAAGGGCCAGGAAGAAATTGGTCTGCCCACCACTCACCAGGCCATGCCCATGATGGCATCCTACAAAGGATGTGCCTTTTTTCCATTCATTCAAAGTTACCTCAGTGGCTGGTGGAGAAGCTCTAATTAGGGCCCCTGCATCTTATGACATTTAATCCTTAATTGCCTATGCTTCCTAAAAGTCAATCATGATCCATGTGCATCAGAATCTCCTGGGTCACTTATGTCAAGAATAATTCCCTGGACCTACTTCTAGATTAAAACCTCTGTGTGTGGGGACCAGGAATCTGTCCTTGTAGCAAGTCCTCTCGGCAATCCCGATGCACAAATAGAACTGGAATCCAATCGCAATAGTCATTTGTGCCCCAATTTTCTTTTTAATTGTTACAGATCTAAATATATAAATACACCCATCTTTGCCAGCTTAACATTTCCTTCAGGCACAAGTCGGTGATCTGATTGCATTAAGCATGTGGTGCTGCCATCACGTGTGTGTGGCTAAGTGTCCCAACATCTAAAGAAATATGCAAGGCTGCCTCAACATTGCCTCCCCTTTTCCCTCTCTCCCACCCCAGTAACGACTATAAAACTTTGGTCTCTATGTTGTAAGGTGCTGTCAAGTCAATTTCAACTCATGGCACCCCCATGTAACAGGCAGAATGGTCCAATAGGGTTTCCATGGATGTCGTCTTTTTGGAAGCAGGCTTTTCTCTGAAAAAGCCATGGGTGGGCCCCAAACCACTAACCTTTTGATTAGCAGCTGAGTGTCTAACCCTTTGTCTCTGGGTCTCCTTTACATTTTCTTATTCTAGATAGTTCATGTAAATGAGATTATACATAATAGGCCCCTTTACGAGTAACTTATTGTGCTCAACATGATGTTTTCAAGGTCTCTCTGTGTTGTAGCACGTATGAGGACTTCATTTCTCTTTATGGCCGAGCAATATTCTCCTGACTGCATGTACACGCACATTTCATCGATCCACTCCCATGCTGATGGACACTCAGTTTGCTCCCACCTTTTGGCTGTTGTTGAAGTGTCCATCAGTGCACATTGATGCACATGTTATTACCCTGTTTTCTGACACTGTCATTTGACCTTCTGAGCATATAAGACCTACTTCCCCAACTAGAACATGGCTCTTTGAGGTAGGGATTGCATGTGTAGTACTTATTACCACTGAGTCTCTACCATAAAGTCAGGCATTATGGAATGCATAAATTACAAGGAGCATAATTCTTCAACAAGGAAAGTCCCCACCGAACAAATGCTGATCGAGCACTGACTGAGGGCGCATAGTGATGGGGAGTAAGGTGACGAGCCTTGTCGACATGATAGATACCATCTGGGACTCCAGACAAGTCACTGGGCCATGACAATAGGGTGTGGCCGTACAGAGGGGAGAAATGAGGGGTAAGGAGTACCTCAGAGAAGCACCTTTCTGAGACTTGAGGCTGATGGGTGCTTCGCAGAGGTGTCATGGGGGAGCCTATAGGGAAAATAGAAGAAAGCATTTTCCAGACGGAAGAGACGTGTTCAGTACCCTACAGGGCAGAGAGAACCTCCTTTGTTAGGGGAGGCTGAAAAACGAGATGATGTTGGTGAGATAACAGAAGCCAGGTCATGAAGGACCTTGTGTGCTGTGGAGGGAGGTGGATTTAACCTTGCTCCAGATGTAAATGCCCTTCAAACACGTCAGACCTTCAATGTAGGGGCTTGTTTGGAAACATAAGGCCGAAATCCCATACTTTAAAGCTCCTTGATTCTTCCTCTCGGGGTTAAAGGAAGAACATTTCCCTCCAGGGGGAATATTAGAAAGGTAAGTCTCCAGGATGTCATTTTTCTTCCCTTAATGCTCAACAACGAAAACAGAAACTCACTGCCATTGAGTTGATGCCAATGCACAGCCACCCAATGAGACAGGGTAGAACTGCCACTGTGGGTTTCTGAACTTTTAAACCTTTATGGTAGCAGATGACCTCACCTTTCTTCATCAATGTAACCAGTGGGTTTGAACTGCTGACCTTGGGGTTAGCAACCCAGTTCTTATCTCACTATGCCACCAGGGATACATGCTGTAGAGTGGCAGGTGAGATATGGAATTCCAGGTGCAGGTAGAAAAGGGAAATTTTTCTTAGGTTCCATATTAGAAAACATTACCAAATAAATGACATGTTATGATTATATAAAAGAATATCCCTATTTTAGGAGACCATTACTAAAATATGTAGGGGTAAATTTTCATGGTATCTGCAAATAACATTTAACTAGATAGACATAGATAGCTACTTGGGCTAGCAAGATAGATAGATAGATAGATAGATAGATAGATAGATAGATAGATAGATAGATAGATAGATAGATAGACAGACAGACATACACACAGCCCTGTGGGCATAGTCGATTACATGTTGGGCTGCTAATTGGAAAGTCAGCAATTTGAATCCACCAGTTGCTTCTTCCAAGGAAGACGTGGTTGTCTGCTCCCATAAAGACTTATGGCCTTGGAACCCCCAGAAAAGATTTCTACTTCTGTCTTAACGGTCACTACGTGTCGGAATGGATTTGATGGTTATGGGATACACACACATGTGTGTGTACAGATCAACAACAAATAACAACTAATTGCTGTTGAGCATGGCTTCTCAGAGCAGTGCTGTGCGCCATTAAGTTTCCATGGCCTTGATCTTTTGGAAGCATTTCCCCAGCTGTTTCTTATGAGGTGACTCTGGGGAAGTTTAAATTGTCAGTCTTAGCAGTCAAGCACTGAACTTAAAAATTTTTGTGAACAGTTTTATTGCTCTATAACTCACATACCATACAGTTCAATGATGTAAACAGATTAAAGAGTTGTATAATCATCACCACAAACTATTTTAGAGCAATTTCTTCATTTTTGAGCTCATTATTATGTTTCTCATGTCCCTGGCATCCCCTGTCCTACCCCTAAGAAACTATTAAACCAATTATGATCTCTATAGATTTACCTATCCTAGATTTCATATCAAGTAAAGCATACCAAAGGAGGATAGGGAACCAACCCAACAACAATAATAAAATAAAGCACAGAATATCTTCAACCAAAGAAAGCAGAAAATAATAAAAACTTGAACAAAATTTAAATGGATCAAAAAGGAGAACAAATTCTATGTTAAATTTTAACCTAACTCCATCTGCATTAATTCACATCCCAATGCACTCTGTCAATGGTCAGAGGGCATTCACTCGAGGTTTAATCCACACGGGGAGCTCTGCAAATGGATTTGGGGCTTTCACTGTCATCCAAAGTCTTCCGCAAACCAGATGTTCAGAATGCCCTTCCCTTCTCTAGCCCTGGATTTTATTATTTAAAATCCTTGGATCATCCAAGCAAGTATATTTCTTCCATGTGGACTTAGCTGACACCTCCCTTAGATGGCTACTTGCTTTACAATAAGCCTTTAAGACCCCAGGTTGCTATGCTTTCTGATGTCTGGGCATCATATGATTTTTTTCACCACACTTTGCTATAGCACTCATCTTCGGTGATCTCTCCATGAGGGCATGCATTGCGTAGGGCCACATCATAAGAACTTACTGTCCTTAGATAGGGTTACAATTAAATCACTTAACTTTCTTCACTGAACTTTTGACACATTTTATTGACTGCCACTCACAACCTGCATCTTGGGGTTTTTCTAAAAGACCTTGCAAATATGTTTTGAAATTGAAAAGTACCATTCATTCTCTTCTTCAGACTAAAAACACACTTTCCAACAGACTAAATGATTGTTTTGCACATTCTGCAAGATTCTGTTGCTCCTCTGGGTTGGAAAATGATTTATACAAAAAAGGTAGTCAGCATTATATTTGAAAATATTATACATGGGCATCCTATCATTCTTCATGGTTTACCTTCCTCGGGATTTTGGTTTTAAACTGTCAGCTGAATTTCCATCTCAGGCACTCATGATGTATGCTGCCTTAAATAATTCATAACGTAGCTCTATTACCTGTTCTTGCTATATCCTCTGCTTCAGAGATTTATAAAATGTGTTTTCAAATGATTGCATGAGGGCTTAAGAAATATAGGTGGAAAAATAAATATAGGGAAAGTGTCTTTAGAGAATAGAGAAAGAAAAATATTTATAGCCAATGATTAAGATAAATGATGTAAGGAGGGGTGTGCGTGTAGAAGGAAGGCCGCATGTTTGAGTAGAGTGTTTACTCTGAGCGTCAACAGCTGGCGATGCATATTATATATACCCTTCAGGAAAACACGGCCTGGTCAGAAACCTTTCAATCTCCTTCTCTCCTACCATCTATTTCTTCTGTGAGCATATTTGGCAATTTCCATTTAAAAAAAAAAGCAGATGACTCCTTTTAACAAGATTTTATCACACATAATTCTCTCCAGATATGTTCTTCTGATGGAAACCAATGTACATTTCAGTGCAATGAAATAGATCAGTGCCTCTCAAACTCTTTGAACTTGACCAAGACAAAGAAATACATTTTCTATGGAGACCTAGTTTACATATTCATCAATATAACTGAAACAAAGACTTCATGAAAATGCCCATCTTTACTACCTGTACTCTGATACTTTTACTTCACCTCATCTCTTGAATTGATGTTTGAGATGTAACATCAACCTATTTAGTCTATTTAACCAATTTACTCCTTACTGGGTCCAAACTCTGAGGACAAGGAGCTCTGAAAAAGATGACAACCTTTCAGATGCATCTTTCTAACAAAAAAGAAATACTGCAATGGAAAGGAAGGGGCCACTTTTCGTTCCTTCGCTTCCTAGAGCTTTAGATAAAGAGCTATTGGGGATGATTCCACATGAAACCTCCTAGAACTATGCCATTCTGTCTGCCACTTCCCACTGCCCTCGAGTCAGGTCAAACTCAGCAACCCCACCGGACAGGGGAAGGCACCCCCGTAATGTTTCTAAGGCTATAAATCTTTACACAAGAAAACGGGTATTTTTTCATCCAATGAAATTCTGGTGAGTTCAAACCAACTGAGCACATAACCACTGTGCTAGTGGAGCTCTTTGCTTGACACATAGGAAGTGCATAGTAAATGTTCATTGAACAACAATACAGGCAGTAACAGCAGTACATTTTGGTGCTCACAGCATCAATCCTGAGAGTCTGCTCCATTTTGGTTCTTAGAGTCCTCTTTGCCTCCATTGTTACATACTGCAATAGACAGTAGTATTGTTCTAGTCTTCTTTTTGCTTCTTCACATAAACAAGGATCAATGAACTGAGTTTTAAAATAATACAAGTCAAAGGCTTATTTCTTCTTTTTTGCAAAATAAGAAAGGATTATCATCTCCCATTTCAATGGTAGAATCTATGTGTTTGATGTAAGGAATAGGTGATCTGCTTCTAAGGGATTAGCCACTGAAAAGCTTATAAATAGCAGTGCTACCTTGTCTGATATGGTACCTGAAGATGAGCCCCTCCGGGTGGAAGGCAGTGGGGAAGAGCTGCCGCCTCTAAGTAGAATCAACTAGAAAGATGTGGATGGAATAAACTTTTCAGGAGTTCATTTGCTGATGGGGCATGATTCAGAATGAGAAGAAATGGTTTCAAACACTCATTAATAATCAGAACATGAAATTAAGAAACACATCTCTAGGACAATTGGAAATTCTCAAAAAATGAACTGGAACACATTCAGATCACTGTCCTAGGCATTCGTAAGCTGAAATGGATGGTATTGGCCACTTTGAATCAGATCATCATACTGTGGTGGGAAGGAGAAATTCAGGAGTAATGACATTGCATTCTCCATTAGAAAGAACATTTCAAGATCTATCTTGAAGTACAATGTTGTACATGGTAGAATAATATCTACACACCTACAAGAAAGACCTCTTACTATTCAGGCATATGCACTATTCACTAAACTTAGTGATAAAAAATTAAAATTGAAGAATTCTACTCATTTCTTCTGTCTGAAATGATCGAACGTGCAATACAAATGCACTGATAATTACTGGTGATTGGAATGAGAAAGTTGGAAACAATGAAGAAGGATCAGTAGTTGGAAAATATGGTTTGGGTTATAGAAACAAAGTTGGAAATTGAATAATGGAATCTTGCAAGACCAATGATGACTTCATCATACATATCTTTTTCAACAACATAAATGGTGACAATACATTTGAACTTTGCCAAATGGAATACACAGGGATCAAATTCACTACCTCTGTGGGAGGCACAAATACCCACACTAATGGCTGCCGTCAGAAAGATACGATCCGCCCCTTGTTCCCAATTCCATCCCAGTGACCAGACGTATGGCCATCCCCAACTCTCAACCACATAGTGTCCAGTGGTCCTCTCCCTTCCCCATCACTCCACCACTACCCCACACATAACCCCTGATCTTCCTGAGTTCAGAGGCAGGTAGATCCTCATAGGTCCTCATAGATGAAGTACCAAATACATGTCCCCCCCACCCCACATTTAGAGGGGCATCAGCTCTGTCTGCCTCCCCTGGCCAGCAGGACCATCAGTGCTGGATGGGTACCTATACTTTACTACGTCCTGAGTGAGCAAGAATTCCTTCTCTTGTTTTGTTTTGTTTACTTTAAAAAGAGATTCTTTTTTTAAATCGCTTTACTAGGGGCTCATTCATTTGTACATCCATTGGCCTCATCATTCTCAAAACATTTGCTCTCCACCTAAGCCCCTGGCATCAGTTCCTCATTTTTCCCCTCCCTCCCTGCTTTCCCCTCCTTCATGAACCCTTGATAATTTATAAATTATTATTTTGTCATAGCTTGCCCTGCCGATGTCTTCCTTCACCCTCTTTGCTTGTTGTCCAACCCCCAGGGAGGAGGTAACATGTAGATCCTTGTACTCGGTTCCCCCTTTCCAACCCACCCTCCCTCTACCCTCCCAGTATCGCCACTCACACCACTGGTCCTGAAGGGATCATCCACCCTGGATTCCCTGCATTTCCAGTTCCTATCTGTGCCAGTGTACATCCTCTGGTCTAGCCGGATTTGTAAGGTAGAATTGGGATCATGATAGTCGGGGAGGAGGAAGCATTTAGGAACTAGAGAAAAGTTGTATGTTTCATTGTTGCTATATCGCACCCTGGCTGGCTCTTCTCTTGTAAGGGATGTCCAGTGGCCTACAAATGGGCTTTGGGTCTCCACTCTTCAGTCCTCACTTCATTCACTATGATAAAAAATTTTGTTCTGATGATGCCCAATACCTGATCTCTTCGACACCTCATGATTGCACAGGCTGGTGTGCTTCTTCCATGTGGACTTTGTTGCTTCTGAGATAGATGGCCGCTTGTTTACCTTCAAGCCTTTAAGACCCCAGACTCTATATCTTTTTTTTTTTTACTCTATATCTTTTGATAGCCAGGCACCATCAGCTTTCTTCGCCACCTTTGCTTATGCACCCATTTGTCTTCAGCGATCATATCATGGACATGAGCACACAATGATATGATTTCTTGTTCTGTGATGCCTGATAACTGATCCCTTCAGCACCTCGTGATTGCACAGGCTGGTGTGCTTCATCCATGAGGGCTTTGATGCTTCTGAGCTAGATGGCAGTTTGTTTACCTTCAAGCCTTTAAGACACCAGACACTCTATCTTTTGATAGCCGGGCACCATCAGCTTTCTTCATCACATATGCGTATTCACCCACTTTATCTTCAGAGGTTGTGTCGGGAAGGTGAGTATCATAGAATGCCAATTTAATAGAAGAAAGTATTCTTGCATTGAGGGAGTACTTGAGTAGAGGCCCGATGTCCTTCTGCTACCTTAATACTAAACCTATAAATATATGCACATAGATCTATTTCCCATCCTTATATATAAATATATTTGCATATGTACATGTCTTTATTTAGACCTCTATTAATGCCCTTTGCCTCCCAGCTCTTTCCTCTCTTTCCTTTAACTTTCCTCTTGTCCCACTATCATGCTCAGTCTTCATTTGGGTTTCAGTAATTCCTCTTGGTTACATTACCCTTGATTACGCCCTACCAGGCCTTCTACACCATCCTCACCACCGATTTGGATCATTTGTTGTACCCTTGTCCCTGGGTTTGTTAACACCACTACCTTTCCCCCCACCTCCCCCTCTCCCATGTCCCCCTGGAACTGTTGTCCCGTTGTTTTCTCCTCCAGATAGTTCATCCAACCTATCTTATTTAGAGAGACCTGTGGAGATAGTAACATGCACACAAACAAGACAGAGCAAAGCCAATCAACAATATACAATAAAACAACAACAAACTAATAATCAAAAAAACACACAATAAGAAAAAAAGCTTGTAGTTAGTTCAAGGACTGTTTGTTGGCCTTTGGGAGTGTTTTCCAGTCCAGTCTGTTGGGGCACCACGCCCTGGCCCCAAAGTCTACCTTCAGCATTCCCTGGGGACCTCACTGTTCCATTCCCTTGTTGTTCTGTTGCACCCCCTTGGTGTTTTGCCTCGGTGTGGCAGGATCAGATCAGGCGCAATCCCCACACTGTGTCTCCGGTGTAGTCCCCAGTGGGGCTATGGGTCAGTGAGGGGTATCATGTCTCATAATGGGACTGGCCATGTGGTCCTCTCTGTGGATAGGCTGCTCTAATTGGGAACATCGTTCTCCAGGCCTGGTGTGCCAGTATGTGCTCCACTCTCTCCTCCTCCCCCTTCATCTGCTCCTGTGTGCTCCAATCAGATATGTCCTACTCCTGGAGCTGCAGAGTCAGTACCATCCCTTGAAATAAATTCTTCTGGGGGTAGGGGTAGGTGTACACATAGTAGTTGGGATGGGGGCGGCCCCTCAGACCTCTCCACTGGTTCCCTACTCCACGCCAGCATGTTGCATTCACATCATAGAGCACTGGGTTGAAATCTGGTCCCTCTATTCTTGTGGAGATATAAACAATACCCTCCCCTTGGGTGGGTTGGTGCTCTGCTGTGCCCCTGCTACTGATTTCCTTATTATTATTATTTTTCCTTTCCCCACCTCCTTTTTAGTTGTCTACCATGTGTTTCCCTGTATTTGGTCTGGTCCCTGCCATATTACCTGGTCCTCACCCCAGGAATATTTGTACACAGTAGTTTTCCCTATGCCCCTTTTGCATTTTTATTTTTTTAAAGCTTATCTCAGCAGACTCATGTTGTACTTATCCTTTTGTGCTTGGCTTACTTTGCTTAGCATGATTTCCTCCAGTTCTTCTCATGTAGCGATGTGCTTCCTACGCTCATCACTGCTTTTTAGTGATGCGTAGTACTTGATTGTATGTGTATACCACAGTTTTTTAATCCATTCTGCAGTTGATGGAAATTTGGGTTGTTTCTAATTCCTTGCAATTGTGAACTGTGCCACAATGAACATTAGAGCACAGATGTCTAGCGTTGGTTTGTTTCTTGCCTCTTTGGGTATATGCTCAGTAGGGGGATTGCTGGATTGTATAGTAACTCGATTTCCATCTCTTTTAGATATTGCCAGATTGATTTCCGTAGTGGCTGTACATAATTACAGGCCCACCAGCAATGGATGAGAGTTCCTGTCTCCCCACAGCCCCTCTAACACTTGTTGCTTTCTGATTTTTTGAATTTGGCTACCTTTGAGGGTGTCAGGTGGTACCTCATTGCTGTTTTAATTTGTATTTCTCTTATGGCTAAAGATCAGGAACATTTTCTCATATGTTTGTTGGCCATTCGTATTTCTGCCCCTGTGAAACTTCTGTTCAGGTCTTTTGCCAACCTCCTCAGTGGGCAATTCAATTTTTTTTTTTTGAAGCTAGCAGAGTATTGTAAATTTTAGTAATAAGGCTTTTGTCTGATGTGTCATTGCAAAAGAGTCCATGGACTCTCTTATTACTCTCTTGGTTAATTCTTTCAATGGACATAGGTGTTTTATCTTCAGTATATTCCATTTGTCCAGTTGTGCCTCCTCTGTGTGTGTGTCATTCCCTATTTCTAATAGCCTAGATATTCCCTGTGCCAAAGTTCTCAAGTTGGTCCCAATTCCCTCATTGATGGCCCTAATAGTTTGGGGTTTCACTTCAAGGTCTGTGATCCACCTTGAGTTTATTCTTGTGCATGGAGTGAGATAAGGGTCTTGCTTCATTTTTCTGCAGGTAAATATACATATTTTCCAGCACCACTTGTTAAAGAGGGCATCTGCTTCCCATTGGATCTTTTTGGGGCCCTTTGCAAGGATAAGTAGTACCAATACCATGTGGTTTTGACAACTGTGGCTGTGTCGTGTGTGCTAAAGTCAGGTAAAGCAAGCCCTCCCATGTGTCCTTCTTCTTGAGTTCTCTGCTAATTCTGGGTTTCTTCCCTCTCCATGTGAAGTTGGTAATCAACATTTACATTTCTTTGAAAAGAGATGAGGGTAATTGTACCAGAATTGCATTAAATTTATATAGTGTCTTTGGCAGAACTGACATCTTGACTATATTGGTTCTTCCAATCCACAGGCATGGCATATTCTTCCAAATGTTGAGGTTGCTCTTAGTTTCTTGTAAGAGTTTTCTGTAGTTTTCCCCATATAGATCATTTGTTCTTTTAGTCAGGTTTATACCTAGATATTTCAATTTGTGTTTGGCTATTATGAAGGGTACCACCTTTTTGATCTCCTCTTCTGTGGTCTTATCCTATGTGTATAACAGTCCGATGGACTTCTGTTTGTTGATCTTATATCCTGCCATTCTGTTAAACTTCTCTATTGCTTTGAGTACTCCCCTTGTAGAACTTTTGGGATTTTCCATATATAAAACCATACCATCTGCAAATAACGATAGTTTTACCTCTTCCTTCCCCAGAAGAATACCTTTGATGTCTTTTCTTTTCCTTATGCTGTTAGCTAAAACCTCCAGCACGATATGAGAGTGGGGACAAGGGTCATCCTAATCTGGTCCCCTTTCTCAGTGGGATTGTGTTAATCTTTTCTCCATTGACTACCACGTTGGCTGTTGGTTTTTCATATATTGATTGTAATGTCTTGGGGAATTTTCCTTCCATTCCTATCTTCTCAAGTGTCTTAAACAGGAACTGGTGTTGGATGTTGTCGAATGCTCTTTCTGTATCTATTGATATTATCATGTGGTTCTTACAGTTTTTCATGTCAATGTGATGAATAATAATGGTCATTCGTATGTTGAACCATACCTGCATCCCTGGTATGAATCCCACTTAGTCAAGGTGAATTGTTTGTTTTACATACTTTTGCATTCTGTTGGCTAGTATTTTGTTAAGGATTTTTGCATCAATGTTTATTAGGGAAATTGGTCTTTAGTTCTCGATTCTTGTGGGATCCTTGCCCAATTTTGGTATCAGAGTTATACTAGCTTCATAGAAGGAGTTTGGAAATTTGCTTCCTTTTCTAAGTTCTGGAAGAGTTTGTGTAGGATTGGTGTTAGTTCTTCCCTAAATGCATGGTAGGATTCTCCAGTGAAGCCATCTAGTCCAGGGGATTTTTCTGTTGGTAATCCCTTGATAACCTTGTCTATTCCTTCTGTTGCAATGGGTCTGTTGAGATTCTTGACGTCCTTTGGGGATAGTCTAGGGAAAGATTTTTTTTCCAAGAATTTGTCCATGGCTTCCAAATTGTTGAATTCATTGGAGTACAATCCTTCGAAGTACTGTGTAATTATCCTTTTGATTTCATTAGGGTCTTTTGTAATATCCCCTCTTTCATCCCTTATTCTTGCTATTGAAATTTGTTCTCTCGTTTCTTTGGCTAGGTTTTCCAGCGGTCTGTCGATTCTGTTTATCTTTTTAAAGAACTAACTTTTAGCAGCATTAATTTTCCCCATAGTTTTCTTATTTTCCCCTCTCTTAAATCTCAGCCCTGATTTTTTTTATTATTTCTTTTCTTTTGCTATTAGCAGGATTGTCCTGCTGACTCTGCTCTAGTTGTTGTAAATTTTGTGCCAGCACATCAATCATGAGTCTCTCTTCCTTTCTCAGGTGTCCATGTATTACTATGAAATTTCCTCTGATGACTGCCTTTGCTGTGTCCCATAAGTTTGGGTATGTTGTGCGCTCATGCTTGTTGGTTTCTAGAAATTTCTTAATTTCATCTCTGATCTGTGCCAGTATGCACTCCTTTTACAGAAGAGAGTTATTCATTCTCCAATTGTTTGCTATTTTTTTTCATCTTCCTTTTGTTGATTTCCAGCCTTATAGCACAGTGGTCAGAGATAGAGGTTTGTGTGATATCAATGTGCTTTAAACTTATGTAGATTCGCCTTATGCCCCAGCATGTGGTCTTCTTCAAATATGTACCATC
This sequence comes from Tenrec ecaudatus, assembly GCF_050624435.1. Lineage (NCBI taxonomy): Eukaryota > Metazoa > Chordata > Mammalia > Afrosoricida > Tenrecidae > Tenrec > Tenrec ecaudatus. The sequence goes on along the minus strand of NC_134530.1, from coordinate 245,280,018 downwards.
TGGGCTTGAAAAGAATGTGAGTTTTTTTTTCGTATTTGGATGAAAATCTCTGTAAATATCTATCTGGTCAAATTTTCTAATTGTAGTGTTTAGATCCCTAGCCTCCTTGTTGAGTTTGTTTTACTGTGGTCTATCTTTCTCAGAAAGCAATGTATTGAAGTCATCCACTATAATTGTTGAGGCTGTGATTTCTTTTTTGATCTTTTGTAGTGTTTGGTTGATGTATTCAGCAGGTCTCTCATTCGGGGAATATACGTTTACAATGCTTAGTGGTTATTTGTCTACCAGTCCCTTGGTCATTATATAGTGTCCCTCCTTATCTCCTTTTATGGTTTTCACTTTTAGGTCAGTTTTATTCAGGGTTAGGATTGCAACCCCTGCTTTTTTTATTTACTGTTTGCTTGGTATACCTTTCTCCAGCCTTTGATTCTCAGCCTATTTTTGTCTGTAGCCTTGAGATGTGTCTCCTGTATGCAGCAGATTGATGGGTTGTGTTTTCTATGCCGGTCTGCTAGTCTTATTCTTTTAATGCCTAAATTCAGGCCATTGATATTCAGGGTTATAATCTCCATCTGCAGAATCTGTGATGTCATCTTATACCTTTTGTGTTGGATGTTTTCCTACTTTCCCTTCTCATTAGTGTGTGTTGTGTGTGTGTGTCTGTGTGTCATTCTTGACTTCTTTCCATCCTGAAGCCAGTGCCATTTGGGGGTTTGTTTCCTCTTTGTTGCCCTCTGGGTGAAGTTGTTCTATGTGGCGATCTTTTATTTATTCTTGGTGAGTGTTGTTCTTCTGCCCATACTGGGTCGGCAAGAATCTTTTGTAGGTCTGGGTTTCTTCTAACATATTCTTTGAGTGTTTCCTGGTCTGGGAAGACTCTTGCTTCTCCATATATCTTGATCAATAATTTGGGCAGATTATTCTTGGGTTTGCATTGCTTTCCTTCAATTTTTGGAATATGTTATGCCACTCTCTCCTCATCTTCATGGTTCATGCTGATAGGTCTGAGCATATTCTTATTTGGGAATCATTATATGTTATTGTTTGCTTTTCTTTAGCTGCTCTGATGATGTTCTCCTTTTCCTCAAAGTTGGATAGTGTAACTTTTATGTGTCTTGGTGACTTCTTGGGATTCAGTCTATCTGATGTTCTTTCAGCCTCCTGAATGGTTGCATAGTTTTCATTCATTAAGCTGGGGAAGTTTGCCTCCAAGAATTCTCTCACTATTATTGCAGATGACTTCTTTGTTGCGTCTTCCTCCAGTAAGCCAATAATTCTAATGTTCCACTTCATACAATCAGACATAGCTCTTAGGTTTTCTTCAGCTTCTCTGATGATCTTATTAGATTTTTGTTCGCATTTGTTAAAGTCTGCTTGGCTGTCCTCCAAGTCACTGGTGCCGTTATGTGCTTCCTCCAGTCGATTCTCGAGGACCATGTTTCTGCTACTGGTTTTTGTTATCTCCTCCCTAAGCTCCTGTATTTTCCTTTGGTGTATGGCCTTTAACTCCTCTATCATTTCATCCTTTTTCTGTATTGTTTCCCTCATGTCCTGAATGACTCCAAGCAGCATTCTGAAAATGTCTTTCTTTTTCTTTTTTAAACAATTTATTAGGGGCTCATACAACTCTTATCACAGTCCATACATATACATACATCAATTGTATAAAGCATATCTGTACATTCTTTGCCCTAATCATTTTCTTTTTTTTCTCCTCTTTTCTTTTTTTACATTTTATTAGGGACTCATACAACTCTTTTCACAATCTATACATATACATACCTGAAAATGTCTTTCTGTGACAGCTCAATGTCTGCTTCTTCTATGCATGTTGTTATATTCGGGACATCTTCTACCATTGCCTTTTGTTTCTCCCTTTTTTCGTTGAGGTCGTTGGGGCTGAAATGGCTGTTTCCATTGTGTTGTTTTAGAGGAACCAGGTGCCATTTTCCAGGGAGTTGAAGAGCACTGGCTCTCTCTGGAAGACTTGTATGAATGCTTCATTAAACTACCTTCAGCTAATTTGACTATGGAATTAAACTACCACTTTATCCTCCTGTGGCTTCCCACTCAGGGGAGCACCCCAGAAGGCTGGTTGGTTGCCTGCTTTGGTGTTGAGGAGGTTGTGCAGAGGTTTCTGCAGCAGCTTGGAATGTTGACAAGTGTTGGCTGAGCTTCCTTGTGCCTCAAGGCACAGAGGCAGGAATTCTCTGGTAAGAAGTTGGGCAGATTATCCCCTGGTGAATGTCAGCAGGGCTTTCCCCAGCCTCAGGCTAGCTGCACAGGGTAGTGCTCACCTAGCTGGGTGTGGCGAAGAAATAAATTCCCTAGACTAAGGACAGTGGTCTGGAGGTCAGCAGTGCAGGGTGAGAGAAGAGGAAAGAGACAAAGAGGAGAAAAAAATTAAAATGTAAGGCAGCCGAGACTGTGCGGGGATATAAAGAGAGCAAAACAAAAGTAACAATGTAGCTGAACCCCGATCTCTGCCTGTGGAGCTTCAAGGGTTTAGTCCCCGCTCTGAGCCAGCTGGCAGTAAACTGTGGCTGTATTAAGATTAAGCCCTTGTGGCCTCTAAATGGTCCTGTGCTTCCACAAAGACAGTGGTAGGGCTAAGGTCAAGCCCTAGGTGACCTCCACTGTGGTAAGTCAAAAGCTCCCAGCCCCTCAAAACCTTGTGGGCTTGTGCCTACTTATCTTTATGATGCTCTTTCTGTGATCCAGCAGTGTTGGATTTCCCTCTAAGCAACTCTCCTGGGCTGAATTCTGCGGAGTCCTTCTGGTATTTGTTACTCTGTCGTCATCTTCCTGGAAACCCGAAAAATTCCTTGTAGAACAAGGTATCTGGACCGCAGCAACTTCTGAACTGTCCAAAATGCATCCCAATATTAGGCATGCTGCCCTCTGGTCCCTTGGAAAGTCTTTCCTGGGACCAAAATGCTGACCTTCTGAGTTCTTCTGTGGCCAAGAGTCATGACCAAAGACATCTTGCAGGGTATCAGGAACTCTGCCAAGAACTGGGTATCCTGCCCACTGTTCATTCCTAGGTGCCAATCTGTTCTAATTACCCTGACCAACACCACCTCCTCAGTCTTCAGGAGACTACTCAGATGCCCTATCCTTTCACACCCCTCCCACCACATTCTCCATTTCATGCTCTGCCTCCACCCCAGCTTTCTCATTTTTTTCCTTTCCTGTTTTCTTCTCCTTTTACAGTTTCCTTTCTTTTCCTCTGTTCCGCTTTTCTTTCATGCCTTCCATTTTGTCTTTTTCCTTCTCCTTAGGTTTTGTTTTTCCCTTTTTATTTATGCTCTCCTTTATTTTTTTCTTTTCCTAATTTTTAGTCACTTCCTCTTTCTTATTTTTCTTTTTTCCCTCACTTCTCCCTTTTCTTGTTGTTACTGTTTGATTTTGCATTTCTCTCTCTCTCTTTCTTTCTTGTCAGACCCAGGAGGAGACAGCAACTATGTCAAGACTCACATCTCCTGCAGCCCCATCTATTAGGTGAAGGCTACCACCACTCTGGTACCATTTGGTCAGTGATGGAATGCAGCAAACACCACTCCAACCTACCCTCAGCTGCACTACACTAACAATGACTAAACTGCTGTGCACACACTATCACCATCCATAATACCTGCCAGGAGACTGTGATAAAAGCCTAAAAACACACGAACTTACACTCATCAATTAAATATAGATACATCCACACCATCCTGTCTTGGAGACAACAGATAACCTCAGTTTATATGACAGAACAAGATGGAGTCACGCAAATATCCAAAATACAAGCTAGAAAATCTTTCTGCATAAGAAATGGCCTTGGAACTACATTAGGTAAAGAATGGCATCTTCAGTGGATTGAGAGAAATATCCAGGAAATAACAGACATAATTAAGGATAACACTGACAAAAGCCTAGAAGAATTCAAGAAAACACTAATAGAATAAACTAACACAAATGAAATTTGGAAACTATGCAAAAACAGCTGAAGAAAATACTTTGTCTTTTGTATTATACCCTGTTTCCCCGAAAGTAAGACATCCCTGAAAATAAGACCTACTTACAGTTTTTACACTCACTGAAATTTAATGCATCACCACCCAAAATAAGACCTCCCTGAAAATAAGAGCTTGGATTGTTATGATGATGTTCCAGAAGATGATGACATGACTGTCATTTAATAAATGAGTAAATGTATCATAGATTGTTGTACATGGAAATAATGGTAGTACCAAGAAATTCTTTATACTGTAGGATTCAGTTTGTCTTGTTATGCTGGTTTGTGATGACAACTAATACTGTACCATATACAGGTAATACATTTCCTTTTCTTTTGGTTCAACAATAAATGTGTACTGTATTCTTCATGGAAAAATAAGACAACCCCTCAAAATAAGACCTAGCGCATCTTTTGGAGCAAAAAATAATATGACACTGTCTTGTTTTGGGGGAAACAGGGTATCTCTAGGATACATAATAGAAATGGAATTCCTGGATTATAAGGTTTTTTTGTTGACTAGTTTGTAGAAGTGTCATTTGTAGTACTACTTTTACCGTTTTACAATTACACCAGTAGTGAATGTTTTTGTTAGGTGCTTTTGAGTTGGTTCTTGCTCATATTGACCCTATGAACAACAGAACCAAACACTGCCAGGTCCTGGGCCATCTTTACAAACATTGTTATGTTTGAGTCCTTTGTTGCCTCTGTGATAAACTGGCTCCTTGATGATTGTGGTAGTTTCATAAACTGTTGTCAATTTGAGACAATTAAGAGTGAAGGGGTTGAGTTTAGCCTGGCAATCAGGTGGCAGCTTGATGGCCTTATTTGGAGGCACAAAAATGATAAATAGCTCGCTTGAGGTGGGACACAAGTTAACTCCCTGGGAGACCTTGCAGATGACAAGACACACACACTAGACTAGTTCCCTGAGCTAGAGGATCCACTTGGAGCCCCCTGCTAGCACAAAGATGCTCACAATGCCACTGGATCCACAAGACTTCACACCCATTGCCTGTGGTCTTCCTGCATGTGTTTCGTGGGTCTGATGAAGACTATAGATTGGTATCAGCCATATGGGCTAATATTGGAATTATGGACTTGATCTGAACTGGTCTGGGGTGTTTTCTTAATGTACAATTACTCTTTATACAAAGCTCTTCCTTATACACATGAGTGTCTATGAATTTGTTTCTCTTGTATACCCAGATTAACACAATGATCTTCCTCCTTTCCCATGACTTCTACTTTACCATGCATGATATTCTATTCCAGGAGGTGGTCTTTCCTGATAACATGTCCAAAGTACATGAAATGAAGTCTCATCATCCTCCCTTCAAAAAGCGTTTGGGATGTACTCAAAACATTTGTTGATTCTTCTGGTAGTCCATGATACCTTTGTGTTCTTCATCAACACCATAATTCAAATGCTTCCATTCTTCTTCTTTTTTTATTCATTGTCCAACTTTCATTGCATATGACCTTGGTCATCTAAGTGATATCCTTGCTCTACAAAATTTCAAAGAGTTCTTTTGTAGCAGATTTACCTGATGTAATATGTTGTTTGATTTATTGACTGTTATTTTGACAGGCATTGACTGTGGATCTAAGCAAAATGAAATCTTTGACATCCATCATCCCCACTCCTACCCCACCCACTCAGTTTATCATGATTTTGTCTATTGTCCAGTGATGAGGATTTCTGTTTTCTTTACATTGAATTGCCATCCATATTGAAAGGTGCAGCCCTGAATCTTCACCTGCAAGTGCTCTCTGCAAGCGAGATTTCATCATTTGCATATCGCTGCTTGTTAATAAACCTCCTTTGATTCTGATGCCATATTCTGCTACATATAGCTCAGCTTCTCAGATTATTTGTGTCTGGCCAAATAAATAAACCCCCACCCCATGCGGAGCTGATCATAGTTGGCTGATGCAATTCTCTTCGGACCTTGCACTCAGCCACGTGTGTGCTCAACCGGGAACTAGGAAGTGCTCCCTCATCTGGCTAGGAGCACAGGCGTGCCTGTGTCTACCAATAGCCATCAGCCTTCCTACTTGGCGAGGGGACCTGTGTCTACCAATCACCAGCAGCTTTTCTTACCCAGTGAGGGGCCTTCATCCACTGCAAAAATCATCAAACCACTAAAGACCCCCATCTCACTGGGTAATGCCTGAGCAGATATCACTGCCTACCAACACACATTTCACACAGAGCCTGTCACCATAGCCACGGCACTCAGCCCCTCACTTCCTCCACTTAACAACTGGCAGCCAATGTATTCAGAGTCTGAAGTGCAGTCACATTACAAAAGAGGAACTATTAAAGCCTCTGATCAGTGGATGTATCTAAATACCAGACTTATTTTACCACAGGCTCAAAAGCATTCCTTCCTCAGGGAAGTTCATAATACCCTGCATATAGAGCCTAAAGCTTTGTTCCGTTTCTTGCAGCCTCTTATAGACCCAGTAGGTCTCCACATGGCTATTGAACAGATACACTCAACCTGCACAGTTTGTGCCGTCGTTAACTCCCAGCGCAACATTCAGCCTCCAAAAATCCACCACCAATTTCGTGGACATCTCCCTGGGGAGGATTGGGAAATTGATTTCACACACATGCCTAGGCATAAACACCTTAAATATTTGTTAACTCTGATAGACAACTTCTCAGGGTGGATCAAAGCATTTCCTACCAGCCGGGAAACAGCAAATGCCGTTGCTCGAACTCTCCTGGAATCTATAATTCCCAGGTTTGGCCTCCCACACTCTATCCAATCTGACAATGGTCCAGCCTTCATTTCACAGGTAACCCAACAGGTCTCAGCCGCCCTGGGAATGGACTGGAAGTTACACACTCCCTATCGCCCACAGTCATCAGGAAAGGTGGCGCGTGCCAACAGACTTATAAAGTCCCAACTCACCAAACTATCCTTGGAAGTCCGCCTCTCCTGGCCAGACCTTCTTCCTGTGGCCCTAACCCATCTACGAGCTTCCCCCCGGAAGCCCATGGGTCTCAGTCCATTCGAAATATTATATGGCCGCCCATTTATCCTAAACTATTCCTTTCCCCAAAGTGAAACTCCGCTTTCCGTCTACTTACCCACTTTATCCTTGCTTCACAGCCTACTTAGATCCTACGCTGACCAACACCTTCAGGACGTGGAGAACCCCTCCCCAAACCCCTCTTCAGGATGCCCAAAGTTTAACCTATCTCCAGGGGATCAAGTTCTGGTAAAAACTCGTCCTGTGCCTGGCCTTGGATTCCAGCCATGGTGGGAAAGACCATACTCTGTAGTACTCACCAACCCCATCAGCAGTTAAACTGGTAGGACTGACAGGGTGGTATCATCTCACCCGGGTCAAGTGAGCCCCTTTAGAACCCAAGTCCACGGAGGACACGTGGACTTCTAACCCCATCGGTCCGACCTCACTGCACCTAAAAAAAAATCTCCCCATAAATGCTTTCGGCATGTTTTCTCTTCTTCATTTCCTTCACCCCTTTGTTATGTGTTCTGGGTGTAGGTCTTGCAGCAACTGCTCTGGCCAACTGAAACATGGGAGAAAAGGTTTGTTTGGGTCTCAGCTACGTCGCCATTTGTTCCTGTTTCTTTCTATTCAGGTGTTGGTTTCCGTGAACGTGGGTTTGGAGCCACCTTCAAAGTCCTGTGTAAATTCTTTTGTGTAGGAATTTGTGGTCCACGAAATCTATTGGGATGACAGCATTGAGAAAACACATGTAGTGGGGAAAGGATATTATGCCATCGAGGGGTGCCAGTCCCAGGTCTCTATAAATTTTTCCCCGGGCACCCTAAAATCAATATCTATCAGGTCATCTGTGGTGGTTTTGTGTTTTCTTTTTGATCAAACAGCAAAATCCTGCCACCAGTGGCCGGATATTTATGGCGGATGCCCATACTCCTTCTGCAAAATGCACCGAGAGCTGGACTGGAATGCAGAAGTCAGTCTAGACCGGACAGGCATGTTCATAGGAAATGGACGCAGAACATATCACCTCAATATTGCAGACCCTGGGATGACAGATGGCTATCAGGAGGTTTGGGAAAACTATATCCTTGGCAGCATTGTAGTAAGCCCTCTGGCACCCTTAGAGTCTACCGGCAGTATATAAAAATCCTCCCAAAGAGTTTTGATAACCTAAACCAGGTAGCACAAAAAATCCTAAACAGTGAACAATCCTTAACTAACTAGCTCCCGGCAATGAAGGCCCCAGTACAAACCAAGTACCCTGACACCTTTACCTGGATAACAATAATCCAGGAGGCTACTGCCCTTCGGAAGGGCTCAAAAATTAACAGCTCTTCCTGTAACCTCTGTGCCTCCCTACAACGCCCTTTGTTGGGGCTGTACCCTCACAAGCTTTCTCCCAGTCTAATGAAAGTGTAGATTGTCCAGTGCCCATCTTGAACATCTCCTTGTATGCCCCCCCCCAAATTTCACTTATCCTGTATGCTATAAGTCACCCCAAGTACCAGAAGACCCAGCATGTATCTCTACCCACCATGTAACAAGAACCCTCAAGGCCTCCTCAGGTATGTTCTTTTGGTGTAACAAAACCCTAAATAAGTGTATTAATAAATCGATGCCACACTTGTCTTACAATCACCATAGTGCCACAATTTATTGTGTATGGGCCGGCAGAATTCACATGGCAGTGGTATCTAAAAACCAGCTCCGTTCCCCAACACTGCAGAGCAGTATTTTTGCCTGTTGTGGTAGGCCTCAGTTTTGCCTCCTCCCTGGCAGCAGTCGGAGTTTCCAGCGGGACTCTAGGGCACAGCATCATCTAAACAGAAAACTTTGACAAAACGCTCCAGCTGGTTATAGAATCTACTGCAGAGTCTTTGAGCTCTTTAACAGGACAGCTTACTTCCTTGGCACAGGTAACCCTCCAAAACCGCCGGGCGTTAGACCTGCTGACGGCTGACAAAGGCCACACCTGTATGTTCCTAGGGGAAGAATGTTGCTACTGCATTAATGAATCTGGGTTGGTCGAACAAAACGTAAAGGTTTTACACAAAATGACTGATGAAATAAAAAACCAACACTTAAAGGATTTGTCATCAACATCCTGGTACCAAGGCCCCCTAATTACCTGGCTCATGCCTCATAGGATCGCTGGTAATGATTTGTTTCTTGTTGCTAATAGCCCCCTGTCTTTTCAGATTCCTCCAAAGCCGGATAAGGAACATAACCAACCTGTTAACCAGCTCCTTCTACACACATACAGGCCCATCTCCCAGGAGCCAGACATTCCCAACCCTTAAGCCCCTCCCACTTTGCCCTATGCCAGCAGGAAGTAGAAGAGTCATTGCCCCCTTTCACCAAAGAGTTGGGGATATCTGGCCAAATAAATAAACCCCCACCCCATGTGGAGCTGATCAGAGTTGACTGATACAATTCTCTCCGGACCTTGCACTCAGCCACATGTGTGTTCATCCAGGAATTAGGAAGTGCTCCCTCATCTGGCTAGAAGAACGGACATGCCTATGTCTACCAATAACCAGCAGCCTTCCTTACCTGGCGAGGGGCATGGACGTGCTTGCGTCCCCCAATCACCAGCAGCCTTCCTCGGATGTGCCGGTGCCTGCCAATCCCTGACCACCTTACTAGATACGGGCCCAGGGCCAGCCCAACCACATATCTCCCGGCAATGAAAGGGTCGTTCTAATAGCCTAGGGGCGCGCCTCCCCCAGCCTGGACATTGCGGACTGTGGGACTTTGCCCAGGCGGGGTTTTTCCCCGTATAAAGTCCGTTTGCTTAAAATTCGGCTGATTTGGTTTCTGGCACCTCTCGACTACCTTACAATTTGCTTAGTATAGAGATTGAATAGTAAAAATATACTATTTTGATGTACATATCACCTGATTTTAAACCATGCATTATATACCCTGTTGTATTTGTAAGATGCCTTTTGGTCCATGTACAGGTTCCACATGAGTACAATGAAGTGTTCTACATTTGAAATGTTATGCTGTCAATTCCTTGGATCTTGGTTTTGGAGAATACCTTTAGTGCAGCTCAGACATCTTCCTTCAACATCATTGGTTCTTGATCACATACTACCTCTTGAGATGGTGGGATGTCAACTAGTTCTTTTTGGTGCAGTGATTGTGAGTTCCTTTCATCTTCTTTCTATGCTTCATACAGCATTCAGCTTTTTACCCATAGACGCCTCCAACTCTGGGCGTGAGTTTTTCCTCAGTCCTCTCAGCTTGAGCTATGTGGAGCAGGTTATTCCTTTTTGGTTTTCTAAGTCTAGGTCTTCGTGCATTTTACATGGTTTCTCAAGCTGCCCACAGCTCTTCTATCTTCTGTCATTAGTATTTAATTCAGTAAATCTGTACTTGAGATGTTCTCACAATTCAGGTGGGATATACTAAAAGTCATATTTTGGCTCTCCTGATTTTGTTTTCTTCAGTTCAACCTGAACTTACATATAAGCTGTCTCACATTGGTGGTCTGTCCCACGGTCAACTTCTGTCCTCCTTTTATTTATAACATTGAGCTCTTTCAATGTCCTATAGGCGTACTCAATTTGATTCTGTGTATTCAATCGGTGAGGTCCCAAGTGTACGTTTGCTATTGACATTGTTGGAAGTGGTATTTGCAATGAAGAAGTTGGTGGTCTTGCAACGTCATATCATGAAATCTCCACCTTAATTTCTATCACCAAGGAACGATTTTCCAAATACTGTCCTTTCCTTGTGTCCAACTTTTGCATTCTAATCACCAATAATTATCAATGCACCTTAATTGCATTTTTGATCCATTTCAGATTGAAGAAGTTGGTAGGATTCTTCAATTTATTTATCACTAGCTTTAGTGGTTAGCACATAGATTTGAATAATAGTTGTATTACTTAGACTTCCTAAAAGGTATACAGATATAATCCTGTCATAGACAGCATTGTACTTCAGGATACATCTTGAAATGTTCTTTTTGACAATGAATACAATGTCATCCCTCTTGAATTGATCGTTCATGGCATAGTAAAACATATGATTATCTGATTCAGAACAGCCAGTGCCAGTCCATTTCAGTTCACTAATGTCTGTGAGCTTGACCCTTTTATATTCCATTTCATTTTTGCTGACTTTTGGTTTTCCTAGATATAATACTTCCTACACTCCAAGTTCTGATCAATAATTGGTATTTGCAACTGATTTTTTCTTATTTTGAATTGTGCCTCATCAGCAAATGAAGGCACCAAAGTTTCTCCATCCACACTATTACGGTTGACTATTTTTTGAAGAGGTAGCTCTTCCCCAGATGTATTTTGAGTTTCTTCAACTTGATGGGCTCATTCTCCAACACTACATTTGACAATGTTTCACTACTATTCATAAGGTTTTCAGTGAGTAGACTGCTCTTTCTTGCTAATTTAGTCTTAATCTAGAAGCTCTGCTGAAACTTGTGCACCTGATAGTATTTAAAATATCGGTGACATAACTCCCAGCATCACAGCAACATAAATCACAACAGAATGAAAAACTGACAGAAAACTGGTATAGCACTGGACAGAGTGTGTCATTGTGATTTTTTATGTCACATATGTACAACTAGTGAATAGGGTTTTCATTGAATTTTGATTAAAGAATTTTGCCTGAGAAATTTTTAATTAAAAAAATTCTGTTAACTGTATTTATGGTCAAGGTAAACAGAATATTTTTAAATGTTTCATAGACAATGAAGAAAAGTTTTTCTATGACGGTACATAAGAATCCCTGTTGGCAGAATGGGTTACAAGTGGGGCTGCTACACCCCCGCCCCCCCACACCTCCGCCAGCCATTCAATCCTATATGCCACTCTCTGGGAGAAAGATGAGGCTGCCTGCTCCCATAAAGAATCATCATCTCAAGGGGAAAAGGCTACTCTGGTAGTTACATAATTTCATGTCAACTTGATAAATAAGTCTAGGGGTGGAGTCTAGCCTGTCACAGTCTGATGATACCTTCTTGTGGGCATGGCCTTCTCATGTGGACTCTGGGAATTTCCTCTCTCTTGATTCTGCCATCAGAAGAGGCCAACTACACACACTCTCTCTCCCTGCCTTTGTCTTCCTGTGAGCAAGTCATGTGGAGCTATGCTGAGACCTGAGCGAGCCATGCGGCAGACTTGCAGAGAAAGCCAGGTGATTCTTCTGCTGCCATTGGGTCCACAAGGTTTTTCACACACTGGCCTGTGATCTTCCTGCATTCAGCATCATTGTGAATAGTCACGTCAGTCTGAAGAGGGATTTATGGACTAATAGCAGACATATAGGTTAATATCAGACTTATGGACTTGATTTCGACTGGGCTGTTTCCTCAATATATGTATAAGAAAGAGCTTTATATGGAAGAGCTCTTTCCTATACATACATGAATATCCCTAGATTTGTTTCTCTAGTCAACCCAGACTAACATAGCTACCTACTGGCTATAAAGTATACATCACCTCCCTTGTCCACACTTCACAAGAGCCAGATTGAAGGAGGAGACCTCACATTGCTGGGAGGAGGGGTGGGAGGAGAAAGGGAGAAGACCATCCACTTGAGGCTGTACAACATTGAGAAAAATCTGGGAAAAATAAATGGGCCTACCACAGGAAGGGAAGGAGAACCTTGCCTGAAAATCAAGCAAAGAGTGGGGGAGAGAGCATCTACATTTGGGAGGAGACACTGTTGGTTCTGTTGGTGAGTATGGCGGGTGATTGGGGAGAAGTTACCTCACATGGGGAAGGGATGTTAACCAATGACTGTAGAGAACCTAGGGGGAAATGGATCAGATTTTATGGTCCTTGATAGACACTATGTATATGTTTCTACCCAACCCTCAGTGAACCATGTCATGGGCTAAGCACCATGATGACCTTGGGTGCTAACCTCACAGGCAGCAAGGTATAACCCCGGGGGCTATACCAGAAGGGCAGCATAGAGGCCTGGCTAAATAAACGGAGCCCTGTCTCAAGGGTGCCTGCATCCTTGGACTAAGGACTGGGGTATTAGGATGAGAGAGGAAGCAGAGAATGGCCACCCCAGGGCTGTGCACGTGGTGGTCATTGGACTTTGGGGGAGCCCCCAGCTTGGTGGGTGTCCAGTGGAAAGGGATATAGAATCACCATATATTAAGTATCTTGGTGTCCCCCTCACAGTGATATGACAGGTTTTGATCTGTTGGGCATCTGCACTTGAAAGAATTGATGCAGGAAGTTTCCCCCGGCACCAGTACCCATCCTTAGAGTAACAGAGCTCAGTCAAATGGGAGATCGAACTATGTAGGGCAACAACTCATGGGATGTGGCTCATGGTGAAACTGTCCTCTCTCACTCACTCCTCACACTGACAGTGCCAGAAACTATGTCAGTAGAAAAAAATGCTGATATTATCAGTGCAATCTCCTTATACCCCAGGGAGATGGATAAAAATGTTTTACTGTTTTTTGTGTATGGATTTTGTTTTCCTGCCTTTAGTATGTTGTTGTTGTTGTTTGTTTGCTTGCTTGTCTACTGGTTGATTTGTTGCTGTTGTTGGTGCAGTTGGTCTTCTGGGGTTTTTATTTGTCATAATACGACCACCAAAGTAAACCTGAGTAGTGCATATCCCATGGACAAGTTGATAAATTCTGGGCTTCCACTTAACCTTAGCCCCAATCCAAGAAGAGTTAGTTATGATAACATAGCCCTCTTTCAATACTCACCCTCATGAAATGATCACTGAAGATAAGGGTGCAACAGTGCAGCATGGTGTAGAAAGCAGATGGTGCCCGGCTATCAATAGGAATAGTGTCTGAGGTTTAAAGGCTCGTATTCAAACAAGCAGCCATCTAAGTGAGGAATCAACTAAGTCCACATGGAAGAAGCAGACCAACTTGTGTGATCCACAGATGACAATAACAAAATTCAAATATGTTGAAGGGGAAATTATCACAGCTTAAATTATGAACACCAAATTTAGAAAGGGCTATGGAGGACAGTGAGAGTCCAAAACCCAGAGGATCTAGTCAAACTGGCCAATCTCTTTTGGCCACAGACAAGGGTCTCAAACAGTTTTATTTTCAGATAGAGATCTTTGTAATCTTGATTATGCTGGATTGAACTTGATATTTGGTCAGTTGACCTCTCTCTTAACCCAACCTGAATTTGTTCTAGGTGCAAGTATTTCTTGCTTGTTCCATGACAAAATTTCCTCCTGGGCTTTTAAAATATTGATGGCAGTCTGTTCTTTCTTACTCATGATTTGTATTTTTATCTTTATATTATTATTTTTTATCCTAAAAAAGATTTATAGTCTTCCAGATTATTGTAAACTTGATCAAACATGGTGTCAAACATTTGACACTTAGTCAGCTGACCTCCATCTTGACCCAACCTGAATTTGATCTAGGCTAAAGTATTTCTTGCTTATTCCACAATAAAACTTTCTTCTCTGGCCCTTTAAATATTAAACTGGCATTCCATGATGCCCACTTTCCCAACATGATCGCTGAAGACAAAGCAGGTGCATAAGCAAATGTGGTAAAGAAAACTGATGGTGCCCAGCTATCAAAAGATATAGTATCTGGGATCTTAAAAGCTTGAAGATAAACAAGTGGCCATCTAGCTGAGAAGCAACAAAGCCCACATGGAAAGAGCACACCACGCTGCGTGATCATGACGTGTCAATGGGATCAGGTTCAGGCATCAAAGAATAAAAAATCACATCATTGTTAATGAGGGGAGTTTCCAGTGGAGACCAAAAGTCCATCTGTAGGCAACTGGGTATCCCAGTTGGTCGCAGGGAGGAGGGTGCAGTGTAGCACTGATGAAACTTACAACTTTCCTCTAGTTCTTTAATGCTTCCTCCCCCACCCCCACCGTCATGATCCCAATTCTTCCTTACAAATCCGGCTATAACAGAGGATGTACACTGGTACAGATAGGAACTGGAAACACAGGGAATCCAGGACAGATGAACCCCTCAGGACCAATAATGGAAGTAGCAATACCAGGAGGGTAAAGGGTAGGTGGGATAGAAAGGGGAAACCGATCACAGGATCTACATATAACCCCCTCCCTGAGGGATGGACAACAGAAATGTGGGTGAAAGGAGACATCAGACAAGGTAAGACATGACAAAATAATAATAAATTTATAAATTATCAAGGGTTTGTGAGGGAGGGGGCGCAGGGAGGGAGGGGGAAAGACAAGGAGCTAATACCAAGAGCTCAAGTAGAAAAAAAATGTGTTGAGAATGATGATGGCAACAAATGTACAAATGTGCTTGACACATCCAATGTATGGATTGTGTGTGATAAGAGTTGTATGACCTCCCAATAAAATGATTTTAAAAAAATAAAGGTGGTCTTTTCTTTCTTACTTAAAAAATTTTTATATTATTATTACTATTTTATAGTTGCCATTTATCTTTTTTTATTCCAAGGGTTTTTATATTTTATTTGTTTTGGTTCTTTAAAATTATTTTATTGGGAGCTTGTAAAAGTTTTTTTTGTTTTTTATTGTTACTGCTGGGTTCTCCAGTTTGTGAAGCACAAAAGGAGTGGATGCATAGAGTTAATAACTGATGCAATGGTTTATCTGGAATGTGGTGGTGGGTGGGAAATAGAGAGGGTGAGGGGATTTGGGGAACAAACAAGGAATCTGGGAAGGGGGAGAGAGCACTGCAACTGATTGTGATTATGTACATACAACCCATTTTAAAAGCAATTTAACCATGAAGGTGTATGATTTATGAATACTATATCAAGAAAAACACTTTAAAAATCACCAAATTCATGTAATGTGGAAAATGTGGTCAACATCATTGAATAATATGTTCAGAAATTGTTTAATGGGATTCTAATTTGCTATGTAAAATATCACTAAAACATAATAACATATATTTCAAAAGATCATTAGACTCACAGAGGCAGTTCTACTTGATTTTATAGAGTTACTGTGAGTTGGAATTGACTTAATGGCAGTGAATTCCTTTTTCACAATACTTCAAACTTTTGCGCCCTTCATTATTCAATCCTTCAAAGTTCTTATTTTTTACTTCTAGATATGGTCTTCTGAAAGACACAAATCAAAAGACTTCAGAATCATTTATTTTAGCAAATTCTTGCACTTCTAATTGATATTGTCCATTAATGCAATGGTTTTCATTATGTATCTGTATATTTATGAAACATATGAAGTTAAATTATGCCTTAATCAATTTTATATTCAAATATTCTTACACATTCTGTTTTATCTCATTCATTGTAACCCCCTCAATGTGACTACACCCATCCCACCTCCTTCCTGTGTTTGTCTTCCTTCTTCCTTCTTTCATAGACCTTCTTTATTATTTTATTAATCCTTTTATAGGGAGTTCATACAGATATCATCACAACCCATAATTCAATTAGGTCAAGCATAATTGTACAGTTGCTACAACAATCAGTTTCCAGACATTTTCTTTCTTCTTGAACTCCTTAATATCTGTTTCCCTTTATCCTCTCCCTCCTCCACCCTATGCCCCAGGAGCCATATATATTATAATTGTCGTATTTTATCCAATCCAATGAATCCATTCACCTGCAATTCTGTTATTTGCTCCCCTCGAGTGGAGTTATAAAATCATCGTTGCTATCAGCTACCCCTGTCCACCCCCTTCTCTTCCAGTATCCTCAGGGAGACATTATTCCTGTTACTGTTTCTGAAGGGTTATCTATCTTGACTTCCATGCATTGAATGATCTTAGTTATACAAATGAACCTATGCAGGTCTAACAAGATTAATGAGGTAAAACAAAAACCACAATAGTAAGGGGAGGAAATGTTAAAGAACTGGAGGATAGTGATGTGTTTCATCGGTGCTCTACCACACCCTGGATTTATTATCCCCTCCATGTGGCCCTTCTGTGAAGGACCACCCAATTCTCTTATAGGTGACTTTGGGGTCTCCACTTTGTCCACACTCCTTCACATCCATTTGATTGCTTGTTTGTGAACTTCTGATACCCATTTCCACCGACACTTCATGATTACACAGGATGGTGTGCTTCTTCAACATGGGCTTCCTTGCTTCCCTCCTAGATGGCTGCTGGATTAACCACAAGCCTTTAAGACCCCAGATGCTATATCTTTTAATAGTCGGGCATCATCAGCTTTCTTCACTACATTTGCTTAGGCACCCACATTGTCTTCAGTGGTCACGTCAGGAAGGTGAGTATCGTACAGTGCCACATTATTAGAACAAATTGTTCTTGTACTTAGGTAAGACTTAAGTAGGGGTCAGAAGTCCATCTGCTTCCTTCTTGTGTTTCTCATGGCCCTCTGAACTTTGTTCTTGGATAATTGCTGTCCTCTTGTTCACAAATGGTTAATTGTTCTAAGATGTGTGTGCCTAACTAGTGTTACTCTTCCCTTTATTGTCCTGACTATTGTTTGGTTGAAAATTGAGTCACAGTCCCAGACCCAAAGGGTCTGCATCACTCTCAAACTTTGTCTCCTTCCTGACTGACTTAAAAAAATTATATCATTTTATTGGGGGCTTGTACAACTCTGATCAAAATCCATACATACATCCATTGTGTCAAGCACATTTGGACATTTGCTGCCATCATCATTCTCAAAACATTTGCTTTCTACTTAGGCCCTTAGTATCAGCTCCTCATTTTTCCCCCTCCCTCCCCTTTCCCCACTCCCCCATGAACCCTTGATAATTTATAAATTATTATTATTTTGTCATATCTTACACTGTCCAATGTCTCCCTTCACCGACTTCTCCACTGTCTGTCCCCCAGGGAGGACATTATATATAGATCCTTGTAATCTGTTACCCTTTCCCCCTTACCTTCCCTCCACCCACCTGGTATCGCTATTCTCACCACTGGTCCTGAGGGTTTCATCTGTCCTAGATTCCCTGTGTTTCCAGTTCCTATCTGTACCAGTGTACATCCTCCAGTCCAGCGGATTTGTAAGGTAGAATTGGGATCATGATAGTGGTGGGGAGGAAGCATTCAAGAACTAGAGGAAAATTATGTTTCATGATTGCTACACTTCGCCCTGACTGGCTCATCTCCCCACAACCCTTATTTAAGGGGTTATCCAATTGCCCACAAATGGGCCTTGGGTTCCCTCTCTGCTCTCCCCCTCATTCACAATGCTATGATTTTTTTGGTTTTTGATGCCTGATACCTGATTCCATCAATGCCTTGTGATCTCACTGGCTGGTGTGCTTTTTCCATGTGGGCTTTGTTGTTTCTGAGCTAGATGGCCACCTGTTTATCTTCAAGCTTTTAAGACCCAGATGCTATATCTTTGATAGCCGGGCACCGTCAGATTTCTTCACCACATTTGTTTATGCACCCATTGTCTTTGGCGATTGTGCCAGGAAGGTGATTATCTCAGTGTTCTTGTGTTGAGGGAGCACTTGTGTAGGGGCCCACTGCATGACTGACTTTCATTTCACAACTTTCTTCCACTCTATCCAGAGCTTTATACTGCCGTCCCTTTCAGAGCAGGGGTGGGTGATAGCTGAGCACCAACTAGTTCTTCTGGTCCCAGGGTTGTGGAGGCTGATGTTTGTGTGGTTCATTAGTCAATTGGACTAATTGTTTTCATGTACCTTTGGTTTTCATCACTCTTCATTGATGGGCATTTTGTTTGTTTCTTTTACTATTATGCTTGGTACTGCAGTTAATATAAATGTAGATGATTCATTGCTTTTTATTTATGGACTATTCGATTTTAAGAATTTGATGAGGACTTCTGTGTTAGTCCAGGTGGACTAGAGAAACAAATTCATAAAGATGCATATGTGTATAAGAAAGAGCTTTATATAAAGAGTAATTATACCTTAAGAAAATATCCCATCCCAGTCCACATTAAGTCCATAAATCTGGTATTAGCCCATATGGCTAATACCAATCTATAGTCCTCTTTAGACTCATGAAACACACGCGATGACATCAAAGGCAGGAAGATCACAGGCCAGTGGGTGGGAAGTCTTGTGTATCCAGTGGCATTGTAAGTATCTCAGTGCTGGCAGGGTTCTCCACGTGGCTTCTCCAGCTCCAAGGTTATGACTGCCATCAGCCTGTTGCCACATGTCTTGTCAGCTGCAATGTCTCCCAATGACTCAGACTAGAGAGAGGGTGTCTCCCACCTCCAAGGAGGAAGATAGGAGTTCCCAGAATCCTCAGGAGAAGGCCATGCCCCCACAGAGGTCTCATTGGCAATGACCTGATTGACAGGCTAGATTCTACCCCTTCAGTATTAATCGTCTCAAAATGAAAAATGATTATATAACTGCCACCGCATCAAACTTTCATGGAAAGTGGAATACAAATGCCATGGATATTATTCAGATACTTTTTGAAACCCCCTCACATAACAGTTTGCGTTTCTATTTTTAAAATTACCTTAACACCGTGTATTTTAAAATAAGTTAATTAACCATAGATATCAAACTGTACTTATGTGAGGAATTCCTGCCCTGTGTTAGGATCTGTAGTGTGCAAAGCAAGTGAATGAAATGTGGAACATAAATCTAGAGACAGTTGAAAGATGGAAGAGATCAAAAACTGTTAATAACTTTCTGAGTTTATCTTTTAAGACCAATTCCATTGCCTGTTCACCCTGTTCTAATGATTCTATTTGTTGCCACAGACACATTTTAATATATTTAAATTTTTGTATATGATTTTCTAATTAACTGGAAACTCTTGGATGTTAGATAGACACTATCTCCTTGGTATCTGCAGCATACAGCACAGGGTCTAGCACAGAAGTGTTCAGTGTGTGTTTCATGAATGCAAGAAAAAGCATTTATTGGATGACTTCTGTTTATTTGAAATAAACGTGTTTGCCACTAAAGACTCCAAATTAATTCCAATTTTACTTTGCCTCCTCTCTTTTTCTTTATTTTTAATTTTTAATGCCTCAAGTCCTTTTTGGCCCTCCCTCCCCAATTTCATTGGCATATAATTTACACATCATACAATTCAGTAGTGCAGTTGCACCCAGAAGGGTGACATCATCATTATCAGTTTTAGAACACTTTCTTCATTCTTAGACTCACAGATGAATTCTTTACTCAGGCTTCAGCAGCATTTCTTCTCTGCATATTTTAAAACGAAATCCCTGCTGCCGAGTTGGTTCTGACTCGTGGTGACTCTGTGTGTCACCAAGCAGAACTGCTCCATAGTTTCCTTGGCTCTAATCTCTATGCGAGCCGATCTCCCGACCTTCCTACTGTAAGGGGTTGGACTCAGTAACCGTTTGGGGGTTAGTAGTCCATAGCAAACCATGTGTGCCAGCCAGGGACCTTCCACGCCATTAAGGATTTTCTTTTGCCTGCTTGTCTATAGGTGTAGAATTTTTGAAATGTCAAACACCTGTGCACTTTACACCTGTAGCAAGGTTCTGAAAATGGAAAGCATCAGCAGGAGTGTGTGTCTTTTGTATTCTTCAACAGAGAGGTGGGGTTGAGGACTGAAAAACTGAGTTGACGTAGACAAACACTGGTGAACAAAAGTCCATATTTAGATCCTAGAACTTCAAGTCCTGCTACGCTGTAAGATCACAGAGTGCCACTTTCCAGTTCTTCAAAGAGAACATTATAATCACCAGCACATAGAGTCTCTTTCTCTTCTCTCTTCCCTGTCCTTATTCTCCTCCTCCTCCTCCTCCTCCTCCTCCTCCTCCTCCTCCTCCTCCTCCTCCTCCTCCTTCTCCTCCTCCTCCTTCCTCTCTCCTTTACTCAGTACATTGCCTGGCACTCAATAGAGAGCTAGCAGAAGGAACGAGGGGAGGAAATCAGAAAGGTAGGAGCGTGGGAGGAGCTGAAGCGTAGGGTTGTAAGACATTTTGCCAAAACTTACATCAGAGGGCAGATCTCATTCCCTAGTCCAGCACTATTTATGTAGATCATTTGCATTGTTAGCATGACTAATGCTGTAAACAATGGCATTGGCTTTTTTCTTCACCAATGGCAATTTCGTGATAAAAGCAGGCCCTGTTTCTCTGCAGCTGCTGCCTCCACCTACCTGAATGCCAGTGCTCCAGCTGTCTTATTTGAGAGGCCGTGTTTGCAAGACAACAAGACAAAAATACTTCGCTGCCTTAATTCCAGTGGGAATTTAATTTAATTAGCTTCTGATTTACACAATACACTTCTGACAGCTGTGTTTATGGAGAACCCATGGAAGCAAGAAATGATCATTCATTAAAATCATCATCAAAGCTTATTTATCACGCCCGCCCTCAGCTTTCGAAGCTTCTCTGTGTGTACTGAGCCCTGCATGGAGGTTACAGTAGACAACACTCAGGAAGTGCACCAGGATTTGCGGAGAGCTTAGTGCAGCTTGTTCCAGACCTGTAATTGGAGGAATATGAAAATGAGACTCTGGAGGTTTGGTCAGAGGACAGGGGTCCTTTAATGTCGGCTTTTAAGGAACACTGAGGATCGCAGATGAGAGCTTGCTTACCACCTGGGAAAATGGCATTTGGGCCTTGGGCTGCACACTCTGCCTCTCACTGCTCAGGGAGGATGGGGATAATCTGTGAATCTGAGCTCCCTGAGGCTTCTCCTTAAGGATCCGGAGCTGAACTGTGAGAAACAAGAGAGGAGACTGGAAAAAAACAAAAATGAAAAAAACAAAATATGCAAATCTGGTGTCATTGAGTTGATTACGACCCAGAGTGATCCTTTAGGAGAGAGCAAAACTGCTCGATTGGGTTTCTAAGGCTGTAACCTGCATGGATGCTGACTGCCACATCTTTTACCTGTGGAGTCGCTGGTGGATTTGGACCACTGACTTTTTGGTTTGCCATCATCCACTTTAAAACTGCATCTCCTTGGGCTTGCACCAAATCCTACCTCCAACTTAAGAACAATCAGTTCTTACATCCTGGCCCTGCTCAATGCTCACTTTCATGAAATGATCACTAGAGTGCTAATGCAAAGGGTGGTGAAGAAAGCAGATGGTGCCTGGCTATCAATCAGAATATTGTCTGGGGTCTTAAAGGCTTGTATTCAAACAGGCGAAGAGTCAACTAAGAACACACAGACGGACACCAGTTTGTGTGACAAAGATGACGATTATGAAATTTGAATATAGTGAGGAGAAAAGCATCAGAGCAAAAATTATGAACAACCAATTTGTGGAGGGCTCTGGGGGACAGTGGGGTCCCCTAACCCATCTGCAGAGCATCTGGGCAGACTTAGCCACTGGCAGATCTGCTCTCGCCACAGGCAAGAGTCTAGAACAGCCATGTTATCAGGCAGAGACCAGTGTACTTACTCTTGATTATACTGGATCAAACTCGACACTGGCTAGTTGCCCACCCTTTAGACACAACCTGAATTGGTTCTGGGTGCACGTATCGCTTACTGGTTGCATGGCAGAAACTTCTTCCCTGGCTCTTTGAATGTTGTTGGGGTCTTTTCCTTCTTGCGCACTACTCGTGCTTTTGCCTGTATACGATTATGCTGTTACCCTCACCACCTTAGCGCAATGTGGGTTTGTATTGCTTTCTCTTGGGTCTCCCAGCTGTGAAGCACAGGCGGAGTGGATGCATAACGAGAATAACTGATACAAGGGGATATGGGGAATACAGAGATAGGAGGTGGATGATAGGGAGGGGAAGGGGATTTGGGGAGTAATTAATGAAGACGGGAGCAGGCAGGGAGCACTAGAACAGATTGTGATTGCCTAACTCATCTTAAAGGCAATTTAACCATGGTGTGGAGGGGCGGGGTTTTTCTAAAATTGATATGGGGATAATTATACAACTCTCCTTGATATGACTGAATGATTGAACTATTGGATTACATGATATGTAAATTACTTGTCAATAAAACTGTTGGGGGAGAGAAGAAAACACTGCATCTCCAGAGTCCCTAGGGGGCCTTAGCCATGTTTATATGCTCCGTTTAATGAATGCTTGTTGAATGAGTGAGCTGATGAATGGTTCTAGGTATGATCAATCAGAGGCAGAGCTTTCCAGCCTTATCCATTCATTCACCCTGCGTTAAGTAAATCCATCATCTAAAGAACAATTAGTATGAATTCATAAGCCTGTATATCAGGAGAGGTGATATTCAATAAGGGAGGTACTAACCAAGCACATAGAAGAGAGAGTGCACCCCTATATGGACTGCAAGAGAAGGGTGGCATTAAAACTGGACTTTAAGTGCAAGTATTTTGTTAAAGACAAGTGTTTGAGTGAGAAGAAGTAAGAAGCAGTCATTTCAAGGAGTGAAAATGGTATGAGCAGTGGTGAAACAGTAGAAACAGGAGGTTCTTAATGAGCAGGGAGGTTGACTCATAGATATTGGAAAACAGAGATAAGTTAGAGCTGGATCATAAATGACCTTGAAGAAATTCATACTTTACTCTCGTACACAGTAGCACGTTTGATTGGTGTCTGAGAAGGGTGCACGCCCCTCCTTAAGGCTTCACACAGCCACTTAGATTTATGTTTGGGGAAAAACTACTCTGGAATCAAGGTGGAAAATAGACAAGAAGGGAGAGAGTGACTTTTCAAATGCTTATGCAACAATGCAGAACCAGGTCCAACCATAAGCCTGAAAGTGGTGTGGAAGTGAGTCCAGAGCTAAAGGAAGAAGTGTCGGGATTTAGCAGTGGAGAGCCTGGTAACTGAGAGGCAAAGTTGTTCCTAAAGTAGTGAAATTTCCAGCTTGGCTGACAAGGAAAACAAAAATCTCAAGGAGACGCTGGTGTGAAAAAAAGTTAATGTCCCAAATTGACATGTCTTTCATGTTGTTGTTGTGAGGTGCTCTCAAGTCAACTCCGACACATTGCAAGCCCATGTACAAGAGAACAAAGCCCTACCATGGCATCCAGTGACACCCTGCCCACTCCTGTGACAGCCTCATGAATGTTCCTGTTTGAACCCATCATTGCAGCCACTGTGTCAATCCATTGTTGACAGTTTTTTTTTTTCCACTTTACCAAGAATGATGTCCTTCTCCAGGAGCTAGTCTTTCCTTATATGTCCAAACTGTGTTAGACAAAGTCAGGACATCCTTGCTCCTAAGAGCGTTCTATTCTGTCTGTGTTTCTTCCAGACAGATTTGTTCCTTCTTAGGGCATTTCATAGTATATTCAATATTCATTGCCAATACCATTATTCAAAGACATCAATTCTTGTTCAGTCTTCATTATTCACTGTGCAGCTTTTTCATGCATATAGGCAATAGAAAAATGTCACAGCTTGGGGCAGGTGCACCCAAGTCCTCAAAGTGACATCTTGGCCTTTTAAAACTGTTGGAGTGACATTTCTCAATTTGACTCTTCTATCCAACAAACAGATATGTCTTGGAAGAAGTACAACCAGAATGCTTCTAGATCAGTCCCTAGAGAAGTACATCATGTTTGGTAAAGTAGAGGGGCAGCAAAAACCAGAGAGGCTCTCTACATGATGGATGGGCACAGAGGTTTCAAGAATGGACCCAAACAGCAGAACAATTGTGAGGATGGCACAGGACCAGGCAGTGCTTTGTGCTGTTATACATTGGGTCACTATGAGTCGGAACTGACTCGATGGCACCTAACAACAACAATCCAGTCTCAAAGGAATTGGAAGGACTTCATAGGGCATGTGCAACACTAATGAACACTGGTCAGTTTTCATTACCACCCTCCAGCTCTAAGGATGAGCCACCTTTGGAGCAGCTCTAGAGAAGAGAGAAGTCCCAAGGACTTTGGAAGAGTGTGTTCAAGATCTGTCTGAAGTGGTGGAAGACACTGGGACCAGTTACATCACAGACTGTGGCACTGAAAGTAAGGGAAGCAGTGTGGCGACTTTGGAGTATTTTTCTCCTCCTCTGGCCCGAGACGATGGAACTGTGGGGCATATTGACAGGCAGGCTGGCTTCCTGGCCCATGGAGGCAAAGACCAAGGGACCACATAGCTGAGAGATTGAGAATTTGAGAGAGACGTGGCTGCTGGCTAAGGAGACTAATGGCTGTATCCATATTGTTTTCTGACCTTGACACAGTAACCAATTACCATCCCTATCAGTCCCCCATTCACTGTGAGTATTGTCTGTGAGTTCCATGTAGCCATTGCAACAAATTACCGCACCCAGCATGGATCTGTAGGAGGATGGTTGGTGTCAGAATAGGTAAAGAAGAATGGACTATGAAGCCTTGCCTGAATCTTGCCTCATGGCAAGAAGGGAGACCCGAATACGTCAGATATGACCATCTCCATGCTGTTTACCGAAAACACATTAAAGAGGCCTTTTGCAGTCAATTTACCCGATACACCTGACACATGTCTGCCTTCTTAGTACCTGCAATTTTATTGAATGATATTAGAATTAGAAGATATCTTACAGATAATCTGTTTTAACATTTCTCCAAATAAGTTCCTCAGATGGCTACTGATCAAAATGGTTCATGCAAAAGGGATTGTAGAAGCAAATAATCAGGAAATAGTGTGTACTATTGTATTGTCTTGGAGCCCCATGGTGTTGCGGTGCTATGTTTAAGAGCTCAGGTACTAACTGAAAAGTCTATGGTTCAAACGCATCAGCCACTCTCAGACAGAAAAAGCTAACGGTCTATCTGTAAAAATCCTATAGGGCCACTTGCAATAGACTCATTACCAAACAGTTTTGTCGGTTGTTGGGTTTTGGGTATTATTGTTCATTTGTTTTTTATTGTGTGGGTTTCTTGTTTGGATCTTAACAATGCATATTAAACATTCTGAAAATCTTGATGCCAGGAAGCTTATTTTTTAACCTGATTCCTCTAAACAATTAAGTATCTCAGGTGCTCTCTTTTTTGTACACATTCTAGTAGTATCTTGAAGAAAATGCATTGGCAAACAAGAGTCCGCACTGTTCATTATTTAAACTTGGACATGAAGACCAGAGGTTTTACATGTGTTCCAAAGTCATATAATTTTAGTGACAGAATCAGGACTAGACTCTAATTCTTGTGTCTCCTTATTCAGTGTTCTTCCCACCTCCCGAGGTTTTTAATTGATGATGCCGGTTTCTATCGCTCTACTAAATTAGAACCCGTCAGAGGGCTGTGGACTCTGTTCTATTCTGCCCTCTTCTCTGAGAGCCCTGGTTGTAGAGTGGGTGGGTCACACATTGGGCTGCTAACCACAAGGTCAGCAGCTGGAATGCACCAGCCATCCTTGTGAGAAAGGAGAGACTGTCTGCTCTTGTAACGGTGTACAGGATTGGATGGCTAAATTAATGAGCCTATCGATAAACTACCTTCTGATCCAGAGGGATGCTTGCTAACGTCCTCTAACATCAAAAGATAACGATGTCTCTAAAGTGAACCAGAGACTTACATAAACCGTAGATACTGGAATGGATTTTGCACTCACACTTAATTCTAGTTACAATCTAAGAATAATTGCTATGCTCACTCACCTCATGAAAAGATCACTGGAGAAAGGGGTGCAATAGCAAAGTGTGATGAAGAAACGAGATGGTGCCTGGCTATCAGAAAGAATAACTTCTGTGGCCTTAGAGGCTGTCTTCAAACAAGCGGCCATCAAAGTGAGGTGATAACTATGCCCACATGGAAGAAGCACACCAACTTGGGTGAGCCAAGCATTGTAAATAATAAAATCCAAATCCAAGGAAAGGAATGGTATCAGAGCTTGAATTGTGAGCACCTGGTTTGCAGAAGGCAATGGTGACCGTGGAAGCCCAAAATCCACGTGCAGGATCCACACAGTGATTAAGCCTCAGGTGAGTCCCCTCTGACCATAGTCAAGGGGTGTGAATAGTCCTTGTTATCAGGCAGAGACCATGAAAAGGTTTATCGTGGCAGATATAGTTTGGTTAAAATGTGTGTGATCTCCCTTTTGACTTATTCTAAAGTTGTGTCAATTAAAAAAATGTGAAGGGGAAATACACATGGATTAAGTCTCTCATGAATACCTCTCTGTTCATAGACCAGGCATGTAAATATCCTTGCCATCATGCAGAATGCATTGGGAAGTGGGTCACTGCAGATGCAGTTAGGTTAAAATGTAACACCTTATCATCTGATCTCCCTTTTGATCCATTTTAAATTTTATCTAGTTTTTAATATTCTCTGCTTTCTTTTCAATTGAACTTTTTCTCTGTTAAATCTGTTATTGTTAGTTTTTTAAAAGTGTTTTTCCATATATGAAATCCAGAATAGTTATATCTATAAAGACAGTAACTGGATTCATGGTTCCTTGGGGATATGGTAAGGGAAGTTGGGGGAAAATGAAGAGCTCATAACAAAGAGTATAATAAGGAAGACGAAAGTTTCTAGAATTAATTGTGGTGACGATTGTACAGCTCTTCTTGGTATGATTGAATTATTGAATTGTATGTGATGTGGGTGAAATGCCTACAAAACTCTTTTTTAAAAAGAAGAAAGAAAATGTCCCTAAAATGTATTGTGGTGCTGATTGTACAACTCTTCTTACTAGGATTGAAGTGTTGAATTATATGGTTTGTGATGATATTACAATAAAATTGTGAAAAAGATGCTTACAGTCTTGGAAACCCACAGAGGTAGCTCTAGTCTGTCCTATAGGGTCACTCTGAGTTGTAAATGATGAAATGGCAATAAGTTTGGTTTGTTTTTTTGACTCTTCTTTTGGGCTCCTCCCACCTCCGGCAGGAAGCTCCTCCAAATCCCCAAGGGAAAGGCAAACTAGTTCCTGGATGTTTGAGGACCCACTGAGAGGATTGTTTGTGTCATTCTGATCCAGAATAAAGTTCCTAATCTGCCCTTTTGTGAGGCAGTGTGTCTTTCAAGTGTCAAACTCAAGAATATCTCCTCATTCACCTTCTTAGCCTCATCCCTCTCTGCGCGAATCCTCTGTTGGTACTATCTTTCTCTTTCACACAGAGGCTGACCCCAGTAGCCAGAGACTTACATCTTGATGGGGTTCTGACCCTAGTTATTGAAAGAATGGTCCGGGTACAAATTCATTTAGCTTAGCTGTCCTTGGTTTGGAACCGGATCTCAGTAAGATCTGGGTGTCTTTGTGTGGGTGAATAGGGAGAGAATGGTGAAATACAAAATATTGTGTTTTCCTTAAAATCATACTTCAAGTAGTAATTATTAATTTAGATGTTTCTAAAACACGCCTTACTGTTACAGTTTGCTGCCTCTATCTCACAGGGGGTAAGCAGACCAGTGGTAATTTGGGGAGCTTTGAACAGTGCTTTTATGTATAGGATTTCAGTCAATTCTCACTCATCTTAGGGAGACAGGGTTTTTATTATTGTTTTTGGTGTAAAAACAAACAAACTGCCAGTTGAACATGTTTTCATATGTACCACTGAGTGGTATCAAGTGCATCATTCTTATTGTGTAGCCTTTACCCTTAATTGATTCCATATGTCACACTGCCATAAACAGACACTCTCAGCTGAAGAGGTTAACTTTGACTTTCCCCCATTTTGAGGAGAAAACTAATTTTGGCTTCTCTGTGATCACCCAGCTAATGACTGGAGAAACTGGAATTAAAATCTAGGTTTCTTAGTGTGGTCAAAGGAGCTCTTTTTATGTGGTTTTTTGCCTTGATTCCTTGAAAGAACAGCTTGAGTGATTTACCACTGAACTCTGAGAAATTACTTTTACGCTACTTTTGTACCCTGTTTTTGTTGCTTTTAAGTGTCATCCAGTTGGCTCTGACCCATAGTGACCCTGTGTACAACAGAACAAAACAATGCATGGTCCTGTGCCATTCTCACAATTGTCCCTATACCTGCAACCATTCAGGAAGCCACTGCGTCAATCCATCTCATTGAGGGTTTTTGTCCCTTTTCCTCTGCCCCTCCACTCTACCAAACATGATGCCCTTCTGCAGGGACTGGTCTCTTCTGACAATATGTCCAACGTATGTAAGACTAAGTCTTGCCACTCTTGCCTCTAAGGAGACTGACTTCTTCCATAGATTGGTTTGTCCTTTTAGCAGGTTTGGTACTTTCAATATTCTTCTCCAGCACCACAATTCAAATGCATCTAGTCATCTACAGTCTTCCTGATTCAATATCCAACTTTCTCATGCATATGATGCAATGGAGAATACCATGGCTTAGGTCAGATGCACCTTCATCCTCAAAGTAACATCATGGCTCTTTAATACTCTAAAGAGGTTTCATGCAGCAGATTTACTGAATGCACCATATTTTTTTTATCTCTTAACTGCTGCTTCCATGAACATGCCTCTAGCCTAACAGGTCCAAGTAAGATGAAGTCTTCGACAACGTCAACTTTTTCTCCATTTATCATGATATTACCTATTGGACTAGTTGTAAGGATTTTGGTCTTCCTTACATTGAGCTACAATCCACATAGAAGGCTGCAATTCTTGATCTTCATCAGCAAGTGCTTCAATTCCTCCTTACTTTCAGCAAACAAGGTTATGTCATCTGCATATCACAGGTTGTTCATTAGATTTCCTTCAGTGCTGATGTCACACTCTTCTTTATGTAATCCAGTTTCTCTGATGATTTCTCATCATACAAATAGAACAAGATGTTGAGAGGATACAACCCTGATGCTCTGTTGGAAACAGAATGGGGAAGAGAGTGTATTCGGGCAAACTCTCAACATTCATACTTTAAGGAGTCTATGAGGTCAAGGCTCCTGTGGAGGAAACCTTCACATTCATGGGTTGGAGATGTGTCTCACTCACATTCTCCTAAGTAAATTTATTTCCCATGATGTTCCCCCCCAAAATAATGCCAAATTTAAGGTGCTAATTTCAATCACATGGCTGCTACTGTATACACTTAAAGGTCAATTGCTTGAAGGTTATCTGCCTAAAGGTTGTCAGCCATCTAAGGCAATCAGACCCTATTTTATGTCCCACCCTAAGTAGAGCCCACTCCCTTCTGCTAAGGATCATAGATTGTTCCTCTGGAGAAGAGCTCAGAGACATCTAAGGTCAAGCCAACTCAGGGGACCAAGGTCAGGCTTCCATCTTGACTTTAGAGCCAACCAATCTTGCTATGCTTGTGCCTTCCTGTCACATGTATGGCTGTAGTACAACCCATTCCTATTGTGTGTATACCCCTAGCTTGTCCCCCTCATGTTACATATATGCCTCTTGTACAACCCCTACCCGTTACATATGTGCTTACCGTGGCTTGAGTGCCTACGATTATATAAACTTGTGAGATTACATGACGGGCCCTCTCTCTGCTCAGACCTGGCTCCTGAAGTCATGACTGAGAGGTGAGCCATTGCATGCTTTATCTTGTCTGATATCTCTTTAATTTACCCCTCAATTTCACAAACGCCCCTTAGACCCATTCAGTTGTGGGGAGGCTGGTTCCCCAAAATGCACATCTTTCCTGATTTTAAACCACAGAGGGCACTTGACTATGGGTTTGTAACTTTTGTCCAGATTGGTTCACTTTTACTGGGCAAAGTACAAACAATTTGGTTCTATACTTTTTGTCTGGTCTTGGGATGCAACCTGCCCTGTGATTGGTATGTACCTTGCAAGTATTGTTTAATAGACTATATAAATAAAGTATCTATACCCCAGTATGCAAATGAAATATCTGTTCCCTATTGAGAGGAGATTGGTCAGTTTGTGACCCTTGAGACTAATGAAATTGTGTCTAAGAAACCAACTGCATGGAAGGATTTTTTTGTAACAGTTTTATTGGCACTTCATCCACATGTCATACAATTCAATAGTTGAATCAAATCAAGAAAAATTGTTGAATTATCACCACAATCAATTCCAGAACATTTTCTTCTTGATTGCACTCATTATTATTCATGTAATTATTATTTTTTAAGTGTGGCAAAAATATACACGACAAAACCTTCTCCAGTTCAACAACATATCTAATTCAGTGTCATTGATTATACTCTTTGTCTTATACACCATTGATTCCTTTTTCCAAATTATTTTGTAAGGTCTCTCTCTCCTCGACTAGATTTCAGCCTCGGTCCTTGGCTCCGCGTGAGAAAGATTTCATGCCGAAGCCGGGCTCGTGATCCAAGTGAATTTAATGAGAGTTCAAAGAAGCATCAGGTTTTACGCGGCACCCATAGGATTCCTTTGACCATGTGGCCTGGCAGAGACTGCTCTGGAACATGCAAGGATCTCTCCCCTCCCATGAAAACGACCAGACCACCCAAGCAAGACCCTCTCCCTCTCGGTTCCTGTCTTCTTAAGGGTTCCGAGGAAGGTGTGGTGAACGACCCCAGGTCGATCCCATTGGCTGAATTGCAGTAACCTGGCCCATGTTGGCTGCTCCAGGTGTAACGCCCATCTCCACCCACTGGCGGGAAAATCCAGCTTTGTCTTTTGCTGGCTCTCCTTTGTCCTTTGCATGCGTAAATGGACTTCCCAATTCCCTAGGCTAAGCTACCTAACAATTTCACCATCATTGACATAAACTCAATTCCCCCTAAGTGACAACTCTTCCTCCTTCAAGCATGGTAATCATTGGTCAGGTTTTGCTTATTTTATTTTTAAGTATCTTTCTTGATTTCGTATTCACTTCCACAGTTAAATTAGTTTTTAAAAAAGTTGTATATACATCATCACAATCAGCTCCAATGCTTCCACCCCCTCACACATTCATTACTTGCTCCCCAAATTCCACCACCCTCTCCTCCAACCCCACACTCTCATGTACCTGATAAACCATTGCATCAGTTATTGTCTCTATGCATCCACTCCTGTGCTTCACAAAATGGGGAACCCAACACAAACAATAGATAAATAGATAGAGAAGAAAATAATAATAATATAAAGATCAAAATAAAAAGTAAGAAAGAAAAGGCCCCTATCAATATTTTAAAAGTCAGAGAAGAAATTTCTGTAATGGAACACATGAGAAATACTTGAACCTAGAGAAGATTTAAATTGAGTCAAGAAGGTGGTCAACTCACCACATATCATGTTATACCATAGCTTGATCCACCATAATCAAGTTTACAATAATCTCCATCTGATAATAAAGCTGTTCAAATCCTTCATCTGTGGCTAGAGGCTTAATCTGACTCGTTATTCTGCTGCTGGATTTTGGGTTTCTCACGGTGCCTGTGTTGGACAGGGTTCTCTAGAGAGGCAAACCAGATTGCTAGTAATTATATAAAAATATATTTATAAAGATAGACATAATACAAGAAATAAACCGTTAAATTATATACAGATAGATAATACAAGAAATTAACAGTTAAGTTATAAAGCAGTGAGACACTAGCAGTCCTTGAAGGCTTGAGAGCTGCCAGTTGCCAGTCCCCTTCTGTAGAGAGAGCTGGGCTATATATACCCAGGCAGCAAACGGCAAGGCAGTTCACCAACTGTCACCAACTGTCGGTCCCCAGCTCCAGAGACGAACATTCCAATCCTGTGGGATTGGAGGGACCTCAAGTTACAGCCACACAGACCACAGGCTAGGCATCCCACAGGTAGTGTACCCCTTTAAATTGAGGCACAGAACAAGCAAGGCGAGGCTCACCGAGCCATTTATCCCTCCGCCCTTCAGTTAATCCTACTTGTGTTTATCAGCCAAGCTGGCACAATAAACTATGGCAGTGCCCCATAGCCTTCTATAAATTGGGAGCTCACAATTTAAGCTCTGATACTCTTCCCTTCATCACATTTGGATTTTGTTATTATCTTTGGATCACCCAGGCTGGTGTGCTTCTGCCATGTGGACTTAGTTGATGGCTCACTTAGATGGCTGTTTGCTTGAATACAAGCCTTTAAGACCCCAGAAACCATTCTAATTGATAGCCAGGCACCATATGCTTTCTTCACCACACTTTACTGTAGCACCTGCACAGGCGTTTTTAAGAGAAAAAGAAGAAGCAAGAGAAGCAGAAGAAGAAAAAAGAAAGAAAGGTTTTGGGGGAGAGAAAGAAGAAGCAGAGAGATGGAGGCAAAGAACTTCCTAAAAGAGCTATCACACCAGTCAAAGATTATAACACTGAGTTAGTTAGTTTATTGTGCTAACCTGTCTGATAAACACATGTGGGGTTAATTGAAAGGCAGAGGGATAAATGATTCAGTAAGCCTTTCCTTTCTAGATCGTGGGTCTCTTGCTTTCTGATGGTCGGACCAGGGTGCAGCTGCCTTAGCCAGTTCCCTGCTTCAGCTGGCAAAGCTCACTTCCTGCAAGATGTCCCTGATGAGAAGCCACATGGACCTACCCCGATGCAGCCCTGGGTGCTGGAGCACCCGTGTGGAGACCCCTACCAGCGCTGAGATGCTTACACATTCACTGACTCAGCTTTCCTCCTGCAGTTGGCATCATTGCCTCTGTTTTGTGAGATGGAGGAGGACTTTTGGATTGGTGTCGGATGAATGGGTTAATGTTGGACCTGTGGGTTTGGGCAGCACTTGGTTGGGGTGTTTTCTTGATGCACACTTAACCTTTATATAAAACTATGTCTTATACATGAGTTTCTGTGGATTTGTCTCTCTAAAGTACCCAGACTGGGTACTAAAGTACCCAGGGAGAGGTCTGGAAGAGGCTCCGTTGCAGGGTCATGAGGAGGTTGTTCAGAGACCTGTCCTCAGGAGGCTCAGGGGA
Source organism: Tenrec ecaudatus (assembly GCF_050624435.1). Taxonomy (NCBI): domain Eukaryota; kingdom Metazoa; phylum Chordata; class Mammalia; order Afrosoricida; family Tenrecidae; genus Tenrec; species Tenrec ecaudatus. Next base: position 245,246,490 of record NC_134530.1, on the reverse strand, counting down.
GGCCTGCACAGCAAAAGCAGCGTTAACAGCTACTCTGCACTGAAGAAGGGCGACTGCGGGCACAAATTCTGATCTGGACCTTGAATCTGATGATTCCGTTCCCAGTTGTAACAGTTCTGTACGTGTCTGTACGGATGATCTGTGAGTGTTTGTCTGGCCATTGCAGTGGTTTCTCAAACCCATCCGAGAAGTAGGGGATACTATTGGGAGGATGGCTATTATCAGAATTCTTTCTGGACATTATTCCCCTAAAATTAAACATGCTTTGGTGCTACTATTAAATCTTATTTTACACCTGGTTTTATAATTACATATATTTATAACAACAAACATCCACTGTGCTCCCCCTTTAAACTCCCAGATATGTTCCTTTCCAGATTCCAAGCATTCACTTTAAGGATCTGTAAGGAACTGCCTGGTCTGCCTTTTGTCCACTCACTGTCCCAGAGCCAACTGAACGGACACTTTTTAGTTCTCAGCTATGCAGTTCTACGTGATCACAATCTTGGCAAAGATGAACACAGACCCAGATATTTTATAAATATTAGGATGCTGGACTTCATTTGGTAAGCCATGGGGAGTAAAGATGACAGGTTTTTGTTTTTTTTTTTGATGACAGGTTTTTATGTAAGAATGTGGGAGTGTATGCATGTTTAAATTTGGACTGCACAAAACATGAAGCAGGGAAAGAGGCTGTCCTGCACACTGCATGATGGTATTACAGACCAACTGGCCAGTGTAACAGTTAGCTAAATATGGTACTGGTGACTTTGTAAATACCTGTTAGATGCCAGCCAATGAGACAAATCGAATTTTCAACCAGTGGCCTAAAACTAGCTTTAAAACGTTTGCATTCTACATATGAGGTTTTAAGAGCTGCCTATCTGAATCTTCAATTTGAAAATAAAGAAGTGGGTTAATCAACTCATTCTCAGGAGCCATCTTGTATATTGTGCTCTCTCATGGAGACAAATATATATTCCAAATTAACCAATGATCATCATGAAATCTTGAGGTACATCTTCTATATAAAGTCATTCAATTCGGAGTAGTAATTTGCTTCTTCCCCTTTGCCCTGGTCAATCCAAGGGAAGCCTTGATGGTGGCAGATAAAGTAAATGTTCCAAAGAAATAGCATCCATTGGTGGCCTAGTGGCTATGCGTTGGGTTGCTAACTGCAAGGTCAACAGTTTGAAACCACTAGCTGCTTTGAGAGAGAAAATTGGGACTTTCTACTCCCATAAAGAATTACCATCTCAGAAACTCACAGGGGCAGTTCTTACCTTTTCTTTCCTACAGGGTCACTTTGAGTCAGCGTGGACTCAATGACAGAGTTTTTGAGCCTCTCCAGTAGGAGCCCCAGTGATCGGGTGGATTACACATTGGACTGCTAATCACAAGGTCAGCAGTTAGAAACCACAAGCAATTCAGCGGGAGAAAGATGAGGCTTTCTACTCCTGTAAGGAGCTACAGGCTAGGAAATCCACTAAGGGCAGGTCTACTCTGGCCTATGAGGTCACTGAATTGGAATCGATTTGATGGCAGTGAAGACTTTCAGGTGATTTCTTGTGGGCCCTTCATCTGCATTTTTCAACAAAAGAAATTCAGATTGATAGGATCATGCCACTCCTTCATATCCCCAACTTAATGGATTTCTACAAGGAAAGGGGAAAAAATTCCCTGAAACACTTTGCTTATTTCCCCTTCTTGTGCCTGAAACACTGACACCTACATCTGATAGCTGTTGGGAAGCCTGCATATAATGCCTTAGGAAAAAAAATTGCTAAGGCTGTGCTTGACGCCCTTTATGCTGCAGGTGTAGGAAATAATTATACCTTGAAGTTAGAGGTGGTGTAGTTGGTCAGAAGATGGAAACTCTTACAAAGATAGCTGGATAGCACCATCACCAACCAACAAACACAAGAGGCAGAAGACCCACACAATAGTTGACCGGCCTGTTTGTTCTGGGAGAGGCATCTGGGGTCACGGAGATACAGGGCGGGTGCCTGTCCCTCTTCCCAAGGAACTCCTCCTGAGATCACTTCAGACTGAGTGGATTTTCCTCCTAAAGGGGAAGGTTTGTCCAACTCCCTCATGAGAGAGATTAAAATTAGCTTTCATCCCCGCCACCCCCCAACACAATGAAGTAGAGTGGTAATAAATAATCCCAAACATTAAAGAATCAGACAATCACTCCAATTTAGTTTATTGGTTTTAAAGGCATTTTACCATATCATTTCATTAATGGAGGTGATTTATATGACTTAACATGACCGTGGGGCTTGAATTTTGTGGGGAGAGAAAGTCATCATTGCCTGTGGAAGCTGCCAGAGAGTGCCGGGCAATCCTTTCCCTCGCATGTTGTCTAGCATCATACATCACAAAAGGGAGAGACACGGACTGAGACAATAATGTCTTCTCCTTCTTCAAAGTTAAAATAAATAAAGAATGAACTAGGACGAACCGGGTTGACACTGATCAAGACCAGGTGGTGTGGAAAGACCATAAAGACATGAGAGGAATCCGCTATGAAAGAGTAAGAAAAGAAGTTTGGACTGGTGGCACATACTCTATCAGTGTCCAGATGATTGGTGTGCAGTGTCAGTTCTGGTTAATGGCTAATGGTAGAATCCCTTTCTAGGGAAACAATTTGAAATGATGACTGTACTTTGAAAAATACGGCTGCGTATGTGAAGATATATTACTGAAGAGTTATACTTTCTCAGGCCTTAATTCCCCACCAGGATGCTGATGACTGATATTACAGAGAAACATTTTCCCTGATACATTGAGAACTCAGATGAGTGAAACAGCAGGTGGCAAATATAGGAATTGACAGTGGTGGCAAATCTTATTATTGATTTATGTGTAAAGGTTACATTTACATTTATGGTTTACCAAAACTGTATTGTACTTCTGCAGAACCACAAAGAACACGGCCAGTTTAACATTAAGAATAAAACCCTAATTTTACATTTTTATTTAAAATCAAAGGTCAATCAAGATTTAGGGTGGATTGTTTAAAGCCTATTGGCAAATCTGACTGATCACCGGAATCATGTGGAGATTGGTGAAAACACAGCTCCCCAGGCTCCTCTTCTGTGAGCTTCTGCCTGGTGGCAAATTAAGGAGTCACGTTACACTTTCAGGAGACAGTTGCCTGGTAAGGCCTCAACCCCACTATGGGAGGAGACACATCTGATACAGTTCAGTGAGTCTAGTCTTATCTTATAGGAGTAATGCAAAATCCCTGCCCTCATGGAATTTGAGGATTTGGGGGTGACTTTAAGTATTCTTAGGAGTCCTTAGAAATATTAGGAAAAGGAACTGTACCAGTTATCTATTGTCGTGTAATAAATTACCCCAAAACAAAGCAGCTGAAAACAATAAACATTTATTATATCAAATTTTCTGTCGGGCTGCAACAGAACAACAAGGAGAGCAGAGCAAGGAAGTCCCGAAGAAATACCAAAAATAGACTTTGGGGCCAGGGCACGGCACCCCATCAGACTCGACTGGAAACCACTTTTAAAGGTCAACAAACAGACCTTGAACTATTTACAGGCTTTTCTTTTTTTGGTCATTGGTTTTTATTTTTGTCATTTTGTTTTCTTTTGTTGCTTTGTCTTGTTTTTTGTGTGCATATTATCTCTGAATGTCTATCTAGATAAGATAGGCAGGATAAACAATCTGGAGGAGAAAACAATGGGACCAATGGTTCTGGGGAGACCAGGGCGAGGGGGAGATGGGGGAAAGGAAGTGGATGTTAATAAATCCAGGGACAAAGGAACAACAAGTGATCCAAAATCGGTGGCCAGGAGGGTGTGTAGGAGGCCTGGTAGGGCTTGATCAAGGGTAATGTAACCGAGAGGAATTACTGAAACCCAAATGAAGGCTGAACATGATAGTGGGACAAGAGGAAAGTAAAATGAAATAGAGGAAAGAACTAGGAGGCAAAAGGAATTTACAGAGGTCTAAATACAGGCATGTACATATGTAAATATATTTATATATGATGATGGGGAAATAGATCTATATGCATATATTCATAGGTTTAGTATTAAGATAGCAGATGGACATTGGGCCTCAATGCAAGAACACTTTGTTCTATTAACCTGACATTCTGTCATGCTCACCTTCTCGACAAGATTGCTGAAGACAAAGTGGGTGCATAGGCAAATGTGGTGAAGCAAGATGATGGTGTCCGGCTATCAAAATACATAGCATTTGGCATCTTAAATAAGCAGCCATCTACCTGAGAAGCAACAAAGCCCACATGGAAGAAGCACACCAGCCTGTATGATCATGAGGTATCGATGGGATCAGGTGCCAGGCAACAAAGAACAAAAAATCATATTGTGAATGAGGGGGAGTGTGGAGTGGAGACCCAAAGCCCAGCTGTAGGCAACTGGACATACACTTACAAAAGGGTCTTGGGGAGGAGACAAGCTAGTCAGGGTGCAGTGTTGCAATGATGAAACATACAACTTTCCTCTAGTTCCTAAATGCACCCCCCACGCCCACTATCATGATCCCAATTCTACCTTACAAATTTGGCTAGACCAGAGGATGTACACTGGTACAGATAAGAGCTAGAGTCACAGGGAATCCAGGACAGATAGACCTCTCAGGACCAGTAATGAGAGTAGGGATACAAGGAGGGTAAGGGTAAGGTGGGAGAGCAAGGGAGAACTGATCACAAGGATCTACATATAACTCCCTCCCTGGGAGATGCACAACAGAAAAGTGGGTGAAGGGAGACGTCGGACTGTGTAAGACATGACAAAATAATAATAATTTATGAATTATGGAGGGTTCATGAGAGAGGGAGGAGGGGGGAAGGAGGAGGAAAAATGAGGAGCTGATACCAAGGGCTCAAATAGAAAGAAAATGTTTTGAGAATGTACAAATGTGCTTGACACAATGGATAGAGGTATGGATTGCGATAAGAGTTGTACAAGCCCCATATAAAATGATTTTTTTAAAAAAATCAACTCACTGCCAACTAGTTGATGCCAATAGCAATAGTACAGGACAGGGTGGAACTGCTCCTGTGAGTTTTCCAGACTGTAACTGTTTACTAGCCTAGAGAGCCCCGTCTTTCACAGAGCAGTGAGGATTGTGAACTGCTGACCATGAGGCTAGCTGCCCAAGGCGTTCACCATCAGTGCTCCTAAGACATTCATAGCAGCAACATATTGCAAAATTGAACTAGGAAATTAAAGGGCATGTATGAGCATGACTACGTTTTCAAAGTAATGGTAAAAGGCATATAATAATGGCATGTCTATGATCTCTGAAGTGTGCAGAATCACAGTATATATATTTCTAGAACTTACACAATGCATTCAAAGTATAAAATAGTCCGAAGAGTGATTAAGGAAATGCAATAAAGAGATCACATGGATTGAGTGGCCTCTCACCCCAAAGCACATGTTGTAAATCCGAAAGTACTATACCTGTGGATAGGACTACATTTGAAGATACAGCTTTCTTGCTATGTTACTGGGAGTCTATCAGGTTAGAGTGTGTTTTAAACCAATCACGTTTGAGATATAAACCGAGCAGATGAGGTACCGAGAAGGAAGCAAGGATCGAAGAGCAGAAGCACACCATTTGTTTTTTGGGGTTTTTTTTGGGCACACCATTTTAAGATGCTGAGGGAAGCAAGGAGCAAAACTGTAAAGAGAGAAGGCCCTTCCTCTAGATCAGAGTCCGAAAGCTTTCCCCTAGAACTGGCATCTTGAATTCACACTTCGCCTCCAAACCTGTGAAAAAACAAAGTTCTGTTCAGCAAACCCACCCACTTGTGGCATTTCTGTACAGCAGCACTAGAAAATAAGACAGAAGCATTCCCAAGATGCTTCCGTTGTATTTGTAATGTTATTGGGTTCACTTTGGCTACACAGATGCTTGTTTTATTGTACCCGAGTATTTTGTTGTTTCACTCTCTGAATTTATTTCTTAATTGCTGGGGGCGTGGGGAGGCGATGACCATGCAAGTATTTTACCTGCCCTCTAAGAAGGCAGTCATACTTACCTACTCCAATACCGGAGCATCTTACAATGTTCCGTTCCTTTTGCCCTTTATAAAGTGCTTTGCCCTTTCTTTATACTCACTTAACCATAGCTGTTAAATATTTCTAAAGGCATGTTTAATGCTATGCTCTTTTTCTAACAGAACAATTTATCCTTCTCATTTTATGACTTTTGAATTATTAAATATATTTGGTTAAAAAATAAAATAAATTTGGCTAATATACATATATATCCAAACCATTGAATTGGATAGTACACAGATTATATTGTCAATGAAACTGTTGGGTTTTTTTTTAAAGGAGGCTCTAAAAAATTCTCTTAGGCAAGTGGAATAAATGATCAAGGTAAAGGGCTCAACTGAAAATTTCACAAAAGAGCTTGAAAAGACAGAGTACATGATTATAATGATATATGCAAAGGTGTAGAATTGGAAACCAAAACGGAGGAATACATGCAGCATATCTTAAACTGAAATAACTGAAGAAAAAATTCAAGACTTGAGTTGCTATATTGAAAGATTCTATGGCCAAAATATTGAGCTATTCAGGAAGCAGTAAAAGAATATGGAAAGAACACACAGAGTCGCTGTACCAAAAAGAACTATGCTGGAAATGACAAATTCCAAAGAAAGGTCATTGCATTAATTGAATAAAGGACATCTCAAGATCTACCGTATATACTCAAATATAAGCCAACCCGAGTATAAGCCGAGGTACCTATTTATTACCTGGGAAACCAGAAAAACTAATTGACTGGAGTATAAACCTAGGGTGGGAAATGCAGAATGTGAATTAACACAGAGACCAGAGGGGAGAGACGGAGGGCAGTCACAGACACATCCTTACCAGTTCAGCTGCCAGCGTAAGTGAATCACTACGGATGCTTCTGCGTATTGGAGCTCTCCACGGCATAGGACGGCTCTGATTGGTTAGATGTGAGTAAACAAACATTCAAAGCCCTGCAGTGTCAGCAGGGCTTTGATTGAACAGCGGAGGAATGGCAATCACCCACAAGATGTTATACTTCGCTGGAGTACCCATGTATAAGCCGAACCCCAGTTTTTCAGCACACTTTTTGTGCTGAAAAACTCGGTGTATACACAAATATATATGGTATCTTGAAGTAGGGTGTTGTATGTCATAAAACAACATCTATCCCCATACAAGGAAATCCCATCAATACAACTATTTTTTCAAATTTATGCATCAACCACACAAATTGACGTTAATGGTTTCAAGAGGTAACATGTGAGCAAGAACCAAAGGCACTGAAGGAAGAAGCTCAAGCTGCACGAAAGACATTCACCAAAACGAGGCTCCAGGAGTTGACAGACTGCAAATTAAAAAGTTTCAATGAACTGATGAAGCACTGGAAGCATGTATTTACACTAATAAATTTGGAAGACAGCTACCTGGCTAACTGGTATATTTGTACCTATTCTAAAAAAAAAGTGACCCAAAAGAACATGGAAATTATATTAAAAATATTATTGATATCACATGCAAGTGAAGTTTTGTTGAATAACATCCAACAAAGTTTGCAGCAGTACATTGACAAGGAGCTGCCAGGGGTCAGGCCAGATTCAGATGAGGGTCAGGCCAGAGGGGAGCAAAGGCATGATTATAGGAAAAAGAAGCTAGAAACGAAGGCACAGGGGACTAATCTCCAGAATCGGGAGAAGAGTCCTGAGTTTATTCAAAAATGGGGTCCTATAGTACAGAGGCCTGCAAGCCTGCAGTTAACACATACACAATAGCATGGGCAGTATGTTAATCGGGTAAGCTGAGGTTTTTAGGGGAACACTTCAGGATAAGTATCAGGCATTTAAGAGAAAAATGGAGTAAACCAGTCCTTGAGTAAGATGGACAAAAGAAGCGGACCACTAGGCCTCCTTTAACTGCATCAGTGAGGAGCCAGGTGCCTGTAGGAGACAACATTACATTAGCATTTTAATGGAGGGTACTGGGGGAGAAATCTCTCCCTGGAGAATGGGTATTTGGGTGCTTTCAGTCCTCTCAGAACTGTGAAGCTGTACCTCGTCACTAATGCGGGTCTGCCAAGCCCTGTGACTACCAGTGTAGGGTAGGCCGCGTTCTTCCAGGTCCTCAGTTGCTCACAATTGCTGGTGTCAGATGGATCTTGGCTGAAAGCAGAGGATACCAGAAAGATGTTTGTTTGTGTTTCATTGACCATGCCAAGGTATTTGACTCTGTATATCATAACAAACTATGGAAATGTTAGGTAGCCGGGATAGGGATAGAGGGGGTTGTCCCTCCCATGCCTGCCCAATAAAGGAAGTTGGCAAGGAATCAGGCAAGCATAAGCCACCCTTGAAGACTTTAACTGGGCTTGCTCCAATTCAGCCCACCTCCCCACCCCCAGCCAGGTGGGTGTTACACCTGGGTGGCCCAAACTAGGCCCAAATGGGCTTAATTCAGCCAATGGGGTCAACCAATACCTTCGACCATGCCTACCCAGCCAGAGGTTTAAAATACCCTGGCGTTGGGAAAGCGGTCTCCTTTACCCTGCTCCTGCGCCAGCTCGGCAGTGCTGCAGTCTCTCTGGCCTCAGGTCACCACGTGTGGGCGTGCAGTCCCACGAGAGTGCCTGTGGTCAGTCATGAGCCCCAGCGTGGCTTCTGCGCGGTTTGGCATGCTTCCCTGATAGTGTGTACTCTTTTGAGACTGTAAAACCTGAAAACTTTCATGTCCTTCATAAAAACTCACTGGGATTACAAACCAAGCTTTGGCATGAATTCTTTCTGGTGCGAAGCCAAGAACCGAGGTATTACCCACTCTAGAAACCTAACAGATAGTCTTGAGAAGGATGGAAATTCCAGAACACTTCATTAAGCTCATGAGAAACCTGTATATGGATCAACAGGCAGTTGTGGGAACAGAACAAGGACCTACGACAAAAGTTTAAAATCAGAAAAGTTAAAGGGGGAACCGCCACAATGACCAACATATAACTCCCTCCCAGGGGGATGGACAGCAGAAAAGTGGGTGACATCAGTCAATGAAAGACATGAAAAAATAATAATAATTTATAAATTATCAAGGGAGGGAAAAATGAGGAGCTGACACCAAGGGCTCAAGTAGAAAGAAAATGTTTTGAAATGATGATGGCAACATATGTACAAATGTGCTTGACGCATGGATGGATGTATGGATTGTGAGAAGAGCTGTAATTAATTTAAATGATTTTTTTAATCAGGAAAGTTTCGCATCAGGATTATGGTCTCTCCCATACTTGTTCAATCTGTATATTGAGCAAATATTGAGAGAAGCTGGATTATATGATGAAGAACGTGACACCAGGATCAGAGGAAGGCTGATTGCAACACAATCTTGCTGAAAGTGAGGAGGAATTGAAACACTTGCTGATGAAGACCAAGGAGTGTAGCTTTCCCTATGGATCATAACTCAATGTAAGGAAGACCGAAATCCTCGCAACTGAAGAATACCAGAAAGGCCTTCTCCATAGGTAACATCATTATAAAGAAGAAAAGACTGACGTTGTCAGGAATTTAATCTTGCTTGGATACACAATCAATGCGATTGGAAGCAGTTGTGAAGAGATCCAAGGACTCGTTGCATTGGGTAAATGTGCTACACAAGACAAAGTGTTGAAAAGCAACATTTTAAAGTTTCTTTGAGGACTAAGGTGTGCTTGACTCAAGCCAGGATATTTTCAATTGGCTCACACGCATGTGAAAGTTGACCGTGGAATGAAGAAGACTGAAAAAGAATCAAGGCATTTGAATTCTGGTGCTGTAGAATAATATGGAGGTTATAGTGAAGTGCCAAAAGAACAAACAAATCTGTCTAGGAAGACGTGTGACCAGAATACTCCTTTGAGGCAAGAATGACTTCTGTTCACATACTTTGGACATGTTCTCAGGAGAGACCAGTCCCTGGAGAAAGACATGTTTGGTAAAGTAGAGGGGCAGCAACATAGAGGAAGACGCTCAACAAAATTGACACGATGACTGCAAAAATAGGTTCAAACATACCAATTGTGAGGGCTGTACAGGACTGAGCGGTGTTTTGTTCACTGTGTCAGAACTGATCAGACAGCATCTAACAACAACCACAACAAGCTTGGAAGTGACATACTACTATATCTGCTGTATTCAGTTGGTCACACAGCTGAGCCAGCTCAATGGAGAGTGCACTACACAGGGAATGAATGCCAGGAATTCATTGGAATATTGAATATTGGAAGCCATCTGAGAGATTGGCTACATAAACGACAAAAACACTAGATGTCCTGCTTACTTTGGCTGGTGGCAACTGAAGGCCAACAAGAAGGCAGGACTTTTCTTGTCCTGTTTGGTTGAGTACCTAAAATGGCCAACAACACACTGTGTTGTTAGGTGCCATTGAATTGGTCCTGAATCATAGCTTAGCACCCATTTCCTATGCCGCTTTTCTTTCATGTCTTAGGGTGCTTGCATGCTCTTAAAGTTCAATGTGATCTTAGTGCTATGGTACTAGAAACATAAACATAGGTGATATGAATCACTTCTTGGTCGAGGTGTTGATGGAAGGTGCTTACCGCTCCTCCACGCCTACTTTAGCAACCCTGAGAATAGCTCAGTAAATTGGATCCCTCAGAGCAAAGAAGTGTGTTATACTGAACTAACACTTGGAGAACATCTGTGTGAGAGGGCACCTGAATGACAATGAACCTCTCAGAAGCAAAAACTTCTGTGTCTTCAGCACTATTTTGGAGTAGTTTCTCCAGCATAGGCTAATATACTCAACTAATCATACCTTATATTTCAAATCTAATTCTGCTCCATTGCATATCAAATAACTCTAACTTATCTTTCTCTTAGAACTATTATTTTAGTTATCCGAATGAGTAGACAAAAAACACTTAAAAACTTTTTAACAATGGTTTATTGTTTCTCATTATTCTTGGAGTCTACTGGGCTCAGCTCCATGGTTCTTCTGTTTCAGGTAGTGCAGTAGATTACTCAGCTGAGTGGTTCTCAACCTGTGGGTCTCTGTGGGATTATAAAGAGACTTTTCCCCAGCTTTGTCTCCCCCAAAGACATGCCAAACATTAGGGGCTTTTGTTAGCATATGGGGGGGGGAGGTCAGATGCTCACAGACATCCTCCCTGAAGACAGTCAGTCGGCAGACTACAATAGGCCCCACTCCCTGCTGTTAAGGACAATAGGCTACTTCTCTTTAGAGGCCTGCAGTCATTGATTTGGTTCCTGGAGGTGGAGTTTACACCCTACTGATAATGGTGCCAGGGAACAGGTTCAAACAGGCTCTGTGCTATCAAAGTGAGGCTGCCATCTTGAATCTAGGATCTGCCCATCTTGCCACATGTATACCCCAAGTCCCTCCTCTTCCTATTACATGGATACCCCTAGATCACCCTCCTCCCATTACTGTACTACCTATAGCACAACCCTTTCCTATGACGTATTTCTTCACCTGTCATTAGGGGGCTTGCATGTCCCCAGAAAATATAAAAGCCTTGGTTGGCATTAACTATCGCTCTCTCCACGTGGACCACCAAGTGAGACTGAGGTGAGCATGCTACCATGAAATGTGTCTGACTCCATTATTTCAATCTCTCTTTTACCTCTCATGCTCTCGATGACTTTACTATAATCTTTACTTATTATCACTGTATAATTGCACCTACCGGACCCGTGATGATGTGTTAGGGGCTGACTTCCCCTTGCAGGTCCCGACCCCTTTCACAGGGGTTGCTGGATTCATAACAGTAGCAAAATTACAGTTATGAAGTAGCAATGAAAATAATTTTATGGTTGGGGGGGTCACTACAACATGAGGAACTGCATTAAAGGGTTGCGGCAATAGGAAGGTTGAGAAACCACTGGGTTAGATGGTCTTTCATCATTGGGATTTCTCTCCACAGTGACCCTCATTATTTGGAAGGGTAGCCCCGGCTGCCTCACAACATAGAGCTTTCCAGGAGGCTGTGTCACGTTGGCCAAAGGAAGTCACAGGGTCAAAACCAGCATCCATATGGGTCAGACTACACAAGGGATGAATTTAAGAGGGGATGGTTCTTTGGGGGCTACAAATGTAATAGTCTATCACAACCTTTCATTCATTATTAACATCAAATATCCACAGTTTGAAAAATCGTTTCACACGTATTAACTCATTTTGTCTAAGGAACAAACAAATGCTATCCTTGTTTTGTAAGAAAGAGGGGCTCAGAAATTGGGACACTTAAGATCACACAGCTAGGAAGTGGGAGGACGGATACTCTGCCTTGGGCCTTCTCACTGGAAAACAACAGAATGTGTTCTTGCTATTACATCATCACGACCTTCATAAAACTTTGTCTATGACATAGGTTTTATGTTATCTTGCTATAACTGTCATGTTTTATCATTCCAGGTTAAAAATACACAAACAACCTTTCATTAATTATTAGTATCAAATATAAAGTAAAATAGAAAAAAATCATTGTTTTCCCCCAGTTCTTTTTCTGCAGCTTAGATAATTTCATTAATTGATTGATTGCTAGGAAAAGCATCTAATTCTTAAAGATTCTGAAAAGAACCTTGGCATGTAGCCGTTAGCAATGTTTGCTTATTATAAAGTTCAGAAGGATATACCTCATGCCAAACCCTAAAAAGGGATTTAATTAAACTCTGTAGTGCCCAGGCACTTTCCTAAGGAGCAGAGCTTCCTGACTACACCATGGCCCCCAAAGCCAAGGCATTGCAGCCCCAAGCTCCCAGGCTCAGATTTTCATAAAAGGCATTTGTGCAAGTGCACTAATAAACCAAGGAGACTCAAGGAACTGAGGGAAGTTGGGCTCCCAGCTTGTAAATAAAAATTCATATTGAGAAAGAATTCAAAATGACTTGGACTGCTGCTTACAATTCTGGATGCTTGAGAAGAAATCACCAGGAGATTGGGGTCACATCTGGCTCAGAAGTGCTACCTGTGATGCTGTTACCATGGTAACCACTTGTAAAAGAAGAGAGATACAGAGAAACCACAGCCACTCTTCCCATCATAGGCCAGAGTCAGTGACTAGGCTCTTCTCCGGATGAGGTGCTTCCCTGAGGCAGGTCCTCTGCAGTGTCCTCTTGTCGGGTTCCGTACTCAAGGCCCTGAGTCTGCAGGTGACTCTTCTCATTAGGTCCTTCAGCTGACAGAGCCTTGGAACCATTCCTTCCAATCTCCCTGTCACATTCCTGCTGAGGAGAAGCATAAGGGCATGTTTAATTGTACAGCCAAAAGCTTCTGAGTGCCCGCCTTATAGAGATGCCTTGTGAGAAGTTTCTCCGCACAGCAGTCTCAAGCACCACATTCCGTCACCCTGTATGATGCATCCCCTGACACTGTAATTTCTACAAGAGAGGCAAGTAAGGGGTGCTGTGAGGTGACATGCAAAAGAAGGCAAAGTCATTCTGACCAGCGGACCTGAGCCCTCTATAGCCCTAAAGTCTGCCCATCTCAGGAGCCTATGTCCCCATCAGGATGCCACATACCTTATGTTGTGTTCTGTAGTACTCATTTACCACATACTGGTATTTAGGTTGATCAAGACCAAAGAAGATAGCAAATCGCCCACCAAGGAATTCACATGCTAAAGGAAAGAGAAAACACTTCTGTTGACTGAAGGGATAGCTGGAGGTGCAGAGAGTTTAACTTTGTCTACATTTAATTCTGAAGTTCCGTTCCTGAGCAGTACAGTTAATATGCTGAATTGCTAAGCGGGTAAATAATTGGAACTTTGAGTCTACCCAGAGATATCTTAGAAAAGAGACCTGGTGATCGGCTTCTGCAAGATTAGCCGTCAAGAACCTTAGTGAGCACAGCTCTGATCTGACACACCTGGAGTCACAATGAGTCAGAAATGACTGGTTTATTTTATTGATGTATTGTAACACTTTGCTGACTTGCTATTTCAAGCCCAAGCTATCCCATGCAGTGGGCTATTTTTCTGCAATGGAATATGAAATTGAAATATCTAAATAAGATTCAACAGACTTTATTTATATATCATGAATAAAAATGTAACTTATTACATATGCTTAATTTTAATTTTTCCCCTGGGTATGGTATACTGTATAGCATTCACCTACATATACAGTAAATTTTGCAAACTGACCAAATTTCGCTGTGCTTTCCTGGGCAAGAGCCAAGTCTACATACACTACTGGAATTTCACCACCCCACCCCAATAGTTACTTTTTTTTTTTCTAAAATGAGACGTTTTAAAGCTCTAAAGGTGAATCTGTACATGGCCCTCTTCTAAAGATACAGAAGGGCTGCCAGGTTTCCTGTTACATTCAGTTGAATTATCAGTTACCATTTTCTAGCTGTTTCTAGTAGGAAATGTTTGTATTTCTTTTTTTGTAAGTTACAAATGCTTGTTGTTATTGTTAGGTGCCATCAAGTGGGCTCTGACCCATAGTGACCTTGTGCACAACAGAATGGAACACTGCCTGGTCCTGCACCATCCTCACAATTGTTCCTATGCTTGTACCCGTTATTACAGCCACCGTGTCCATCTCCTTAAGGATCTTCCTCTTTTACGTTGCCCCTCTACACTGCCAAGCATGATGTCCTTCTCCAGGGACTGGTCTCTCCTGACAACATGTCCAAAGTATGGAAGACAAAGTCTCACCATCCTTGCCCCTAAGGAACACTCTGGCCATACTTCTTACGAGACAGATGGATTTGTCTTTTCAGCAGTCCATGGTATTTTTTAAAAATTCATTTTACTGGGGGTTCATACAACTCTTTTCACAATCCATCCATCCATCCATTGTGTCAAGCACATTTGTACATTTGTTGCCATCATAATTCTCAAAAAATTTGCTTTCTACTTGAGCACTGGGTATCAGCTCCTCATTTTTTTCCCTTCCCTCCCTGCTCCCTCCCTCATGAACCCTTGATAATTTATAAATTATTATTATTTTGTCATGTCTTATACTGTCCAACATCTCCCTTCACCCACTTTTCTGTTATCTGTCCCCCAGTCCATGGTATTTTCAACATTCATTTCCAGAACCACAATTCAAATACACAGATTCTTCTTTGGTCTTCGAAAAATCATTGTTGCAGTCAATGTTAAATGTATCGAATAAGGCAGACGTGCCCAAAAAAGAGGCTACATTAAAAACACTGCTTTATCCTCTTGCGCAGACACAGCGGTAACTGCTGGTCTGTTTGGTTGACTCCTTTCAGATGGTTGTTGCAATTCACCATGCACATAGACTTTCTTAGGTTATATGTGGATTTCATAGCAGCTTCCTGAATAGCTGAGCGCATGCGCACTGGCCTTTCGTCTTGCTACAGATCCTTTGGTTCTCAACCTGTGGGTCGCGACCCCTTTGGGGTCAAACAACCCTTTCACAGGAGTCACCCAATTCATAACAATAGCAAAATTACAGTTATGAAGTAGCAACGAAAATAATTTTATGGCTGGAGGCCATAACATGAGGAACTGTATTACAGGGTCGTGGCATCAGGAAGGTTGAGAGCTACTGCCATAGAAAGAGAACAATGGGTCCTTTGTGCAAAAGTCATTTTTCCTCTTTGCGGGTTCTTTGGTTTTTCTTTCAGTAATTTTGGCAAACCATGCTATTCCCTTCCAGTGTCCCACAGTCCAGTGTTGTGATTTTTAATAACATCTCACCAGTGGGCAGGCCGCTTTAAAACTACCTTGGTAAACATGATGCCAAGAACCAAGAAAAGGCCCTAACGCAGAGAAATAGACTGTCTTGTAACTCTACCTCAACCTGCCAAAATCTCAAAGTTGCAAATGTAGCCAGTCTCACTTCCACAAAGAATCCTTACTAGATCCCATCTTTTATTATTTTTACCCAGATTACATATTCTGAAGTCGATCTTGCCTTTCCATGGTGAGGTCACTTCCTCAAGTGAAAACCGCTGCTCGGGGCGGTAGGGAGACTGGCCTGTTGGACCACAGTGCCCCGAAAGAGGTCTGACTTTGTGAAGTGTGACTTTGCTAGACTGTGCGGAAAGCTGGGTGCTTCGCGCCATGGACCAGCTGACCCGCGATCTTTCCATTCTGCCTTCTTTGTTTGTCTCATCAATCTAAGTAGCCCAAGAAGCTTCTTGATATTTCTATTGATAACTTCTGTCTTTGGTAAAGTTTTAGCAGAGGTTTAGTGACATTTTTCCATTTGGTGATATTGGTAGTTAGATTTTATGTCAACTTCTGGTACCTGTGTGGAGGAAGGCGTGGAATCCAACCTGTCAATCAGGTTGCGGCCTGATGATGCCTCCCTAGGGGTGTGGCGTTTTTATAGCTCCCTTTCTCTCTCTGCCCCATTCACCTTCCTGCTTTCTGGGACTCTGTACCTGCCTCCAAGGGCAGCCCCATGTGGGCCTGGTGATCTCCTTCTGCAAACCCCCCACTGGAAACCCTCAAAGCATTCACCTACTGTGACACTCATGAAGGTGAAATTAATTCAATGGCAGTTAGGTCCTGGTTAGTCTCTGGGGACCCCAGGCAGAAGCACACTTTTACGCCACAGTTCTTTTTGAATCCCAAAGGAAGCCGGGAGCTCCGGTGGCATAGTGGTTACCCACTGCTCTGCTAATGGCGAGGCCAGCAGTTTGAAACCACCAGCTGCTCTGAGAATGAAAGATAAGACTTTCTATCCCCAGAAGGAGTTACAGTCTTGGAAACCCCCAGGGGCAGTTTGACCTTGTCTTAAATGGCTGCTATGGGGTTGCTGAGACAAGATCAACTCGATGGCAGTGAGGTTTTGAGTGAAATGAAGCTGAATTCACCCAATAGCCTACCCTGTCATCCTGAGCCAAAGCCCAACCTGGAAACCCCTGTGACCTCCCTGTTCTCCTCCTCCAACCAGATCCTTATTTACTTTTAAATTAATTCCCTCTGAAGAAGTCCTGATGGGACAATAAGTTACGTGCTGGGCTACTGACTGAAACGTCGGCAGTTTGAACTCACCCAGGGGCTCCACGGGAGCAAGATGAAGCTGTCTCCTTCTAGAAAGACTTAAATCCTTGAAAACCATAGGACAGCAGTTCTACCCTGTTCTACAGAGTCACTGGAGTCAGAGTTGACTCAATGGTAGTTGGTTGGTTGGTCATTTTCAGTGGTTCCCTCTGCCCTAACAGTTCCTCTCTTCAAACAATCTTGCTGTAACTAAAGCACAGGATTTTAGGAGACTGTATTGCTTCTGTCATGATACTGTGGTCAGGGGACAGTCTGTCGTCTCAGTGTCTGTGACATTTCAAGCCACCCACCCTCCAGCTTTATGTAAAAGCACTTATTCCTTGGAGGCTCAGATTATTTGATTAAGTCACCCCCAGCATCACTTCTTATTATAATTTAAAGACCCTCTGATCGTTCTACTCCAGTTCCCAAACTGGCCTGAGCCTAGCATACCTTGATAGCGCCAATATGGTGTTTCCTCCATATATCAACATCCCCATGTCTTTCAGCCCACAATCCCTATGCTTTCCTATGCTGGCTATTGTGAGAACACATTGTAATGAAAAGAAAAGGGTCACATTAGGAGTTCCTAGATACAGTAGGAGAAAAATATGAAATAGAACTCAAAATCATAAAAGATACTAGGTTTACGGGTCAGATAGAGACTGGTAGAAACTCCCAAGACTATGGGCCTCAACCTTCAGATCAAGAACTAAACGCACTCTCATGTTAGAATAACCAGCCATTTAAGGTGGAAAGGGCAGCATTTACTCAAAGACAACGTTCAGAAAGTTAAGGAAGAGAGTAATGGAAACAGGCAAGAAGTGGCATTGAGGAATTGAAATGGATGAGTTGAATCAGAATGTGTATGAATTACTGAATGTAAAGTGTGATGTGCTTTGTAAACCTTAACCTAATTCACAATTTAAAAATGTCCTTAATTGCAATTAATGGTATGCATACTGGTCTGTACCATATGTCAAATATTGAGGCTATGGAAAGCAGAGATTGTGCCTTTTGTCTTTATGATCTAGGATCTAGCACAGTGCTGGGCACATAATAGCGACTTAGGAGATGCTAAACGAATAACTGAAGATAGATGCATTTTGTATCTTCTCAGATTTAAAAAGTGATTTTCCCCATCATACACTAAGCATATACGAGTTAGAAAGAAATTAGTAGTTAGATGTTGCAACTTGTGTTCAAAGTTGGCAAAAATTCAACAAAATAAGATTTCATATTCTATCTATTAAAAGCAGTCACTTAAGCCATTCATCACATTTCCAGGAGGGACAAACAAATTTTGTGTTTATAGTAGAGTGACTATGATGAGGGGACTTGGAGCTATGTCCTATCACATGAGTTTACAAACTTGGAAATTCGCTCCACAGCAGGTGTTCTGCTCGATGGGAGAAGCATCTGGGCTGGTTTTGTATGGCTCTGGTAAGGACAACTAGGAGTGCCTGGAAGAGCTTTCAAAGAAGACACGTTCTGGACTGCCACAGAAAACCTATTAACAAGAGTGGGCAAAGGATAGAAGCATCTGTTTGAAGATGGGAGCTCCGGTGCCACGGAAATGCCCAAGAACAGGCCTGAAGGTCACATCATCTCTTCCGCACAGTCCTGTGGAGTGGATGAGACCATTAGAAGCCCCCGTCTAATGTATTTATGCTACAAATCGATTCTCTTAGCAGTACTTACCAGAAAGTGAGGTCCTTGCTATTCGCCCAGCCCAAAACCATAGGTAAGAACCCCAGGAACGTTTAGCCTGGGGTCAAAAAAGGAAGGAAAGGCAAATACCAAGGTGAGAGAAATTAAAAACAAAAGTGGTGATTTTAGTCTTTAATGTGCAGCTTTCAATATGCTTGATAATATGTTCCATATTCTCTCTCAGAGATGGAAAAACTAAGATTGCCAAGATTACAACGTGACGATTCATGGACTAGAGAGAAACTAAAGATGTGGCAGTTATAATGTATGTCAACTTGAACCTGTGTGAAAGTAGGGATGGAGTCCAACCTATCAATCAGATGAGACTTTCTTGGGGATGTGATATTTTTATAGAGACAGTGAGAAGTTCTCTCTTTGCCCCTTTACTTTCCTCCTCTCTGGGACCCTATGTCTGCCTGCAGGGGTGGCCCAATATGGGCCCCCAACCTGGAAAGCTGTTAATGCCCTGCCATATTCCTACCCGACCTTGGATTCATGTGACTGCACACACCAACCTGTGACCTTCCCACTTCATCTTTCTATGGCATAGCCTGTGAGTCTGAAGAGGGCTCTGGGTAGCACTGACCTCATAGCCTCGAGTTTGGACTAGGATGGGATTCTGTCCTGATAGAAAATTACTTACTGATAGAAAGTTATTTTTTATACATATATGAGTGTTATTAGTTTTGTTTCTCTAGCCCAGATTAGGCTTAAAACTACGTGTGTTTTTTTACAAACCTTTTTGTTTAAGTAATCACACATTCAACCCCCAGGTTCCTAATATTGATACTCTAAGCTTACAGGGTCAAGCATTGGATTCACTCTCTGTTCCTCTTGTTCGTCTTCTTCCTCTGTGCTGTATTCTTCCATGGTATCTCCATCGGCAAAATGGATGATCCTTTTGGGAGTAGTC
Source organism: Tenrec ecaudatus (assembly GCF_050624435.1). Taxonomy (NCBI): domain Eukaryota; kingdom Metazoa; phylum Chordata; class Mammalia; order Afrosoricida; family Tenrecidae; genus Tenrec; species Tenrec ecaudatus. The sequence continues at coordinate 245,226,875 of NC_134530.1, read as the reverse complement.
CTTTTAGAAGATCCATTGTTCTCTACTTGTAACTGCTGGAAATTGTCTCTTTTCATAAGGGAAACAAAGCAAAACAACTATTAAATGAAAAACAGACACCTTAGGGCAAATTGCTCAGGTCAGCGGCAACTATTTAATGGGAGGTGTCTAGTTAATATCCATGGATGGTACAGAGAGCTCAGAGGTAATCACAGCTGAGATCTCATTGATCTTTCCAATCCAAGAGAGGGATATCAGTTCTGGAATAAAAAAGAGAAGAGGCCCAATTAGTTAAAAAAAAAAAAAAAAGGGCAACATTGACTCTTCAAACAAAAATTTAAACAGCATTCTCGTACTTCTTGTTAACTACAAACCCTCCAACTGCTCTTGAGAAGAAGTCATCCTTCTGCAAGTTTCTCATTCATGACAATAACGTTGAGATCCAGTGTGGGTGGGTTAGCATGCAAGTTTTACATGGTGTAGGAGAAAATATTTTCCAAATGTTTATCCACTAAAGGACTTCAGAAGAGCCCTTGTGGCACACTGGGTAAGTGCTTGGCAGCTACCCAAAAGGTTGACAGTTCGAACCCACCAGCCACTCAGAAAAAGATGTGACAGTCTGCTTTCGTAAAGATTGACAGCCTTGGAAACCCTATGAAACCGTTGTACTCTGTTCTGTAAGGTTGATATGAGTTGTAATTGACTCAGTAGCAACAGGTTTGGGTACTTACATATAAGGAACTATTACAATTCAATAAGTAAAATATTAACGACTAAAACATGGGGAAAATACACTTGGCCAAAGAAGTCTTTTGGTTTGTCTTCAATTGTGATTTCAGCAAAAGTTTACAGAGCAAATGGGTCTCCAGGCCATGATGTCTATGTATTCTGTTCATGTGTGTGGTACTGATTGCTGCCCCCACAATGTCACAACTCTTGTCCTACTTCTTCCCAGTGCTTACCATTTCCTATCAGCCTTCTTCCCTTCCCTTCCTACCTCTGAGATTCATCCTTCGACAAAAGCTGCCCTTTTTAAAAACTAAGGTGGATTGTTCTAGGAAGTGGAGACCTTCCTGCTGTTATTGTTAACCTTATAGGTGCACCTATCAGTTAGCTGAAATTAAATCAGTGAGTTCAAATCCAGATTTGAAGGATTCTAATGGCCATAGTTCAAGGGATTCCACCAGTTTTTATTAGACCAGTAAATTTGATCTTTAAAAAATATTATTTTCCAGGGATTTCCCATATTGTTCACTTGTTTAGGCAGGACCTTTTAATATGATTCCTTTTTAGAGCAGTAGGGAGTAGGCACCAGGCCCCAAGTAGTGCTTCTAGTTATGGGTTGGTGGAGTATAAGCATTACTCTCATTAGTCTTTTGGACTAATTAATTCCATGAATCTTTTACTTCTTTCACTCTTCTTTGCTCCCAAAAGGAGGAGACTAATTCTTGCACCTTAGATGGCTGCTCACAAGCTTTTTGGAAGCCCATTGCTACTCACCAAAGGATGATGTAGAACACGGTCTTTGTAGACAATTGACTTTGATATCCAGGAGATTATGGTTGTGAGACCCAAGCCCATCAATTCTTTCCCTCGAGGCACGTGGCTATGGCTAAGCCATTTTCATAACTTTGCCTTCTATGTGTTCCACCATATTTGTGGACAGATTTGCAGTACATGTAAATACGTATGTAGAACTATTCTCTGTCAAGTCTCTTTATAGACATATATAGATACAGATACACAGATCTTCCTTGGTGTAGTCTCATTAGCCTTCCCACTCCTACTCACTTTGAATGTCTATATATTCACTTATAGATTATTGTTTCCACTGTTATTGCAGAATTGGGGAAAGAATAGTATTTACTTCTTTTGTCTTTAACACTTGTGCTTCTTCCAGTGTCTACCTTTTTTGTGCTGATTTACCTTTTATTGTGTTTCACTACCTTTAACCCAAGTTAATATTTGTGTACCCTCTAGTTCATGATTTCTACTTCTTTTTCCTCCCACCCATTGTACCCAAGTTAGTTAGTTTATTGTGCCAACCTGGCCAAAAAACACACGTGAGGTTAATTGACGGGCGGGAAGATAAATAGCTTGGTGAGCCTCTCCTTTCAAGATTTCTCGGGTCTCTTGCTTTGTGATGATCGGACAAGGGTGAAGCTGCCTTAGCCAATTCCCTGCTTCAGCTGGTAAGGCTTAATTCCTGCAAGACATCCCCAAGGAGAAGCCACATGGCCCTACCCCGATGCAACCCAGGGTGCTGGAGCAGCTGTGTGGAGACCCCTGCCAGCACAGAGATACTCACATGCTCACTGATCCGACTTTCCTCCTGCAGTCAGCATCATTGCATCTGTTTTGTGAGATGGAGGAGGACTTTGTGGATTGGTGTCGGACATGTGGGTTAATGTTGGACTTGTGGGCTTGGGCAGCACTGGGTTGGGATGTTTTCTTGATGCTCACTTAACCTTTATATAAAACTCTCTCTTATACTTGCGTTTCTGTGGATTTGTTTCTTTAAAGTACCTAGACTAACACAATACCCTTCAAAAAAGTATTCTTTCTGTGTATAAATATTTTCTTGACATTGTACAGGAGTGGTCTCATACAATATTTGTCCTTTTTTGATTGACTAATTTTACCCAACATCCTCTAGGTTCATCTGTGCTGTCGAGTATTTTGAAGATTTCTCATTATTCTTCCCTTGTGTGTATGTACTATAGTTTCTTTTCCATTTATACACTATGGGACTTAAATTATTTCCATTTTTTTCCATTTTGAATAATACTATGACCAAGTAAGAAATATGGCAGTGGTGGAATTTTTGAGTTATATGCTGTTTCTATTTTCAACATTTGTCTGTCAGTTTGTTGTAGTGGTGGCCTGTGTGTTACTGTGAAGCTGGAAGCTATGTCACTGGTATTTCAAATACCAGCAGGGTCATCCAGAGTGAACAGGTTTCATTTCCCCCCACCCTCTCCTTTGAATTTTAGTTTATGCTTGTTTTATGTTTAAGGTATTTTTTTGTAAATAGCATATTTAAGGGTGGTGTTCTCTTATTAATTCTATTAGTCTTTCTTTTGTAACTAGTAAACTCCATCCATTTGCATTCAACGTTGTTATTGATAGGTATGGGTTTATTGCTGTCATTTAAATATGTTGGTATTGGTTTCATTGTTTATGATGTTTTTTCTGCTTCACTTCTTTTGTTTATAGATTTTTCTGTCAACGTGTCCGTTGCTGTTTTTTGTGTTTACCTCCCTGTTTAAGAGAATTATATGATTTTCCTCTTTTTCTTTTGCTTTTGCTGAGGTCTTAACTTTTTCTTTGACTATCATTTGACTTTTGTGGTCTTCTTGCCAAAGTCAAGATAGCTTGTTATCTTTGGGGAATGATTCAATAACTTCTCTGCTAGACTATTTATTGTCAAGTCTATTTCCTCTATTGTTGTTGCTGTGGTCATCTCCATTGACAAAATGTTGTCTGTCAGGTGGGGTGGGGGGATTGGAGCAGAGACCCGAAGTCATTCTGTAGATAATGGAACATCCCCCCACAGAGCGGTCGCAGGGAGGGGATGAGTCAATTAGGGTTCAGTAGAGCACCGATGGATCACACAATATACCTCTGGTCCCTTGAGGCCTTCTCACCCCCCACTATCATGATCCCAGTGTTGCTTCCCACACCAGCTAGACGGGAGCATGTACATAGGCATAGGCAAGAGATGAAACTCACGACACATGGAACCCAGGAACAGGAATGGTAATAGAGAGAACAAAAGGGTACGGGGAAGGGGGGAGGAAAGGTGGAGAGGGAGGGGGTCACCGATCACAATGAATGGTACATTACCACACACCCTCATCCAGGGTTAAGAACAGCAGAAATCAGAGGGGTATGGAGAAAGCAGTTGGTGTGATATTTGAAAATAATAACAATCTATAATCTATCAAGGGGTCACGAGGGTTGTGGGGGGGAGTTGGGAGGGGGAGCTGATCCCAAGGGCTCAATGGAGTTAATGTGTAGAAAAGAATGATGGCAATATTTGTACAAATATGTCAGATACAACTGATATATGGATTATAACAAGAGTTGTAAGAGCCCCCAATAAATTATTTTAAAAGAAATAAATGAGGAAAAAGAGGGAAAAAAATGGATTTTTACCACACACAAAATAATGTTGTCTGTGCTTCCTTATTTGGGTTGATAGGGTTCTGTTTTACTTTGTGTACTACTTAAGTAGTGTGTTTTCTTCATAATACTGCATGACAACTAGGTTGCTATCTGTTGTTATTGCTATTGACTCTAGGCAAAGAACTCCTGTGAATATTTTTTTGTAAGGGTGGTCTTTTTTTTTTTTTAAGTTTTGTGTGTGTGTATGTTTTAAGTTTCTTTGATTTTTACTTATCTGAAAATCATTTTGAGGGGTCATATTTAAAGGATAAATTTGCTGAGTATAAGATACTTGGTTGATAGTTGTTTTCTTTCAAACTTTTGAATATATTAATTCATTGCTTTCTTGCCTGCATATTTTGATAGGAAAATCTGAACTTATCCTCATTGGCTGGCTTTTTTATGTGCTTGCTTACCATGTGGCTCTCAAGATTGCTTCCTGTTCTCCGAGGTTAGAAAGTTTGATAATGATGTGTTGTGGTGATTTCTTATAGGATTAGCTGTGTTTGGAGTTCTCTGGGATTCTTGAATAGTCACTTTGTGTACTGTCATGGTATTAGGGAAGTTCTCTTTTAATATTTCTCCAACCATTTTTTCCATGGATAATATATCTTCCTTCTTGTTTTAGGCCAGATTGACTAGAGAAACAAATCCAGAGACACTCATATATGTATAAGAAAGAGCTTTATATTAAGAAGTAATTATTTATCAAGAAAACAGCCCAGCCCAGTCCAACTCAAGTCTGTAAGTCTAACACTGGTCCATAAGTCCCTCTTCAGACTCCCACCGCCACATGCAATGATCCAGAATGCAGGAATATGACAAGTTGGTGGTGGGTACAAAGATGTGTGGATCCAATGGCAAGTGGCAATATCCTCAGGGCTATCCCAGCAACCAGCAGGAAGGTGAAGGCAGAGAGAAGGGGGTGGGAGGTTCCCAGACCCCTTCCTTAGGAGAAGGCCATGCCCACAGGAGGCACCATCAGGCTGAGACCTGATTGACAGGCTAAAGTCCACGCCTAAACTTTTATTTTATTTTTAACCTTACACTTTCATATATCTTCAAGTTGACATGAAATTATGTAACTACTATATTTCTGTTCTTGGATGTTTACGAAATGTAAATAGTTCCTTTTGATAGCCTCACATAGATTTCACAGGGTTTTTTTTCCTTTCGGTTTTTGGTCTTTTTCATAGCTTGATCTTGTATTTTCGTTTCCAAATATTTGTTTTTGAAATCGCTGATTCTTGATTCCATTGTTTCAATCCTGTTTTTTTTTCTTTCAAAATGTCATACAGTTCTGATATTTTAGTGTTTGCCTTTTGAATTTCTATTTACAGTTGTTGAATTGTTTCCAGTCGTTCATTTGTTTTGACAGATTGTGCTTGCCTTGCATTCCTGAGTGCCTCTGTGAGCTCGTCTCCGTTGTCCATTATTCATGTCAAAATGTTTCCCAGCCTCTTACAGCAGATCAAGATCAGTGCCCTAAACTCCGCTGGGGTGATCTAAAGCTTGCTCCTCCTCTAAGACCTGCTCCAGGTTTAGGTCTACATGTACTCCTGTCATGAGTTGTTTTCCCATGTTTCTGGATGTGTACCGTGATTGGTTATTGCTTCCGAAGCATGGCATGATTTTTGTTTCTGTTTTGATCTCTCTCTGGCCACCTAGCAATCTCCACACACTTATTGCAGATCTCGCTGGGACAAAGGTGACCAGGCAGTCCAGCACTAGCCTACCTCAGTAGGCCCCAGAGGCAGGAAGAAAGTAACCATTGCTCCTGTCAAAATCCTTGTTTCAAAGCTGGCTCTCAAGCACCCAGGGACCGTTAGGCAATAATCAGTACACCCCACACGAAGAGAGAGAGAAGAGAATATTCCAAACACGGCTTACATAGCTGCACTCAGTGACTGTGTCAGAGCGAGGACCTGATTCTGTTTGAGTGAGGTCTGACAAACAGGCAGGTGGTATCATTTTGAAACCGGGGCTTGAGAGGAGACACCTACGTTCTCCCACGTTGATTTATCCCCTGACACAGGGCCACCTGGATACACACAATATCTGGGTTGGCTTACCTGCTCCATGCCCAGGGAAAATTCAACCATAGTCCAGTCCCTCAGAGGTCCAACCTAGTTTTGAGAATCATCCCCCTGTTGATCTGATTTCCCCCCATCCATCCAGAATGCCACGGGCATATCCCAACTCTCTCAATTCTATGGCGCTGGAGCCAGTGAAGTTTCCTTGCTGAGTTTGGACTCAGCCCCCTCCCAAGTATATTGGGGGAGAAACGTTAGTGTCTTCCATGGTATGAGCTAGGGGAGGGTGTGGAAAAGAGGCATAAGACTCACAGCTGTTCCTGGAGAGAAAGATGAGGCTGTCTGTTCCTAAAACGTTTACAGTGTCAGAAACCCAGGACAGGGTCACTAAGATTTGGAACTGACTCAATGGCTGCGTGATAGACATCGTGCATGCGTGTGTGTATAGAGCGTATATACATAAGAAGTGCATACAAGAGTTTTTCAACAAATGTGCGGGTCATAGAAAGATAATGGGCATGGCTGGCCCTACTATGAGACATGGTGCCCCTCAGTGACTAAGGGCGATACAGGGGACAGCACCGGAGACACAGTGTGGGAATTGCACCTGACCTGATCCCACCGCACCGAGGCAAAGCACCGGGGGAGTGCAGTGGAACAGCAAGGGAATGGAGTGGCAAGGTCCCCAGGGAATGCTGAAAGTGGACTTTGGGGCCAGGGCGTGGTGCCCCAACAGACTGGACTGGAAAATGCTCCTAAGGGCCAGCAAACGATCCTTGAACGAACTACAAGCCTTTCTTTTGTGAAAAAAAGAAAGAAAGAAAGAAAGATAATGGGACCTCTGTCAGTTTGTCTGACTGTGGGGACTCGAAAGTTTCTGTAATCTATGCCACTGGTTTAAATATTAGCAGGGTTATCTATGGTGGACAGGTAGCTGGAGAATTTCCACACTCCAAGACTCAGCAAAAAGGCCTGGTAAGCTACTTCCAAAAATAAGCCAATGGTAGCCACTTGGAAGTGAACAAAGCATTCTCTGACATACTGAAGGATGATAAGCCCTTCAGGTTAAGGCCACTCATATGAGGACTGCTTCCTCCAAATAGAGTGGGTCTTGATGACGTGGGTGGACCCTGGCCTGCTGATGTGGCACAATTCAAGATGGGAAGAAACAGCTACAAACGCCCATTAATAACCCGAACATGGAATGTACACAGTGTGAGTGAGTCCAGGAAAATTAGAAGTGATCAAGATGAACTAGCACATGCAGATCAACACCGTGGGCATTCGTGCTCTGAAATGCACTAGTGTTGAGCATTGCGAATGAGCCCACCATCGAGTTCCTAAAATGACAAATTCAAGAAAAATGGCATCAAGTTTTGTGTCATAGAGAACATTTCAAGATTTATCTTGAAGTACAATGCTGTGTGTGATCTGATACTAGCTATATGTCCTCTACGGAGATCTATTTCTATGACTCACATTCAGATTGACACATAAGCACTAAACGGAATAATGAGGAAATTGAACATTGCTACCAACTTCTGCACTCTGAAATGAATCAAGCAAGCCATTATGTTTGTAATTCCTGGTGAATACATGAGAAAGTTGGAAACAAAGAAGGTGGGATGGACAAAAAGGTCTTGGTGACAAACAAGGAAAGATCATAGAAGTTGGCAAAACCACCATCTTATTCATTGTCAAGGCACTTTCCAATACTACACACAGCCATCATTGCCAACTGCCGGAGAGCGTTGTGGTGTGTGTGAAGCCAGCTCTGTCTGCTCTAAGCTGGGTCCCTGGTTGTACCCAGGCTGCCCTCGGGTTCTAGGAGGGGAGGGGGTTTGTTGGTGTCACTAGGTACAGTTTGGAGATGGCATCGAGAGAGGTGAGCATTTAGCAGCCCAGAAGGAGGTCATAGCCAAGGTCAGAAGGAGCCCTGGTAGTATAGTGGTTGTGCAATGGGCTGGGATTGGGCAAGGTCAGCAGCTAGAAACCACTAAATGTTCCTTGGGACCAAGCGTCTTTCTCCTGGGTTTTTTATTCCCATAAAGCGTTAGAGTCTCAGAAAGTCACAGAGGCTGTTCTACCCTGCTCTACGGGGTTTCCATGAATCGCAATGACTCAATGGCATTGAGTTTGGTTTGGCCTTATCTGAGATCAGGTCATTTGCCAGCAAAAAACTATGACCTCACTTCCTTTGTGATGGAGTACATAGAACTTGAAGTCCTGGTAACCACGCCCCCACATTCTAGAGCCCCCACGCAGATCATTGCTGTGCGGACATTCCACAGAAGAAAGTGGTCACATATGGATTCAAGCATTGAGTTGTATTGATGCAATGACATTAAATATTGTAGGCAGACTGCGGATCCTTCTGAATTCCTACTTCAGAAGACGCGAGCATTTGGCCGTCAAGAACTATAAGGTAATGCAGGGTGGTGGAGGGTAGGGCAACCTAGGCCAGGCCACTACTGTGATCTCACCCAGGCAGCCCCACATCCACACCAGGACATGCCAGCCCTTGTCCTTCTGAGGTCCCTGGTAGCTGGGCGGGAGGGCAGGAGAACAAAGGCTGATGGCGGAAGCAGGGTCTATTTGAGAGAGAGGTGGGTGGGGTCAGGGTGGGATCAGAGAAGGGGAGGAGCGAGTGATGTGGGAGGGGCTGGTGATGAGGAAGATGCTGAAAATGTTGTTGCTCTGCTGCTTCACTCCATTACTCTGTGAAGACTCCCCAGCTCCATTCCCAAGACACCCCCCCCCCCACCATCACTGGATGCATGGGGCTCAGCTTGACCTGGGTATGGTGAGCGGAGGAGCCTAGTCCATCAAGCTGTGTGCTTACAAGTGGTCATGCATTTACCCTGATGCCCTCATTACAGAGAGTGATGAGACCAGGGTGTCCCTGTTTAGGTCAGGGCTACAAAGGAGGATAGTGAGGGGGATCACAGCCTGAGCTGGCATTTCCTCTTGGGCCTTCTCTGAGCTCCAGTTAGTCCTGCATGGCACAGGCCTCCCACGGTCCTGCTCTTGGCGTTATGGAGCCCCTCCTGGCCCTATGCCAAGCCTCTGCCCCCGGGACCTGCTGCATCACTCCGTGGAGTGTGACTTCTCACTCAGAGGCAGTGATTTCTATCGGTGGCCTGTGGACTCGGTCTGGGTCAGATGGTGTGGACAGTCCACAAGCATGGGGTGCCTGAGAGCGGACTGGGAGCTTCTCCGATGCCCAGGGAGAAAGGGCCTGAAGGGGCGGAGAGGGAAGGGGGTCTCTGATGCCTCCCTGGCAGCCCCCTTGCACTGTCTGTACAGAAGCGTCCGGAGGAGAACGTGAAGGAGGCCCAATTGGGGTGTGACCTCCACCCGCATCCAGAAGTCCGGAAAAGCTGGCGACATATATGCGTGAGCACAGGGGTCAGGGTCTCACCCAAGGGTTCCCTGATGAGCAGAAGGCCCTGAGGCCACAGTACCCCAGAGACCCCCAACTCCCCCTGAGGGTTTTAACCTCTTGAGCCCCCTCAGTCTTCCTACAGAGGATTCAGCCGCCCCGCTTCCTTCCTGCCTACACAATCCCCTTCCAGGGCTGCCCAGGTGCAAAGTGACTGCCACCTGAAGGTCATGAACCACCCTTTCCTACTGTTGTCCTACCCCCGCCAGCCCACGTGTCTTGTGTAGTGCTCTAGTTTGAGTGTCTCACCCCAAATCCCGAGGGTCCCCCACCGTAGCAGTCCTCTGCTCTGGCTGCTGCACCTTCTCCCAGGCTCATCCATCTGTACCCAGCCTCACACCTAATAAGCAGGCTTCCCTCACCCACAAGTTCTGAGGCCCAGGCCTAGATGTCCATTTTTGTGCCACTTGGAGTCTTGCAGATTCCATCACCATGACCCCTTAATGTCAGGAGTTGTGCCCTGACTCACAGGCAGAACACTCTAGAAGGGAGACCAGACCCCACTGTGATTGAGTTTTTGTGCAGCTGGCCCTTGACGGACAGACTGCTGCCTTTCAGCAGGACTGCAAGGACACTGGCCTGTGTCCTCAGACCCTGACCCACCCAGGAGTCTGTTCCCCTGTGGCAGTCAGGGGACACCAGCATGCTATGGTGAGGGGTGTGTCCCTGTGTGGGTTATGTGTCCCGTGTGAAGGTGCGCTTTCACTATTGCCAATCTGCTGTCAGGATGGCCGATGGACCCTCAGCATGGCTTGGAGGTGCTGTGGGGCCTGAGAGGCAAGGTCACCTGCTAGTCCTTTCCCAGCCAGTCACCCTTTCTGAGTCATGGACTCAGATCCTGGGAATTCAGCTGTCACCATGGCTGGATAGGGGACCCCTTAGCTTCAGATCTGTAACCCCTCTGAAAGGATGCCCTGGGGTGGTCTTCTCTGGGCACTGTTTCCAGCTGGCAAGGGAGGGAGCCTGTGCCAGCACTCGTCCTCTGCGCCAGGAGCTAACCAGGCCTCAGAGGCTGTCGTGGTTGACACTTCTGGACGTCACTAAGCCTCTGCTTGCTCTCCTGTCGAGAGGGGTGTTTGGTGAGGACTCACGGGGGTTGCAGGGAGATGCCAGGGTTACTTAGTTACCAGCATCATTCAGGTTCCTAATATTGTTCAAGATCCTTGACCTCAACTTCCACTGGAAAACCCCAAACTTCAGAAGCACCAATGTTGCTACAAGATACATCACAGGGGAGTTCTGGTCTGAGCTCCGGTCTGCAATTCGTCTGGCGGGTCATGCGGCGGCCTCTGACAGTAGGTCCCTCCTCTTTCCCACTGCAGTGCACCTATCCATCAAAGCAGGTTGTCCAAGACAACACCCGGCTTTCTCGACTGGTTGGACTCCTCATTGAGGACTTCATGAATGGGAGCTCATGTTTTATGAGGGCTTTCATCAGAATCTATCCCACGTTTACCACCACCCCTCAGGTCCTTGACTTAATATTTGAAAGGTGAGTGCCCTGTGGCCTACTGTATAGTGGGAATCTGTCTCCGTTTTCCCCTCTGAGAAGTGGACGGGGTGGGGGGTAATAGAATCAACCTACGAGAAATACATCAGACCCACAAGGGACAAGCATGGAAAGTGTGCCCACGAAACCTGGCTCTGTTTAAGGGGGCGTACAGAGCGTGGGGTTCTCATATTTTCCATTTACATCTCCTTCATCTGCCATTTGTAAATTGAGGCTGGGGTTACCATTATTGGGGTCTCATCCTCGCTGTTACCAGAACAAGCTTTCCAGGGGGCGCCCTGTGTGGCTGCAGGTCCTAAGACGCTGGTGATGTTCATTCACTCAGCAAGCATCTTTGCAGCCCTACCGCTGCAGACGCTGGTCGAGGCACTTAGCAGCACTCAGAGAACAAGCAGATGGCAACCCCTGCCCTCCGGGGCCTCCAATGCAGTCAGGGAGTCAGGCAGGACCAACAGCTTCTTAAGCAGGAGTGCCCACGTGACGCCCTCCCACCTCGTCTAGATATGCATGCCGCTGCCCACTGTCGCCGTGGTTTGGATGCCCGCAGTATGAAGTCAAAGAGTGAGTGGACTTTGGTGGAGAAGGAGGGGCTTTTATTTCACAGAAGGGTGGAGCTTGGTGTTTGGTCTGGGATGGACAGAGCCTTTTGCCCACATCTCAGTACCCCTGGAGGAATAAGTTTACGCCACCCACCCCCACCCTGACCCCCCCCCCCACACACACACACAAGAGAAAAACAGCCAAAATAGCGGTGGTTTCTGGGAATCCTAGAGACTCCCAGAGGGGAGTCCGGGGGCCCAGAGAAAGCCCCTGTAGAATCTGTGCTCCACAGTCCCCTCCAGCTCTGCATGTCCATTCCCTATTGGAGATCCCAACCAGGAGGTGTAGGCAGAGCCATGTGAGGACTCAGGTGCCCATGGACCATTGTCCCTCTGGAGAACCGTGTCATTGGGAGAAGAGACCCGTGTGTGTGTGTGTGTGTGTGTGTGTGTGTGTGTGTGTGTGTGTGAATCAGGCAGCATGCTAGTGCGGGAGCTCTTGGCCTGTGCAGGACAGACTCCCTGTACGTCTCCGCATGAGATCATCGTGGAGCATCTGTGTGCTGCGCTTGGAGAGGTACAGGCAGACACCCTCCGGCCTTCCCTGGGAAAGTTCCTTTTCAGTGAGGGGGTCCAAGTGACAGACAGCGATGTTGTCCAGGTTTCCTGAGGAAGGAGAGCTGGCCAGACCACTGATGGAGCGCTCCCTTGACCCAAAGCCCTCTCCTGGCCCCCACTTTGTGACCAGGCCTGGCACTCTCTGGAGAGCATTGGGAGATGGGCATGGGACCGGCCCCCAGAAGGGCTGGGCATCCAAGGCCACAGCCCCTTGCAGGAGGGCCTGGTGAAGGCAGTGTGGTGAGAAAGGCTGGGTTTCTGACCCCACTTTTTTACCCCCTCAGAGCCATCTCAACCCTTCTAACAACCTGGCTGGACAAATATGTGGATGACTTTGACCAACCTCCTGAATTCTACAGTCTGAAAGTCCTGCTCGAGCATATCAAGGCCAGAATGCCCGGCTCAGCCCTTCAGGTCCGAGTCACCCAGCTCTTGGCTGAGCTGAAAGAGCGGGCGGGAACGGACGAAGAGCCCCATGGTAAGGAGCGCTGCCCGTGACTGCCCGTGACACTGAGGGGGTTACTGACAGTGTCACCCAGACAGGACTTCAGAGCTGGCGTGGGCCCGAGCTCAGAGTTCTCTCAGACCCCTCTCCTGGTGGACTGCCATGTGGGAGGCCTTCCTGGGCTGGGAGCGTTGGGAGTGGGCACCACAGCAGTCGACTTTTGCTGGTTTGGGAAAAGCACAGGAAAGGCAGTCATGTTGGCGCTCTTTCCCCCTCTTGCAGGTGTGGCCCTCCCTGCAGAGCACCAGCAAGCAGCAGCCCCCAGAGCTCCTGGTGATGGCGCTTCTGCTGCGACATCACCCCCGCAGCAGGGCTCATCCCCAGGGGTGCCCCCAACAGCGGAATGTGTGGAGCCAGAGAGAAAGCCTGGTGACCAGCTGGAGTGCATCCTTCTGCCAGCTGCAGAAGTGTCTCATGCCTGTCCTGATGGAGGGGACAAAGAGAAGACTGGCATTGGTGTTCCCCATGACACAGGTCCTCCCGCTCCCACACAGGCCTGGGCCCCCTAGGCCAAGCTACTAGCCATACTTCTCCCCAGTAATGTCTCCCACAAAGCTAGGGACCTTCTTCCCTAGAACAGGGCACCCCGAACCTGACCTGATTGGGACTGTTGGTTTTGTTTTTGGTTTATTCCTAGTGCATATAGATTATTTTCACTTGTAGATTTAGATTTCACATTAAACCACGTTTGAAATCTATCTCAAGCGTATCATATCATCGGGTTATACGGTCTGCTTTAAGCAACACCAGTATCTACTTCCAGAACATCACCTTCACTGCACACAGGAACGTGGTCCCCTGGGAGCAATCCTCTCCGCTCCTCTCCCTCAGCCTCTAACGAGCATGGCCATATCCCGTGTGTGTGAAAGTTTGTGGCTCTAGATTTCTTTGTCAATGTAAACAGGTGGCTCCATGTCATCTAGGTTCAGCCCTGTCGGAGCTGGCACCAGATATCATGTGGTAGAGCGCTCAAGGCTCTCCCATGGTATGGTGGGGCACACTTGGTCCATCCACTCATCTGTTGATGACAGCTGGGTTGTGTTCACATGTGACTGGCGAGAGTACTGCTGCTGTGAGCGTCATGATCCGGGTTAGTGTGAGCGCCTGTGCACAGGACAAATCCCACGTAAGGAGTAGGTAGATAGGAAGGATGCGGACCAAGTAGAGCTATAGGACCGAGAAGCAGACAAGCAATGAGAGTTGAAGAGGTGGGAGAGGCCTGGAGCATTCTTAGATGGGGGTAACAAGGAGACAGGCAGGGCCAAGGACGGGTCAGCCCCAGGATGGGAAGTGACAGGAGAGTAAGAGCCAGGACAGCAGCACCAGGTGTGCTGGTTGGGAGTTGGGAGGGCCCCAGAGGCGGCTGAGTAATGACCAGGGAGGAGGGTTTAAGAGCATTGATTCAAGCTGGTTTAATCTGGTTCTACTCCCTGCCATGGTCATTTGCATTTCCACCCCAGATGATCTCAATTTGAATCTAGTTTCACAAGATCCTCAAGCAGTTCCGTGTACATAAGAACTGGGAGTGGCCAGGTCTCAGGAATGGGGAGGTGACAGGGATTGGAAGGGAGCCCAGGTGCTAGTAGTGAATTGTGTGGAGTCAGGAGTGTACTCACTTGTATGAGAAGGGGAGAGAGGCATCAGGGGAAGGCAGAGCCTTAGGGTGAAGGAGGCAAGAGGATTCAGAAGATGGCACAGCTTCTTTGGTCAGAGAACAGCTGGGAAAGGCTGGAAGTAACAGAGATGTGCAGAACAGAGAGGCCCCTGGTCCCAGCAGGCTGCCCAGGTGTGGGTCCTGTGGGATTTGAAAGGCTGTAAGGATCATACTTCAGAAAGTGAGGATTAGAGCAGCAGGAGACTGCCCAGGAGGGGGTCATGGAGAGTTTACTGGAGTCAGGAAGCAGCCCTGCAGAAAGTATTGGGTGTGGACCTCAGTGTGGTCAAAGAGGTTGGGGCCAGGAGATGCCCAGTCTGAGGAGTGCGGGGGTAGGATGGGCCTCCAGCCCCACCCTTCAGCCCATCTAGGTGCCCAGCCATTATAAGTTTCTGCGAGGCCAGGGCAGAGGCAGCAAGGAGGTTAGCCTGAGTACTCTGCACAGGTGTGGGTGGCATCACCAGCTGGGAGTGCCCGAGGGCCATGGGAAGCAGGGGGCCTCACCATCTGCCTCTACCTCCTGACGGAGGCCCACTGCCCTGAATATGTACCAGGACAAGGGGCAGCCCTAGGAGCCATCTCTTTCCACTGCCTCAGAGTGGCCACTGGCCTCGCACAGGTGCCCTCTCCAGGAGGAGCTAAGAGCTGGCACAGTGAATAGGGGGCCATTCCTCTTCAACTGGTCATTCCCGTCATAATAAACCATGGGATTACCTGGTTTCAAATGGTCAATACATCTCAACTCATGGATGCCTAGGATATCGCTCTTTGTGTGTCTCCTTTCATTTTTGGACAGCATCGGATTTTCCTCGATTCTTACTTTGTTCTACATTGTGATTACTAATGGATGTCTGCAGCTGCCGTTCCTGCTGCATCATCTACAGAAAGGTCTCCAAAGTTTTTTTCCATCCACATCATTGTGGTTGACTCTGAGGAGGCAGCTCTTCCCCAAGTGTACTGAGTGCCTTCCAACTGGATGGGCTCCTTCTCCAGCACTATATCTAACAATGTCCCACTGTTAGTCCTAAGATTTTCAGTGGCTATTCCACCTTTTTTTAAATGACAATGAACATTTATTTATTTATCAAAACATTTGACTAACATTTAATCCACATATAACACAATTCAATAGTTCGATCACCACAAGAAGGGGCATACAGTCATTACCGCTCCCTGCTGTTAAGGACAATGGGCAGGCCTGCAGTCATCAATTTGGTTCCTGTAGGTGTTCACACCCTACTGATAAATGGTTCCTATGGCGATCCTGAGAACCCACTCCAGGTCATCCAAAGTTAGCCTGCCATCCTGAATCTAGAATCTGCCCATCTTGTCACATGTAGACACCCACCCCCTCCTCTTATTGCATGTATGTCCCTAGATTGTCCCCCTCTCATTGCTGTATAACCTATAGTGCAACCCCTTCCTGTGACGTATGTCTTTACCTGTAATTAGTGGGCTTGCACGCCCCCAAAGGTATATAGGCTTGTATTAGCAAGAGATCTCTCCCTCCCTCTCTCTCGACTCCTCCCTTGACCTAACTTTGGCTCTCCTCTCCCGTCTTTCCTCCCCTGTTCCCTTTCCCCTTGTAGTCCTTCACTTCTCCCTCTCCACGTGGCCCACCAAGCGGGGCTGAGGATCTCTCTTCTATCTCTCATGCTCACCATGCCTTTATTATAATATATTTACATATCACAATTGTACAATTGTGCTAATTAAACCCATGAGGCTGGCAACCCTCACCTCAAACCACAAATTTTAGAACATTTTTTCTTTAAAAAAAATTTAATCATTCCCCCCACCCCACCCCACCCCCCGCCCCACACTGGAAAAGAAATCTTTATGCTGATCCCACCAGCTATACCATGTGCCTTCCTCCTGGGCAATTCCATCTTTGTTGAGTGGTCCCATGAAAGCTTTCTTCTCTTCCACGGTCTGGAAACGGCCATGGGCAATCTTGGAGGTGGTGTTGATGAACTTGAGGTCAGTCTTCTCCAGGGCACGGCGCTTGGTCTGCACCAGCAGGGACTTGCAGCAGAGTGAGCACTCGCTTCTTGGAGCCGACCACGCAGCCCTCCAGCATGACAAAGTCATTGGTCACTTCACCGTAGTGGACAAAGCCGCCCAGGGGGTTGATGCTCTTGTCAGAGAGATGGTAGTCGGTGGAGGCGTTGTTCTTGATAAGCTTGCCATCCTTGACGAGGTAGCCCTGGCCAATCTTGTAGATCTTCTTGTTGATCTCTGTGCGGCGGTGGTAGCCTTTCTGCCCAGCGCGGGCCACCGAGAAGGCCGCACGGGCAGGATGCCAGGCCCATATACACGCCGCCTTGCGCAACCCTCGGTGGGTCTTTCGGGGCAGCTTCTTGGTGTGCCAATGACTGGTGCCCCCTTTGTAGCCTTTGCCCTTGGTCACTCCAATGACGTCGATCATCTCGTCCTGCCCGAACACCTGGTTCACTGGCACCTGCTGCTCCAGCTTCTCTCGGGCCCATTCCAGCTTCTCAGCCACGGAGCCCCGTTCACCTGCATCTCCGTCAGGTGCGCCTTCTCCTGGCGCAGGGGGAGCAGGTGCGTCTGGGTGTGCGCGATGGCGTGGATGACCCGGCAGGACCGATTTCGTGCTGCCGACGTCCTCCTCCAGTGGCGTCTTGCCCTCATCACCTGGCCCTTCTTGCAGTGAAAGCCTTCTGAGACTTGTGCCAGTTCTTGGAGAACCGCCGCGTGCCCTCATCACTGATGTTCCACCAAGACCCTCTTGAAGGTCCGGAGGCCGCGAAGCGTTTCCACATAGCCCGGTGCTCACCACCACCATGGGAGGGGTCTCCACGATGGCCACGGCCTCCACCCATTCCTTCTTGTTCACCTTGGAGCCTGGCCTGTCGACCTCGCGTCCAAAGTCGGTCATGGCCGCCTTGTAGGCCCGGAAGGCCGTAAGGTGGCCCGGCTTGGAGGCGTCGTCCTTGGGGAAGGGCTTCACCTTCTCGCGGTACCGGCTGCTGCGCTACCGAGGCAGGAAGCCCAAAGACCCTTGCCGGGGCACTGAGAACTTTCTGTGTGACATTATGTTGTTGACTGCCACTGGTAGAGCAAAATTTAATCATTTTATTAGGGGCTCCAATCCATGCATCCATCCACTGTGTCGAGCACATTTGTACATTTGTTGCCCTCATCATTCTCAAAACATTTGCTTTCTGCTTGAGCCCTTGGTATCAGCTCATTTCCCCCTCCCCCCTCTCTCATGAACCCTTGATAATTTATAAATTATTATTATTTTGTCATATCTTACACTTTCCTACGTCTTTCCTCACCTACTTTTCTGTCGCCCATCTCCCAGGGAGGAGGTTATATGCAGATCCTTTCAATTGGTCAGTGCAGCAACGATGAAACACACAACTTTCCTCTAGTTCCTTAATGCTTCCTCCCGACCCCACCCCCCACTATCATGATCCCAATTCTACCTTACAAATCTGGCTAGACCAGAGGAAGTACACTGGTACAGATAGGAAAAGGAAACAGGGAATCCAGGGCAGATATCCCTTCAGGACCAGTGGTTAGAGTGGCAATACCAGGAGGATGGAGGGAGGTTGGGGTGGAAAGGGGGATCCGATTACAAGGATCTCCATATAACCGGCTGTTCCATCTTTTGACACTACATGTGACAGTGCTGTGCTGTTATTCATAAGGTAATTGGGCTGTTTATTCTACTTTTGTTGTACGTTGTTAGTCTGGAAGCTCTACAGAAACCTCTTTCCCATGGCTGATCCTGCTGATATTTAAAATATCACAGAGCTTCCAGCATCATGGCAACATACAATGCACCACAATATGACAGACTTCATGGATAGGTGCATAGGTATTCAAGTTCAAAGTCTGAAGATCAGATGCTAAGTTGGCGGCATTTAATGACTCATGTAAGCTACAAGGGTTGATGAACCCAAGATCAGCAGACAGGAAGCTACTGGCTGCAGAGGCGAATGTATCCATGGTTGACAGGTAAGATGGCAGTCTACTAAAGAGTCCCAGAATCAGCAGATAATACAGAAGGTTATTGGCTCAAGTCCAAAAGACAGGAGGTCATATGATGACCCAGTGGCAGAGGTCAGTCCCAGCTTAAAAGGGAAAACTTTCCCATAGTGCCTTTTTAAAAAATTAAATACTTTTATTAGGGACTCGTACATCTCATCACAATCCACACATTCATCCATTGTGTCAAGCATATTTGTACATATGTTGCCATCACTATTTTCAAAGCATTTTCTACTTGAGCCCTTGATAACAGCTCCTCATTTTCCCTCCCCCCCCCACCTTACCTCTCATGAACTCTTGATAAGTTATAGATTATTAGTTTCATATCTTACATTGTTCTCTGTCACCCGTCACCCATTTTTCTGTTGCTCATCCTCCCCCTGGGAGGGGGTTATATGTTGATCCTTGCAATCAATTCTCTCTTTCTCCCCCGACTGTCCCCTTATCCTCCTGGTATTTCTGTTCTCATTGTTAGTCCTGGGGGTTTATCTTTCCTGGATTCCCTGCGTTGCAGGCTCTTATTTGTAGCAGTGTATCTGATTTGGTCTAGCCTTATTTGTAAGGTAGAATTGAGGTCATGATAGTTGGGGGGAGGAAGCATTAAAGAACTATAGGAAAGTGTGTGTTTCCTTGGTGCTATACTGTACCTGATTGGCTCAACTCTTTCTGTGTCCCTTCTGTAAGGGGATGCCCAATTGTCTACAGGTGGGCTTTCGGTCTCCACTCCAAGCCCCCCTCCCCCATTCACATTAGTATGATTTTGTTCTGGATCTTAGATGCCTGATACCTGATCCCATCGACACCTCGTGGTCACACAGACTGGTGTGCTTTTTCCATATTGGCTTTGTTACTTCTTGGCTAGATGGTCCCTTGTTTATCTTCAAGCCTTTAGGACCCCAGACACCATATCTTGATAGCCAGGCACCATCAACTTTCTTCAACACACTTGCTTATGCACCCATTTTATCTTTAGCAATCGTGTCGGGAAGGTGAGCATCACAGAATGCTGATTAGAACAAAGTGTTCTTGAATTGAGGGAGTACTTAAGTTGAGGCCCAAAGTCCATCTGCTACCTTAATTCTTAACATATAAGTGCATAGATCTATTTCCCTATTGTTATACATAAATATATTTCCATATGGACATGCTTATATTTAGACTTCTACAAATGTCCATTGACTTCCAGTTCTTTCCTCTGTTTCCTTTTAATTTCTTCTTGTTCCACTATCATGTTCAGGCTTCATTCAGGTTTAGTAATTCCTCACTGCTACATTGCCCTTGATTAAGCCCCACTAGGCATCCTACACTCTTCTCTCCATTGATTTTATTTAATTTGTTGTTCCCTTGTCCCTAGGTTGATTGAGCCCCCTTCTTTTCTCCCATCCCCCTCTTCTCCTGTGCTCCCCCATAGTGCCTTCTTAGATTGGAATCAGGCCATACTCCTAAGGAGATCTCATGATAGGATTATAATTGTGTCTTAACTGCTAAAGCATTGAGAAGTTTGGCATAACAACGGGGACACAAAACTTTAGACCTTACAGTCCACTCCTTGCCAAGTTGCCCGTCATATGCATTTTCTTATCCCATATGTCATCTCTAAGGATAGTTGTAAAGTCATACCACAGCTAACATGAAGCCACACTTGCACATACAACTGAAAGCATACTAACTTCACTGACATTTTATATATGAGTGAACCAAATAAAGATAGTTAATACATATGCACTGGAGGAAATACATAGAATAATTACAGTTCCCATATCTGCAACTGATCATGTGGGAAAACACCAGCTACTCCGCAGGAGAAAGATGAGGCTTTCTGCTCTTATAAAGGGCTGCCATCACAGAAAAGATCTCTTTTACACTAAAGCTATAGGTGCTATAGCAAAGTGTGGTGAAGAAACTAGACAGTACCCAGCTATCAGAAAAAACAGTGTGTAGGGCCTTAAAGGTTTGTCTTCAAACGAAGAACCATTTAAGGGAGATGTCAACTAAATCCACATAGAAGATTGTAAAGAATAAAATCCAAATCTGGAGGGAATAGTATCAGAGCTTAAATTGTGAACAGCCTGTTTGCAGAAGGCTGTGCATGACAGTGGAAGGCCCAAATGCATTTGTAGGTCCACACGTAAATGAAGCCACTGGTGAATCCCCTCTGAACATAGTCCAGGTATGTGGACTGACTTGCTGTCAGACAGAAAGCACTGTGAAGGCAGATATAGTTAGGCTATCATGTAATATCTTATCATTTGATCTCCCTTGAACCCATTTTAAAGTCGTTTCTATTTTTAATATTTTATTTTCTATTTCTGGCTTTGTAAGTTTTGTCTAGTCATCATTGTATTCCTTTGTTTGCTTCCTAAATTTGGTTTATGTGATTTTCTTTATGTGAAACCCAGGATAAGTAATTCCATAGAGATGGAACTGGATTAATAATTACCCAGAGTCATGGCGGGGGAGATTGAGGGGAAGGAGGAGGCCAATAACAATGCCGATGAGAAGAAAATGTTCTGAAACTCATAGTGGTGATGATTGTGCAACGCTGCTCAATATGAACGGATGCTTAAATTGTCTGATCTGTGATGTACATGACAATACAACTTTGTTTTGTAAGGTAACCAGTAAAAGGAACCTAGTATAACCAAGAGAGGAGAGCTACGAGCAGAGCACGTGCTTTGGACCCTGAGCCCCAGAGCCAACAGAAAGAAGTCTTCCTTTGTAATGGTTATCTTGGATGCGACCCTCTAGTTTCCTGAGCCATGATAGAATACTTCTGTTTGTTAAAGCCCAAATGAACGAAATAATGAAATTAGAATGCACATATTCAAAACCAATAGAAGAAAACAGAAAATAAACAATTCATTCCACAGAAAGCAGAAAAGCTGGAGCTGGTATGGGGGAATGGTGCAGTTGAGAACAAGAGTAAAGGGAAAGTGTGATTACAGAACCACTAAATAAAATTTTAGAAATAAGTTCCAATAAGTTCTTAATCTTAGTAAATGTAAAGAAATATTTGCCATTTATTTTTAAAACTTCAAAGCAAACCCACTGACATTGAGACCATTCTTACTGATCGGACTCTAAGTAGTTTCTAAGGTTGAAATCTTTCCAGCTGATGGGTTTGAACCACTTACCTGGTAGTTAACCTGCATTTACCCAGCTGTACCACCACTTCTCCTGAGAAACAGTTTCCCTGAAAATGACGCCCAAAGTCTACCACCACTGCTCCTGAGAAACAGATTCCCTGAAAATGATGCCCAACGTCTTTTTTAAAATGAATTTTAGTTTAGTTTGACCAGTTTAAAAAATATTCCTATCTAATATTTCAAGTTGCTGTTGTCAACTTGATCCCAGATAGTTGCTTCTTAAAAGAGCATAATCCTCAAGGCAGATAGTTCTTTACTTGTTAAGATGAACAGTTGCTTGGTTTTCAGCAGACTTCAGGGGATTTTGCAGTTAGGCAGTATTTTTAAGGGTTCATCTACTCTCCACAGCTCTAGGACGTGTTGCGCCTATGAGAAATTGAAATTCTCTTTGCCATTTCCCCTGTTGCCAGCAGGCTTCTCCTGTGGAATGTAGGATCAAAATGTTCAGTCATGGTAGCAACACTTCTGGTCTCATAGCAAACAAGGCAGTTGTTCATGGTGGCAATTAGTCACAGGTTTCATATATTACTCAGATACCCTTTAAAAGACGTTTCTATCAAGAATCAAATTGACAGCAGCAACTCAAAAGATTCGATAGGAACCTTAGGGGCAATGAGTTTATGTTGGCGAGGGAGGCACAACTCAGAAAAGGATGGTGAGAATGTTTGTCCTGGAAAAACATCAAGACCACGGCATTGTATGTGTAGAAACAACTGAACTGGTCTATGTTTTGCTGTATATAAACAATCAACAAAATAAATAATTTTTAAAGCATTACTTGCTGATGAAATTTCAATAGGCAATAGAAACATGATTGAACACACATATCCTTATATATCTGTGTATGCATATGTACATAGAAATAATCACCAAATCTTCTTAGAGCAGTCCTGGATTTCGGCCATGGCCAAAGGCCAGAGCTGCACAAGATCTGTTATGCATGGCAAGGTGGTGCTCCCTCTAAGGCTCCTCTGAGATGTGAATGGTCCACGCCGTATCCCATACCTTACTTAAAGCCCACCTTAAATTGCTGGCAAGGCGGAGTGGAGACCCAAAGCCCATCGGTAGACAATTGGACATCCCTTTACAGATGGATCACAAGGACGGAACGAGCCAGCCAGGGCACAGGATAGCACTGACGAAACACAACATTCCTCTAGTTCTTTAATACTTTCTCCCCACCACTACCACGACCCCAGGTCTAACTTATAAATCCGGCTCGATCGAAGCATGTACACTGGTACAAATAAGAGCTCTTGACACATGGAATCCAGGACAGATAAACCCCTCAGGACCAATAATGAGAGCAGCAATACCACGAGGGTAGGGGGAAGGTGAGGGAGAAGGGGGAGAAAGGAGGAACCAAACGCAATCATCCATGTATTAAACCCCGTCCCCCACCCCCCCATGAGGGGGACGAACAACAGAAACATCAGTGAAGGGAGACCGCGGACAGCGTAAGACATGAAAATAATAGTAATTTCTAACTTATCGGGGGAAAAATTCTGAAAAAGAGGACTGAAGTAGAAAAATGATGACAACCTATGTACAAATGTGCTTGATACAATGGATGTTTGGATTGTTAGAAGAGGTGTAAGAGTCCCCAATAAAGTGATTTATAAAACAGCAAAAAAATTGCTGCCAAGTCAATAACAACTCGTGGCAGCCCCCGTGTGACAGAGTAGCGCTGCGCTCTGTAAGGTTTCCCTTGCTGACTTGGCCGAGGTGGATGGCTAGGCTGGCTTTTGTTGGGAGGCACTTCTAGGGGGACTCAAACCTCCAACCTTAGGTGAGCAACCAAGTGACTGAGCCTGGGGGCTTCCACTCTTACTTTAGGGCAGGAAGCCTGGGTATGAAATAGAACTCATTCCCATTTGGCTTCTGATGCCAAAGAGAAGCATGGGGAGAGGTGGGGGTTTTAATTGGGTATTTACAACAATCTGCTAAGCACAATGCCACTGTGAGAGTAAATACTGTTGGTGGAGTAGAAATAAAAGGTGGTTCATCTTTTAAAAACCGCATTCACAACACCATCAAAAGACAACCCGAGTCTCCTGCCAGCGAGCTAGCAGGAGAGCGTTGGGGTGCACCAGCAGGGCATGCCTTGTTCCCGAACAACCTGTTAACTAAAAAACTGGGGAAACTTGCAGAGCCCTGTTTTCCTCCAAGCAGAGCAGCAGCAGCAGCAGCAGCAGCAGCAGAGATGGTAACATAGTGCAGATTGGCAAATGCAGAATGTCAGTGTTGGCACTTCAAAGGGAAAGTCCGAATTGATATTAGACAATACTGGATGGACCGAGACGGTGAAATAAAGCCAGGAACAAAGGTACTTCTTTAAACCCTGAGCGGTGGAGCCAGCTAAAGGAACAGACTTCTGACTCTGATGGGCGAGTAAGAAAACGATAGAATCTAAGCAACTCACCTCTATAATTTCTCTGGCTTTCCTTCTTTCAGACCTCTGATCAGTGTGGTATTTCGTGTGGAAGGTAGTAGAACGTTTGGTGCTAAATCAATAAAAGAAACTAAGCTGAGGCCATGCAGAGCCTGTAAACATGCTGACGTGGAAGCGTTCAACTCTCATGTGTGTCTAACTGGGTGGAACATGTTTGAGTTATGGGAAGGTCTGATACACACACACACACACACACACACACACACACACACACACACACACCATTCAGTTAACCCGATGGCTTTCAAATGTCTTCATACTGGAATCATCTGGATTCTCTTTTTAAATTCCCATGCTAGACCACTGGGCAGCCCATTTAAGTGGCAGTCTCCAGTAGTGGGACACAGGCATCAGCATGGTTTGAAGCTCCCCAGATGATTCTGGTGGGCAGGTCGTTTGGGGACCCGTGCATTAATGAGGCTGGGAAAAGAAGTAACTTCTCTACTGGAGCTGAGAAGCAGATTTGTAAATGCATGACCTGGAGTATTTCAGGAAGCTTAAACATCAAGCCAGTCCCAAGATACCGTGTCTATTATTTCCAAAAAGGGGTTCTTGCTTTGTACTTTTTGAGCCCATTCAAAGCTAAACATCTTAAGACGCATCATTTAAGAATAAGGTAAAAATAGAAAAGAATAGGCCAATGTATAGAGACCAAACTTTACTAGGGGCTACCAGGGGGACTGAAAGAGCTCTGGTGACTCGGTGTTTATATGTTGGGCTGTTAACTGCAAAGTCAGCAGTTCAAAACCACCAGTTGCTCGAGGGAGAATGATGGGGCTTTCCACTACTGTAAAGAACTACAGTCTTGGAAACTTCCAGGAGCGGGTCTACCCTACAGGATCACTAAGTACGCATCGATTCAATGACAGTGAGAGGCGGGAGATAGAGGAAAGGAGGGTAAAGGTGATGGAAGAATTGCACTGATTTGAGGGAAGAGTTGTATAGCCACTAATTACGACTGCTGTCAATATACTATAGATCTGTAAAAAGTTGAGTTGACAAATATTGTGCTAGATATATTTACAAAATGATCAAAACGAGAAAAGAAAACATAGATGCTTTGTATGATCAAATACTTTATGAGATTTGGTTCTCTAGTCTGGAAGTTAAGGTCATGGTTTCATAGAACATCCCAGACCTAATAGCAGGTTCAGTGCTTCTGTTTTAGCTGCTGGTTCCTTGTACGGTGCCTGTCGTCTTAAAAGGGTCCGAGCAGCATGCAGGGCACACTGGGCCTACACACGCAGGGAGCAACAGAGGAAAGCGAGAGTCAGACGACCAAATTAATTGACTGATGCCTAACTACTAGGACTGTCACCTGCACTCCTACCTTTCCACTGATAGAAGAGTGGATTAGAAAACTCTGGCACTTACACACAATGGAGTATTATGCATCCCTAAAAAACAGTGATGATCACAGGAAGCACATTGTCTCATGGGAAGAGTTGGAAGAAATTATGCTAAGCGAAGTTAGCCAAGCACAAAAGGACAAACACAAGACGAATCCACTGAGGTAGGTCCAATCAGCACGGGGGGGGGGGCAGAATAAATACTATTTCAAACATAATTTATGGGTTGAGGGATAGGCACACAGGCAGGGGACAGACAAAGCCCAACGATGCATACGGCATACCAACACAAAGAAGGGAAAAAGAGAGGAGGCGGGGAGACAAAGGGGTTGGGGAAACCAGGACACTAATCCACCACTGGGAGGGTACTGTTTATGTCTCCACAGGAAAGGAAGAGAGACACCAGACCTCAACCTGGTATAGCCAAGCCTTGAGGGCAACTTACCAGCATGAAGCAGTGAACTAATAGGTCTGTGGGGCTGCCTCTATCCCAGCTATGTCTAACAGCCCTGCCCAGCCCTAGATACCAATGCACTACAGAGGATGGAACTGAAGATACAGCTCCGGGGGAGTGGTAGGACCCAGACGCCACAGGAGCAAAGTAAGGAAGGGAGGGAGGGAGGGAGAGAGAGAGTGAGAGATTGAGAGAGAGAGAGAGAGAGAGAGAGAGAGAGAGAGAGAGAGAGAGAGAGAGAGAGAGAGAGAGAGAGAGAGAGAGCACTCTGGTCCAGCAAGCTTCGAGGACAACATTCCACTGGGAGCAGCCAATGCACAGAGAGGACTGTAGGGTCAACCTCCCCATGAGACACAACGCTCCCTTACTGACCCACCATGCTAGGGGGTGTGGGGGCGACAGCACGGGAGACACAGTGCGGTAACACACAGGAAGCACATCAGAGCAGCAAAGGGAGTAAAGCAACAAAATCCCTAAGGAATTCTGAAATTAGACTTCAGACTCAGGGGCAGGCTGGGGGAGGGCTTGGCACTGCATCAGACCCGATTGGAAAGCATTCATAAGGATCAGCAGCCAGATCTGGAATCATTCATAGGCTATTCCCCACCCCACCCCCTTTTTTTCTCATGTCTATCTATATAAGATAGACAGGATAAAGAATCCCGGGAAGAAAACACCAGGATCAATGGTTCTAGAGGCATAGGGAAGAGGATGTGGTGGGGAAAAGGGAAGGGGGGAGCCAACAAACCCAGGGACAAGGGAACAAAAAGAGATCTAAAATCTATGAGAAGGGAATTCTATGGAATGCCTTTTGGGGTTCAATCAAGTGCAATGTAGCTAAGGAGAAGTACAGAGAGCCAAATGAAGGTTGAACATGATAGTGGGACAGGAGGAAAGCAAAAGGAAATAAAGGAAAGAACTAGGAGGCAAAAGACATTTATAGAGGTATAAGCATAGGCATGCACATATGTAAATATATAACAATAAGGATATAGGTCTATGTACATATATTTATAGGTTAAGTTTAAGGTAGCAGATGGACATTGGGCCTCTACTCAAGTCCTCCCTCAATGCAAGAACACTTTGTTCTAATAACCTGGCATTTTGTGATGCTCACCTTCCTGACACAATTGCTGAAGACAAATTGGGTGCATAAGCTAATGAGGTGAAGAAAGGTGATGGTGCCTGGCTATTACAAGATATAACATCTGGAGTCTTAAAGGCTTGAAGTTATACAAGCAGCCATCTAGCAGGTAAGCAACAAAGTCCACAAGGAAAAAGCACACCAACATTTGTGATCACGAGTGGACAATTGGATCAGGTAGCAGGCCTCAGAAGATACAACAAATAACCATTTCGATCCCATCTATAGACAA
This sequence comes from Tenrec ecaudatus, assembly GCF_050624435.1. Taxonomy (NCBI): domain Eukaryota; kingdom Metazoa; phylum Chordata; class Mammalia; order Afrosoricida; family Tenrecidae; genus Tenrec; species Tenrec ecaudatus. The sequence goes on along the minus strand of NC_134530.1, from coordinate 245,199,628 downwards.
TAGGATTGCCCCTCGCAGAAATGTCACAAGGAAGGGATGAGCCAGCCAGGGTGTAGTACAGCACTGATGAAACACACAATATTCCTCTAATTCTTTAATGCTTCCTTCCCCCAACTATCATGACTTCTATCTTACAAATCTTAGACCAGAGCATGTACACTGGTACAGATAAGAGGTTTCGACACACAGAATCCAGGACAGACAAACCCCTCAGAACCAATAATGAGAGTAGCAATACCATGAAGGTAGGGGGAAGTGGGGGGAAAAAGGAGAGAAAGGGGGAGTTGATAATAAACATGGGTGAAGGGAGACAGCAGATGGTATAAAATATGAAAGTAAAAATAATTTATATATTATCAAGGGTTCACGAGTGTGGGAGGGTGGGAGAGAGAGGGGAAAAAGGAGGAGCTGATACCAAGGAATCAAGTAGAAAGAAAATGTTTGGAAATGATGATGGCAACAAATGTACAAATGTGCTTAACACAATTGATATATGGATTGCTATAAGAGCTGTAAGAGCACCCCCAAAAAATGATTTATTAGAATAAAATACTATGAACATTTTGATCAAAGATTCCATAGAAGTATCCTGATCAAAAGGGGAAATATACCAAATAAAGTTTCATCATTTCCCCCAGACTTACTGAAGCCATGAAGGTGGGCTGAAACCCTGAAATTATTGCCTTGAGAGAATCTTTAAACTGCTTAAAAATATCCCCTTAAGTCTCGTTAAACAATAGTTTAGATTCAGGAGCAAAGAAATATCTGTCTTGAGTATTATGCTCTATGGGATCGAATTGCAACAGTCACTAAAGATTAGACAGGGGCATTCTGTTTATGTTAATGAGAGGACAACCCAGGAGCAAGGGGAGAGCCGTTGTACAACCCCAAGAATATAATCAATGACACCAAGTTGTAACCATAGACACTGTTGGGTTGGGGCATGCTTTGTTGTGTATCTGAACAAACAGCAACAAAAAGATAATATTTAAAGAAAACAAAAAGAGCTAGAAGTTTCATTACAGTAGATTCACTCCACTCAAATCCATTTCCCAATGTATACATTTCCAAAATAATGAAATGTGCATGTGCACACACACACACACAAACCACTCAACTGGCTCACCCCTACTATATTACAGTGTAATGATATTTAATGTCTCCCAGAATACCATTTTCTCTTCCTCATGATAATCATAATGTAAGCATATACTTCTTTGAATTCATAAGGCTTTTAGAGAAGTATAAAGATCCGCAGATAAAGACAAGGTCAGACAGAGATCAAGACACAGCTCACAATCTGTTGTGTGATATTTTTCTGCCACCTATTGGAAATTTTAGGACATTCTGTAAAATTCATCTCAATAACAAACCAAACTCACTGCCTGCCTTAGAATTGGTTTTGACTCATAGTGACCATGTGGGCAAGGGTAGGACTTCCCCTATGGGTTTATGAGACTGAAGCTCATTATGGAAGAAGAAAGCCTCATCTTTCTCCCACAGAGAGGCTGGTGGTTGCCATGACAGTGTCTGTCCAAATAGCAGGGCTCAATACTGAAAAGGCAGTCTGGATTCTACTTGGTTTTATTTACAAAAGCGTTGGGGACTTTACACCAAGTACTCAGATTTGGATGTTTTGTGATATAGCTTTCAGAGGACAACTTGCTTCTTATCTCGATTTAATTCTGACGAGCATCTCTATTTTTTATTAAAAACTCCAAACCGAAGTAATCACAGATCATTCTTAAGTATCTAGCATAATTAATAGATCATATAACCTCACTGACTTCTCAAGATGGAATACTTCAGGGCTTATTGTAATTGGACTTTGTCTCCATTTGCCTTTCTGCTTTAAATATTGTCTACACAGGAGTTCCCAGGTGGTATGAATCATAAAGTACTTGCCTACTAATATGTTGGCAGTTCAACTTCAACCAGAGGTTCCTTGGAAGAAAGGCTTGGCAATTTACTTCCAAAAGGTCTCAGCCATCGAAAACCCACCGAAGCACAGTCTGCTGTAACACACCCGAGGTCGCTATGAGTTAGTCCCAGTATTTGTTATCTCCAAGGGAGACCTCTCTCCTAAAGATTCATAGATCCAATGTCTAACAGACATCTCAGTTCTGATGTATCTAAACCTTTGCACATGCTTTCAGTGCACGCCCCTACCCTCTTTACAGTCATACCTACTTCTCTAGCAGTCTTCCCCATTGCAACAAATGGCTATCCCATTTTTCCAGTTGTTCAGGGCAAAAATATTGAAGTCATCTCTGATTCTTCTCTTTCCATGCTGTTAGGTGGTGTTGAGATAGTGTCTACTTAGTCGCCCTCTGTATCACAAAGTGAAACGCTACCTTGTCTCCCTCCTGCCTCGCCATCCTGAGTTCATTGTGGCAGCCACTGTGTCAGTCTATCTCATCGACAGTCTAGGTAATCAGTCATGATGTTGCCTTCTCCAGGAACTGGTTGCTTCTGATAACATGGCGGAAGCCCATGAGATGGACCCGTAGCATCCTCGAGTCTAAGGAACACAATGGTTGTCTATTTTTCAACACCAATTTGTTCCTGCTTCTGGGCTCCATGGTAAATGTAATATTCTTTACCAACAGTGTACTTAAAAACATCAATTCTTCCATCTCCTTTGTGCTGATTTCACATGCATAGGGAGCAATGGAAACTACCACGATTGGCTCAGGGGCACCTAGTCTTCAAAGTGACATCTTTTTTTTAACATGTTAATGGTGTCTTTTGCAACAGATTTGCCCAGTGCAATAGGTTGATTGCTGTTTAATTTTTTTGTGTGGCATTTCATGGAGTGTTTTCATGGGCTTGGATTGTGACAAAATGAAGTATTTGATAATGTCAATACTTTTGTGTTTGGGCGTGACGTTGCTTATGGTTCCCGATGTAAGGATTTCTTCATGTCGCAGTATAACCCATACTGCACGTTGTCGTCTTTGACTTTCATCAGGAGGTCCTTTAAGTGCTCTTCGTTCCACAAGCAAGGTGGTGTCACTTGCAAATCCCAAGCTGCTGTCTTCCCACCTTGCTCAGAGTTCACCTTTTCAGATCATTTGAGCAGCATACAAATTTCCAGATCACTTCCGTGACACCACCCTGTTCTAAGCCAGCTTCTCACCTAGATTGCGGTGGCCGCCGCAATTCCATCCTGTCCCCAGACAAGATAGCCTATAAGCAGCTGGAGTTGTTAAATTAAGCGACACCTCTGTCTCAAACTCTTGGTGGTATCTCCCTCTTGACCGATTTTTAAGTTTCACTTTTTATTTTCTTCCTTTTCAAATGCGGTTTGGACTAGTCATTGTTGGCTTCCTGTTTGCTTTGTATGATTTTCTAGGAAATCCAAGGTAAGTAAATTATAGAGACAGCAACTAGATTAATAACTACCTATGGGAATGGCAGGGAGCTAACAAGTATGAGAACATTTTGACGCTGATGGTGGTGATGGCCGCTCAACTCTTGATTGAATTGAATGTTATGGTGGTGGTGGTGGCTGTGGGGGAGGCTCTCAGTGAGCTCCTTGATCAGCAAAGGCCTACAAGGCAGTACCTCCGTCCCTACACTTTCCTGACCTTGTGTGCGCCACTCAGCCATCCCCACTCATATTACAACCACCCTGATCTTACTGTGAAAGCTGGCTGTGGTCAGACTTTTCTTCCCTTAAGGTGTTGTTTCCTTGAGGCCTTTCACACCAAGGGAACCTACCCAGGGCTCCTCTCTTCTAAAGCAAGTTCAAGACTCCTGCTTACTCAACATCTTACTCTTTCATCTTCCCCTAAGCTAGATTTTGTATCTCACTGGTTTGTCCCGTTCATCTTGTATAGAGGTAGGTTTTTGTTTTGAATACTTTTCTGTTGGCAATAGAACAGCCATACAGATCCATTCACAATTTCTATATGAACTAAACGCTCATCGGTTATACTTCATACTGTCGCCATTTATTCTTTTCTCAATGTGTTAGAGGAACTGCAGTCAGTTTGAGTGAAGGTTTAGAACAGATGCATTTTTCCACTCAACTCATACACATTGTGTGTCGTCTCAATGCAATCATCCCAACGTAATACCACTTAGCTCACTTCCTTCCGGCTTCCTATCCCCATTCTGCCTCTTCTAACTCTTGTGAGCTTGGTCCTTGGGTAAATGCCGCCCTTTTGATCTCAAAAGGTTTATTTAATGAGGGCTTACTTCACTATTATTACTGTCCGTCTTATAGATTTGTGTGGGCCAAAATATGAGCCAAGGGGTGAGTTCATTCGCAGACAGGGAGATTCAGGAGGGGGTTCTTAATTCTTAGCTGCTGTTATCGTCTGCTTCTGTATCAGTGACACATCACGGGATCTGTTATCTATTTGTTTAATAAATGAATCACATATTTATTTTAGTCAGGGACTCCTATATAGACTGGAAAATCCGGGGAAAAGCAGACTTATCCTCAATTTCTTGCTCTTAAAATGATTATCCTTAATGCTTTCACTACATTAATATACTCATAATTTCATTTTCAACTCCTTCAGAGCTTGTGATGTTATCATGATCACACCCAGATTCTGCATTTTGGCATTTACTAGTTTTGTTTTCATTTACCTAAAAAAATGCTTCAGTTGGACTAGAGAAAGTGCCGAAGCACTGGTCCTGCGCCATCGCATATAAGCCGCGGAACATGTTCTCCATGCACATAGTTTGCACTTCTCGCTGCCCTCTCTCCTTCCCTTGTTCCCCAGAGGTGATCCCAAGGCCCTGCAGCTGGGAATCTTTACCTTTGCTTCTCAGGCAGCGATGTTACAGTGACCCAGGAGGACAGTGATTCAGTTAAGAAATACAAACTGAACAGAAAAACCACTGTGCCCGAGTTTGAGAACTTATAGACCATTCAGAATTCTTGTAGCTTTCAGTATTAAACTGTGCACATGCACCATGAGGAAGAGTGACAGTGACATTACATACATACCTGCCTCATTCTGTATTTCCGTTTTCAACATTCCTCCTGTCCTTTGTTCACACCACTGGGGTCAAGTAGAGGAGACTGGGAAGCCTGGAAGAGGCTGCTACTGGCTGGAAGTGAACACCCAGGTCCTATCAGTGCACCACCCAGAAGATTGAGATCATTGGGTCAATATTAAAAACTCACACAATTATGTGATTTAATATTTTCTCTGGAGTCGCTGGCTGAATTTACACCTTCTTCAAACTTGATACAGTAAAGAGTGTAAGTAATAGCTCTGGGCCTTTGGATTAAGCACAAATATGGTTTTCTGTTCTGTAGTTCTGTTTCTTGTCCAGGTGAACTATTTTGATCACTTGAGCTTACCAGTAAAACCTTTTAAATAAAAATTTAAATTCTAGGGAAATTACAGGTAGTCCCTTACTTCTGATGGGTGTACTGGAGCACAAACACATTCATTCTTTCAGTCTAGGGAGCTGGGAGCCAGCTCTCAGGGAAGGCTTGCTATCTGCTCTAGAGGCAGGTCCTTGTCTCTTGGGCTTCTGCTTCTGGGTGATCTTCCGGTGGCTTGCCACTTCGCTTGCCCCAAGCCTACTTTCTCACTCGCTTGTTAAATCTCAGATCTAAAAAGATTCTCATTCCACACTTACTCTGCCTCATTACCATAACAAAAACCAATGATTCCTAAACTTAATAATAATCCCAGGTTTAACAGGGATTTATAACATGTTTTATTGGGATATAATCCAATTGCTAACAGTAGCTGTGTACTGAGATAAAATACATATTTATGCTGACATGTAATATTCCTAACCCTCCAAGACAAAGGTTAGATTTTTGATAATAAATGAAAGTTTGAAAAAAAAGTAGGTTTATTTTTATACATATGGAAAAGGTCAAGAAATGCAGCAATCAATAAAGCACTATTATTCTGGGAAGTAAGTATGCCTAAAAATGTATTTCAAACCCTTTATAAACTAAACTCACTACCAGAGTCAATTCTAACTCACAGTGACCCTACAGGACAGGGTAGAACTGCCCCTGTGGATTTCTGAGACTGTAACTCATTATAAGTAGAAAACCTCATCTTTCTCTCAAATACCTTTTTAGACTACTGAAAATGCAACCTCAAGTTGGCAAAATACACTTTCTTGAGTATTATTATGAAGTGATAAGCTCTCTAGTTTAGCTTATCACACGACCATAGATAATGCTGTGTACCAAGTGAAGGCCAAGCAAAATCCTATTTAGAGATTAAGTGGTGATGGGCATGAACAAGTATACGCAGAAAGTGAACAGGACAAGAAGTGTTGAATAGTAAATGAACTCATGTAGCATAAAACAAGGAACATACACGTAACGGTCACTTTAAAACATTCCTTATGAATGACTGCATCGCATCTAACGTTGCCTGCTCAGTAAATGTAAAAACAGCTACCAAGAACAAACAGAACTGCCAGTGACATTCTAAGTTACTTTTATTTTCATAAGTAAGTCTTTATACAAGCACGTCCAGCAGATGTAGTGTCAGCCGTCACCTGGCTTAAATTAAGTATTAAATGTAGGTAATAGAGAACACTGATAGTTACATCTCCATGTAGCCTTCAGGCAGCTTCTTTACATTTTTTAAGTCTTCAAAAATTCTGATACGGTGTCAGAGAGAATCTATATACAGGATATTTTGGTCTCATGGTGCCACTTCTGCAAAGGAAAGTGTATTATTATCTGCACTGTCAATGCTATCAGCCAAGGATTTAAAATACTGCCAATGTTTACTGCATTCTACAGAAACACAACACGTGTTTCCATTTCTTCTATGCTAACGATTCGCAAGCGTGCCAACGTGCAAACTTAGCATCGAGGTTGGTAAGCACTAGTAACAAGATAAACAAGTTTCCAGGCAGTTACATACTGGTTGGTATCACCTACTGTTTATAAGTGGCATACAGCAGACAGATATACAGCTTTGTAATAAGGGTCACATAAAAATAATTTTTTTTCATAGAGAAAGTCAAGGCCAATTAGCTACTTATCGCTATTATTTCATTTATTCTACAAACTGCAGCTTCAGATATCACACACTATGCTCCTAGGAGTATTGAGCATTTCCATACAAAACCAAAAATCCCTACTGACTCTATGTTGCCTTTTTAAAGGAGTGTGGTGAACTCTGACACAGCTCAAGGAAATGTTTAATAATCGATTCATAATCTATAGTGTGAGACGCATGTTCCTGTCTGAATACTGTACACAGATTTTCATTAGATAGCAGGACTTATTTCTCATAGGCTTGTTATTTGGAGTCAATGGTTTATCTATTAAGTGCTCAGTACATTGGCTGGCACACGTTAAGCTCTGATGGATATACACTATTAATATTTCATTACATGAGCAAAATTGTCACTTATAATACGAAATTTGGCTACAAAAGCAGCTATGACCCACAGACGTGCCTGTTGGGGTGTGAGGCAGCCCCTCCTTCTCAGGTGTGTATATGCAGTGACCTCACTGGTTTAAACATTACAATCTACTTTACGATCACGTTATTACGTTTGTTCCCTGAAGCTTTTCCTATGGCCGTTAGCCCACAGCAATATGATTCTGACACGATAGCTCTTATTACATGGAAATAAGGTAATGAAGGCATTTTGTAACAGCTTAGCTAAGCAGCAAAGCTAACAGTGTTACTCAGGACAAACCTACCTCAATGTTTTTTCTTTACATCATGCAATACATCACAATCCAAAAAACATTTTTGTTCTATCTTCTCTCATATAGAAACAGTAAGAGCTATTACAAAGTTCTATCCTCTAAGTAAAAAACCCACTAGAAAAGGTACTTGTAAAAACCATTGTAGGTTTATTGAGACTAAAATGATGCACAGGGCCAACAGAAGGGAATTAAGTTCTTAAATGGTCTTAATACATTTGTATTAACACTGATTTTGGATTAAAGCGTGTTCTAATATATCCAAGGGATTTAGTATGTATGATCCTAAGTTTGTGACACCCCCAACCCCACCACAATGATATATGATTCAGAACAGCTTCTTAAATTTGCCACAATGAGCATAGTTTCAATTGCTGCCATTGTGTCTACTGTATAGGGCAGGGTACAACTGCCCACACGGACTTCTGAGACTGCAAATCTTTACAGTTAAGAGTAGAAGAAAGCCTCATCCTTTTCCCAAGGAGTGGCTGGTCGTTTCAAACTGCTGACCTTGTAGTGTGCTTAGCAGCCCAATGTGTAACCTATTATGCCACCAAGGAAAACATACTCTTTTAAAAAAAACTGATTCCTGTCATTTTTCTGGTGTCAAATAAGGGAAACTTTTTTTAAAGGTAGAAAAATATATCTGAAATCACGATTCTGATCTTTAATATATTAACTTGAAACTGCTCAGACTTCCAAAAAAAGATCCAACCTCCCTGAATATACCCTTTAGAGGCACAGTAAATTCTTTCCAGTGTGGTCCTGATTGAAAAGGAGTCTGGAAACTAAGTAGGAAATATCTCCACTGTATTAAAGATAAAGAACAGAGAAACTGAAGGCATATTCCCTCTGAATGTGAGGAGTCAGCCTACAGCCTTCAGAGAAATTTCAAAGAAATATGAACGAAAAGTTCCACTGTTAAGCTTATCTACTAGTAGAGAGATTCAAAGTGCACACTGTATCAGCAAATTTTAGGAAACAGAGCACCCAGTGTCCTTCTGAGGTTTGATATCTGGTTCTTTCACAGGTTTTACTTCTTCTTCTGGTTTAGGCTTGGTCTAAGGAGAAAGAAAACACAGGGTAAGTATAAGCTACAAGATGGAAGATAAACACCAGATCTTTACACTGCAGATATTTTAGCAATATTGTACTGGCAGAGCGGTTACGAGTTGTGCTGTGATCAGCATCGCCGGCAGTTTGAAACCACCAGCAGCTCCCTAGGAGAGAGGTGAGGCACTTTCTACCTCTCTAAACAGTTAGTTTCAGCAACCCACATAGGGATCACTGTAAGTTGGCACCAACTCGAAGGCCGTGAATGGGTGGGGTTTTGGGTACTAGACTCCATAGGAACCCCGAGGGCATATTGGTTATGTATTGGTCTGCTAACTGCAAACTCAGCAGTTCAAAATCACTAAACACTCTGTTAATAGTTACAGACTTAAAAATGCACAGGAGCTGTGCTACCCTGTTGTACAGGATCGCTGAGTCAGTATCAACTCGATGGCAGTGAGTTTTGGAATATTTAACTACACAACAGTGAGATTAACAAAGCTGCTCTAAAATCTACACATCAATGCAATTTAAGACAAAATCATAAAGTAACATTCCAGTGAAGCCTGAAGTTTGGAAATAACTTACATAATTGTAAAAGGCTATTCCTTAAGTGTGTTATTTTCGGCTTGAACGGGATAAAATATAGTTATTTTACCAGATAATAGTCTTTGTTTGGGAAGGGTATTATATTAAAACAATCTCATCTCAAGGAAGAAGCTGTGCTGCAAAATAGTGAGCTCATTCTCATTTCTTGTCACAGATTTTAAGTTTTGGGGTAATTAGCCCTTAAAATTTCCATTTAATCTACCATTGCTTTAGATGATATAAGTGTTTGATTTAGATGATATATCACTTGAATACACAAGAATAAAAGCAGTCAGACTTTACCCCTGAGCATTTCATGGAATATTGAAATTGGGTCACACCTTCAAAATCTCTGCAAAGTTACAAACAGTATTGTCACAGCAATATACACATGGAGGAGTCATTCCTCTTAGGCCTGTTCTTTGGAACTCTTTTTGAAGACGTGAACGGAGAAGGTATGCTGAAAACACTATCGGCCAATTACATAGAAAATGGTAACTCTAAGCAAGTTCTATGACAGTATACTAGGTCCTATAGTTAACTAATTTAACATTAAAACAAACATTTAAGTCTACCAAAACAAAGGAAAATGTCAAACGGTCAATTGGCATCCTCTGCTGAAATTTTTGTGAATGGAAGAAAAATACTCAAATCTCATACACTGTCCTCCTTGGGTCTCTTGGTGAGGTCAAACGCAGCCAATGTTTCTGGGGTCCATTGAGCGCTCGTAGGAGGAAAGTCGAAAGGTACAGGCTCTACAAGGCCATAATTTGCTTTGAGTTCCAGTTGTGGGGCTTCGGTTGGAATTTTTTGGAAGTAACTGAAAAAGGAAATTTAAGTAATCATTTCATCCATCTATTCGACAACTATTTGAGCGCTTATATTCAAGGACCTGAATGAGACAATTAAAAATAAGACATACCATTTCCCTGCTTCATGTATCTTACAGATAAGTGAGACAGTCATAAGATGGACATGGAAATGCAGGTGAATTAGATGTACTTAACATCCAGAGAAAGAATGGCAAGGAAACAAAGTTGTTTTTTTTTTTTTTTTTTTTAAAAGGCCCATTCAAAACAATGACTTTTGAGGGGATCTGCTGGGTCAGTTACAGTTAAGGCAGAGGTCAGCTCAGAAGGGTATGCCGATGGTTGACTGAGATTCCAAAGGGTCATCTTTAATTTCTTCAAGGGCATAGGATGATAATGGGGATTAGGAAGGAATTAAAATTTTTTTTTCAATTATGACAATGCACACGCTCATTCTTAGAGGCTGTCCTAACAACATTTTATTAGGAAATTTTACTACATCCACCCTCCAGTCCTCTTCTTGCCCCATTCAGACTTCTTTTAATTCCCCAACTCAGAACACATTTAACATTGAGTTAAAAAAGAGGCCATTTAGCAGAGAAGCAACAGGTCCACATGGAAGAAACACACAAGCCTGCACAATCATGAGGTGTAGACAGAATCAGGTTACAGGCACCTGAAGAACAAAAACAAAACAAAACAATGCAAAATAAAAACAAAACAAAAAACATTGTTGAGAATAAGGAGGGTCAGAGCAGAGACCCAAAACCCATCTGGAGACAATAGGACATCCCCCTCACAAAAGGGTTACTAGGAAGGGATGAGTCAGCCAAGACGCAGGGTAGCACCAAACACAAAATGTTCCTCTGGTTCTTTGAGGTTTCCTCACCCCCCCACTATCATGACCCCAGTCCTGCCTTTCAGTTCTAGTTAGACCGGAGCATGAACACTGGAGCAGATAACAGCTCATGACACGTGGACTCCAGGTCAGAAAAATCCATCAAGAACAGAAATAGGAGTAGCAATACCAGGAGGGGAGGGGACAGGGGGGATCGATCTCAATTATTGATGCATAGGACCCCTCTGGGGGATAAACAAGAGAAACTGTGGGGGAAGGGAGACAGCGGTTGGTGTAAGATATGAAACTAATAATTTATAATCTATCAAGGTGGGGAGGGAGGGAAAAAAGAGGAGCTGGTACCATTTTCTTCAAATAGAAGAAATTGATGATGGTAACAAATGTACAAATATGCTTGATACAACTGATGTATGAGTCGTTATAAGAACCTCCAATAAAATGATTTAAAAAATAAAATGCAAAATAAATAAATGGCAATAAAAGAACACTTAAACAACAAGATAATTTGAGTCCCTTGAGGAAACCTACACTGTTGTTTGGATAGAGTAAATAAAAAAAGCACAGGATTATATGGGGAAGGGTTAGAGAAATAAAAACACCATCTTCAGAAGTGTATGCACCTACATGGAGAACCAACATTTTGATATTTTTCTTTAATAAAAGCTTATCATGTTTTCATAGTAATACTTTTTACTTACCCTTGTATTTTAATAATTCCCAATGAAAATTTTAAAACTGCTTAAAGAAACCATCTTAGAATTAGGTCCTAGATAAACTTAAGATATGCATTTTTTAAAATTGTGGTTTGGGTGAAAGTCTACAGATAGATAGATAGATAGATAGATAGATAGATAGATTTCCCCCTAACACTAGTAACCACACTTCTCTTCCTTCTTGGTTCCTCATTTCATTTATCCTTCTTTCCTGCTCCTTTTTGCCGCCTGAGCTTTTTCTCTGGACAAATGCTCTGAGTCTCATACAGTTGATGACTTTGAGAAGCTCAATCCTTGGAAGTGTAGTGTTCCTTTGGTAGGCCTGTGTAACTATAGAAGGTGAACCCAGGGTGGGTTCACTCCCGTTTGAAGGGTGTTTTTGAGAGCCACAGTCTTGCGGATTCCACCAGACTTTATCAGACCAGTAAGTCTGGTCCTGTAGAAGAGTCTGAATTTTGTTCTGTATTTTCCCCACATTCTGTGGAGAACCTTGTCCTGCAGAGTGCCTGGCAGTGTGCATCATCATCTGGGTCACAGCTAGTGGTGTACTGGTCCTGCTCGAATTTATTTTCTTCTTTCTTCTGGACAGGGAGAGAACACTAGTCTCATTTTGTATGGCCACCTGGTGCTTTTAACACTCCGTTGCTTACTCATCACAGTAGGACGTAAACACCTGTGTCTGAGCTATGCTATGCCTACTGACTTAGCCATCCCCGAGACGGTGGCCTCAAGCCAGAAATCCAGCGACTCATTCCCTCAAGTTGGTTAGGGTTAAATAGTTTTCATGTTGCCTCTGTACACATGGATATATTGACAGAACATATAAACATACAGGTAGATACACCCCTACCAACCTAAATGAGGGGACTTCAAAAAGGCTGCTGGAGAAGTAGAATTACAAGGTAATGCAATTTCCCCACAAACTTCCCGAAGCCCCCTCAGACTGCAGTGCATGCAGCCCTGTTCACCTTGCACTATCTATTTAGCTCACAGGCCTGCCTACATAGCCATTTGTAGATTATTGTTTATTATTATGGAAATTGCAGGGTTGGTTCCAAAAAAGAAAACCAAACTTGCTGTCAATCAAGTCAATGCCAACTCTTGGTAACCCTTTAGGACAGAGGAAAACTGCCCCTGTAGGTAGAAAGCCTCGTCATGCTCCTGCAGAGCAGCTGGTGGCTTCAACTGCTCAGCAATCCAACCTGTAACCACTGTGTCGGTCTCCGAGTGCCCACAGGGCTGAGTATGTAATCGTGTTTACTTTGTTGTCTGTCACTCTTCTGTTCCTCGGAGTTCCTTCTTTTGGTTTCGTGACATTGTCCTGATCATCCCCCTACGGTACCCAGCCTTTTTCTTCATCCATATTAACATGTGTCCATTATCCAGTGAAGGAGCCCTGGTGGCACAGTGGTATGTGTTGGACTGCAAACCACATGAGCAGCAGTTTGAAACCACCAGGCACTCCATGGGAGAACACGAGGCTTTCTACTTCCATAACCGACAGTCTGGGAAACTCCCAGGGGCAGTTCTGCCTTGTCCTTTGGGGTGTCTAAGAGTCGGCATCAGTTTGATCGATGGCAGTGAGTTTTGAGAATTATCCAGTTAGTAATGTTTCCTCCTGCCCCTCCTTGGGAGTCCTCTTGTGTGTAACTATTTCCTTGACTTTATATAATTAGGAGAGAAAATTAATGCTCTGTTTAAATGCAATTTAACATAAAGTTTTAATAGAGAGAAAACACGGTGTAAGTAAGATATACAAAAGCTGTACTCACATGAATCCATTTTCCCTTTGGCACTTTTCCAGGGTATTCTTCACAAGATTGCCAAGTTTCCTAAAGAACAGGTGTCCAGAGGGCTTGACTGTTGGTCCAGGGCCTTTGGTTTCACCATACTCTTTGCATAAAGTTTCGGCCTTTGCATAGACTACAGGACACAGAATACTAAGTTGAGTGGGTTTATTTACTGATATTAAACAGCTTTAAGTAAGAAATGGTTTGCCTCTTTGAAGACAAAAAACCCAGATCCCTTATTCCTCAACGGAAACAACTGGACTGAGTGGCTGGAAAAAAAAAAAAGGAAAACCCAAAATGGACTTGTAATCTTTAGTGACAAACAAGTTCATTTCAAACCAATAAACAAACAAAACAAGTTAAAAAATTGTACCGCTCTTCACTTCGTAGTGTATTTCAGTAGCTCCTACGTTCCCAGAGATTTCTCTCATTACCTCACCAATTCCCATTTTCTTTCATCAAGTCGGCCCAAATCTCATTTAACCTCCCATCCCCTTCATGATAAGGCATTTGTTTCCCAAAGGGAGTTAATTTTTTAGCAGAAATACTTACATTTTTCTGCTTCTTGGAGGGACCTGATTGCTTCACCACACTTATCACTAGCCAACAAAGTCTGACCATGGTAACAGTACGCCTGGTAAAAGAAGCACATTTTTACTCAATCTTTTCCTAAATGTTTTTCTCCACTCTCATTGTTTTAAATACACATCAGATGAATAAGTGCTTTGTCTATTGTTTAAAAGTACAAATGCAATCTTTTATATTTCCTGAGCAAGCTTTCTCCAATCTCTGCTCATTGGGACTATATAAAAGGTGAAATCACATCAAGCCTTGAGTCAAACTAATCTCCTAACCACAGTCAGAGAGCAAAGAGTATTTACTGAAATCCTGTTTTCAAAACAGAATACTAGGGGGTGGGGACTGGGTAGGGCAGGGAGGGTAGTGTGCTGAGACAGAGAGAGAGCTACAGGCAAGGTTCTACAGTAAAGAACTGAAAAGGTTTCCAAGAGACGTGTAGCTAGCTGCTGGTAATAAGGCATCGACTGGATTGCATCTTAGATGGCCACCTGTTAGCTTTTCGGACTCCTACTGCTTACTTGAGCCATGTTAGGCCAAATGACTCAAGTGTCCCAGAGACAAAGTCCAGTGATTCATTCCGTCAGTGTTTGGTTATGGCTAAAAGGCTTCATAACTGTGCCGTTTGCCCTACTATATAGATGCTTTATTTACAATACGTACAACAATCCCAAACACACAAATCCTTAGCCTTGGTGGCATAGTGGGTTAAAAGTTGAGCGAGTAACTACAAAGGCAGAAAAGTCTGCAATCATAGCTGCTCCTCAGGACAAAGCAACTTTCTAATCCCAAGAGTTAATCTTGCAAACCACTAGGGGTAGCTCTCCTCTGTCCTATAGGGTAATTGTGCATTGAAATCAAGTTTATGGCCATGAGTCAGTGATTGATGCCCGTGGTTATAATCTCCCTCATGAATGGATTGTCTTGTTATATTAACGAGGCAGGGATAACACACTTTGTGTCCCTTCATGTTATCTGAAAGGGATGGACTCAAAAACAAAGCGTGTAAAAATTTTTTTTAAAATGAAAGGAAAATTTGGCAACCAATGTGTTCTAGAATGTTCACTAAGGATGTGACTACACAATCTTCTGTTTAAGAGATTAAGCTTGTGACTGATCAATGCAATCAGCTACCAGCTAAAGATGCATCAGCTTAAGACTGAAGGCAATAGAGAAAGAATAAAAGGGAATAATAAGAATACTGCGTCTCGAAATTCTTTATGCAGAAATCAGTATAATGCTGTCCTCTAGAAAAAGCATACAATCATCACTAAAGGTCACAACTGCTCACAGGAACAAAGGAAGCATAGCATTCTCGGTGTCCAAGGGTCGGGTCACAGCTTTCCAGGGTTCAAAGTGTTGGATTGTTGTCAACTCTGTTCTAGTGTGTGGGGCTCTTGTCAAGTGAGATAGTTTATTGTGCCAGCCTGGCCGATAAACACACGTGGGATTCATTGAAGAGCGGAGAGATGAGTGGCTGTGAGCCTCGCCTTTCTTGTCTCTTGCTCTTTTATCATTGGACCAGTGTGCGGCTGCCTTGCTTGTTCTGTGACTCAATTTAAAGGGTACACTACCTGTGGGACGCCTAGCCTGTGGACTGTGTCGCTGTAAGTTGAGGTCCCTCTAAGACCACACGATTGGAATTTACATCTCTGGAGCTGGGGGACTGACAGTTGGTGACCTGCCTTGCTGTTTGCTGCCTGTGCTGGGATAGCCTAGCTCTCTCTCTCTACAGAACTACCTGGCGGCTCTCAAGACTTTAAGGACTGCTAGTGTCTCACTACTCTCTCACGGGAGTGAGTCGCACTGAGTCATTTGTACTGCTTTATAACTTAACTGTTCATTTCTTGTATTATATATCTATCTGTATATAATTCAACAGTTCATTTCTTGTGTTATATATATAAATTATCAGCAATCTGGTTTTATCTCTCTAGAGAACCCTGTCTAATACATCAAGGTAAGTCAGGGGATGGAGTAACTGCCCAAGCCCAAAGGGGTGGGCATGGCACAAAAATTAGGAAAATCAGGCTGCCTAAAGCCAGGGGTGGAGTTATATGTATATAACGGAAGCCTACCCAGAGCCTAGAAGCTAGGGCTGCTGCTCAGATGGTTCTATTGAATAGAGAACTGTTTTCAAGCCTTGAGAACTAATAGAAATAGTTCTTCTGGATTTTGGACTTGACTGGTGCCCGTTATCCCTTCTTTTCCTCCCATTTGTAATGGGAAAGTCTATTTTGTGCCTGTTCTATCATTGTACTTTGGCAACATATAGATAGTACTCTAGATTTCACAGAGTGAAGTACAATTGTGCCCGGGGTAGATTACTGGTAAAGTTTTAACTTCTTTGATTCAGATGATGAGATTTTTCACTTGGGAATCAATTTAAAACTTAAGGGATTATGGGCTAAGGAGTGAAATGTTATTGACTGAATTATGTACCCCTAAAGTATATAACCTCTATGCCAGTAGCTACAGTGTCATTTGTAAACAGATGATCCTTGTTATATTAATGATGCAGGATTAATATAAAGCATATCTTGCGCCAATATCTTTTGAGACAGAGGAGAGACTGAACAAGTGGGCACAGTAGGGCTGAAGTAAGATAAGATGCCAAGCTACATGGAGATCACCACAGAAGCAGGAAGCAGAGGCTGAAGAGGCACGAGCCTTCTGCTTGAGTTGGTGCTCTGACTGCAGACTTCTAGCCTCCTGAACTGTGAAAACATAATTGTTTGTCAAACCACCCACTGGTGGTAGTTCCGTTAGAGCACTACTCTATAGCTCACAGACATGAGCACTACGTGTCTATCACAGGTTCTCCAACTTACTTGGCCTACTGTTCTTTCAGAAATATTCCTCAGTGATCCCCTGGCAATTAATTTTTTTTGTACTATAGCCCATAATCCAGGTTAAAGTATAGGTATCTGTTTTTGCAGCCCCATGATTGTCCCACCACTATTCCCCAGCAGACAGTTATTACTCACTCTGGGAAACACTGGTCTGCATCAAGGTAGGAGTTACACATACGGTTGTATAGTATGCTTGGAAACGGATCACAAAACTTAAGAGCTAAAATTATCTACTCAGATCTGAAAAATGCTTTTTACTACCTCATATGATATTCTAATTGAGAAAACACTAGAGTGTGTATGTTGAGTATAAGACCAAGTTCACTGCCATCAAGTCAATTCTGACTCACATCAACCCTATAGGACAGGATAGAACTGCCCCTCCTGTGGGTTTCTGAGACCCTAAGTTTTCTGGGAGTAGAAAGCATCTCTTTCTCCCACGGAGCACCTGGTCGTTTCAAACAGCCCACCTTGTGGATTGCAGCCCAATGCATCACCACTGTACCACCAGACTAATTGGTAACTTCTAAAAACTGGAATTCCAAAGTTATTTGATAAGTCTTTCCAAACCCAGGCGATATGCAATGACATGCCTTGTGATAAAACCGAGTAGCTACCTTTGTAAATGTATAGAAGAAATCTCTATGAAATGAGAGGACTCATATAAAGCATGCCAACATTTCCAAGTTAAATAGCAATTCCATTGCTGTAATCCAACTTTACAATTCTACAACAGCCTCTCTTTGCATCCAGTTTAGTTCACCATGGAGGTATTGTCGGTGACTATTTACTGCCAAGTGTCCAGTATGAATAAAATGCTAATGAAGAGCCTAGCGAGGGGAGAGGTGAGACCCAGCACTCCAGGGGCTGGAAAAGCAGTCGTTAACAAGGCTGTCAGAATGACAAATACTTACGTAGGCCGTGTAGAAGCATGTTTTTAAGTGAAGATATTTTCTCCATTTTGCACAGTATGCAGGATCCAAACTGGATAAAGTATGATCTAAAGTTACATTTTAAAAAGCAAAATATAATTTCACCCCAATTCACTAGATTCTTTAGTTCAAGCAGAACGCGATTTAAACCCAAACTCAAGTAGTTATAGAATCCAAACAAAGAAAAACCCCATTTTAATTAAAGAAAGTAGTTTTCTCATAATTGTGCTTTAAGCTACGTGTTAAGATTGTTTGAATGGCATAGCACTCTGATTCGTGGGTTAAAGTAGCTTATGCTTCAGATCACGACAAAATATATGCCTACAAACTTGAAAGGAAATATGAGTTCATTACTATTTTAAAACATTTTTAACAATTCAGCAATGTAAAAAGTAGCCCATCCACCTAAGAAACTCCTAATTCTCATTCACTCCCTCTATCACTGACTCTTGTCTAGAACAAGTGATTCTCCCTCCTACCCAGCATTTTGCCAAACATCTCTCAAATCTAACTCCTCTTCTCTACTTCCTACTTCATATCTTTGTTAAAGATTTGATAATTTCTTCCTCAAACTATAACAATTTCCTCCTAAGCAGGGCCACTCCTTCACCTAGCTCATCTACTGAAAACAGATCAAATTCCTTATACACTTTTCCAACCTCTTCCCACCCATCCCAAGTTTCAGCTAAGTGCAGCCACCTGAATGTGTTAAGATCCCAAAATGTGTTAAGTCCTTTCTTATCTTGTGCACATGGCAGGATGTTCCAATAGACTCCAAAGCTTCCTAGTAAACTTATACTTTCTATTTCAAAATACGGCTGAAATGCCATCGTCCTCCAGTTTTCTAGGTCATTTCACTGCTCTAACATCATCTCACTCGATACTATAATAATGTGGTTACATGTTTGCTTCCTCCTCTAGCCTCTCAATTTGCTCTTTTTATCTGTGTATACCCAGCAACTACCACAGTAACCATTCGATAAATGGAAACGTCCCTGTTTCCTACAGACGTGAATTAAAAGACAAATGGAGTAATCAGAAGAACTGAGTTCTAGTTCTAGCGTCTCCTGCTTGCGATAAATTCATGGGTTAGTCACGGTAATTCTTGGTTTCAGTTTCTGGCCTAAATAAAACTACACAGTCTAGTAAACAACATCGTTAGATCACGAAAACTCCAAACTCACTGCTGTGGAGTCGACCTGACTCACAGTATCCTTATTCATTACAGAAACCAGAAAATTTCAAAGAAAAAGCTTCTACAATTATTAGCCATAACTGGCTAAAAAGAATAGCAATATTTTTTCCACTTGAACAGTTTTAAAGCAAACCAATTCTGAAAAGTTTGATTTTTTTAAAAAACAAGATTCATAAAATAAAGCATACATTCTAATTTTGAAAATGAACAATCTGAGAATCGTTTTGTTTTGCTTATTTAGACTATAGCTGAAAAAAATCTTAAGACTATAAATTCTAATAACAGAATTATAAGCTTACCAGCTTTTTGATAGAAATTGGCTGTTTCATATGCCAGCGCAGCAACTAGTCCCGGGGCATGTTTTAGCTCAATTGCTCGAGCTATTGTGACTGTAACCAAAACATAATAAAGTGAACCTAGAGATATGGCCATTTGCATTCACCTTACATTCAATCAAATAGGAAAATAAAGCCTGTCTTAAAATTGGCATTTAAAACAACAGTTTTCACATGAAAAATAAGAACAACAGGAAACAAGTTGGTGAATCTGATGCCATTTCTTTAAATAAAGCTAGGAAATTACTACTAACAAAAAGAGTATGATGAAATCAGTATTTAAAAATTTAAATTCCCTGAGGCACTGGAGTCTGAACAAAAGAAAAACACATGCCTACAATGTTTCTGTAATGAATTCCTATAACCTGCCACCGGAGAACAATACAAAGTAGTGACACTTTGAATACATTTCTTAGTACAGATCTTTGAGTCTAAGAACATGAATTTAACAAACACAGATTAACACTAATCCATCTACTCCTATCACACCTCCATTATCAACCCTGTTTGAATTAAGAAAATCCTATCCAAGGAGTACACTAACCCAAGTGAAGAAAGCAGACGTAAAAGCATGAGCAAGAAAGAGGGTAAAAGAAGAGTAAAGAATTCATTTTATGTGTCAGGAAAGTCATGAAATCCAAGCCTTTGTAAAAAGACCCACCATGTGGTAAGAAAGAAGGCAGGTGCTAAAAGCAAACGTATTCCTTATAATAAATCTGTCAAAAATCTTGAACTCAACTCCAGCTAATTCTGATTTTTCTTTCTTAAAGAATCAAATGCCAATTTAGACTTTCGTCAAGGCATCTTTGAACAGTTAGGAATACCTTCTTGAGCTTCAGCCTGACACTGGACAGTGTAAGTATCTATGAGCCGTGCTTCAAGATCCCTTCCTTTTTCTGCAGGTGTAATAAGTTTTGGGATATGATTTTCCTAAGAGAGAAAGAAAAAAAGTTAAGAAATTCTAATTTTATTTTTAACCTGTTCAGAGGTAAAGGAAATGCACATTTTAAGATGTTCGATTTGGGAATTTACTATTAATTCAGACAAAACAAGAACTTGATAACAAGAAACAATAGGTTTACGAGGATTAAAAATTTCAAGATTATACAGCCCAGCTTCTATAAGAACAAACTTTTTAGAAGCAAAATTTTCGTTTTAAAAGATTGCTTGGGTATGCAAGACATAGTTCTACCTTAGGAAATGCTTCACTGAAACAGCAACCAAAGAAAGCTCCCTTTGCAGTCACTTGAACTACTCACTCACATTAACAAGTGAAAATACCAAAAGGAACAAATGACAGTGCATCATTAACTTAGACTCACAGCATCTTCTACAAGAGAGCCCAACATGGGCCTCCAGAAGACCATCAGGAGATAGTGGTGCAATCTGGAGTAGAAAATACATTATTCTTTCTCCTAATTCCCATCTCATCTCCAGACGGTTTAACATAGCTGGTGTGTATTGTCTGCCCTTCTAGTCTTTTCTCTAAGAGGAATCAGTCAGAAGTTCAGTTTTGCAGAATCATGACTGCTTTGGCAACTGTTGCAGAGAACAATGGGAACCAGTAAGATCCACTTTCCTGTTCTGGACTGGCCTATCCTTTCAGAAAAAATACAAAAATCAGTTGTGCATTATAACCTGTGTTTTCTAATTTTAAAATTTAATAGCAATTTTAAGATTAAAATCAAGACACTCAATATTCTGTTATTAACTCAATAATCAATAAGGTAATAAAAAGAACATATACTACTATGATTCACCTTATGAAACAATTCTGTGTGGCCCCTCAAAGAATACAAACTATTCGAATAATTAAATCAATAGGCATATGTATATATATTTTACCTTTAAGTGTTTAAAAATCCCAGCTGCAATTTTTAGGCTTCGATGAACTTCTTTTGCTTCATCTTCTGTTATGCTTAAAGGTAGTAATTACAATAAATAGAGGATGAATTGTTTTGAGTATTAAAACCAACAACTAGTACACTATCATAAAATTACCCTATTTTTGCAAATAATGCACACACACACAATACGTGTAACACACCTAAGAAAATTTCAAGTGACAAATGGCACGCTAATGAGTATACTACATGCAGAACACTATGGTAGTCATTTATGTTTCTAACCTCTGATTTTCTTCCTTTAGAAAAAAACCACATGGAATCCAGGAACAGAAATGGGAATAGCAATATCAGAAGGGTAGGGGGAAGAGGGGAAAGGGAACCTCCCCCAGGGGGGGAGGTACAACATGGGGGAGGAGGGATAGTAGTCGGTGTGAGTTAGGAAAATAATAATTTATAATCTATCAAGGGGTCACAAGGGTGGGAGGGGGGAGGGAGGAAAAGTAAAAAGAGGTGCTGATGAATTGTGATGAGTTGTAAGAGCCCCCAATAATATTATCTCTCAATAAAAAAAGAAAAATCTAATTTTATATGAAACACATTTACATGAAAAAATATTCAAAGATACCATGCCACAAATGAATAGATGACCTTCCTAGAGGTAAACTCTGAATATCTCTTCATTATTTTCCTTCTAAATATGTATGCATGCAAACTACATCATGATTGTAATGTACGCACACACTTATAAAACATACACACTCACCACTCTGCTTTTGCTTTATTTGCTTAACACACTGCAGGGGTCAGTTTACAACGGCACACAAAATTCAATTTCATTTGTCTAAGGCTGCATGTTATTTCCATATCTGGATGCACCACTGCTAATTTGCCTCTTTCTTATTCCTAAAATCCATTGCTTCCATTATAAAAAACTGTATCTCATTTTTAAATTCTTGGATTCTTTAAGATATTTTCCCAAAATTAACTTGAAGCTTTCTGTGTTTCTTTTCCCAGTGAATTGCCTTGCTCTTTGCGCCTTTTCAATTGGCGTGCTGGTCCTTCTGCGTCCATAAAACTTGTAAAAGTTTTTTGTAATTTGAAATGTGGGTTGCAATTTTTTGACTAGTGATATATTTAATTGGTTCATTTATGGTGTCTTGGTTGGGGGGCCTTCACCGTGACAACAGTATTAAAGCAATGTTTTCTGCTTGCACACTAGGCTCTGCAATTCTGACACGTAAAACAGTAAATTATGAGGCAACTTTCCACTTGTCCAAAGTAGTGCCTTTTTATCAATAACATAGACTGTATAATAATGCAACTATATTTTTGAAAAAATAACACATATGCCCATAACCCTCCACTTGGAACTTACTTTTCTTTTCCAGCCAGTCTTGAAGCATATTTGGTGTACCACAGCGCTACATTAAATCCCATGGAAATTAATTCAAACACAGCATCCTGCTGGGCACTAAAATTACAAATATGATTAATTAAGTGATGCCAATAAGTGAGACATTGCTACAAGACACCTATCATGCTTGCAACTCAAATTGTAAACAACTACATACTAACAGATAGCATCTGAAGCACTTTGGGATTTATGTACAGAAAAGATAGCCTAGTGACTAATATAGGCAAGAGATGAGAGACAACAAACATACACAGAGATGTATTTAACAATAAATTGCTATATGCAGCAGTCTAGTATGTGCTTCTGGAAGAAAAAATGTGGCTTTCTACTCCCATAAACATTTACAGTCTTGGAAACCCACAGGGGGCAGCTGTACCTTGTCTTATAGGGTTGCTAAGAGTCAGAACTGACTGAATGGCATTGAGTTTGGTTTGGGACTTGAATACATGCTTCATAGTAATAAGCCTGATAATTCAAACCAAACCAGCTGCTATCAAGTCAATTTCATCTCCTAATGACCTTACAGGACAGAGGAGAATTGTCCCCAAACTGCAGAAAGATCTTGGAATGGCAAGGCAAGAAGCTTTGAAAAAAAAAAAAAAGGTTTGAAAATAAATAAGCTTATACCTTTATTTTTTTCTCCAAATTCTATTAAGTATGACACAAAACCGTTGACAAGAAATGCAAATAAGATATTAATACCAATTTACTACCTTTCTTATAAGAACCTGAAAATCCTGTCATTGTCTTATTTCCAATGATAAAGGAAGCAAAAATCATGCCCCTGGTTTACATATTTAATACTAATATGCAGAAAACTATCCAAAGAGAAAAAAGAAACTAACGTTGCCCTTTCTCAAAAGGAATCTATTTCTCTTATCTTTTCAACTGAGGTTTCCCTTGGTTTTATTTTGTTAAAAGGCTTAATTTTCCCCCCTTTTGTTATGTTTTTCTCTATATGAAATCTAGGACAAGTAAATTGTCTTTTTTTTTTAAGGACGAGTAAATCTATCGAGAGTAACTGGATTAAGAGTTTCTTGGGGTTATGGCCGGGGTAGGGTTGGCAGTGGTGGTGGTGGATGAGGAGTTTGCATTTTTGTATTTATACAAAGGTAATTCTAAAGCAACAAGACAGACATCTGATCATTTAACAAAGTCAATGGTATAACAATATAACTGAACAGGACACACACCTAATTCACATACGTCAGTGGTTCTCAACCTTCCTAATCTGCGACCCTTTAATACAGTTGCTCATGGTGTGGCGACCCCCCAACTATAAAATTATTTGCGATGCTACTTCATAACTATAATTTTGCTACTGTTCTGAATCGGGCAACCGCTGTGAAAGGGTCGTTTGACCCCCCAAAGGGGTTGAGACCCACAAGTTGAGAACAGCTGATATAAGTGATAACCTAGTTCTGGTGGGAAGTTTTTAAAAAGGGCAAAACCAGATATGAGGAAATTTGAAAGAGAACAAATACTGTTGTTGTGTCCGCAAAGTACAGGATTGGGGCAGAATTGGAGTGCAGGGGAGAGAAGAATAGACAGAGACTGGCCAAGGAGTCTGAGCTATCCATCAGATAAATAAGAACGGGGCTGAGGGGGCGGGGGTGGTGGCCGCCACACCAAAGCTCTGCTCTGCACTACCAAGTAAGTAAAGACTGAAAGTCAGGTTTGTGCTTCAAATTCCCAAATCATTCCATGTGAGCTTATAGAATTCTAGTATTAAACATCAAGGCCATCCAACTACACAGTTCTACTCACTGTTTGAAAGCATGAGCTTAAAAATCTATTTGGTCCAGTACAACCAAGGTATATTTTACTTAATAGAACGGGTTAGGAGCGTAGATCAAATGTTTTAAGCTAATTTCCTCCTACAAGAAAAGGAATTTTTCTTTGTCAAATACAGTGGCTAAATAGTTACAAAAACTGGCTCGAGGGCCAGCCTGGCTTACCTTGGGACTTGTCCTTGTAATGTATCAGTCCACTTGAAATTTTGAATGTATCGTAACTTGCTTTCCTGGGTAGATTCATCCAGAGAATTTATGAAACCTACAGAACCAGAAAGATACAAGACATTTTAGTTTTACACAGAAGAACACAAGTTCTATTCAGAAAAATTTTTAGATAACTTTGCCAGGTGTCTGAATAAAAAACTCCTAGTCCCTGCTCACCCCTCCATACCTCTTGCCTTCTCCAACTATAGCACAATAGGAGATATGTGCACATTAAAAATTTTAAACTTCACTGGAACATTTGCAACTCAAGGCCTACAGTCTGAAAGGCTGAGCAATTCATTCAAAAAGTCTAAAAATTTCATATGAACATGCAATTATTTTTTAAAAACCTCAAGTTAATATAAATTACCTTGCAAAAGTGAAAAGTATGAATCTACTGCACTCTTCATCATTTCCGGATTACAGCTCAAGTCAGTTAGCAGTTCAAGCAACCGCGTCCTGGATGACCTCAGCTCGCTTCAATGAGAAAGTCAGGAAAGGTAAATAAGCTGTACTGGTGGGAATCAATACACAAACACTTAAGGGTTTCAATGGAAGAAGAGCTTCAAAACATCAGCCCCGCCCACACCCCTCTCGAAGGTTATTACGTAGTCTACAGACTCCAATGCATTTATGCCGAACTTTACAGATATGTGAAATTTCTAAAAACAATTGCTTAAAAAGTTATACTAAAATAAATCCAGTCTGATTAAAGGCTAAACCTTGGTCATAATTACCTAATGAATGTACCTGAGTTATGAATAAAGCATTTGCGATTGGGAGGAAATTAAGAATGCGTCAGCTAAACAGAACATTTCATTAAATACAGTACTTTTAAAAACAGAAATCTAACATGCTAGTGTACAATTTCAACATTCCGTTCAAATGTCAAAATTTGTTTTGCCAAGGTGTGATTTTAAAAATAAAATTGCATTCTATAACTTCATACATACTAAGAATATGTAAATTCATGCAATTAGCAGTTGGTGTAAACGTCTCCTAGTCTCCATTTCCCTTGATTCTACTGTAATGCTGCTGAGCCATCTTTGTCCCTCCTGAAGTTTCCTCCCTTGGCCCAATTAAACTCTACACCGGCTAGGTTCTCTTTTACCTTTACAACTTCCGTGTGTGCATTAACCTGTTTCCTTCTTATTCTCACCTCCTGAAATGTTCAATTTTGGGCTTTCTGGATTTCACTTCTGAGACCTTATATATCCATGCAATGCCAAACTACATCCATTCTAGATCTACTGCTATAGCTGACTCATCCTGCTCCCGTCCTACATCTAAGGCCAGACAGAAATTACCAGTGACATGCACAAGCAGGACATGGACAATGACACACTTGAAATGTGTGTCCCTTGGTTATCTAGGTTGCTGTCACAGTGACAGCAAAGTGGAGGACTCTGACACAGGCACTTAGGAGGCTAAATGCCCACATTTACGGTGCCCGGCTCTAGCACAGGAACTGTGGGCTCAAAAGACATGCTCAACTCCTGGCTCTTCCTCGTGGCACTTTAGTGTCTCCCTTTCTACTCCCTTTTCTCTCCTTTAATGTCTTGTAAGAGAGAAGGTGAGGGACTCCAGGGTTGCAGTGGTTACAAGTTGGACTTTGATCTGCAAGGTTGGCAGTTTGAAACCACCAGCAACTCTGTGTAAGAGATAGGTGGCTTTCTATAGTCCTGGAAACTCACCGTCTTTTCTCCCGTCCTATAGGGTCCCTATGAGTTGGCATCAATTTGATGGCAGTGAGTGAGTGAGTGAGTGGTGAAAAAAGGCGAGGCAGGCCTGACCCCAAAGACCTCATCCTTACACAGGAGCAGGACTATGACCTAAATAAGGGTGACAACTTAAATAAAGGTGATGATCCAATAATACCCCATTAACATAACACATATAATCCACTTTTGCCTCACTGACCACAAGCAGAGCACATAAAAATATAGAGGCTAACCACAATACTAAGAACCACGGCCTACTCTAGTTTTGGCATGTTCTTGGTAGCAGACACAATCCAATCCAGGACAGTGTGTGACTAAAGATTATATTTAAATTGTAAATACCAAGAGACGGTGTACTCAGAATTTAATGTGTCCCCAGGGCAAAGCAAGTACTCAGAAACTACTTGTTGAGGGAAGAATAAACACTTGATTTAGGAGAACTGTAATATAGTGGTGACATTTATAAGAGAGCTGACTTAATCATGAATGGAGGCTTATTCCAAGAAAGTACACATCAACAATGACATACAGCTGACTAAAAAATGGGATGGGCTACCTTATGAATGTGCCATTGTTTTGTTAAGTATTTAATTGAAACTGGGAGGAGCGATTCCTGAACCAGACAGAAACTGGACTATTCCAGACTCAAATAATCAACTAGTTGATTCCAGTCAGGTGATCCACCAGCACTTACCCCCTTTTGTGTAGTTACTTCATCTCAAAATTATCAGTTTGTAAAAATGTACTTAGAAAGCTCTAATGACTACTGTTCACTTTGTAGTGAAGTCATGAGTTCTGAAGAAGGGACTGGGTTCAATAATACAGATAGCAGAGCTAGACTGGGACCAGACTCGAGTCAAGGCTTGTTTCTGTACGGCCATTGGCCTGTTTTTGTACAGCCCTCTTACACTTTTAAAGGATTATTAAACCAAGAAGACAATGTAATATACACCACTCATGGCCTGCAGAGTCTAAAATAGTCACTATCTTGCTCAGTGCAAAACCAGTCTGCTGATCTTTGGATAATTACTAAGCCAGTTTCTCTAACCTTTGCACCAATCATTTCTTTAAAACAAAGGGAGCAACTTTGTGCTTTCCCTTTACTGGTTTCCACCAATGTTTCCCAAATTTCCAGGTTGAATACTTTTCAATCTCCCAGGACAGGGCAGTCAAACAGGCTGGCTGATTCAGTCTTGGAAATAATTTTTTTGTTGTTGTTCCAGCCAAACAGATCTAGTTACTCAACTGTCTTTAAAACGAAGGGTGCTGAACAGATATTATTTTCTACTTTCCCCTCTTACAATCAACATCTGGACACTATAAAGGGCCAGATAGCAAAACCTTTAGTCTTTGCAGGAATTAAGGTCTCTACTGGGGCAAATCAAACTCTGCTACTGAAATGGAAAACAATCAGAGGCAATCATAGCAAATATGCGAACCAATGGGGGTGTTTGTTTCCATAAAGAGCAAGGGCCAAGCTATGGGTCATAGCTTGCCAACTCATGATCTAAGCCAGGGGTCCTCAAACTTTTTAAACAAGGGCCCAGTTCACTGTCCCTAACTGTTGGAGGGCTGGACTACAGTTTTTAAAAAAAACAACTATGAACAAATTCCTATGCACACTGCACATATCTTATTTTGAAGTAAAAAAAATGGGGCAAATACACCCGGCGGGCTGGACAAATGTCCTCAGTGGGCCGCATGTGGCCCATGGGCCGTAGTTTGAGGACCCCTGATCTAAGTCTTATAATTTATTTAAACCCCAGCTCTAGGTCTTTCTTCCTATACGGACACTTAAAAGGTTATTTTAGATTGTAGGAACCTCTCCCCGCTCGGAACTTAATGAATTTCCTATCTGGGTAAATAGCATTAGTCATTAACTATGACATGGCATATCTCTTGTACTGTTGTCATATACTGCTTAACTATTTTATCTTGATTGCTTTAGTTTCTTTGTTGCCAAGCTTACTAATCCCAGAATTAAGGACTGTGGCTTACAGGTTACTGATGCCACATGACATGTCCCTTCATAAGTAGTAATACGGAGTCTAGAGCAGGAACAATGTACTATCTTGCATTTATATACTTCCCATTGGATCTTAAAAAAGCATCTTATAGTATGAGTGATCCAATCACTACATGACTAAAACTTACTTGCAAATTTTTGAAGCAGCGGGGCTAGTAACTACACCATAGTAGTTAAAAGACACCGGAGCTGTAGCTTTCAGTGGGTTCCTATGAAACCAATGGGTCATTTTCCCCAAATGTTTTCTATAGACAAAAAAAGAGAAAAGCCACAAAAGTTAAGCATAGAACATTTAATGAACCGTATAAAAAATGTAGAATTACCTTTAAAATAAAATAAATTGATATAGGATATGTGTACATACAAATGAATATGTCTATATTTAGCTATACCTAATTAAAATACATCATTGCCACAAGTACTGTGTAAACCTGAGTATAAGCCGAGTTTTTCAGCACTTTTTTAATGCAGTTTTTGTGATAAAATTAGGTGCCTCGGCTGATATTCAGGTCGGCTTATACTTGAGTATTCGTAGTAAGTCTTGTTTTATTTAAGGTAATCTGAATAAAATTAAGCTGAAGAAGCCCTAGTGACATAGTGGGCTATGTACTGAGCAGTTCCCCATTAAGCTCAGTGGTTCAACGCCCCCAGGTGCTCCCTGGAGAAAGTGGAAGCTGTCTGCTCGCACAGGGGCTGATTTACTCCAGCCTAGCGGGTAGTTATGAGTCAGAAGTGAATTGCCGTTAGAGGAGGCGTCCTGGTGGCACAGTACTGATGCGCTTGGCTGCCAACTAAAAGGTCAGTGGTTGGAAGCCCCAAGGTGCTCTGTGGGAGAAAGATATGGCAGTCAGCTTCCATAAAGAGTACAACCTTGGAAACTCTATGTGGCAGTTCTACTCTGACACACTTGAGTCACCATTAGTTAGAATTAACTTAAAGGCCTAAAAAACCTAGCATTTGAAAAATTTCCCATAGTAACTGTGATGCTAAATATACTAGAACCATAAATTTTAAACTTTAAAGCAGATAAAAATCATTTGAGATGCCCCATTAAAGCGGAGGTTCTAATTTTAAAAGAGTCTGAGGTGGGGCTGCTATTGCACATTTCTAACAAGCTCCCCGAGGCTGCTCATGCTCCTCTCATCCAGACTCCAGTGCTGAGTGGCAAGCACTGCACTTTGGCTGGACAGTAAGAGCACAATATCAGATGAATGCCATTTCCTTCCAAAATGGGTTCAAGTGATAATCTTCTTTTTAGATGGTGAAGACTACTTAGCTAGAAATGGCCTTAAATTATTTTTGTTTCTGCATTATATTGTTGATGTCAGTTCACAGGTCATAACTTTTGTTCTATAATAATGCAGCCCCATAAAATAGCTAAAAGGACCAATACTTTCATAATAAAAAGTAACCAAAAAATTTAAAAAGCTATACTTCAATAGCTCCTATCTCAAAATTAAAAAGTCTAAAAACAACTACTAGGTGGAAACCCCAACTTAAAGGGAAATTTTAATTATTTAATTCCCTATCTTTTTGGTTTAACAAAAGGTTGTCAGTTGCCTAAAAGACCCTGGGACAGTAGTGTAGGTAATACAGGAAGGGCAAGCTAAACATCAAAGCAAGTAATAAAGACGAAATCTGATAGTTTACTTAACTTGAAGGAATTATACAAAGTTGTCATTTGACTACTTGTCTTCTGATTAAAATAAATGTATGTTTCATTCACTGCACAAAATATTATTTATAAACACAGTTTTGTCACACCATATATTCATAAAACAGGCTCGGTGTTTCAATAAAGAATTGATTCAAACCCTAAACAAGCCCTTTAAAACAAACAAACCAAGCCCTTTAAAAAAAATCACCGAACATTGTCTATGTATACCTCCACTGTAACATAAATAAACCAATATGCCAATCAAAAGCACAGAACTCATGCGCTTGATTTGATGAAAGCAAAATTTCTATAAATACTGCATATCCACTACCTGGCCCCAAATGTCTAAAACTTTCCTGCTGAATGAAAATGCCTACGGTTTTACTGCAGTAAGGGAAGCAGGACTGAGTCCTGCCGTCTCTGACCTGGCCTCTTCCTGTTTTCAAGAACTCGGAGGGTGAGGTGGAAGCAAGACACACCCAACAGCAGGTACCAGCGTGGCATTCGAATCGCGGCGGCCACCTAACCTCTCCCACCTGGGGCTCGGATTCGACTAGGCGTCCTTATTGCACACCTCGGTTGCTGCCCGAGGAAGCTACCTGAGAGCCCACTTCCTGTTTACCATCCAGCCTCTTCCGGTGTGTGCTCAGGTTGGGTGGGAGGCAGCCGACGGCAAAGCTGCGCAGGCGTCCTCTCTAAAAAGCCCCTCTTCCTAAACAGACCTATTGGTCGAAAGCCGATCCCATCAACCCGAGAACGCCGGGTAGCCGGGCCGAACGAACCCTACGTGACTAACAAAATCTTTTAAGCACCAGTGGCGATGCAGGGGCTAGGGAATTGGCACATGTGGCGGTTCAAAGCCCCCGATCCATGGGCCGTGTGGGCCTTCCGATGTCCGTTTCAAGGCTGTGAAGGGGGCTTTGGGGCTCGGGTCCAGCAGGTCTACAGAGATGGGTGTCAAAGGGGCCACTGCGCGGGCCTCCTGGGAAAGTACGCGCGGCGAACGGGGTCCGGGAACCGCCCGCCTCAGGACGTACTCACCGCGCTTCTCAGGCCGGGCAGCAGTCCTTCTCAGGGGAGCAAGGCAGGGTCCGCGCCCGCGGGAGAGAAACCAGGCGAGTCGGAGAACGGGCGCTCCCGAGCGACAGCGACGGGAAACCGGGGTGGACGGCCCGAGTCACGTGAGCCGGGCCGCCATGACGCGCGCCCAGGAGGGGCGGAGGCTGCCGGGTTCTCTCAGCCCCGTCAGGACCCTCCGTTCTCCGGCCCTGCTCGGACTGGCCCCTCGTAGTTTTCCCGCGGACGCCGCGGTCTGTCGGCAGGGCGGAATCCAAGCGCTGGGCGCACCTCCCTGGACGCCGAAGCCGCCGACGGGTGATGGCGGCCGCTGCGCGCGGCGGGGCGGCCTCTAGCTCGCCCGGGGGGCGTGGCTTGGGCGGGGCGTGGCTTCCGCGGGGCGGGCCCTGCGGGGCGGCTAAGTTTGGCTGTGGCGGCAAATGGGCTTGGGCGGCTCCTCGGCGGGTGGCGGTGGTGACCGGAGTGGTTCCTCCTGGCCCTGTTAATGTCGGAGCCAGGCCCGGGGAGGATGGCGCCCTGAAGCCCGGCCTCGGTGGGGCCGGGGTGGGGAGCGGCCATGTCGGAGGTGACCCGGAGTCTGCTGCAGCGCTGGGGCGCCAGCTTTCGGAGAGGCGCCGACTTCGACTCTTGGGGCCAGCTGGTGGAGGCGATAGACGAGTATCAGATGTGAGTGACGAACGGCCGCGCGCCGGCCGGCCGCCTCCCCTTTTTCTCTGTGGGTGTCTCTCAGCCCTGGGTGTGCACCAGCCTAGGTTGCTCGGGGTGGGGCCCCGCAGGCACTGGCGCTGAGATCGCCCAAGCCCCGGGGACCCTGCTCTCTAGGATACCGCGCCCGTCGGCCTGCTAGCGGGGCCACTTCCATTCAACAGGTAGCGGTTCTTTCCCGGGGCGCCGGCCCCCACAGGTTCGCACCTAATTCCCTCCCTTCAGCTATTGGGTCCCCGACCCTGCAGCCAGTTTCCCTTTCTTCCTGCGTCTCTCGGGTTGCCGCCCCTCAGTTTCTCTCTTAAAACCTCTCGGGAATAGTTGTGTGTTCTCCGCCCACGACTGGGGATGGGAGGCTTTGCCTTGTACGAGCGTCTATCTACATCCTGCCCGTGTCGGGGAGCAGAGGGAACGGTCGATCGCGATTTGGGGGGAGGAAGGGAGGTACCCCCAGGAGGCGGCGAGGCCAGGGATGCCTCTCCGGCCAAAAGAAGAGTCTCTTTCGCGCCCCTTTCCACCTCTGTCGAATGAATCGTGTTTTCGCAGTTCTCCTCGGTTTGGTTTCGCTTTCTGCAACTGTTCTTCGCTGGGCTCTAAGTCCCATCCACCCCCTCGCAAAGTTGCTTTGGGTGGAGTCCGCGCAGGATGTGAACCGAAGAGAGCAAAATGTGAATTAATAGACAGAGCACAGGAGCCACCGGTCCCTCCTCCTTTTCCTGTGTATAATATATAAGCTGCAGGGTACATGTGAGTACCAATTTCCTTACTTAACCGAGTCCCAGTCCTTTCCTTTCTGGTTTCCCGAAAAAGAAAAGAAACAACAGGGATTTTTATATATGTTCAAATTCTCCCTTGGTTTCTTGCATTTTACCTTAAATAAGAACCGTACCAAAATGGTATTGTTGGCAAACGGATTGTTTTAAAAAACAAGTTGTTGAGGTTTTACTGAGTATGAAATACGAGTGAGAAAAATCTTTTTTTTTTGTTTTTCACAGTGTGTTCTGAAAAGTGGAGACTTGAGACTTGGTCCTTGTACAGTCTAAATTTTTAATCTTCTTTTCACAACAGTTAACTTGTTTCTATCCTACTGTTGAGTGTTTTCATGTTCTTTACTCAACCCTACTCCTTGTGAATCCTGTAGTTCCCCAAAGCCCAGAAAGCAATTGCTTTGGGCCGTTTTGTCATATATATATATATTTTTTTTTCTTAGAATTTCTCTTGCACTTTCATATGATTTTATTTGTTCTTGTAGCCTCCCAGTGAGAATACGATTCTTATTTTACAAATAAATTGAAGCTCAGGTAAAACAGATTACCCCCAGGTGTCACAACTATACCACTAAAACCTGGGGTTTTAAGAATTCCAACATCTTGTCTTCTCTACTACGTGGTACTTCAGGGACTCGGTTTTACCTTTGTTGGTGGAGTAATTCTATAAGAGAACTGGACAGTTAGATGGTTTCCCCTGTTACTAGACCACAACCTTCCATGCTGTAGCTGGTTAGAAACAGCGCCTGCATGTCAACTTAAAATTGTATACTCAACTAGAAAACTGTGGCAGGGGGCCTAGCAGCTGTCGGTACTCCACAGCAGCCTCACAATGGCAAGTGAAGAGTAGCATGTGCAATTGAATTTACAAAGGAAAATTGAATATGCAAGCTGTTTAGTTGGAATTCTAGACATGTGAATGAAGGTAATAGGTACATACAAATCCATTGTTAGACCTCAATACTTACCTTTGAACTTCATCATACAGAACAGCTCCCTAATTACTGTAAAACTGCCAGTGTCAAGTTTGAATAGACATTTGTAAGAAGTGGATAAATTTTGTAAACATGCAGGCTGCATATAAAATAAGATCAAAGATTTAAAATGAATAGCCTCTTGATTTGAATTGTCTACTTAGGAGGGAAAAAAAACCTAAACCTGATTCCAACCCATGATGACCTTATATAAGGTCTTTGAGAATGTAAATCTTCATGGGAGAAAGCTACCGCATTCTTTTGTGCCCCCACTTTTGCAGTTAGCAGCCAACCCCCTAAGCCACGGCACCATCAAAATGTGAGGCAAATGAGACCATTTGGAGCCACTAGCGTGGTAGGTTAGGCATTGGACTGCAACCCAAAGGTTGGCTGTTCAAATCCACCAACTGTTCTTGGAGAAAGAGGAGGCTGTTGGTGCCCATAAGATTTACAGCCCTAGAAACTCTGTTTAGGGTTGTTATGAGTCAAAAGCAACTAGATGGCAGAGGGTTTGGTTTGGTTGTATAATGATGAAAAAGAGCGCATGCAGTGGTTGTATCAGAGCCCAACTGCTAACCAAACGTTTGGTAGTTCAAACCCACCTAGGCCCTTCTGGAGAGAAAGCTGTGGTGGTCTACTTCTATAAATACTCAAAACCTACACTTATTTGTGCTATCATAATGTAATACACAGTGCCATGATGTCGAAATGATCAAAGATTTGAAATGACTACATACCTATATACATATAAAGGCATGTAAAGGCATGTTAGCCTCTTGTGATGACGCCACAGGAAGGAGTGGGGCTCCAAAGCTATTAAATAAGATATGATATCTGTCCTCAAAGCATTAAGATGCTAGTAGAAGTGTTTAGTGTGAAATGTGATTAATGCAGTGTGAAAATAGCACTATCAGTTCTTCTAAGGCTCCTTGGTGGTACAACAGGCGAAGCGCTCTGCTGCCGACCGAAAGGATGGCTATTCAAACCCACCTAGTGGATCTAAAAGGGAAGGGCCTGGAGATGCTTCAGGAATGATTGTCGCCTTGAAAACTGTGAGTGGCTCTGCTCCATGACAGGGGGAGCACCAAAACCATCTTCTCCCAACACACTTAGTTCCCTGAAGCTGCGGCTGTCTTAGGGCTTTCTCGCCCTCCTTTCCCTGGATTGCTTGCTCCCCTACATCAGATTGTGGTTCAGATGTTAGCCCTTAGTGACTCCTTAAATGTAGAATCTGCTGTCCACCTCTGATCCCTCTGCCTCAGCATTTCCTATGCCCAGCTGCTTATCTTTTCCTATGGTAATGTCACCATCCAGAATACATTTTACATAGTCATTTTGCCTGCTGTTGCCTCGACTAAGTGTAATGTTCCTGAAAGGTGACTATTGGGTGTGGGTGGGAAGGGCCGTGTGAGCACACACTCTGTACTAGGCATATAGTAGCATTGAGCTATCGGTAAATATCTATTGAAGGAATGTATTTAGGGGTATGTTGTGGGAGCATAAAGGAGTTGATAGTAATTTGGGGACTTGTGAGTCCTGTCAAAATAACAATTGTTAAAATATACAACTTAATTAAAAATAATGTCAGTTAACAAGCAACCCCTTCCTTTTCAGCTACCTGGGGAGAAATGACTCCCTCATTATGGCTGAGCCATATAAAAATTGTTCTTCAGAATCAGACATTTCACAAGATCATCTTAAAGTATTTACTTAGTGTATGGGTACACAATAAATATCTATTAAATGAATGAATGATGAGTTTGAAGATTGAATAATAACTTTTAAAAAGACAGGGTTTTGTTTTTTAGTCATCTGTACCATACTTTTTATATCAATGTTACTACTTAAAATCGAAGAACCCTTGGTGGTGCAGTAGTTAAGGTGCTTGGCTGCTAATGGAAAGGTCAGCGGTTCAAATAGACCAGCTGCTTGGGGGAGAAAGATATAGCAGTCTTGTTTCTGTAAAGATTACAACCTTGCCCTTCTTAAAAGTTAGGAAAAAAGATTCCATATGATCCAGCAATCGAATCCCACTACTAGGTACGTATCGTAGAGAAATAAGGAGCTGTAGAACGGATAGCTATGTGCTCACCCATGTTGTTTGCAGCATTGTTCACAGCAGCATAAAGATGGGAACAACCACCGAAACGCCTACAGAAGGTTGAATGGACCAATACACTCTGGTGCACACGCACTCTGCTAGCTCTACAACATGAAAGAACAAGAGGAACCTGCAGGACCTTATGCTGAGTGAAATCAGACCGCCACACACATTGCAGGAGACCCTGTTCTCAGAAGTGAAGAAAGATATGCAAACAAAGAGACTTTCTTTGATGGTTACGAAGCGGGAGAAAGGGAAAATCACTAACTAGATAGACATGTGTTCCCTTGGGGGAAGGGAAAGGCAGTAAATGCGGTCAGCACACACTGAGAAGCACACATGTAAAAGGCCGTTCGTTACACACACGGCCCTCCAGTATCAATAGTGACAGTGTAAGTGGAGGCAAGGGTGGGTAACACCAGCTGCACAGGTGGAGGGACTAGCAGAGGCTCTGTCTACATAGCACACAAAGGAGCTTCCACAGGGCTGTAGAAAAACTCCATGTATCTTTTTGAAGCACCTTGTATTTGTATGTGCTGCAAATACAAGAATAAATAAAAAACTATTGATACAAAATTGTAGAGACTTTTATTAAAATTGTCAAAATGGGGAGCTATTATTTCTCAACATACCCTCCTTCCAGTGTATCTCTAGCCCTTCCTTGCGGAATTCTGTGCTTTTTGAGTTCCATCATATTGAAGAGCAGTTTTGGCATCAGGGAAGAACTCAAATTCTGTTCCTTTACACTGTTTGAGTTTGGGCTGTAGGGTGGATGGAGTAAGGCTTCCCAATGAGACTTAGAGGGTGCTCCTTGCTACCCTTGAAGAATGACCATTGTCATGGGAAAAATGTCCTTCGTTACACAACTTTCCCAGCTCTTTTCTCACCGTTGCATTTTTCACTTTTTCTTAAAACGTTTTCCAAATTAGACTCTATGGTTGTCCTGGGTCCTTCATGACTACCCCTTTAGTATTCCCAGACAGTCACCATAGCTTTCTGAGCTAACCTGTCTGCCTTGAATTTAATTAGCCCAGCGGATGCCCTTAGAAGCCACTGTTTGGCTCACGAGACTAAGACATGTACTGCTGAATGAACTTGGCCACAGCCATCCGCTGATTGCAGAGACATGTGTACATATGATTTTTATTGGCATATACCTATGCATAGATGAACTGGAACCCTAGTGTCTGTACTTTTTGACCGAGCAGTTCGCTGTCTTCCCTGTTACTGCTAAGCGCCTGTCCCACGTTTTGTGTAGCCACTCAGTAGTTGATGGGCCAGTTGTTTCTACATTGTGCCCGTGGGCATTCTGGACAGAGTGCTGCCACACATTTACATGCAAGTCTTTTTGTGGATACATGTAAGAAATAGAGCTGTGTGTGGGATTGCTGAGTCTCAGATGACAGTGGTGGTTCAGTGGCAGATTGATCACCCTCTGGACTAGAGAGCTGAGTTTGATCCCCGTACTCTACCTAAGTGCAGACACTACCTGTCTGTTAGGGGAGTCGAGCTTATTGCTAGGCTGCTGAACAAGTTTCAACATACCGAGAAGAGCTAGAAGGAAAAGGCGGATGATCTGCTTACCAAACTCGGCCAGTAATGATTCTGTATCACATGGGTCACACCCCATTGTATGTGGTGGGGGCGTGTGTGTGTTGCATTGGGGCAACAACTAACAACAGCATGGTGGTTTTGTGTGTAACTTTTTAAAGAAACCTCCAAATTGTTTTTCCGAATTAATCTTACCACTTCGCATATCTACCAGCAGGGTTGAACCTTCCTGTTTCTTCATATTCTCACCATCATTTGTTACCATCTTTTACTTGCAGCCATTTTAATGAGTATATAGTACATCTTGTTGTGATTTTAATTTTGTATTTCCCAAATGGTGATCAATGTCTTCAATAGGCTCATTTGCTTTCTATCTAAATCTGGTTTGGTAGCGTAGCTGTCCAAATCTGTTGTCTGTTTTTAAGTTGAGATATTTGTCTTTACCTATTGAATTGTACAGATTCACTTATGGGGCATCTGATTTGCAAGTATTTTTCAGTCTGTTGCCTAATTTTAAAAAATATAGGATTCTCCTTTTGAATTTGGCACCCTTATCTACTAACTATTAGCATTTGAGCAGGAGAGTAGCACGGTAGACTTTTTTTTGCCAGTGACCCTGCATAGATTACTGGCCATAGGTTACTGCATAGATTGTTGGCAAGTTATGTGTGGAATAAATGAACACTTGGGACACTCTGAATTCAGGGATGAGTAATTGACATTAAGGATACAGGCTTTGATTACTAATGAATGCCCCATATAGGTGATCAGTCAGCAAAAGTTAGGAAAAAACCCTTAGTACCAAGCAAGAACAATGACTTTTTATTTGTACCCTTACCTGTAGAGAATTTATAAAAAGTGGTTTATGAATGACAGTTTAAGAAAAAATATATAACTTGGGTGGGGGTGGAAATCTATAAATGAATTAAAGCAATTGATTAAGTAATGTGATAGATCACCTTGGCAAATATTACGAGGTTTTTTTGTTTTTTTAAAAAGAGTTTCTTGCTTTGTAAAGAGACTAGTAACCCCAAGGTCAGTGGTTCAAATCCACCAGCTGCTCCATGGGAGAAAGAAGAGACTAGTGTAAGTAAAGAGCTACAGCCTCAGAAGTACTATGTAGGGTTGCTATGAGTTAGAATCAATTAGATCAGGGGTCCTCATACTATGGCCCGCGGGCCACATGTGGCCCACCAAGAATATTTATCTAGGCCACCGGGTGTTTTTGCCCCATTTTGTTTTTTACTTCAAAATAAGATATGTGCAGTGTGCATAGGAATTTGTTCATAGTGTTTTTAGTCCGGCTCTCCAACGGGTCTGAGGGACAGTGAACTGGCCCCCTGTTTTAAAAGTTTGAGGACCCCTGGATTAGATGGTAGTAGGTTTGGTTGCTTTGGTCCTGCTTTATCATGAGGAATATGTAAACCTCAGTTGAGCCCATCAATTCAATCCCACATCATTGAAAGCATGTAAACTGCAGGACTTAAATTATAATAGTATTCTACTCAATTCTGTTATACTACTAATGGCACATGAGTTCCACGAAACTGCCACAAACTGCCAAAAGAACAAGTAAATCTGTCTCGGGAGAACGACAGCCAGAATGCCCCTTAGGGGCAAGGATGGCGAGACTTCGTTTCATTTACTTAGGACATGTTATCAGGAGAGACCAGTCCCTGGAGCGGGACGTCATGCCTGAGAAAGTGGGAGGGCAACAAAAAAGGGAACGTAAGAACAATTGTGCGGGTGGTGGCAGACCGGACGGTGTTTTGTACTATTGAACAGAGGGTTACTATGAGTTAAAACCTACTCAACAGCACCTCACACTAACAACTTCCTCTGAACCTACGCTCCAGACCTGTCAGCTCTCACAAGTTAAA
The DNA here is from genome assembly GCF_050624435.1 of Tenrec ecaudatus. Classification (NCBI taxonomy): domain Eukaryota; kingdom Metazoa; phylum Chordata; class Mammalia; order Afrosoricida; family Tenrecidae; genus Tenrec; species Tenrec ecaudatus. The sequence continues at coordinate 245,160,537 of NC_134530.1, read as the reverse complement.
ATTGCACAGTGCACCAGCCTGCGTAGTCCGCTCAAGATTTTAGATGCTAGCTGTACGCTTGGAGATTCCATTGAGCTGATGGCTACTAATTCAAGGCTTCCCTCTACCCACGCTTGGTATCTTGTAGATCCCCAGGGCATTTCTTTACTAATGACCTGCTGTCTCAAGTTCAGTAGTTCTCAAAAATGACACACGCAACTCAGGATAATGCTATACTATTAATGTTTCATTATAGCAAGAAGGATAACAAATGAAGCAACACCTGGTGAGGGCTGGGAGGCGCTTCCGTGGCTCAAAATGGAATGAATACGCTACCTTCCGTGCCTTTTGGCTTCAGTGTCCAGACCCTCTCTTGGGCCTTTTTAGAGACTGTGTAGGGGAACCCTCGTGGCACAATGGTAAATTGCTTGCCTGCTAGCTGAAAGGTGGGCTGTTTAAACCCAGCTTCCACTCAACTGGGAAAAGAGATCTCATAAAGGTGTACACTCTTGGAAACTCTATGGACCATTTCTACTCAAGCTTGGAAACCACTCTGAGTTAGAATCCACATGAGCGCACTGAGTGTTTTGTGGTTGTGATTGAATCATGCCTCTTCTGAAGTAAGCTGATGGCACATGAAGGGTCTTTCTGATATGGACAGCCCTGGCCCCCTGGTGGCGTAGTGGTTATGTGGGCTGTGATCAGTTCGCAGTTCAAAATCACCAGTGGCTCCTTGGGAGAAAAATGGACTTTTCTGAGACTGAGTTACAGTCTGAGAAACTTACAGGGGGCAGTTCTAACTTGGTCTAGAGCAGTGGTTCTCAACCTTCTTAATGCCGTGACCCTTTAATACAGTTCCTCATGTGTGGTGACCCCGCCAACCATAAAATTATTTTCCTTGCTACTTCATAACTGTAATTTTGCTACTGTTAGGAATCGGGCGACCCCTGTGAAAGAGTTCCTGTGAAAGAGTTGTTCAACTCCCCCACCCCCCCACAAGGGGTTGCGACCCACAGGTTGAGGACCACTGGTTTATAGGGTCGCACGAGTCAGCATCACCTTGAAGGCAGTGTTTGGTTTTGGTTTTTGATAGGTAGATGTGGTCTCGGGCCCTTGTCAAAGACTTCAAGTTAGGGAACTTGCAAGCTTTTAGAAGTTATCTCTCAAGGAACCCAGGTGGTTTAGTGGGTTATGCGATGGGCTGCTAACCACAAGGTCTGCAGTTTGAAACCACCAGCCGCTCCACTGGAGAAGGACTAAAGAGTTAAGTCTCAGAAACCCACAGGGACATATCTACTCTGTTCTGTAACTATATGTTAAAATTGACATGACAGCAGTGAGTTTTAAGTTTAAGAGATTACCTCTTAGGAACCAAGGACAAAGACCAAATGAGGTAAATTTAATTGTTTTTGTTGTATAGTTGTTAGGTGCCCTTGAGTCTATGCCAACTCATAGTGATGCTGTGTACAACAGAACAAATACCGTCCAGTTCTGTGCCACCCTTACCACTTGTTTGTTTGAGCTCATTTTTTAGAACATTTTATTAGGGACTCATACAACTCTTATCACAATCCATACATATACATGCATCAATTGTATAAAGCACATCCGTACATTCTTTGCCCTAATCATTTTCAAAACATTTGCTCTCCACTTAATCCCTTTGCATCAGGTCCGCTTTTTCCCCCTCCCTCCCCGCTCCCCCCTCCCTCATGAGCCCTTGATAATTTATAAATTATTATTTTGTCATATCTTGCCCTATCCGGCGTTTTGAACTCCTTTGTACAACCAGTGTCCACCCATCTCACTGAGGGTCTTCCTCCTTTTCACTACTCTTCTACTTTTGAAGCAGGATGTCTTTTTCTAGGAACTGGTCTCTCCTAATACATGTCCAAAGTACAGAATATTGCTATTTTCTTTCAAGGCAAATTTGTTTGTTCTTTTGGCGGCCCATAGTACTTTAAATATTTTCACCAGCACTATAATTCAAGTGCACTCATTCTCCTTTGGATTTCCTTATTCAGTGTTCAATTTTCACATGCATATGAGGTGATTGAGAATGCCATGGCTTGGGTCGGGTGCACTGTAGTCCTCAAAGTGACAGTCTTGCTCTTCAACACTCGACAGAGACCTTGTACAGCATACTTGCCCAATGAAACATGCCATTTGATTTCTCAACTGCTTCTTTCATGGGCAGAGGGGCCCTGGTGTAGTGGATTATAAACTGAACTGCTAGTTAGTGCTTCAAACCCACCAGCTGCTCCACAAGAGGAAATTGAGGTTTTCTGCTCCCGTCAAGATTTAAAACCTTGGAAACCCAAAGGGGCAATTTTACTCTGTCCTATAGGGTCACTGTGAGCTGGAATTGACTCGACGGGATGAATTTGCCTCTATGGGCATCTCCCTACTGAGGGCTGCAGGCTTTAAGTCCTTCTCACATTGAGCAAGCAAGTTTGTGTCACCTGCACAACACAGCTTCTCACACTCTTTGCTCAGATTGAGTAAGTACAATGAAAGTATACAACCCTGTGTACTCCTTTCCTGATGTTAAACCACTCCCCAGCTGCAACGCAAACACACTGCCATTGAGTCGATTTCTCCTCAGAGCAGCCCAAAGAACAGAGGAGAACTACCCTGTTTGGGTTTCTGAGGCTGTGAATCTTTATGGGAGCAGAGAGCCTCATCTTCCTCAGAGTGCTTGGTGGGTTTCAACAGCTTTCCTTTTGATTAGCAGCACAAATGCCCACCTGATAGTGCTCCCAGGGCTCCTAACACTCCTAGTAGGTTGCTTTTAATTAACCAGTTAATGAAGTACAAGTTTGCTTGAGGAGGTAAAGAAATTGGATCTCCCATGCACTGTTGCTGGGAAAGGTAAAATGTTTTTTGGAAAACAGCAGTTCCTCAAAACGGTACACATTGGGTTACCTTATGACCCAGCAGTTCAACTGCTAGGTAAGACCCAAGAGAGCTGAAAACATATTTCACGCAAAAATTTACAAACAAATGTTCACAGCATCATTCATAATAGCTAAAATTAAAACAACTCAAATGCCCATCAACTGCTGGTGAATAAACAAAATGTACAGTGGACTTTTATACAGACATGAAATAAGGAATGAAGCACAGATAAATACCAGCACTGTCCTCGTGAGGGAAAGGTACCAGACATAAGAAGGCCACGTCTTTTCTGGCACAGGGAAATCCCTAGAGACACAAAGTTGATGAGTGGTTGCCAAGGGACAGGAAGCAACTTTTCATCTGATTTTTGGCCATTTTTATGTCTTTGGAAAAATATCCATTCAAGTCCCTTGCCCATTTTTGTTTTCAGATATTAAATTAATCTTATTTTCCTTTTGACTTTGGAGATCCAGCCTAATTTTTATTATTTTTGGTGAAAACACAAAATCAAACTACCACTAGGCTTACTGGTCAGATACTGGAGGAACCCTCAAGATGATCGTCCTTAGGCACCATGTCGGGGGGGGGGGGGGGGAACTCACCCCTGTATTAGACTAATCAACCATTTAAGATCACAAAGGCAGCATTTATGGACGGACAGGTGCAGAGGATTCGGAAAGAAGAGATGGAAATAACTTAGAAAGTGAGGTACGCGATAGTATGTTGAGGTGATTGCAGTAGATGAGTTGAAACAATGTGTATGAATGGTTGGTTGAATGTAAAACTGATGATCAACTTTATAAACCTAATTCAGAATAAAAATGATTTATACACCACCACCCCCCGCCCACACACACTCCATTTCTAGACTTAATTGATAAGTGACATTAAGGTCTTCACATCATGTCAACAACTTCGTTATTTCTGTTCTAGCTATTTCTCCTTCATTTACTTTATTTCCCTGATCACACTGAAATTGGTCCCAGGGAAATGGTATGAAAAGTTTACACCTTATTTTTCATCATCTTTGTATGAAGAGTTTAATTCTAGAGGTGTCGATTTATGCATACTCGAAATAATTTGCTTTCTTTTCATTTGAAAGAATGCCTTTTTCTTCTTACAGATTAGCAAGACATCTCCAAAAAGAGGCCCAAGCTCAACACAATAATTCAGAATTCACAGAAGAACAAAAGGTACTATGAAATATTTTCTTGGTATATCAGAACCCAAATGAAAAGGCTTCTGTGTTTTGAGTCCATTAAGAACAATACAAACAACATGAGACTGGTTATATAAATATATTTACATCTTTGTATGTTTGTATTTAAATCTCTGACTACCCTTTGCCTCCTAGTTATTTCTTCTGTTTCTTTGTACTTTCCTCTTATCCCACTATCGTGTTATGCTTCATTTGGGTTTTAGGAATTCCTCTCGGTTACATTGCCCTTGATCCAACCCTGCCAAACCTCCCACACCCTCCTTGAGACTGATTTTGGATCACTTGTTATTCCCTTGTCCCTGGGCTTGTTAACACCCTCTTCCTTTCCCCCACTACCCCTAACCCTGTGTCCCCCCGGAACTGTCATCCCGTTGTTCTCTCTTCTGGCTTGTTCTGCCTATCCCCTCCAGGTAGACATGCTATGTACTATCACAAGATTGAGTACCGCGAAGCAACAACAGAAAGTAAAACAATAGCTACAACAACAACAGAGACACACACATAAACGTATGAATAGTTCAGGGTCTGTTTGTTTTCCTTCACAGGTGCTTTCCAGTTGAGTCTGATGGGGTGCCATGCCTGGCACCGTCTCTATCCCTGGGGACTTCATTGCTCTGCTCCCCCTGCTGCTCTGCTGCATGCCCCCAGAGGTTGGCTTCGGCATGTTGAGCTCATGGCAGGCATAATTCCCTCCGTGTGTCTCTAGTGTTCTCCCCAATGGTGCTATGGGTCAATGAGGAACGCTGTGTCCCATGGTGGGGCCGGCCCTGTGGTCATCTCTGTGCATTGCTGTTCTGAGCAGGAACATTGTCCTCAGGGCTTGGTGAGCCAGGATGTGTTTCACTCTTTTCTTTTTTTCCCCTGTGCCCCCTCGTTGGCTCCTGTGTGCTCTGACCAGACCAGTCCCTCTTCCCCTCTTCTTGAGCTGTAGCGTCAGTGCTGTCCTCTGAAGTGAATTCTTCTTGGGGGGAGGGTGGTACTGGCCATTTAGCTGGTAATGGGGCCGGCCCTTCAGGCCTCTCTATCGGTTCCCTTGTCCAAACTTTTTAAATTGTTGTGGAGGCCATCCACAGTTTGCCTAGGGGAGGGGTCAGGAGTGACTCAGAGACTGGAATTTGTGTAGCATCACTAAGAGGAAATAGAAAGCATTAAGCACACTTGGTTAATCTTGAGCTTTCTATGTTTCTCCACCTTCTTTTAATAAAAACTAGCAAGTAAGCAAAAAACCCAAAGACTGTGGGGGAAAAAATGAATTTAAATTGAGAATTAGACATAGGAATCCAGTAGCAAAATTAATGTGTAATCTTGCAAAATATTCTTGTGGTGCTTTTTGTCCTTGAATTAACATAACTGATGTGTCAAGTTGGTTCCCTGTAACTAGAAATTATAAACAAAGAGATCCTTTAAGAAGCTTTATTCTAGAGGAGGGAGGAGAAATGAGGGAAAACAACTTCCATTTCTCAGGACTGAAAGTATCTAATGTCAAGTCAATTTTTAATCTTGTAAGTAAAGTAACAAATTGTCAGTCTTTCTCTTACATATTCATGTGATAAACCTCATTTCTTAAGAAAAGACAGTGTGAAAACCATGATGACCCAGTTTGCTTTTATTAAGAGTCTTCTTTGCATAAAGTGTATGTAGGGGGTGAGAGTTGCATTATGTATATATTTTAAGCCCCGGTATGGAGTGAGTTATTCATTGGGCTGGTAATCTCAAGGTCAGAAGTTAGATCCAACTAGCCATTCTGTGGGAACAAGATGAGGCTTTTTATTCCTATAAAGCGTTACAGTCTTGGAAACTCCCAGGGGCAGTTCTGCCTTGTCCTACAGGGTCACTGTGAGTCAGAATTGACTTAATGGCAGTGAATTGAGAAACACATACTTAATTTTGATTTCATAAAATGAGTTCAGAGTTGGCAGTAGGGAGAGCATCCAATGAATGGTTAGGCTTAGCAATACTTCTTACATTAATTATTATTATCTTGAATTTATATATTTTAACTTTTTAGGTTCTACTTCAACTAATGTAATGTAGTCTTAGTGGTATAGTGGACTACCAATTGAGCTTGTTATTAGCAGTTCAAACTCATTAGTCGCTCTGCAGGAAGAAGATGAGGCTGTTTCTGTAAAGATTAAAATCTTGGAAACGGAAAGGGACAGGTCTACTCTGTCCTACAGAGTCACTGTGGGTTGGAATTGATCAATGGCAGTGAGTTTGGTTTGGGAGTTTAGTTACCTACTTTGAAAAAGAAAAGAAAAAACCTCAAAACAAACCAGTTTGTTAGAATTAAAAAGGGCATTAGTAATTGTTGAATATCCATAATAATCTCTTATTTATGCTTTCATGAATTTAGTTGGGCTTCTTGCTTCTTGTTTGTTTCTGGTATCAGTGTGCATTTTGAACACTTTGATTAGAATTTTCCATTTACCTGGAACAATTTCCTTTTAAAAGATGCTGTCCTCCTTCAAGTAGTGAGAGACTCTACTTCAGCCTCTGGACCTCCTCAGCCTCTAGGCTCAGAGACCTGCCCAGAGTAGGGTGACTTTTTACCGGAAACCTCCCTAGGGTTAGGATGGGAAACTTGCAGTGTTATCCTGGAAAAGAAAGTGACCACAGAGGAAATGATTGATCTGTGTAAGGAAACAAATTATACTTTGTTACCACTATAAGATTTATGAAATTTACCAAGAATTGATTAGAAATCGATGAGCTGGCATCATAGAGCGTTAAAACTTGAATTTTGAAGGTTGGCATTTAATTTGAGAGCGAACAATTTAACTGCATAAATTGATAGCTAACTGTATTGTGAATATGAGGGAAAATAAATTTATGAAGTGAATTTTTTTTAGTGACCTTTTTGTTTTGAGCTGTACATGTGGCTTTGTAGATTTGGCACAATTGTTGGCTATGGGGCATCTGAGCAATATGAAACTGACCAACTTTTATATCAAACTAATATGATCAAAAACAACAAAACAGTAGAAAATGAGCCTTGTTTTATGATGATAATTTTATTTAAAAAATTAATCTTAATGTATTTTTTAAAACTTTTAAGGCTGAAACTGGCTTTTGATATTGCTAATCTACAATGTATAGAATTGTTTCTTTGTAGCCACCTGGCTGCCTGAATGTTTGCAATTTTTTCTCTGGATCCAAAGCCACTTCTAAGCAGAGGGATCCAGAAGCCTAATGTAGTTGGTAAAGACCCCAAAACCTGGGGACAGAAGACTTGGTCGTAAACCCTAGCCCCATGTCTGGGTTTCAGTTTCTTCATATATAAAATGAAGGATTCCACCCCCAAAACTCACTGGGTCCAGTAGAACTGCCCGTGTGGGTTTCTGAGACTGTAACTCTCTACAGGCATAGAAACCAAAACCAACCAGAAAAAATCCAGGTGAAAGGTCTTAAAAGCTACTTCCAATCTCCTGATGACCTCTCTCTTTGAAGCCTTCACCACCTCCTTGCTTGGAGGCCCAGTTTCTATGGGATTTGTTCTTTATCATACCTGCCTAGGAGGCATTTGTGGGTGCCAGTTGTCACTGCAGAGAATGCCTAGACTGCCTGTCCTTGGTCTTGGAGAAGAACTCCCAAAGCATTCCGTGCTACATTATGAATATAAGGTAGGATATATACATCTAAAGTCTTTTTTTTTAACAATTTATTGGGGCTCATATAATTCTTATCACAGTTCATACATATACATACATCAATTGTATAAAGCACATCTGTACAGTCTTTGCCCTAATCATTTTTTTTCTCCTCTTTTCTTTTTTTACATTTTATTAGGGACTCATACAACTCTTATCACAACCCATACATATACATACATCAATTGTATAAAGCACATCCATACATTCCCTGCCCCAATCATTCTCAAGGCATTTGCTCTCCATTTAAGCCCCTTGCATCAGGTCCTCTTTTTTTTTCTTCCCCTCCCTCCCCTTTCGCCCCTCCCTCATGTGCCCTTGGTAATTTATACATCGTTATTTTGTCATATCTTGCCCTATCTAGAGTCTCCCTTCCCCCCTTCTCTGCTGTCCCTCACATCTAAAGTTTAATTGTCTTTTTAAAATACAAGACAAACATTCACAGTGACCCAAAAATAAAAAAACCCCAAACTCATAGTAGTGTAGGCCCTATTTGAATGCTACATAAGGAAAAATACTGAAGATTCCAAGTTAAATAATGAGTAGAGAACAAGGATTTCCCACATGTGTTCTAGAGAACATTGTGTCTGCAAACTTAATGGATTTATATGAACAGAAAGGGTTTGTGACTTCTCAGGACTTTGAATATGTTAATGTGCATGTGTACTGTTTGATTGGTATGTAGTGTTTCTTTATTTTGGAAGTACCTCCTTTCCCCTTTGAGAATATTTATTGGGTCTAGTGTTCTGAAAGGAGCCCTGGTGGTATAGTGGGCTGCTAACCTCAAGGTCAGCAGTTCAAAGCCACCAGCTGCTCTTTGGGATGTTGAGTGATGAGGTTTTCTGTTCATGTAGAGTGTATTACAGTCTCAGAAACCCACAAGGGCAGTTCTACCATGTCCTATATGAACACAATGAGTTGGAATTGACTTGAAGGCAATGATGTGGATTTGGGATTTGGTTTGAGTGTTTTGAATACCATCTTATAGGAAAATTTGATAGATACACTAATTGTATCTGCAAAATTATTCAATTGTCAGACTTGACACATAATAGACTAAAGAGAGGAAACTTGATTGTGCTTTCCTCCAAAGAACAAAACAGAGAGACCTATACTCAGCAAAATTGTTTATGTTTTCAATTTTGAATTATGTCCTTATGTTTTTAATATTTTTGTGTCAGTGGCAAATTTTACAATGATGCCAACCATGCTTTTGTTTGTGGGATAATGAAACTACAGCTTTTCAAAGCGTCCTTATTTCTATAGAGCCTTTTAATGATGCTCTTGACTGTGCATCACAGTGAGCCCTCAAGAATCTTGATGAGTAAATGTTTTGCAGGAGCTTAGGTTATCAATAGTTATCTATATGTGACGATTATTTAAGATAGATTATTATGACCGCATCTTCACAATATTCTAAATCTTGAGATTTCTGAGGCAGAACTGCTGATCTCTCTAAACTTTCTTCATTGATGATAAATAGGATAGGAAGCCTTCTTACAGATTCTCTAGTCGTAGTATTCTCTAAGAATTGTGGTGTGAAATACCAGTGCTTATCATCCTCCCTCATGGTGAGTTGATCTAGCTTTCATTTCCTGCTCAGTAGTTTTCGTCACTACCACAGCTGGGTGTAGCAGCCATAGAATGGCTGCCGAAGACTTTCGTTCCATTAGATTCCTTTCTTTGGTGTAGTAAATTTTCTCGTGTAAGTTTCTGGACAGGATAGAACATCCTGTCTCATGATACTTGGAAAGTTTTTCTGTTATGAATCAAGGTTGGTCCTAATGAGAATTCCAGCACTGTATGCTAGGTTTGTGTTTTGTAGATTTCACGTGCTCTACGCGCTCCCCCTCTCCAGTCATGTAGTAGGTGATTGGTTCTTTAGATCTGAGAAACTTAAGTGGATTGATTAAATGAGACTATATTGCTTTAATTGTGCATCTAATTGTAAGCCTATTTCCTTAAGTAAATTGAATGCATTTTAGAGAGCTAATACAGTTTATTGTCCATTTTTGTCCATCTTTTCTTTGTCTCATGACTCTTTGATTTGTTAGTTTCCGTAACAATGACTAAATAAGAAAGCTAATATTTTGCCAATGAAACCATGAATTTCCACTTCTCTGAGGAATTAATTTGAGTAGTTCGATAATTTAAACCTTTCTAAAATTAGGTCCCACTTCAGTGTGTAGTCTTACTGTATATCAGTTAAAAGTTAATACTTTTTTTGCACACATGACCTTGTGCTTCTTAATTCTTTTGTAACCTTTTTTCTAAGGTAATTATAGTAGCAAACACTTGATTTTGACATAAATATTAAAAACTGAGTGCTGCATTCTTAGTGCTCTTTCTTCAGATGAAAATGACATTGTTTTGCTCCTTTTTAATATTAAGATTGGGTGTGGTTCCTTAAAAGAGTTATGAATAATGCCTGTTGGTATTCTGCCACACTTCAATCGATTCTGGATAACAAGTTGCTTTTGCTTAACTTGAAGAAATGTTTATGTTTAAAATAGTTTGGTAGACGACTCAGTTATAAAAAAATCAACTATTTTTAACTTTAAATGTTGTAAACAGCAAATCAATCACTTTATGGTAGAAGGAAAAGGAGTGAAATATGTATTTTAAAAGAAGTACTAATTGATTCTATTACAGGCGGGAGACTCAAGGTTTTGAGCCTCTTTTCTCTCTTGATTCTTGTCCTGCTTGCCAGAAAAAATCCAGGTGAGGAACAGAATTCAGACCAGGGTCATAGAAATGATCATTTGAACTGAAGAAGAGAATGTTTAGAGATTGGTACTTTGGTCTGGGGCACCAAAGGGCCCCTGGGCAATCCAAGGCAGCAGTAGAATGAAGAGCCTGGGGGTGGGGGTACTCTCACTAATGGTGGACCTGCTACCATCCACTGGCTTGACTTTCTGTAGCATACCTCCTTTTCCCATGCATATGCACCCCTGCCTCCCAGAGTTCATACTGTGCTCTTGTCCGTATTCAGCCATTGTGGGAGTAGTGTGAACATCCTGTCTGTTTCCACCCACACCTTTTCACTGTTTCTGATCTCTCCTGGAGACCAGATAAAAGAAATTTATCTTCTTTGCCCTTCCCTTCTCATTCCTTGTGCTGGGGAGGGATGGGAAAATGTGCTTCCACCTCCCTTTTGTTAGGATTTCTTTTATTGTCACCTTTTCCCCCTTTCATCCTCACCCTTTTCCCACTGTCATCAAGTTGATTCAGGCTCACAGTGACCCTATGGGATGGAGAAGAGCTTTTTTTGTTTCTAAGACTGTAAATCTTTATGGGAGCAGACAGACTTTGTCCCATGGAGCCAGTGGTGGGTTCCAACTGCTGACCTTGTGGGTAGTAGTGAAACCTATGCCACCAGGGCCCCTTTCATAGGATTGTTGTGAGGAGTAAACACATTACTGTGTGTAAATCACTAAGGAAAACAGGCCATTTAGTAAATAGTCAATAGGTGTTAGCCATTACAATAATAACAATAATAATTAGACACTATTATCATTTAAAATTACTGATTCTGAGGAGAGAGTGGAACACAGCCTGGCCCACCAGGCCGTGAGGATGATGTTCCTGAGTAGAGCAGCCAGTCCACAGAGAGAACAACATGGCTGGCCCCACTATGAGACATGATGCCCCTCAGTGACTAAGGGCGATACAGGGGACAGCACCGGAGACACAGTGTGGGAATTGCACCTGACCTGATCCCACCACACCGAGGCAAAGCACTGGGGGGATGCAGCGGAACAGCAAGGGAATGGAGTGGCAAGGTCCCCAGGGAATGCTGAAAGTGAACTTTGGGGCCAGGGCGTGGTGCCCCAACAGACTGGACTGGAAAACTCTCCTAAGGGCCAGCAAACGATCCCTGAACTAACTACAAGCTTTTCTCTTGTGAAAAAAATAAAAATGACTGATTCTGTCAGATTTTAGTGGTATAGTTAAGCAAAAATTTGAGGTTATGAAATTTTATGAAGAAAAGACTGTTGCTGGTATCTAGGCAAAAGGTATTTGAGAAAGTAAATAGTTCTTGAATCCTTTCCTACAATCCTGCTGTGACTAAATTGGAATTATGTTGGAATTAAAAACAAAATTTAAAGATTGTGTGGGTAATTAAACATTGGTACATTTTCCTTGACTACGAGTCATATGCTCAGTAGTGGTTTACTTTTTTAGTTGTTGTAATCCCATCCTGCCCCACCCCCCAGACAACAAAGAAACAACAATTTTTTAAAAATTACCATTGTGTTGATTCTGACTAATAGTGACACTTTTTAGGCTGTAAATCTTTATAGTGCAGTGACTGGTAGTTTTGAATTTAGGAATGAATAGTAGTTTTGAATCTCTGGCCTTGAAGTTAGCAGTCTATAACACATACCCAATTGCACCACCCAACAGCTCCCAGAAGAGCTCTTTGTTGTGGACATAGGAACTGTCTGCAGCCCACTGGTCTAGGCACCATTGGTCAAGATTGTAGTGTTTCCCCTCATGGTTCTTCATGTACCTTCCCAAGAAAATCACGGAAGAGAAAATCAAGCCCATTTGACTAAACTTCTGCAATTTGTCAATTCTGAAAAGCATGCCTCCCCCCTGCTCCCCTCCTCCCCCAATTACTTCATAGCTCAGGCGTTGGAAATATCCTGCATAAATATTTTAGTCTTGGATTAGGAATTGATTTATTTCTAATAAGAGCTCAAGAAATGTTCTTTTGGAAGGACTTGAAAGTCAGATGGGTATAATTTACTTGTCTAGGGTCTCATCTTTTTCATTTCCACCCTAATCACTCCTGCTCTGATTCATCATGTACTCTGATTATTGTTTACCTGTGGAGTTAGAATAGCCTGATAAATCTCACCGTCAGTGTTTTCCCTTTTTAGCTTTAACCTATATATCCGGCCATCACAACAACTATCTACAAGAGTACCCGATAGAGTAACTCTTCAGTTAAAATACTGCAGCGTAATCTGACTCATTCATGTCTAAACTTACTGCCAAGTCCATTCTAACTTCTAGCAATCCTATCGGACAGAGTAGAACTGCCCCTGTGGGTTTCTGAGACTAATTCTTTATGGGAGTAGAAAACCTGTCTTTCTCTTTTGGAGTGACTAGTGATTTTGAACTGCTGACATATAGCTCATTATGCCACTGGGGCCCCTCTTAACGTTGTTAAAGTAAGAAAAAAATTCTTTCATTACTTCTGTTCTAAATTCTTCCATTTTAAAAATCCTCCTAGCCATTGGGACTTGATTCCTAATGCTGATTCCTGTTTTGTTTCTTCAAGACATATGGCATAATCAGATGCCATATTACATCTTTTAAAAAATTCATTTTATTGGGGGCTTGTATAGCGCTTGTCACAAATCCAGCTATACATTCATTATGTCAGTCACATTTGGACATATGTTGCCATCATCATTTTCTACTTGAGCCCTTGATTCTAGCTCACTTTCCTCCTCCCTACCCTCCCTCCCTCATGAACACTTGATAATTTATAATTTATTTTTCATATCTTACACCGACCGCTGTCTTCCTTCACCCATTTTTCTGTTGTCCATCCCCCTGGGAGGGGGTTATATGTACGTCATTGTAATCAGTTCCCCCTTTCTACCCCCACCTTCCCCTCCTGATATCGCTATTCTCATTATTTGTCCTGAGGGATTTATCTTTCCTGGGTTCCCTGTGTTGGGAACTCTTATCTGTACTAGTGTACATGCTCTGGTCTAGTCATATTTGTAAGGTAGAATTGGGGTCATGATAGTGGGGCGGGGGAAGCATTAGAGAACTAGAGGAAAGTTGTATGTTTCGTTGGTGCTCTATTGCACCCTCACTGGCTCATCTCTTCCTTATGCCCCTTCTGTAAAGGAATGTCCATTTGGGTCTTCACTCTGCACTCATTCACACTGATAGGATTTTTTTGTTCTGGATCTTTGATGTCTGATACCTGATCCCATCAATGCCTCATGATCACACAGGCTGCTGTTTCTTCCATGCGGGCTTTGTTGTTTCTCAGCTAGATGGCTGCTTGTTTATCTTCAAGCCTTTAAGACCCCAGACACTATATCTTTTGATAGGCAGGCACCATCAGCTTTCTTTACATTTCCTATGCACCCATTTTGTATTCAGCGATCATGTCAGGAAGGTGACCATCACAGAATGCCGGGTTATTAGAACAAAGTGTTCTTGCGTTGAGGGAGTACTAGAGTAGAGGCCCAATGTCCTTCCACTACCTTAATACTTAACATAAAAATACTTGCACATAGATCTATTTCCCTATCATTTTATATATAAATATATTTACTTATGTACATGCCTGTATTTAGACCTCTATAAATGTCCTTTGCCTCCTAGTTCAAGCTTTTGTTTCCTTTTACTTTCCTCTTGTCCCACTATCATGTTTGGCCGTCATTTGGGTCTCTGTGATTCCTCTTGGCTACATTGCCCTTGAACAAGCCCTACCAGGCATCCTATGCTCTCCTTGCCATTGATTTTAGATCACTTGTTGTTCCCTTGTTCCTGGGTTTGTTGACACCCCATTCCTTTTCCTTAGCTCCCCCTCTCCTGTGCCCACCCCCAACCGTTGGTCCCATTATTTTCTTCTTTGGATTGTTTATCCTGCCTATGCAGAGACAATAATGAGCACAAAAACAAGACAGAGCAAAACGATACAACAAAAGAAAACAACAACAAAAAAAACAATGACAAGAAAAGAAAAGCCTATAAAAAGTTTGTTGACCTTTAGGAGTGTTTTCCTCCAGTCTGATGGGGTTCCACATCCTGGCCCCAAAGTCTGTGTTTAGCATCCCCGAGGTCTTCATTGCTTTGCTCCCCTTGCTGCTCTGTTGCACACAGTGTTTTGCCCCAGTATGGTGGGGTCAGACTGGGCACAATTCCTGCACTGTGCCTCCAGCGTTGTGCCCTGTAGCGCAGGTCAGTTAGGGACGTTGTGTGTCGCGGTGTAGCCGGCCCTATGGTCCTCTCTGTGCTTTTGCATTTCTTATCTCTCATAGTAAAATATAAGCTTATTAAGGTTGAGGGCTCCATCCTATCATGTATCTTTTTTTGATACTTTATTATGTAAAACAGATCTGATTGTAAACTTGCCACCATTCATCATAGTGGTTTTGTTTAATGTTGCTTGTGTTTTTAATTTCTAATTCAAAGTTGCACTTTTAAGCCAAAATTAACTTTTGTCATTGTACTAGCTTTTGGATATTTTCACTTTTAAACTTCTTAGTGAATTTCAGGCTTTGTGGCAAAGAAGAGAAGGCAAATCTTAATGAAAGATGTCAGGAAGGCCCTGTGAGTCACATCTGAAGGTGATGCCAAAGCAGGCTTAATTTACATTTTGTCCTGGCAAGCCCTCAGGAAGGACTACACACACTTGCCTTCCCTCCCTCATCCTAGCCTTTCACCCCCTGGTTACTCTTCTCTAATGTCTACAAGGTGCTATAAATAAACAAGATTTGACTTATTTAATATTAATGTATATTTAACTTGGTAATTTTGAACAACTAACAGCTGTAAAATTTTTGGTGTTGATAGCTTCTTCTATTTTCTACAGAAAACCATAGGCAAAATTGCAACATGCTTGGAGTTACGAAGTGCAGCCTTACAGGTAAATAAGTACTTTTTTTCCTAATAAGAGGAAAAAACATATTTCTGCTAAGAAAGTACTAGGCATTCATGCCAAAATTACTATCTCAGAAGAGTTTTATAGCAATAGGAATTATTTAGTTAAACTAATGCTCTGGAGATGTAATTAATATTTTGAAGACCATGTAAATGAAATATATAATTTTATTTTATTTTCTGGTTACTTTTTGACCTGAATATTAACAAGAGTGCAAAAGGAGAAACTTTTATCATCCCTTGAAAGTAAGAAATAGATTAATTTATTTGGGCCATTTTGGAGATATTTGGCCTATGCTACTTAAAAAATGTGAAATATTTCTAGCTGATTGAAGTTTGATGAAATATTTGTAATAAGAACATACAATATGCTTGTTTTTAAATTTAGTCCACACAGTCCCAAGAGGAATTTAAACTGGAGGATCTGAAAAAGCTAGAACCAAGTAAGTTTGCTATTTTTTAGAGATTTTTCTGTTAGAAAAATATTTATATCTCAGAATTATTTAACAGGTCTCAATAATTAATTTATTAATTTTTTGTTAATACTAGCCATTCGTGATTTCTGTGCTTTTATAATTTCTACAGAAATTGTTAAACTGACTGTTGTTGGGTCAATGCTGACTCATAGTGACCCTATAAAATGGTGTAGAACTACCCTTGTGAGTTTCCCGAGACTGTAAGTCTTTATGGGAGTAGATCTCCTGTGGAGGGGCTGATGGTTTTGAACTGTTGACCTTTTGGATTGCAGCCCAATGCACATCCCCTACGCCACCAGGGGAAAATTATTTGATGCTAGTTTTATCTCATCTAACTTTATTAACTATTGTTGAGTTTTAGTCACTTTTATAAGAGTAATGACTTGGGTAAACATTTATAGTAGAATCTCCAGGAGAATATAAAGTTTTACTCGTTGATGCCCATTTAATTGTATGGCATCAGAAACTGCGTGCACCTAGTTCAGCTGCTCTGCACAGTATTTCTTTCTCCTTTCTAAACATTTTTGAGGTAAATAATTCCTTGAAATATTTTGGCAAGTTAGATTGCTACCAAGTAAAGTTTTCTTTGCTTGCTCAAAATAATTTTCCTTGGGGAAAATGTGTATCATACGGGCAATGGAATAAGAGTTGAACATACAATTAGCTGTATGTAAGCCAATATTCTCTTTCATTGGGTGAGGACATCTTTATGTAAAGGAAGAACAGTTTACTATATATTCTACATCAAATTTTTAAGTAGGGATAATAAAATCATAGTGTTTTAGGGGAAAATATCTCTTATTTTAGAATTGAGGAAAGATGATATAATTTGTTTTGATTCACTTAGATCCTTCGTGGCAAATCAAGACTTAAATCTCTGGACTCTGCTCTATCTAGAATTCTTTTCACAGTAGTATAATTAATTGTTCAGTGTTTCCATGCCTCAGTTAAGAGCCAGAAGGGAAAATTCATCTTCCAGGAATCCAAGATTATGTTAATATAGATTCCATAAACTGACAGTTTCCAATTTTTTTAAAATAGCAGGTCTGAGAAAGACAAATATATTATTTGAGGTACTAGCAGCTCCAACCCTAGAAAGGAAGTCTCATAAACTGTACTGAGGAAGGAAGAGCCGTGGCAGCACATTGGATTAGCACTGGGCTAGTCAGCAGTTTAAATCTACCAGCTGAAAGATGAAGTTTTTCTATTTCCATTAAAATGTATAGTATCGGAAATCCACAAGAGCTGGTACCTATAAGGGCACTATGAATCAGAATTAACTCTATGGCAGTGGGGGGTGCTGGGTTTTTTTTGTGTGTGTGTCTAAATATAGGCTCTAATTTCTATACTATTGGTATAGGTAGAATAGAGTAACAGAAAAACAACAATACATAGATTTGTTGTGGCTCTGGTGTTTTCTCTAGAATTGTTAGGTGGCCACATTTCCCCCCCCCCCATATTTCAGAATACGATCTTTCTGAAGATGGCAAGAATTGGGTCATCTTTTAAAAGTACAATTAATTTGTGTGATCAAGAAAGATCCTAAAGTGTTTGTTAGAAGTACTATAATTTTGTGTCTAGAATAGTAGTTACCTACATCCAGGATATGCATATAACAATGTAACATTTTCACCAATTTTTAACTATTGTGTTAATAATTTTATTTTATGGCTTTTGTAAGGCATTAACAACTATTTTAAGATTATGTTTATGGCATACTCTGAGAGCTCTTGCGAACAAAGCAGGTGTGGTGTCCAGGTAGCCGAGTGGTAGGAGTTTGGTCAATGAAATATCCCCATGGAACAGCACCCCACCCCCACCCCACGCATTTGTCCTGAGTCGGGGCCTCAGTGATCCAGGGCCCAATTCGTGGGACATCTCAGGTCACTAGGCTGTTGGCATCATGGCTGCGACTAGCTATAGTCCCACTCCATCCCCAGACCCGTGCCCTGAGCCCAGAGTCCCTTGCCTGCTCTGCCGAGACACACGCACAGTCGTCTTGGGACCCCTAAAGCAGCTGCCCACTCACGGGACCCCACTAGGAGAGAAGCTTCCCTTTCCTGCAGTGGCAGCCATCTGCTGTTGGGCCCGCATCCCTCCCTCCATTCATCCAAAGGTCAGATAACTGACCTACAATCTACCGGGGGCTGCCTGCCCGTGACCCCCACGTGGAACCATCCACCCCCATTGCTGCCTGGGACCTCTCCACTGGCACCCGGCCACCCGCCCCATCAGCTTAGCGCCCATTCCACCTCCGGCCTGGGAACCTGCGCTGAGCATGCCCCGCTGGTGCAGCCTGCAGCCGGAGCCCCATCCCGCTTCTACCCCCAGCACTGCGTTTCTGCCACCAGAGCCACTTTAGGCTGACCTGCGTCACCGCAGAGACCCATGCCTGCAGCCCGGGGTGCTAAACCTGCCTGCCACAGGGCGCCCCATCCAACGCAGACAACCCCGGGCACCGCAGTGGGCACCCTTGCCTACTGGGAGTGTGAGCGACAGGGCTTTGCACTCCTGCCGGAGCAGCATTGCCCTCCCTGGTGCGCTGTGGGGATTCCAGCCCTCCCCTGTGGGATTGCTCCCGCCTGTGTAGCCTCTATCCACAGGCTCAACTCTACAGGCCTGCAGGGACCTGGGAGTGCTTGCTGATCTGAAGAGCATTTCCCCCACATAGCCCGGTTCTGGAGCCCAGATCAGCACCACGTCCGTGACAGTGAAGCTTCACTAGAACTTGGAGGGAAAAGAAGGAGGAATGATTTAAACATATACACATCTTTTATCTCATGCTTGTTTTTCTCTTTTACTTTTTGTGTTATATTTTCTCTCTTTCTTCCTTCTTTTTCTTTATTGCTAATACTTCTCTTCTTCCCCTTTACTATAGGTTTTCCTTCTATCTCTTTTTTCTTCTCTTTCCACTTCCACTATTATCACTTCTCGTCTCTCTTCTTTTATAGCTTCTCCTTCTTCCTCCCTCTACAAATTTTCTTTTTTCTCCCAAAATTTTGTTTAAAATTATTTTTAAAATTTTAACCTTTTAAAGCCTACTTTTTAAATTACTAAACAACAACAAAAAAGGGCTGCTAAAGGTACCCTGACAAACAAGTCAAAGCAGCCTGAGGCACTCACTCAGGCTCCAGCCCCCAATCCAGTTGCTGAAACATCTCACCACTGCGGGTCACTAAGCCTTCTGGGAACTCTGCCTATACAGCAGTCTGACCCATCCTTGAAGTAGGTCATAGGCAGTGGCCTGAAAGAATCCTTAACAGTAACACAGATAAGGTTACCTGGCCTCCCAGAAGAATGGGGCGTATGAAAGGATCACGGAAAAATCAACAGACCACATCACTCCCAACAAAATAAAAACCAGAGAGGCGAAACATAGTAGCAGAGCTAATGTCTCTCATAAAAGAAACAGATACAGATTTGCCACACAAGGAAGTCTTCAGAAGTCTGCTCCCAGTAATACAGGAACTGAGGGAAGCAACCCAGAATAAGGATGCAATGATAGAGGAGATGAAGTGCACAATAGAAGGGATGAAGTCCACAATAGAGGGGATAAAGTCCACCCACCAAAGGGAACTGCAGGAGCTAACAGAGGTAGCAGAAGCCAAACAAAAGGTCACAAAATTTACAATTAGGCTTGAGGAGGCAGAGAACCGTATCAGTGATCTTGAGGACACACAAACAGACCTAAGCAAGGCAGAAAGACAGTCAGATAGGAAAATTAAACAGACAGAAGATAGCCTGAGATCAATGACAGATGCTATGAAGAGGAATAATATTCGAATAATCGGTCTACCGACTCACAACACAACACACAAGTTGACAGCCAAGATGGCAAAGGAATGTCTGGAAGAAAACTTTGCCACCCTAACAAGGGAAAACCAGGCACTCATACAGGAAGCAGAAAGGACGCCAGCTAGACTAGATCCCAAGAAGAACACACCAAGCCATATAATAGCAAAAATATCCAACTTAGAGAAAAAAGAGAAAATTTTACGAGCAGCAAGGGAAAGGAAGACAGTCACATACAAAGGAGAGCAGGTAAGAATATGATCAGACCTATCAGCAGATACCATGAAGAGGAAAAGAGAATGGAGCTACATCTTCCAAAGCTGAAAGAAAAAAATACCTCCCCCAGAACCCTGTACCCTGCCAAGTTATCCATTAAGACAGATGGTGAGATAAGGGTCTTCCAGGACAAGGAAAGACTCAAAGAATATGCTGCAAGACACCCGACCCTGCGTAAGATACTGGCTGACTCACTATGGCCAGAGGATCAATCTCCACCAAGGACAAACAGGAGACCATCATATAGCCCATCTCCATCTAGAAGCCAAGATACCAGCAACAATTACCAGGACAACAGGGTCTCAGATGGAAAAGAAGACAAGATAGAAACTCCACTCAAACACAGCACACTGATGTGGCGTGAGATAGCTAAATACCCAAAACACAAAACAAGGTATGACCACTATGAATCCACAGATAATGATAATAACTCTGAAATCCAAGGAACTCAATTTGTACATTAAAAGAAAACTGGTTCAGAAAACATAAACCATGCTGCCTGCAAAGAGACACATCTTAAGCGCACAGATAAGAATAAAGGGTTGGCAGAAAGTTTACCAATCGAATTGTAACTCAAAAAAGGCAAGAGGCTATCTTAATCTCCGACAAAATGGACCTCAAGATCCAAACCATAAAGAGGGATACTACATAATGCTCAAAGGTTCAGTAAACCAAGAAGCACTTAGCATATCGAATATTTATACTCCTAATAATGGTGCGGCGAATTTCATCAAACAAACCATTAAAAAGATGAAAAAAGAAATCACGGACACAACAATCTTAGTAGGTGACTTTAGCACTCTGCTATCAGAGAAAGACAGATAACTGGGAAAGAAGCTCAGCAAAGAGGTCATAGAGCTAAACAATGTAATTAGGCAAGAGGGCCTGTTAGACATTTATAGAGCTTTCCATCCAAACGCAAAGGATTTCACATTCTTTTCCAGTCCACATGGATCTTTTTCAAGAGTAGACCACATGCTAGGACACAAGTCCAGCCTGAGTAAATTCAAACACACAGATATTATCCAGACATCTTTCTCAGATCACCAAGCTGGAGATTAATAAGAGGATGTCTAGAAAAGCAAGGGCAACCAATTGGAAAATGAACAACGATCTCCTGTGACATTAATGGGTACAGGCCCAGATCAGAAAGGATATTAGGAAGTTTCTAGAAACTAACGAGAACGAGAAAACAACGTATCAAAACTTATGGGAAACTGCGAAGGCAGTTATCAGAGGTAGCTAGATATCATTAAATGCATATATGAAAAAAGAAGAGAGGCGTATGACAGATGCATTAACATAAAACCTCCAGCAATTAGAACAGAGTCAACAGAACAACCCCTCCAATAGCAAGAGAAAAGAAATAATAAAAATCACGGTGGAGTTAAACCAGTGGGAAGACAAGAGAACAATGCAAAAGATAAATGCAGCTAAAAGTTGGTTCTATGAAAGAATTAACAAAATTGACAGTTCTCTGGCAAAGCTTACCAAGGATATAAAGGTCTTAAATGCTTGAAGGTAAACAACCGGCCATCTAGCTTGGAAGCAACTAAGCCCACAGAGCAGAACCACACAGCCTATGTGAACACGAGTTGTTGAAGGGATCAGGTAGCAGACACCATAGAACAAAAACCATCATTGTGTGATCACCTTTCCCACATAAATGCTGAAGACGAATGTGTGCATAAGTAAGTGTGGTGAAGAAGGCTGATGGTGCCTGACTATCGAGAGATATTGCATCTGGGGACTTAAAGGCTTGAAAGTAAACAAGCGGCCATCTAGTCCAGAAGCAACAAAGCCCACATGGAAGAAGCACACCAACATGTGTAATAATGAAGGGCCGAGGAGACCAGGTTTCAAGCAATAAAGGCAGGTGGGGAATCATATCGTGAATGAGGGGAGTGCATGCTGGGGACCCAATGCCCATCTGTAGACAACTGGACATCCCTTGCAGAGGTAGTGGGGAGGAGATGAGTAACACAGTGTTTAGTGTAGCAATAATGAAACTCACAACCTTTGGGGACCCAATGCCCATCTGTAGACAACTGGACATCCCTTGCAGAGGGGTAGTGGGGAGGAGATGAGTCACTCAGTGTTTAGTGTAGCAATAATGAAACTCACAACCTCCTCTAGTTCTTAAACGCTTCCTCCCCACAACTATCATGGTCCCAATTCTACCTTGTAAACCTGGTTAGACCAGCGGATGCACAGCAGTTCAGATGGGATCTGGAAACATGGGAAATCTAGGACAGATGAACCCCTAGGGACCAACGATGAGAGTGGCAATACTGCGAGGGAAGGGGGGTAGAAAGAGGGGACCAATCATGGGGATCTGCATATAACCTCCTCTGTGGGGATGGGCAACAGAAAAGTGGGTGAAGGGTGACGTCGGGCAGTGTAAGATAAGATAAAATAATAATTTATAAATTATTAAGTGTTCATGAGGGAGCGGGGAGTTGGGGGGAAGGAAAATGATGAGCTGATGATTCCAGGAATCCAAACGGAAGTCGAATTTTGAGAATGATGAGGGCAGCAAATGTATAAGTGCTTTACACAATTGATGTTTGTATGGATTGTGGTAAGAGTTGTATGAGCCCCAATAAAATGATTTTAAAAATAAGTTTATAACAGCTCTTCATGTACCTTTTAAATCACCTACCTAAAGTACCAGTTCAGCGGTTTGTGTTTTTTTTAGGGTGGTAATGGTATTTTTAAAAAAATCATTTTATTGGGGGCTCGTATGACTCTTATCACAATCCAGACATAAAGCCATTGTGTCCAGCACATTTGTACATTTGCTGCCACCATCATCCTCAAAACATTTGCTTTCTACTTGAGTCCATGATATCAGCTCATTTCACCCCTCCCTCGCCACTCCCTTCTCCCCCATGAACCCTTGATAATTGATAAATTATTATTATTTTGTCATATTTTACACTGTCTGATGTCTCCCTTCACCCACTTTCCTGTTGTACATCCCCCAGGAAAAAGGTTATATGTAGATCCTTGTAATTGGTTCCCCCTTTCTACCCCACCTTCTGTCCATCCTCCCGGTATCACCACTCTCACCATTGGTCCTGAAATGATCATCTATATGTCCTGGATTCCCTGTGTTTCCAGTTCCTATCTGTACCAGTGTACATTCTCTTGTCTAGCCAGATTTGTAAGGTAGAATTTGGATCATGATAGTCGGGGAAAGAAGCATTTAAGAACCAGAGGCAAGTTGTATGTTTCATCATTGCTATCCTGCACCCTGACTGGCTCGTCTCCTCCCCGTGACCCTTCAGTAAGGGGGTGTCCAGTTGTCTCCACTCTGCACTCACCCTCATTTATAGTGATAAGTTTTTTTTTTGTTCCTTGATACCTGATTCCCATCGACACCTCGTGGTCACACAGGCTGGTCCTCTTCTTCCATGTGGGCTTTGTTGACACCTCACTTAGATGGCTGCTTGTTTGAGGACATTTAAGTTTTCAAACCTTTAAGACCTTAGAGGCTATTTTCTCTGATAGCTGGGCACCATCTGATTTCTTCACAACAATTTTCTGTAGCCCCCATGTCTTCAGTGATCTCCTCATGAGAGTATCAAGTAGGAGCCATGTCATAAGAACCAACTTAGGGCTGTGATTAAGTATAAACCTCCCTTTGACCTAGTTTCCTATCCAGCCCTTGGTTACTCAAGCTGTGTGGTATAAGCAACTGAGACTTTAGACTCTATCCTTTTGAGGCACACACATCCTTTATGGCCATACCAGAAGGATTCCGTTTGGAAGGCCCACTAAATAAAATGGGCTTTCCTTAAACTCATAGCAGACGTATTCCCCACACTTAAGGCTGAAATGCCATCTGTGAGAAGAAACATGGTTGCTGTCCCAAGGCTGTGGAATTGATGGTCATTAGATTTTGATTCAGATCTGTTGAATTGTGGCTTGGGATTACGGTTACTATTTTTATGCTTTCATTGCATTTTTTTAAGTGACGTGTTAGTCTGGCAGGCATGGTTCTGCTTTTGTGAATGAGTATCATCGAAAGTTTTGTCCTTTCTCCAACCCTCCTTGTTCATGTAAATAATGCATAGTCACTTAAAGTTTGAATCTGTATAAGTCAACAATTTCAGTCTTATGGTCTCAAAAGATAGCCTATAAATGTATAATTTTCTTTTCTCAACACTGCTTTAAATTGTATGCTATTGGCTAGCCAACTCAGTGACACTGAAAAACAGCACCTAACAACAGCCACCATTGGCTAAAGATTTGGATTGGAAAGACTTTGTGCACTTACACAATCATTCTGTCTGTAGACTTAAAGAAGACTAATACAATCATCTAGCATTATGTTTATTAGTTGTAAGTTCGATATTCAAGGGCAGGAACCCATCTTTGTTGATCCTTGCCAGATCATTGCCACCTCAAGCAGTGATTAGGAACATTGTGGTTATTTAGTGCATGCTTATTGAAGAATGAGAAAGTCAGGGAGAGGGAAGGGGGCTTCTTGTGCAGGAAGAGTGAAAAACAAGAATGAATGAGAATTTAGCCACAAGCCTAGACTTCTCTCTTCTTGGAGGATTGAGTAGAATTATATGTAAGTTGTCTGATAAACAAATTGGACTCTTATTGAAGTAAGTTACATAATTACAACCTGTGCTCTTGGGACAGTCTCCTGGGATGCCAATAGATAATACCCATTTTAGCTCTAAACTACAGAATCAGTTGACTACAAAATCATGGGAACCTTTGGCTTGTCCAGTTAATTCTGCAAATTCACCTTGTTATAATCCCAAGTAGTTACTGGGAATTTATAAGCCAGAAATGACCATGTAAATATCATGAACTAAGCCAAGACCTGGAGTTAGAGAAAGCCAAAAAAGGAAGAATACTCTCAGTATATCATAAGCTGAAAGAATCGAACGTTGTATTTTGGTGTATGCAAGTATTATGTGTATGTGATGAGCTTCGAAATGAATGAAAACAGTGCAGTTATTGCACAAACATTTTGAAGCCCTTTTACGTGTGTGTATTGTCCCTAGGTGATGCAACTGGTTAATGTGCTCAGCTATTGACCAAGAGATGATAGGTTCGCATCTACCCAGAGACACCTCAGAAAAAAGACCCGCTGATCTACTTCTAAAAATCAGCCACTGACGATGCTGTGGAGCCATTTACCATGGGGTTGCCATGAGTCAATTCGCCATGGCAAGGTGTTTTGTTTCAGTTCGGTTTTATTATAAAGAATGTGAGATATATAACCTTACTATTATACAGTTTACCAGTTTGATAGGTAGGGAAATCTACTCAGGATGTAGACTAAGAGGTACTTATAAACCTCTAATTGATCATCTTTGATGCCAGTCTTTTCATTAAAATACTACAGGGAGGAGACATTTTCCTCAGTGTGTCCTTTGCCTTACCTAGGCCCTTGTACACAAGAGAACTCTTTTGGGGTTCAGTTTCCATGTGGGCTCGGAAACTATAAAACGTGCTTTCATTGGGGATCTGACAGTATTGCAGATAGACTGGTGCTTGGAGGGTACAGTGAACACTTTATTTTTGCTAAGCCCTTCTGAACAATTGCAGTGTGGCTCTGGAACAATGGTAAGGTTAAGAATTATTTTAAAAATGTGACTATGCATAAAAAGATTGATTAAATACTAATCATCTTAAGCTAAATTTTTTGGTTCCAATTAATTTATTATTCTCTGTTTTATTCTAGTCCTAAAGAATATTCTCACATATAATAAAGACTTCCCATTTGATGTACAGCCTGTCCCATTAAGGTAAACTCGTGTTTGTTCTTTTATCCTTTTAATTTATACTATTTTGCATATAGTTCTGTTTTTGTTTTTAGTCATCATTGAATGTCTTACCCAGGAAGTGTGTAACCATGAGGCTTCACAAGAACATAAAACTTTTTGTTTTATTTCTACCCAGAGTCCATTTTTAATATTTCGATTACGCAGTTTACATAGTTTTTCCTCTTGTGTTTTAGATTTTTAGGTAACTAGAGACATATTAAACTTACGATTATACAGCTCATTTTTTTTCACTCTGTATTAGGCTTCCAAGACCTATTCATGTTAATATAATATATACTTAAGGATATTTTTCTTCCTTTCCACTGTTTTATTTTTCTTTCATTGTATCAATATCACTCCATCTTAGTTAATGTATCTTTGCAATACATTTTTATATCCATTAGTACAGATATTCCATCTTTGATCTTCAGCATTGCCTGAGAAATTTTTGGTTTTTATATTTCTTTATGAGTTTTGGAGCTAGTCCACAAAAAAAAAGTCCAAAATTTTGAATCTGTCATTTAGGGAAACTATCATATTGGTATTATTAAGACTTCCACTCACTCGCCATTTGCTAGATTTAACCCAATATCCTGGATGATTTTTTTTCCCCTTGCTGCTCTAAATGGTACATTTTAATTTGAATTCATGGAATTCTTAATTTGTTTACATTGATCTAGAATTCAAAGACCTTGATAAATTTATTTATAAATGTTAGTGGCTTGTAGAATTGGGATGTTTTCAAATATATCATCTGCGATGAGGTCCTCTTTCCTCATTTTGAATCCTAGTCTCCCCTTTTCGAACCGCATTTCAGTTGTCAGACATACACTGTAATGTTCAGTAGAGCAGGTGGTGGGAGTCGGCTTTCTCAGTCTCACTTTGAAGTTCACACTTTCAGTGATGTACCCTCATGTATCGTGATTTTCTCCCTTAAAAAAATAATATGAGTTACAGTATTTTGGGAGGAGTGAAAATATACACAGCAAGACTCACTCCCTTTCCACAGTTTTTAGACATCTGAGGGAAGTTTCAAAAATTCATGGAAAATGGAATTAAAATATAATGGAATTTTTCTCTAAATTTTTGGAGGTCACTTTGTAATCATCAGTGACAATGGTTTAATTCTACATGTTATATCAACATTTTCATTACTCCTTTTCTAGTTATTTCATTCCAATTTATTTACTCCCTAACCCCAACCTTCTGTGTTTTCAAATATCTATTGATCCTTTGGTCTTATATAGAGGCTTCATTAAAAAAAAAAAAGGTGTTTTAAGTGTCTCAATGGTGACAATCATTGCTTAGTTTAAAGGTGACTTCAAAAGAAGTTTCAATTCAAGGTTAGAAGAGCAACTCAGGGCCATAGTCTTGAGGACTCCTCCAGCTTCAATAAATCCAGTAAGTTTGGGCTCTTTAATAATTTGAAGTTCTGTTCCATATTTTTCCCTCTTTCGTATCAGAATTTTTCTATGATGTTTCTGCTCAGAATGCTTAGTAGTGTAGGCAGGTACCATCTAGTTCTTCTGGTCTCAGGGCAGTGGTTTAAGCAGACAACTGGTCCTTTAGTCCAATTCCTTCTCTGATTCTTGGGTTTTCTTTATTTCTCTTTTGTTCCAGATGGACACGGACCAATTATTGTATCTTACATACATATAAGGTGTTTTGTAGCTCACTATTTTTCTATCTTTTTTATGTAGAAGAATTTTAGCACCCGGTGAAGAAGAGAATTTGGAATTTGAAGAAGATGAGGAAGAGGGTGGCGCTGGAGCAGGATCTCCTGATTGTTTCCCTGCTAGAGTTCCTGGTGGGTGTCACTAATTAAAAATAAATGTAACTTCATCTCGGGCCCAAGTGTTTAGAACTTGCTGATGTTTGTCATCAAGCCAATTTTGACTTGTAGGAACCTGATAAGATATAGTAGACCTGCCCTAGTAAGTTATTGAGACTGTAAATCCTTACAGGCGTAGAAAGCTCCATCTTTCTTCTGAAGGATGGCTTCTGGTTTTAAACTGCTAACCTTGGGGTTAGCCCCCAATGCATTACCCAGTATGCCACCAGCACTCCTTTGTTGATACTTGATGTTGTTGTGAGGTGCCATCAAGTCGTTGCTGATTTACAGGACCCTTTGCACCGCAGAACAAAACCCTGCCTGGTCCTGCACCATCCTCACCATCATTGTCCTGCTCGAGCCCACCCCTGCAGCCACTAGCCACCGAGGATCCTCTCTATGCTACCCCTCCACTTTACCAATATGTCCCTGATAATATGTTCAAAGAACGTGAGATGGTGTCACCCCATCCTCACTTTTAAGGCGCACTCTTGCTTTAATTTTATGATAGATTTGCTGGTTCTTTTGACAGTCCCCACAGTACATTGGTTCTTTGGTCTTCCTGATTCCTTGTTCAGCTTTCACGTGCAGATGAGGTGACTGAAAATACCATGACTTGAGTCAGGCCCACCTTAGTCCGCAAGGTAACATCCTTGCCTTTCAACACTTGGAAGAGGTCTTGGGCCTTAGATTTACCCAGTGCTGCTTCCATGAGAACTATTGGTTCAACTTTTATCCCTGCATGTCATTAGGTGAACCTGTTGGTCCTAAGGTACCTGTTTAGGAGTCTGGTCTTGGAGATAATAAATTACTGCTTTGAAACACAGACCATCAGTCCATTGAAATGTACAATTTTGGCCCAGTAGGAGAAATCTTTCATTGCCTGTGATTTGCACTGTAAGTTACAGCAAAAATTCTCAAAAGCAAAACTGATAGAATGGAGAAAAACATAGCTGTCTTCTGTATTTGAGGACAGGTTCTTAAAAGACTTCACTTTTCTGTTTACCCTCTGCTTTCTTCCGTGGTCTTAACAGACTCGCTGTCCCAGGGCCTGGTGGTCCAGTCAGACCTGGTTCTTCATACTCTATTGTCTAAAGCAGCGGTTCTCAACCTGTGGGTTGCGACCCCTTTGCGGGTCGAATGACGACCCTTTCACAGGGGTCGGTGGTTTCATAGCAGTAGCAAAATTACAGTTATGAAGTAGCAACGAAAATAATCTTATGGTTGGGAGGTTACCACAACATGAGGAACGGTATGAAAGGGTTGTGGCATTAGGAAGTTTGAGAACCACTGCTCTAGAGTGCCTTTGGCCATCCTCAGAAAATGACCCCCTGCGAGCCGAGCCTGCTCTGGCCTAGGACCTTCACTCTTGTCAGCTGCCTCTTGGAACAGAGAAGTTGATGGTGTCCCTTCCCTTGATTTGGTACCAGTGACCCGGGGATGAAGGGCGCTGTGCACTGAGCACCGTGACCATGCTGGTCCTCTGGAGACTCAGGTGCCCAGCCTAGACAGAGGCGTCCCTTGTCCAATGCTCTTTTCCTCGTGTGGTGACAGAGGCAACAACACACTCAGAGCTGCTGAGCTGCTGTTAGGTCAGACAGTTTTAGACACTTTCTCGAGTGAATTAAACTTGTTGCCATTGTGTTGATTCCAACTCATAGCATCCCTAGAGTGCTGATAGAACTGCCCCATGGGGTGTCCATGGCCGTGATCTCTCCAGAAGCAGACGGCTACATATCTTCTGCAGAGCAACTGGTGTGTTGAAACTGCTGACTTTTTCAGTAGCAGCCGAGCATTTTAACCACAGTGCAACCAGAGACCCCTCAAGTCATCAGATCTTCATTTAATCCAGTTAACCATGTTGTACCATCACCCACAACTCCCTCTCAGCTCATATGCAAGGGATGTGAAACGGCGCCTCCCTGTGAAGAGAGCAGTGTTTTACGTGTGACAGTGTTGGGGTTCTGTGTCTGAGTAGAGAGTGAAACCCGAGTGGAGTCAGCAGGACAGTTCCTCGAGGACACCCTTCGGTGTCACACATGATGACAGCACAGTACAGAGAACCGATCTCATCATTGCTTGTTGGGAGCCTTCGCAGCAGAGAATATTTTATTTCATTTATCATCATTTGCAGATCTGACAAAAATTTGGCAGTATGCTACTCAACTGACAAAATCTGTAGACTCAATAGGAACTAAAAAGGTACTCAGATTTTTAGTTTATCAAAAGTCCTCTTGGGTATCTTGTGCCATGTTAATGGATCTGTACTGTTGGAGAGGGGATCTTTTAGCTCTCAGTCTGGGCTTAAAAATGTACGCCAGCTCAACATACTGGAATTATTACATAGACTTTTTCGAGCAGCAATTTCTGCTACTAAATAAATTCATTTAAAAATCTTTTAGACCAAATATGACTTTTAAAAAGCTTTGCTCTGTTTATTTTACATGGTGATTAGAGCCTCAAAGCAATCAGCACCTGTACTTATCCCATGGTTGAGACTTGTAGTTCAGTGACTTTACAGCTTGGCTGGATCCATAGTTGCTTTTCAACAGATGATGCTCAGTGGATAGGTTAACTTTTGCATTACTAGTTAGGTGGCTGTTTTTGTTGTTGTTAGGTACTTGAGTTGTCTTAATTAATGTCCCCTATTTTACCTTTCTTCTAATATCCATTGCAATGGCTACAGAGAACTCAAAGACAAAATTCATGACCAAATAATTTATTTAAAAAGTTAACAAGTTGTAATAATGCCCATGAGAAATGCTCAGGGTTGAGTTGTTTCCCAGGACATGTTTACAGAGTCTGTCATGTCTGCTATTAAATACCCAAAGGGCATATCACTCTGCTATAAGGCATTCTGCCTAAGCTCTGGGCTAGCAAACCCAGCTCCCTGAATGAAATGGCACTCAGCTCTACTTGTGCTCAGCACATCCAACTTCCCCAGTTAAAAGTGCATAGAGGCACCCCACTCCGAAAGCCAATCTCCTGCCCAAAAGCACTCAACTTGCTCTCTGGGTTAGGAAGTTCATCACTCTGTCATGTCCTAGTTCTGCTGCTGCTCCTTTAATGGTATAGCTGTCATCTGATCCAAGAGGTTCACTGCCCAGGGATCTGGGGTCCAGAGGACACGCTCCACCCCTGGCTCTTGCTGGTAAGGAGATCCCTTCTTCTCAGAAGGCTCATTTTATACACAGCAGGATGACATGCTGTGCATAAATCCTGTTAGCAATTACTCAGCAGTGAATCCTATCAGTGTCTTCCCCCACCTTCTTACCAGACCCATGCAGGGAAAGGTTATTGGGCGGGAGTTAAAGACTTTGGCTATAAAAGCCATTAAATCAGTCACTGCCACTGTAGTGCTGTTTAGTTGCTTCTGACTCTTAGTGACCATTTGTACCACAAAGGAAACGCTGCTCCATTCTCCACTGGTCTCATAGGGATTGCTGTTTGTGCCTATTGTTGCAGCTACTGTCGGTCTGTCTTGTTGATGATCTTTGTCTGTTTCACAGATGCTCTAGTAAACAGCTGTTTGGTGAGACATTTCAATCGGTACATCGTTAATTCCTCTTTTTTTTTTTTTTTGCCAGTGACTTCAGGACAGTTGTGACATTTTCCGTCAGTACTATAGACTCCTGATCAGTCGCTATCTCGTGGAATTGTTGACCAATGACCAGTTCTTTTGGGGATCATTAACACTGTGAATTCCTTCCATCTTCTTTTGATGCATCATTCAATATTGTGCCCGTAGACATAATTTTTTAATAATCCAAGGCTTGAATTTTGTCTTCAGTTCTGTCAGCTGAGAAAGTGTGCTCTTCCCTTTTAGTTTCCTAATGACTGGTCTTTGCACATTTCATTATAATACTTTGTTTCTTGAGCTGCCCTTTGAAATCTTCTGTTCAGCTGTTTTTACATAATTTTTTCCCCATTTGCATTACCTACTCTACATTCAAGAATAAGTTTCAGAACATCTTCTGACATAAACATTGATCTTTTCTTTATTATCTTTTTAAAAATTACTTCATGTATGATGTCCTTTATAACATCTCACAACTTGCCTGGTCTTCAGTCATTAGAGTTCCATGTATCAGATCTGTTACATGGTCTTTAAAATCTGAGATGGTCTCTAAATTTAGGTGGAATATACTCAGTTATACTTTGGCTCTCATGGACGTTAATTTTGTTCAGCTTTAACTTGAGCTTGCTGGTGAGCAGTTGATGGTCTAACAGCTGGCCCTGGCCCTGTTTTGACTGATGATGCTCAACCTTCTCCATTGTTCTTTCCACAGGTGTAGTAGATTGATTCCCGTTGTGTTCCCTTCAGCAATGTTTGCACGGATAGTCACCATTTTATGTTGCTGAAAAGGTTTGCATGTTGGTCTTGCAAAACTTTACCATGTGATCTTTCTGTCTGAACTGTGTCCTTTCTGTCACCAAGGCCATATTTTCCAACTACTGATCCTTTTCCATCTGTAACTTTTGTATTCCAATCACTAGAAGGTATCAGTCCATCTCGATTGCATGTTTGGTCCATTTCAGACCGTAGAAGTTGGTAAAAAAAAATCTTAAATTTCCTCATCTTTGGCAATAGTGGGGGTTGGTAAGTGGTGGTTCACTAATAGTCATATTAACTTGTTTTCCTTGTAGGAATGTAGATATTATCCTATCACTGACAGTGCAGTACTTCAGAACAAACCCTGGAATATTCCTTTGTACTCTGACCCTTCTTTAATTTTGTCATTTAATATAGTAGATATATCAGTGTATGATTCTGAATGACCAATACCAGTCCATTTCAGCTAATACCTAAGTGACTGATTTTTTTGTGATCCATTTCATTTTTGACAATTTCCAGTTTACCTAGATTCATACTTTGTGTATTGCACATTCTGATGGTTGTTATTAGCAGCTGCTACTTCTCATTTTGAGTCATGCCACATCAACAGTTGAAAATCTCAAATGCTTTACTCTGTCCATGCCATTAAGATTGACTGGACTTTTTGTATAAAGCAAAAATATAGACCTGTCAAGTTTGACATACTCATCATTCTTCATATTTTTTCTAGACAATAGGAGATATTTGTATCCATTTTATACAGGATCTACCACCTCAGTCTAGCCCCACTGAGAAAATTAATTTCACTTACTAGAAACTCAACAAAAAGAAACTCTGGAAATTTGCTTTACTCCACTAATGCAGGCTCAAATTGCATTTAATACTCCAGTTTTTACTAGGCCTCTTTTTAAAACTGCCATTGCCTGTGATTTTTTTAAGTAGCATTGTAATCTCATTAAGTGCCTGTATTGTGCCAAAACAAAATCTTAAATAAGCACCTGACTAATGATAAAGCAGCTGAGGTGGAGTTTTGGATGTCCCATGATAAGTCAGTGTATGTAAGGAGACCAGCTATTCTATGCATGGTGCAGCCTGAGACCATCCAGATTGGTTGTAAGAAATTCAGATTTACTCTGGACAGCATATTACATATATTTGTGGGTCTATATACACATAAAAAAGAAGATATGACAAAGAACCACAGTATATCATTCACTGACATTTTGTAAACTGTTTTTGTGGATAACTTTCAGTTTTCCTGAACATTTCAATATTTGAGTACATCAGTATTACTTTTCCATTGACAGAGATAAACTAACAAACTACCATTATGTTTTGGTGTTAGGGGACATACTTTTCTTTTTTTAAAAAAAATAATTTTATTGGGAGCTCGTACAACTCTTATCACAATCCAGACATTCATTCATTGTGTCAAGCACATTTGTACATTTGTTGCCATCATCATTTTCAAACATTTTCTTTCTACTTCAGTCCTTGGTATCAGCTTCTCATTTCCCCCCCTCCCTTCCTCATGAACCCTTGATAATTTATAAATTATTATTATTTTTTCATGTCTTAAACTGACTGATGTCCCCCTTCACCCACTTTTCTGTTGTCCATCCCTCTAGGAGGGAATTATATATAGATCATTGTGATCAGTTCCTCTTATCTCCTCACCTTTACCGTTACCTCCTGGTATTGCTACTCTCAGTATTGGTCCTAAGGGGTCTATCTGTCCTGGATTTCCTGTGTTTGTTTCCAGCTCTTATCTCTACCTGTGTACATGCTCTGGTCTAGCCAGATTTGTAGGGTAGAATTGGGGTCATAATAGTGGCAGAGGGAGCATTAAAGAAGTAGAGGAAAGTTGAATGTTTCATTGGTGCTATGCTGCACCTTAACTGGCTCGTCTCCTCCCCGTGATCCTTCTGTAAGGGGATGTCCAATTGTCTACAGATGGACTGTGAGGTCTCCACTCCGCATTCCCCCTCATTCACAATGATACGATTTTTTTTGTTCTGGGTCTTTGATGCCTGATACCTGATCCTATTGATACCTCGTGATCACATGGGCTAGTATGCTTCTTCCATGCGGATCTTGTTGCTTATCAGCTAGAAGGCTGCTTATTTATCTTCAAGCCTTTAAGACCCCAGACACTATCTTTTGATAGGCGGGCACCATCAGTTTTCTTCACCACATTTGCTTGTGTACCTGCTTTGTCTTTAGCGATCGTGTAAGGAAGGAGAGCATCATGGAATACCAGGTTAATAGAACAAAGTGTTCTTGTATTGAGAGAGTACTTGAGTAGGGACCCAATGAAGGGACATACTTTTCAGTAAAGTTACTGAAATGTGAAAAAACTAAAAAAAAGAAGAGAGAGAGATAGAGTGGACATTGAGTAGGCAGGTTCTGTGTTTTGCATGCCTTTTGCCCTTAGGGGCTCATTTTCTCCCACTGTGTCAGATGATGTTTCACTGATCATTCTCTTAGGAAGTAGATCACCAGGTCCGTCCCACTTCTTAATCTGTCTCAGTCTGAAAGCTCTGCTGAAACCTGACCACCATGGTGACTCTGCTAGGACTTGAAATACCAGTTGCAGAGCTTCCAGCCTCACAGCAACACACAAGACACCACATTATGACAAACTGATACACAAATAGTGGACCACCCTAGGTGCAATCTACTAACAAATAGCTTCCATCATGAAAACGAACATTGTCTGTTTCCTGTTACTCTTTTGTTTTTGTCTGTTAGGTGCCGTCCGTCAAAGTGGTTCTGACACATAGTGACACTGTGTACAACACAGTGGGGCACTGCTCACTCCTGCGCTGCTAACCCCAGAAGCATTCTATACTTGAGCTCACTGTTGTAGTCATCAGGTCATTCTGTCTTCCCTTCTACTTTGCAAAGCATCATATCCTTTTCCAGGGACTGATGTCTCCTGAAAGCCCTGGTGGGTGTAGTGGTTGCACGTTGGGCTGTTAACCTCAAGGCCAGCAGTTTGAAACCACCAGCTGCTCTGAGGGAGAAAGATGGGGCTTTACTCCCATAAAGAGTTACTGTCTCAGAAACTCACAGGGACAGTCCTATCCTGCCCTACAGGGTTGTTATGAGTCAGCATTGACTTGATAGCCATGAGTTTGGATTGCATGGGCCTCTCCTGATAACATATCCGAAGTACAGTCTCACCATCCTTGCCTCTAAGGAGCATTTTCACTATACTTCTTACAAGAGAGAGAAATTTGTTCTTTGGCACTCCGTGGTATTTTCCCTGTTCTTCACCAGCATTGTAGTTCAAATGCATCCATTCTTCCTGAGTCTCCCTTATTCAGTGTGTAACTGTCGCATGGGTCCGGCAGGCCTTAGTTCTCAAAGGTACACCCTTGGGCTTCATCACTTAAAGATCTTGTGCAGCTGAAAGTGACAAGTTAATCAGATGAATTGTTTCTGGGCTTGTTTCAAATCTTCTCTTTTGCCCTTCAGAAATCATATTGGAGTGTCACATTATGTTTGTAAAACACAAGTGCAAGTACAATATGAAACAGAGAGGCATAATAACTAACTAGATGGAATTATAAATAAAAAACTGAGACTCCCCACTAAACAACTGCCCAAACTTCACAGTATACCCTACACAGTCCATGTTTTACAATTTTATGAAAGAGTAGTTGGTGGAGGTGGGGGTGGGGGTTGTACAACTGAGTCAGGATGCACCAGTAAAGCATAGTTGCTGTGGTCAGTGGTGTGTCACGGTCATCTGGTAACATAGGAAGAAAAAGACTGGTGTCATCAGCTCACTTGTCTTTCCCTCCACACAATACAGGGGTCACTGCTTACCTTTGACCTTCCCTGCCCCCCCCCCACACACACACTGAATACAGACTTGTACTCCTGATCAGATAAAAGACATGTAATGAAGTTGGTATAGGGGCCCCCCAGTCTCTGGAAACATCATTACTCAGTGTACTAAGTTGAACCAGCATTCATTTTTCCTTAATCGATCTCTTCCGTGGAACTCCTAGTGATAATTCAAGGACACCCCTCAACCAGAACCTTGTTGAGATATTTTGGTGTAGACAGCTGTGGTATTTAGAGCTTTCTGTGTTTTGAAGTGTGTGTTTAATAATTTATTCTTTTAGAAGTCTTTAATTGCTTAATTGACAATTGCCGTACAATTTAATGTTCAGTATACAAACATGCCACCTTTCTCATCCAGCCTTCGAGCTGTAGATGGCATGACTAGATTTTTATCCTTTTTATTTGTACTGTGAAAGCAATGATTCTAGTTTTCAGTCATTTAGTAGGGTATAGTAACCTCTCAAAACTCACCGCCATCACATCCCGCCATCACATCAATTCCAACTCATAGCAACCCTCTAGGACAACGGTTCTCAACCTTCCTAATGCCACGACCCTGTTGTGGTTACCCCCAACCATAAAAGTATTTTCGTTGCTATTTCATAACTGTAATTTTGCCACTGTTATGAATCAGGTGACCCCTGTGAAAGGGTCGTTCACCACCACCCCACTAAGGGGTCATGACCCACAGGTTGAGAGCCGCTGCTCTAGGACAAAGTAGAACTGCTTTCATGGGTTTCTGAGACTGCAAATCTTGACGAGAATAGAAAGCCTCTGTCTCTCAAGGAGTGGGTAGTGGTTTGGTTTCAAACTGCTGACCTGGCTAGCGGTCCAGTGTGTTATTAACCCATTATGCCACCAGGGCTCCCATAATGACCTTTAGAATTGTAAAAAAAAATTTTTCATTCAGCCAACAAGGTATTTTTTAAACAGAAATCCATTTTATTTCTAGTGCAAATAATCAAAAACGAATTTTTCTAGACCTGTCAAGATGCTTAAATTATAGTCAGACAGCACATTAGTGAATACTCACAGTAAAGACGTGCACAAGGTATTGTGGGTGAGCAAGCAAGGGGGTTGGGGTATGCAGAAAAGATCATCTTGAACTGAATTTCAGGGTTAAACTGAAACTCAAAGGACAGCACACATCGACAACCATTGGGAAAAACCTTTCTGTCTTAACTAAGATTTTAAACTATAACCCGCTGCAGTTAGTCTCTAAGAAGCGTATAACAATCCACCACACTAGGAAGTCAAGTGTTCTACACTCTAATTTGAATTACTAGAAGAGTCTAAAAATGTTCAGATTTTTGGTGTTGTTCAAAATATATTTAGTAGAGAGTAAGCTTTTGTTTGGTCTCAGTCAAAAAATTTGTTGGTAAGGAAGAAAGCAGCATGAACACAATCATTTTAACCCAAAGCACTAGATCGTTACAGACTTTGAAGCCAATTCACTCACACATGGAAACATTTTTAATGTTCATTTATGAAGAAAATAGTCAATCATAATAGAACTGTCATCAACTTAAAAAAATCATTTTATTGGGGGCTCCTACAATTCTTATCACAATCCCATCCATCCATCCATTGTGTCAAGCACATTTGTACAGTTGTTGCCATCATCATTCCCAAAACATTTGCTTTCTACTTGAGCCCTTGGTATCAACTCCTCATTTTTCTCTCCTTCCCCGATACCCCGTACCTCATGAACCCTTCATAATTCATAAATTATTATTATTTTGTCATATCTTACACTGTCCAGCGTCTCCCTTCACCCACTTTTCTGTTGTCCATCCCCCAGGGAGGAGGTTATATGTAGATCCTTGTAATTGGTTCCCCCTTTCTACCTCACCCTCCCTCCACCCTCCCAGTATCGCCACTCTCACCACTGGTCCTGAAGGGATCATCTGTCCTGCATTCCCTGTGTTTCCAGTTCCTATCTGTACCAGTGTACATCCTCTGGTCTAGCCAGATTTGTAAGGTAGAATTGGGATCATGTTAGTGGGAGGAGGAAGCATTTAAGAACTAGAGGAAAGTTGTATGTTTCATCGTTGGTACCCTGCACTCTGAATTAGGTGAGATTCTCATGGCATCAAATCTAAAATTTTTAAAATTTTAAAGCAACAGTTCAGTGATGTGAGTGCCTTCATGGTGGTGTGCAACCGTGTGTCTGGTTTCTTACGTAGCAGAATGCTTTAGAGGCTTTATTCACACTGAAGCCTTTATCGCATCAGTGCTCCATTTTTAACAATTTATACTTATTAATTTTTTTCTCCTTTTTTTTAGTTTTATTGGCACACAATCCACACCATATACTCCATTCCTTTTTTTGCTGATTAAAATCCCAAGTTTTGTGTGCCCATTGATACTTGGATGGACATTTAGGATATTTTGACCTTTTGACCATCATGAATAATGTGACTGTGAACCTTCATGTATAAACAGTGCTCGAGGCCGTGTTTTTTCAGTTCTTTGGGGGAAGGAAAGCATAGCATTGTGGGTTCATGGTGGCTCGTGGCTACATGTTGGACTGCGATCCACATGGGCGGCAGTTGGAAAGCAGCGTCTCCATGGGAGAGAGCCTGGGCCATCGATTCCCTTAAGCACTCAGTCCCAGAAGCCTCGGGGTCGCTAGGACTCCACAGCAGGGAGACGACCATCCCGTGTTGTAACTCTTGGAGGAACTAACCTGTTTTCACATTCCAACCAGCAATGGACAATGTTGTAATATATGCACATTTTCCCCACAGTTATTTTCCTATTAAATTTTACAGTTCTGGTTGTCTTTGTGTGTATGAAGCAAGACCTCGTGTAGTTTGGATTTGCATTTTCCTAATGACTAGTGATGCTGAGAATCTGTTTATGTGCTTGTTGACCATTTATATTTCTCTTCAAGTCATTTGCCTATTTTAATACTTGACCCATATCAAATATATGGTTTGAAAATTCTATCTTCCATTTTGTAAATTGTCATTTTTACTTTTTGATGGTGTCCTTTGATGTGTGGAAGTGTTGAATTTTGATGAAGTACAAGTTAGCTGCTTTTAATTTTGTTTCTCATGCTTTTTGTGGTCAAATTAAGAACACCTGGCCAAAGTCAAGTTTATGCAGATACACCTCTATGCATTTTTCTAAGAGTTTTATGAGTTTTATTTTTAGATCATCAATCTATTTTTAATTAATATTTACATATTAATGCCAATGAGCTAGGAATCTAACTTCATTTTTCCGTCTGATGGGATCCTCCTGTCCCAAGATCATTAACTTCTAAAAGTTGATAAACAGTCATATATTCACTATTTTAAAAAGCCATATCTCCCAAATAAAAAGATAAATATAAGTAGATCTTAAAATATTTTAAAAGTTACAGAAATTAAAATTATAATTAGGAAATTTCATAAGAGAAAAGAACAGTTCACAAAATGTGTGTGTGTGTGTGTGTGTGTGTGTGTGTACGTACACAGACCCCTTGAGAGCTGGAACTTGACAGAACTGCTTTCTTTTTTTGGATCTCTGAAGTTTTCTACTTTCAACAGAGTTCAGTCTTGTTACTTCTATCACTCTTAAGTTGTGGAAAATAACTTTGTCTTCCCTCTCTGACAGGTTTCCATCTTACACAGGTTCATGCTTTTGGAGGTATTGCTGTACTAGAGGGCTTCAAGTCGTGGAAAATTTCAAAACTTTTCTATGATTTTTGAAAGAAAAAAATCTGCAAATGGTCCTTAAATACCTGAAAAGATCATCAGCATCACATATATTAAGAGACATCTAAAATACAACCACTGTGGTACGGTTTTGAGACTGTAGAGAAACAGATAACTCCTTTATCAGTGTCAGGGAGCAGGCCTACAACATAGGTGAGTCCTGTTAGAGGGAATTCAGCAGTATCTAAGGACAACAACCAAAGATGCATTTGCCCTTAGACCTGGCAGTCCCACTTCTAGGACTTATTTTGAAGATACACTTCCATGTAACAGGCTATATTTTTTTCAGTATCATTTGTAATAATAGACTATTAGAAATAATCTAAATGCCCCTATGTAGGAAACTGGCTGGTTTATTCACTACTACAGTAAGAAGATGATTAGGAAAATCTCGATAAACTGATAGGGATTTTAAGTGAAAAGACAAGGTGCAAAATTATATAGATTATATGAGGTTAAATAAAACAACTGTTGCTAAGGTCCCACGTTTATACATGCATGACTTTTCCCCACACAAAATGTGCTTTTAGGCATGTCTCTGGGAGCAGCGGCTGGCTGCAAACACGTTCTCTTTGTAATAAAGCCTTTGTTTTAGTTCCCTTAGGACTCTTTGCTAATAAGAAAGAAAGAAAAGATCTAGTCCCATGGTGGCTGCCAAGGGGCTCTCCTGGCAGAGTCCAAGGCAGAGTGGTCAGCGCAGAAGGTTACGCTGACTGGGAGGGCTCCACTGGAGGAATTTAGATTGACAGCCCTGGGTGCTTCTTATGAAGGAGTTTTAAGAAAATGGAAAACCATCAACTATGTTGATGATCGACTATGTTGATGAGAAAGAAAGCAGGGAAACTTGCTTCCTGCTGCAGGACAGTGTCCGTGCTCAGTATTCGTTGGGCAGAAAGGGCTGTCCTAGGAGGATTTTGTTGGGAAACCTTACCCCATCCACCCTACAGTCCTGATCTTGACCCCTTAGGCTTCTTTTTATTCCTAAAACTCAAGAACACCGAAAAGGAACATGAATTGAATCCCTCCAGATGCTAGACCTGCCGTTTTGACATGGTGTAAACTGAAGAGTGCAGAATTCTTCAAGAAAGGGCTATGGAAAGGGAAAAACGGCCTTCAGAAGTATATAGACCTAGACGGAGGATATGTTGAGAAACAGGAGAAGCAATAGCTTCACATTTTGGCATTTTGGTTCAGTAAACGTTCCTATGATTTTATAGCAATATTTTTGGACTTCCCCTTTACCCTTGGATTGCTTCAGTGCCCTCAAGGGGGCAGTGTCTCCCATTTTTTGAAATACTGGTCTAGAGCATTAAGGAAGTGTGCAGAAATGTTGGGCACAGAAGGAAAGGGTACGGAGACAAGCCAGGAGTGTCCCGTTTTGAACATTTTCGTTTTTGTTGTTGTTACTATACTTCAAACTTTTCACCAGGAGCCCTGGTAATGTAGCTGTCTCGCACTGGGCCGTGATCTACATGCACGGTCAGCAGTCCAAAATCACCAGCAGATCCTCAGGAAAAAGACTGGGCTCTCTACTCCCGTAAACAGCCTCAGAAACCCACAGGGGTCGCTATGAGTCCGCATTGACTTGATGGCAGCGAGTTTGTTTGATTTAACTTTTCACCAGCTAAAGTTGTTCTCTCACCAAGTACTGGCATTTGAATTTTTGTGATAATGAAAACAGACTGGAAAATTAAAGCTCACTTGATATTATCATCAGCTGTTTAAAAACTGAGTTTAATGAAACTATATTTCTAGTGAATCTCTTAACCAAACCTTCCCCACAAATAACAAGAGCTGAAACCTTATCTCTATGCAGAGTAATACTGAGTTTCTCAAGCAATTTTTAAGGCCCTTTTTTGGGAAAAGACCTCGTTGAGAATCTGGTAAGACTCTGAATCTTTCTCCAGAAAAAAAATCAGTAAATAAATTCGCCCATATTTTTGAGGAAAATGTCAGGTCTTTGTATTTGTCAATTGCCTGAAGCTCATCATATAGAGTCCAGTCCAAAGCTCCGACAGAGGTGCCTTGTAAAAGTTGGTCAAAAGACGACCGTGGGGAAGGTCTTTCAGGATCCGTTTGTGTGTAGGTGGTCATCCCTGGCCCACTAAAGGCTCACCGCAGCAGTGTCGGGAAGCTTCCATTGCCTACGTTTTCTGTGTTCTCATATTTCTCAGAATTAGAGAAATTGCAAAACATATGAACCACTGTGACTTTATTGAGATAGTTCTCCTATCCTAAAATTCACCCATCTGTAATTGTACAGTTCATTTGTTTTACTGCAGTTAGTTGATTGATTCATGTGCCTCAAATACTTCATCTTTAAAAGTAGGATAGCACATCGTTGAATAGAAACTGGAAAACGATCAGCCACATACTTGTACATGTTAGACTCTAGTGCAATTACTAAGGCGCTCTGCCGCACTGCTGGCTAAGTGTTGGACTGCTGAGTAGAAAGTTGGTTCAAACGCATGAGGCTGTCTGTTCCCATAAAAATGTACAACCTCGGAAAAGCTGTAGAGGGATGCGCTGTGAGTCCGAATCGGGTGAAAGCAGTGGGGTTGGGATGGATCCATACTGAACTTGGACGGGATAGATCAGTCATTGGCTGGCATCGGTCTCCACGGATGACAAGGAAAAGAAACCAGCAAGCTCTGCATCTTTTCTTCACTCAAAAAGTGCTCCCTTGTAGTTAGCTCTAGGTGGTAGGTTTAGTTAAAAGTAATGGACGGATAAAGATCTCAAACATACACTTGTTTCTATGGTTTTATATAGCAATCTCAGAAGTATTAATCCTCAAGGGAATTGAATGCAGA
This sequence comes from Tenrec ecaudatus, assembly GCF_050624435.1. NCBI lineage: Eukaryota > Metazoa > Chordata > Mammalia > Afrosoricida > Tenrecidae > Tenrec > Tenrec ecaudatus. The sequence goes on along the minus strand of NC_134530.1, from coordinate 245,118,281 downwards.
CAAGATTGGGAGATTATTTTGAAAAAGTGTTTAATTATTTTTATAAATGACTTCTTCCGTCAATAGTAGCTGAATAATTTGTTGATATCAAACTTCTCCAACTTAAGGAGAAGCATTTAAAAGCCTTTCCTGTCTTTGTTCTACCACTTAATATTAAGATTGTATGAGTATATTGAATGCATATTAAATATGTGGGCTTCCTGGGGTGAGCTGAATTTTTAACAAGCTTGAGTTGGTAAATTCTGCTTTAGTGTTGAATACAAGGTTTTGAAAGGCAGATTCATCTTAAGCATTTGTCTCTAAAGGGAATGTCAATGTTTGGGAGCCATGGAAACCCCAACGCTTGGGTTCTTAAGAAGTCTGTTGAGAGCAAGACTGTATCTTCTCTGTTTGTTAAAGTCTTTATTTGGGAGTTATTGGTGGGGCCACTTCTTACTGCTGTTTCCCTTTGCCAGGTACTTTATTACCACGGCTGCCATCAGAACCTGGAATGACATTACTCACGATCCGAATTGAGAAGATTGGTTTGAAAGATGCCGGGCAGTGCATCGACCCCTATATCACAGTTAGTGTAAAGGGTAAAGAAATCCATCCGTACTTTTTCTTCTGGGGCATTTTATAGCATTGCTTCATAATTGGGACTCTGAAAATATTTTATATTTTGCATTTCAGAGACTTACAAAAAACCCTTTCCTATTTATAACGTGCACTTTCTCATTTGCTCATCAGGCATACCTGCTGTTCTTAATTAGCAGACTTCAGAAAAATGGTTAATTCAAAATCCCCCCCCTTCAAGGATGTGTGGCCTTTGCAAACCCAGTGTTCTGATTTCCCTCCTTGCTACCTTCGGCCTCCGCCTCCCTCTCGCAGAGATCTGCACGCACCGGGGAGGAGTTGTGCAGCGTAAATGGGAGTCAGTCCTCAGTGGAGACAGGAAAATTAGGCCCGCTGCAAAAATCCATGCCCTGAGGATAACGGGGGGGGGGGGGGGGGGGCAGTAAAAGAGTGAACTATTGCTTTATCCGTAAGGGTATGATTATTGTTAAGCACAATTACACTTAGGCTTTGTATTTCCTCCCAGCAGGTATTCCTTGGAAACAACTCTGTTCTCTTATTTGATAAGGAATCCATAGGGATTGAATTCTTTCCTTGTTCCCAAGCATCATCTCCAGTCCTTTGTTTGCACAGCACTTACCAGGCTTTGCAACTAATTGAGTGACGCGGCCATCTGCTTTCTAGACGTAACTGCCCAGTCAGTACAAGTGGTTTACATTAATCTCTAGGCTGAGGCAAATCAAAGCGACAAAGAAGGGCTGATAACAAATGGAAATAACTTGTATCAATCAGATGCCAATTCAGACCCATTGGCTTATTAATATCTAAGACAACCCAAGCTTTGGTTAAAAGAAAAGAATTAACTGACAGTGCAGACCGTGGGTCACCACACCAATGCTCTGATGCGTCTTCTATATTAGCACACAGGCCTGCTTCATTGATGGGGTACTTATGCTTGTGTTTCGCAGAGCAGAGGGGGCTTGAAACAAAACCCATAGGGACACTCCGTTAGCTTTCCCTTCCCTTTCTATGAACACGCAGAAGCTCCTTCATACATTTTTCCGAAATGGAGGCTTGACGGCAACCTTTCATGGAGCAACTGCTGTGTTGTTTTTCCAGCAGCATGTAGCCATTTTGTGTCTCCGTGTCATGTTTTCATCATTATTGTGATATTTGAAACTTTTTCAAATTCTATTACACACTAGACAATAGTATAGTGTAACAGAACTTTCATATGCACTGGTGAACTGAAAAATGAAGTGTGACTTGCTTTATTGCGGTCATGTGGAACTGGACCTATCATCATATCTGCAGGGCATTCCTGACACCGGCTCTGTAAGGATGTTCTACTTGAAGCTGTTTTATCCCCTAGATTATTTCATAAGCCATTTGCAAAGCTACAAGTCTCACTCAGGAATGTACACTTGGAGTAAAAACACGCTTAATGGTAAGAAGGCAGACGCAAGGAGCGCTGGTACTAACCAAAAGGTCAGTCCAGCCCTGGCTCTATGGGAGGAAGGTGCTGGAGAGCTGCCCCCAGACAGGTGACCGTCTGGTCTGCCCTGGATGGTTGCTACGAGGCGAATGGACTAAGCGGCACCCAACAACAGTGGTGGATGCTAGTTTCGGCTGCCTTTGTATCACTGGTAAACATGTTTTTGCATAAAGATCTCTAGAAATTACTGAAGTAACGTGCTCATTTGTTTTAGGTAATCACATATGTAAAATTACTTATTGATCAAAGGTTTTCCTGGGCAATGTCTGCCTACTGTTTAAATGCAGCAGGGGCATTGTGATAATGGAGGCTTAATGTCTTTCCAGTGAGGGGCAAGTTTCCCACTGTATTTTATCCTTCACATCCAAACTTTTAGTGCAGAAAAAAGTGATGCTTGGTTACATATCTTTGACCACAAAAATGTTAAGTAAAACCCATTACTGAGTCTGACATACAGTGACTAATAGGACAGAGGAGAACTGTTCCACTGGGTTTTAGAGATGGTGAATCTTTATGGTAACAGAGTGGCTGTTCCCCACTGCTGACCATTCCGTTAGGAACCGAGTGCTGACCCTCTGCACACAAGGGGGCGCCTTTGCCTACTCAGGCTACTTAGCCTACTCCTTTTACCTCTGATTTTTAATTTTTTCTTTTTAAGGAGAACATGATGTTGTTTGCTAGCTTTCTTTTCTACCTGGTTGTGGCAAGATTCCACGTCCTCTCCATGAGACCTGTCTCTGCCCATCCTCCTTCCACACACCTGTGTGGAGACAGAAGTGCTCCAGGTGCCTGCTCACACCAGACAATACTTTCTGCAGCCTGAACACCAATTAGCTTTCTCCAAGGCTCTTTAGGAAACAGCCCTTTGTAGCTTTGTTCTTGTTTTTGTGTTTCCAAACCTTTACGCATGTGTACGTTAAGTCCTCCTAACAGACACTTGCTTTCTTCTCTAGATCTGAATGGTATCGACTTAACCCCTGTGCAAGATACTCCTGTGGCATCAAGAAAAGAAGACACATATGTTCATTTTAACGTGGACATTGAGTTGCAGAAGCATGTTGAAAAATTAACCAAAGGTTTGTCATCTGGAACACATGGTGCCTTAGGGCCAGAAAGAGCCCTCCTTTCCCCTCTGGCTGTGTGCCCAGGGCACCCCACCGCATTGTCTATATGGCGAAAGTCAGTGTTACACAGCACTTCATTGCAGTAGATGAAACGTAGATTGAAAACATTGTGTGTGGGAGTGATGAACTTATCTAGTTTCATAGTAAATGGCAGGGGTCCCTAAGTAGAGCAGAGGGTTAAGCACTCATCTGCTAGTCAAAAGGTTGGTAGTTTGATCCAACCTAGAGGTGCCTCGGAAGCTTCCCAAAGGTCACAGCCTTAAACACCTAACTCGTCAATTCTACTCCACCCACAGGGCTGCCGTGACTCAGATCCCACTTAACTGCAGCCAACAATAACAACCTAACAAATGGCACCTTTAGATAATAAAACATACTTCGTTGGTAAAATTGCATTATTGCCTTACCCAACAAAACAATGTGAAAATTGGCCTTACAGTAAAGTTACAGAAACAGGCGCTCCCTTGTTAGGTGCCACAAGTTATCTTCAACTCAGAGTGACCGTATGCATCCAGGAACAGAGCGCGGCCCAGCCCTGATCCATCCTGCTGTTGCCTCTGTGTCAGCCCACCTCGTTGAGGGGCTCTCTTTTTTTTGATGGCCCGCTACGTCACCACGCATGATGCCCTTTTCCAGGGGCTGGCCTTTCCTGATGCTATGTCTAAAGTGTGTGAGGCAAAGTCTTGCTAGTCTCTCTTCTGAGGAACATTCTGGCTCTAATTCCAGAAAGATTTGCTTGTTCTTTTGTCAGTTCATGGTACTTACACCATATTGCCAATGCATCCATTCTTCTTTGGTCTTCCTTCTTCAGCACCAGGCTTTCACAGGTGTATGAGGTGATAAAAACACCCTGGCTTGTGTCAAATGCATCTTAACCCTCAAAGTGCTATCTTTGCTCCTTGGCCCTTTCCAAAGGAGGGAGCTCCCTTAGGCTCCCTAATAAGTCCAACAATTGAAAGAGCCAGCTTTTCTTCAGCCAAATTTATCGTACAGAAGGGAAATGCAAATGCTTATAAAGGTGACATTATATTTCCAAGTTAGACAGTACTGAGGATGAAATGTTTCCCTCTGCCTTTTACCCAGTGTGAATGTCAGTGTTCTGAAAGGCAGACATTAGAACTCCCTTATTACCATGGGTTCAAGTTTAGTTTCTGAAAATTTCAAGCACTGTAGGGAACTTGTACAAGATGGACAGGTATCTCTAGAAACGGTTGCCTCTAACCTCTAAAATATTTTACTTCTCAAGTTAGTGCTGCCTTTGACTCAGAATAGTGGATCTCAGACTATTAGAAATATCTGGCACCTTGTAAAGGAGCCTCAGTGGCGCTGTCAGTCAAGCATTGGACTGCTGACCACAGAGTTGATGCTTCAGACCCACTACTGGCTTCACAGGATAAAGACGAGGCTGTAAAGTTTCATAGTTCTGGAAACCCTACCCAAGGTCTGAGTCAACTGGATGGCTTTGGGTTTGGGACCCTTTTATATTTATACGAATGCTCACCCCATCTACGGACTGAGAAGCTGCTCTGTATCTGAAGCACTTGTAGATAGTCCATGCTTGATCACCTCTGGAGGACTTGAAAAAGGACGAATGCCTTCTGAATAAAAACAGTAGGAAAAACCAAACCCACCCTGATGCTCTCATTCCATTGCTTTGAGAAGCGTTCTGAGGTGGCAGGGCAGGGGGAATGTTTCAGGAGCTTTTAATACATTGCGGTCTTGATAATACTCATGCTGAAACAGGACTAACTAGTAATATTCACAACTTGACTTTGCTCCGTCTTGCCAGCTTTCAGTCGAATATGTCTACTTACCTGGTGTCCGTGTTGGTGAGCGTACTTGCTCTGTGGACAAACAGTTCAGTGCCTCTGCCGGGCTCTCTGAACTTCCCTGTTTGTTCCTGCTCATATGCGGCAGAGGAGCCCTGCTGGGTCCTGCTGACATGTTGAATGACTAACCACAAGTTCTGCAATTTGAAACCAACAGCTGTTCTGTGGGAGAATGGCGTGGCTTTTCACTCCCATAAATTTCCAGGGGCAGTTCTGCCCTGTTGTATAGGGTCACTATGAGTCGGCATGGACTCGATGGCAGGGACTTTGGTTTGGATTTTTTCTATGTAGCATAAACACAAAGCTATGTATACACCAGAGAGGCAACAACGAGATCCTTTAATTATGAAAGCTTTTTTCACTTCCTCAAGGTGATGATAACATTTGGATCTTACCATTGTTTTCCAAGGTGACTGTTATTTTCCCACTGACTCCGAGCAGGAGCAGCCAGGTTCCATACCTGAAGAGACTGTAGGAGTGTTCTCTATCATTTACAAATGTCTGAGACTGTGCCCTGCTCCAGCTGTGGCGGCAGAAGAGAGCTCTTCTGTTGTAGCTGTGGGAGGACTTACCCCTGGGGAAGGGAGGCCACGGGGTCCAAGACTTACCATGCTTTAGTGTGTGGGCGTAGACGGGTGATTACAGATGCCCCTCTCCCTTCCCACATCCAGTTGACACTGCTCATTTCTTCCCCCGTTTCACAGTTGAGATACTTGCTTTGGAATCGAACGCTAAGAATGCACACTCACTTCTCAAGCTCTATTGACCATCGATGACAGTGTCAGACATGTTGCTGGCTTTTAAGAGAGACAGTGCTGCTGTGCTGAGGTAGCAATAACAGGGAGTCAGCTGAGCGTGAGGCCTGACAGCCTTCCCCTTGTTTCTTTGGCTGCTTTACGAAATAATTGTTCTAGGCTATATTCATGAGGCAGCTTACTTCTCAATGTATTTTAAATCTTAAAAAGTGAGCTTCTGGAACTTGGCTTCTTCAATAGACCCTTGTCTTCCATATTGTTCTACTCAGAACAACCCTGTGTAACAGTGGACTGTCTCTAGAGGTGTTCGGTGTAGCAGAGTGGACTGCCTCTAGGGGTGTTCGGCTTTTTTTAGACTAAGAGCATCATCTTTTCAGAACTCGACAAAGGGAGCACCTTGTCTGATCTTTGACCTGTGGGGCCACTGGGTCGGTGTCAACTACCAGTCATTTGGTTAGCAGCCGAGTGCTTCACCACTTTGTCCCAGGCCACCCTGGGTGCTGCCTTTATACCTCATGTAATTCCCAGGGTGAGGGGGTGTGTGGATGGGGAGACAGTGCTTTGAAGAGTGAAACAATCCTGAAGAAATAGGTAGCATTTTAAATACTTATAAACTCAAAATCATACTCCCTGGTGAAACTCCGAGATAGACTGGCCCTCAGGGTTAGTCGCCCGGCTGGTCTGGAAATGAACTCACCTTTGTAGCTCAGAGTTTAGCCACGCAATAGACAGGTTATCGAGGTACACACAGCATAGGGTAGCCCAACCATTTGAGATGATGACAAGGACATTTACCCCAAATGGTGCAAATGGTTAGGAAAGGAGGAATGAGAACAGGAAACGGGAGGAAGTGGGATACCTGATATTATATTGCGGAGATTGTACTCAATGTCATGAAATAAAATGTGTATGAATTGTTAGATGGAAAACCAATCCGCTCTATAAAATCCTCACCCAGTTCACAATAAGTAGTTAAAAATAAGTTTTCTTCTCTTAATTCAGACTCATACAACAGGGGTTCCAACAATTCATGGAAAAATCAACTAGTTTTTAATTGTTTTTTTCTACAAACTTTTAGAAGTCCCCTCGGAACAATGTGATAGGACAGAATAGAACTGCCTCAAAGGATTGCCAAGGCTGTAGTGCCGATGGAAGCGGATTGCCACGCCTTCCTTCTGTGGCGCTGCTGCTGGGTTCAAATTTGTTGTAGCCCCTGTGCTGCCTGTGAACTTTCTTACAGGCACACCTCATATACAGTGGGTTTTATGGGCAGTGTTCATACTTCGGTACGCTCCACTTCTTTTTGTGGTATTTTACATACGATCTCTAGTAGTTTATGATGCTCCTGTGTCTGAGATGTCTACCCATTGAGTCAGCCTAGCTCAAGAAGTTTTGCTGTTCTGTGAATTGGAGATCGGGATAAACTACAGCAATGCAATAACCCATATTGTCAGAGAGATTGTTTGACACAGTCACTTTGGAAAATTATGCCAGCTGTTGCTTATTCATATGCATTGGCCATCAAATAAAATTATTGACGTGCTAAAAATGTACTCTGTGGCTTATGTGTTTTGCTTTTTACATTCCTAAGGTGCAGCTATCTTCTTTGAATTTAAACACTACAAGCCTAAAAAACGGTTTACCAGCACCAAGTGCTTTGCGTTCATGGAGATGGATGAAATTAAACCTGGGCCAATTGTAATAGAACTGTAAGTGATTAAAACAAATTATTAGTATCAACATAATAAGGGCTGTATGACTTTGTTCTTAGTTCCCTTATCCAGAAGGTAATTTGGGAATAGATGAGTTATCAAAGTATTTTAATGGTCTTTCTATTGTCGTTACAGATACAAGAAACCAACTGACTTTAAAAGAAAGAAACTGCAGTTACTGACCAAGAAACCACTCTATCTTCATCTACATCAAACTTTGCACAAGGAGTGACCCTGACATGCACCGCCTGGACCGTCTGTGAATGCTCGCTCTCCGTAGAAGCCCATCATAGCTCTGTGTAGCATCCATACCCTTCAACAGGCCAAAAAGGAGCACGGCTCCCTTGCCCCAGGCCAGAGAGAGCCCATTGGTTTTGCACGGCTGTGCCACAGACTGAAGTCCACCCCTCACTGATGTGCAACTCCTTGGGATAGGGACTTAATTGTATTTTGAAATATTTTTTTGCTTTCCTCTTACTTGTGCAATTAGTCTGTCTTCTAATTTACCACTATTCCTACCATTTCCTGGAACACTTATGGGTAGGACTTGCTCATCTTCAGACTTAACACAGCAATAAGAATGTGCTAGTTACACATCTGCTCACCTTTGAGTCAATACGCTCTTTTGGCCAGGAGGGCACGGACCCGCTTGGAGAGGGCTGCTTGGACCCCTCTGCTGCCCAAGGTGGTCAGTCTGGGAAGGGATACGGGGTGTTCTCAGCTCCCCGGGACGGTTTCCCTGCTCAGTAACCGGGGCCTTGGCCAGATCAGGATCCTGCGTGGGAGTGTGCCCCGAGTGGAAGCGAGTGTTCCAGATGGCCAGATGGTTGTTTTTAAAAGGGCATAGTGTTAGTCATGTTGTTGTTTGCATTTTCTACATGACATTGTTTTTCTTCCTGATAAATGATTCTTGACGTATCATTGGAATCCTAACAATTACAAATTTTTTATGAGTATCATCCAGCTGTCATAAGGTGGCTGACAGGTAGTTTTCTAAATGGTATAATCTAAAAGTAGTCAGATAATGAGATATTGCAGGAAGAACTGCTGTTTTATCAGACAACTGATTGTGAAACCTTAGAAACCTGCAAACCTCTTCCGATGAGATGCTGATATGAGAAGATACTTTTTTTCCCCTGATGTAGGTAGATAGTACTTTCGTTTATTTCCTATTTAGATATACTGACATTCACCCGTATGAAAATATGCAGGTCATTAAAGTATTATAATTTGAATATTTACATTACCTTTGACTTAATGGGGCATAAACCTTTCAGAGTACCTAAGGAGGTTATTTGATACCCAAAACATTAAGGCGTGTGGTGGGCTTTCTGTGGGTTAGCTATAGACCCCACGTATTTTACTCTTCACTGTCTTCACTGCACAGTGCTAGCATGAGGGGGTGCAGGTCTGTACCTGGTCTACTCAGTGCACTCCTAGTCAACCCTGGGGTGTTTGCTTTGAAATTAAGCCCTTGTACTTCCAGAGAGCTCGTCTTTACTTTCAGTTTTCGTTTAGACTATGTGAGCCTGAAAGACTTCTCAAATTTGGACTTGTCTGTCCGATTAATTGGATTAATTCACATTCTAAAACAATGAATCTCAGCCCACAGTAGCTCTAGTCTAGAGCAATTGTTTCCTGAAGAGATACTGCCCCCTAGGGGAGGCTGGGACCATCCCTGGAGGGCTGCAAAAGCAATACCTAGTTTAAACCTGGATTATGGTCTAATCTCAGCCCTAAGGGTGCTGAGTTGTTTTGTTTTGTTTGGGGGGAGAGGGGGCCGGCCAAACAAGTTTGGGAACCTACGCTATAGGGGATAAAGAATTTGCCTTAATCGTTTCATTGTTCACTCAAGTCTTAAGACTGCAAATTGTCAGATTATCCAGACTGTAAGCTCCCCTGGGGGCAAGAGCTTTGTTTTCTCCATGTTATGTAAAATTTCTAAGGTGCCTGGCAGCACTCAGTACCCTGTGGAGTACTCAGAACCTTTTATTGGATGTTGCTGAAGAGACTTAAAAAGTAATCCCTTAAAGAAGCCTATTAAAATGTAGCAAACCTGATCCATGTTCTCTTTCCTTATACACAGTAAGATGTGCCTATCGAACTTATTTGAACACGCATCTCCTGTCCTTCACATAAGCATGCTTTATATGAATTACAGAAGCCTTTCTGTCACCAGTATTAAAGAAACTTAAAATTGAGTTTTGTGTGATAAACTTAGCTTTTTAGGTTCCTATGGAAATGAATTACAAAATGAGAGATTATTGTAAAGTGGTTGACACAGAATTCTCCACAGCCCACAAATTCAGATAATACTTTTCAATGAAAACGTTGGCCACTGAAAATAATGACCAAACCACACCTATAGTGCAAATGCTTTTAAGCTGAAATACCGTGGCTCTGCAAAATGAGATGGCACAGCAACAAAGCCCAGAGCCACAATCAGCTAGAGATAGTGTCGGTCACAGATGTAACTTCTGATGCAGGATGCTCCACACCCCATCTGTACTGAGGCAGCAACTTTAAAGAATGGGAGAAGATAGTGTAGCAGGACATAATATTAGCATTTTATAATTTAGACCTTAAGCTTACTAAATTGTGTTCAAGTTACTGTCATTTAAAATGTTTGAAAAGTTAGCTCTTTGGAGCACTGCCTTAAAGACACAGTTAATGTAGTAGTAAGATTATGAAGCAATGTGATGCTTAGCTTTACAAGGTTTTAAATATACTGTCAACATTCCCATGTTAATTTTGGAGTAGCAGCTATCAACAAGTGAGGTCTAGTTGCTGAGCTCAGGGAAGGGACAAACCAGACTGTCCTGAGTCAGTTTTCTCACGCCTCTGATCTCTTCTGCTGGGTTTTCTCAAAATCAGAGGCACAATATGGGAGAGAGAATACACTCCGTATATTTTTTAAATTTGTTATTTTATGGTCATGACATTTCTATTTTTATGCAGCCCTCATGCACAAAGGGTAGAAGGGCTAGCACATTGGGTCCAAAACCTTTTGCTAGTAAACACTCAGCAGTCACTCTCAGACAGCTCCTGGGGTCCCAAGCCCGCACGGGAATGTGTCCGCTGCAGCAGAGCTGCTGGCTTCCTGACATGGGAGGAGGCCATCTGCATAGGGCAAGGGGGACTCAGGCTGGACCTCTGAGGCACTGTGTGAGTGACTACCACCCCGGGCGGCACTCACCCCTCAGTGCTGAGAGCCCACATTTGTGTGTCTCCAAAATGGCTCAGAGCTCATGAAAACAACCCAATGAATCAATAGACACTTGGAAATATTAATAAACGTTTTATGAACTATTACTACAAAGAACTGTAACAATCGAGATAATTTAGTGATCTTTTAGTAAACCTTTTTAAAGTCTTTGTGACCAGCTGTTTTTTAAAAATCAAGCTTATAAACACCATTGCTCTTTCATCAACTGGTATATGCCAAAAATAAGACAATAAATGGAAATACATGTTCTTAAAGCATTTCCACAGGAAATGTTCATATTTTTCATGACATTCTAAATCATTTAGCAATTACCTATTCTACATTAACTACAAACACAGGTATTTTTTATTGCACATTTCAAAGTTGTTTTAAGGAGATGCTAGCTTTAAGAGGTGGTCTTTATTGGGGTAGGAGATTATATTCTTGAATTGTTTGGCTCAAAATTGCACACTGCCAGCGCAGTTTAGTTCAAAAAACAAACTTTTTAAAATAAACTTTTAGCTTTAGAAGCCAATAGAATCCGTTACTGTAGCCCAACAGTGCACCACCCACTCTCAGGCTACAGGACAGAGGACGGAGTTACGGGCTCTGTTTTAAAGACTGTGAAGAGTCCTGGCTACTGCTTTGGGAGGCAGGAAGGGGTTCATCTTTAGAGCCAGAAGGCAATGAGTCTCTTGCAGCCGGCGAAGGTGGATACTCCTGGGGGCCATGGGGTGTGGGCGGCAATCGGGTACCAGGAATAAAGTATTCTCTTGGGCCTAAAGGTCTGAAAGGTGTATGTCCTGGTAAAAATTCTCGAGGGTCGAGAGGTAGGTCCCGTTTTCCAGGTGGAATGCCTGGTGCGTATTCTCTTAAACCTAGTGGTGGACGCAAACCAGGACCTGGAAAAAAGAAAAATTATGTAACTAACAGCGAAATTAAGGTGATTCTAGACCTGTTAACGTATTAACCGATTTTTTATAACCAGAAAGCAGCAGGCACAGCTGTAATGTGGTTCTTTAGTCACCAGCAATCCAGGGCGCCACCTAGCTCCAGCCTTTTCCCCACCACGCAGCTCTCCGCCTCTACCTCGCAGGAGAGCAGTTTGCATTTGGAAGTACCATTATACCAGGGCTTCATGAAGTCGGGACTAAGGTCTTTCCTGACCCAAGCCATGGTATCCAGAGACCCATCATCAGCTGTGCATGTGAACACGACACAACAAAGACGAAGAACTGGTGCATTTGAAGGATGGTGCTGGCGAAGAACTTGGAAAGTGCCACGGACTGCCAGAGAATAAACAAATGTGTCTTGGAAGAAGTACAACCAGAATGGTGAGACTTGGTCTCACGCACTTGGACATGTTACCAGAGGAGACCAGAGCTAGTACGTTTTGGTCTTGTTGTCAGGAGAGATCAGTCCCTGGAGAAGGACGTCACGCTTGGGAAAGCAGAGGGGCGGCTGCATCAGTGGGCTCGAAGGCAGGAACAAGTGAGACAGCGGCATGGGCCCGCGTGAGATTTCCTTCTGTTGTACACTGGATCACCATGAGTCAGAACCGACTCCGCGCAACCTAACATTAACAACATCATCCAATTCTAGCTGCTTTTTAAGACTCTCTCTTCCACTTTTCCCCAAAATGGACAGTGAGCACTTGATTTCTTCCTCGTTTGTTCTCTGGGACACGCTGCATATGCTCCCAACAAGGGCGAGTCTGAGCTTTGTGTTGTATAATGTCTATCTGCTGTAGGGCATCTAAACTCTTGGGTTGTGGGATGTGCCTTATCCACCTTTCTATCCTTTACAGAACCTAGGATATTGCCCAACAAAGCCTAATAAACATCTGCAGAATTGATACTTTTTTCCCTTTAAAAATGGCTTTTTCATGTCTGTAAGAGGTACCTGCCACCCAGCTCGGTAGAGAGATGATGTAGCATCCAGGTGTCCTAAGAAACTTAGAGAAAAGTTGGTGCTGTAAGAGCAGCTTCATAGTTTTCAGCAGGGACTAGAGAAAAAGATTCATATACTTTACACGTCAGTGACTACCATTCAGATTATCCTACCAAATGGTGGAAGGAGTGGTCGAGGTCCAAAAGGTCTGCAGAGCTGAAGCGGCGGTCCGTATCGGATGGGTGGTGGGGGAGGGCCTCCCACTGGGGAGCTCATGAGGGGCGTTCCTGGGAAAGGAGGGGGTCCTCTGACAGCCATGCTAACCTGTCGGGGAGAAGCAATTAAGTTCTGAAATATTTCAGTGAGAGCCAAAAGCACCAAAACCAGTACAAGCTGCACCTGGTGAAGCAGAGTCAGGTTCTAGCACCTCTTTACTAGCGCGCACAGCGGGATCAGTGCAGGTGGCTGCCCCTCCCCTTCACTCCCACTGGCAGAGAGGTTACAAAGATGCCACACCCCTAAAATTAGTCCCTGCATATATAAATGGAAGGGAAAGCAAGATGACTGTCAGAGAATATTGAGAGAACCAAGTCCCAATCAGTGATAAACTCTTACCATACACACTGGGGTCTAATTCTAAGGCAGGCCCCTCTGCCCATCACCGCGCTAGCTCATTGTTTCCATGGGAATATAGAGAAGGAAGGGGAAGGAGAAGTCCATTCTCTATGTGCACCAATATCGCTACTAGCCAGAGTACCTTCAACAGGCCTTTGGTATCTAAATTTTAATTTCTTTTAAATTTTAAATTTTTTGGGGAAATCGCAGGGGTCAGCACATCCGGAGTGCAATGAATAAGCCTCGTCCTGGGAAAACCACCTTCGTGATCATGGTATCTCCCCTGCCAGGTAAGTATGGCCTTTGGTATCTAAGCTCTAATTCTCAAGTCTCTAAATCTCTGAGCAGGATCACCTGATTTTAAATATGAGGCAACAAACAGGGAGGAGCACGGAGAATTACATAATTTGCTGATGACCACAAAGAGGCTGAGCTGAAATTCAACACCAGCTCTGACTCCAAGTCTCTTTACACCTCTCCTCTTAGTAGCAATGGGGTCTCCTCTCTCCCAGAAGCTCCCTGGGATGAAAAGACGGCTCCGAGATGTGCACTCCTGCCATCCTCAGCTACAACTTGGAAGGTCTTTCCCAAGAGAAACAATGCTGTAGATACAAATCAGGCACAGCTTCAATACATATCCTCCTTCACTAATAATAGTATAGCATGAGGTATTGACCAATATTCATGTCCTCTAGGAAAATGGATCAGAAACCTTAAATAAATGTATTTCCAGGTGGAGGGTGAGGTAGGTAGGGTCAAAGGGCCTCACCAGCTCTAACCTCTGTAGAGGCTACAAGAAAATACACCGTGTGAATCTAACTTAAGTGTCATTGCTGGACATGCCTCAAGAGGCAACTGCAGGTTTTCACTGTCCAGGATTTCTTCTATGACCAGTCTGTCATTTGTGATCATTCAAAATACGGCTTGCCTAGGGAAAATGGAGTGATTCTGAAACAGCACACTTCCAAACAAAGATAAAATAAGGAGGAAGGAGAGGCAATTGACTTTGTGAGCGAGGCCTTGGGCTGCTGGACGCAAGGCTGACAGTTCAAACCCACCATCGACTCCGAGTGAGAGGAGAGACTGAGTCTAGGAAAACAGGGCTGCCAGCAGTTGGAATCCATTGGGTGTTGTGGGCTTGGGTTTGTTTTTTAATCATTTTATTGGGGGCTCGTACGCTTATCACAATCCATACATCCATCCATTGTACGGCAAGTACTTTTGTATGTTTCCCTCATTATTCTAAAAACATTTGCTTTCTACTTGAGCCCTTGTTATCAGCTCCTCATTTTTCCCCTCCTTCCCCACTCCCCACTCTCTCATGTATCCTTGATAATTTATAAATTATTAGTTTGTCATATCTAAAGAGCATCCAACACTGAAGCATGCTATAAAGTTGGGGTGATGACTTTTCACTCTTGGTTATTCTAATGACAACAGCTGTTCTAAGCAGGTTAATCACCTAATAAAATAGGAAAAGAGGCAGGAAAAAAACCAACGCACCAGGTTTCAGCTTCCCAGCAATACTCCCAAGGCAAGGAGAGCGTAAGACCAATGCTGCCGTGCAATTCAAAACCACAAGGATTAGTGCCGTGCTCCTATGTCCTTTCCAGACACACACCCAGCGGCCTAGTGCCGTGCTCAGCCTCTCAGTACTCACTGCTACTGGCTGCTCAGGCACAGATGGGCTGCTGGCACCTGAGGCGCCTTCGGGCTCTTGGGGAAGAGTTGGCTTTTTAGAAAGAAAAATAAGATAGTATGGCTATCACAGGACACACAAACGAGAGATGAGGCAAGGAGAGGGACTTGTAGGAGGGCGGAACGTTGGCTGAAAAGCCCAATTCCACATCACATGGCTGCAGAACTCACCTTGCCCTCGTCCGTCCCCTTAGGGGAAGAGCTCCTGGAGCTGCTGCTCATCACGGCGGCTGGGCCAGGTCCCGGGTCTGCGGGGCAGAGAACGGATGTAGATCTACTCTGGCTCATGCACTCCATCAGGAACAGTACAGAAGCTCCACATTGAACTCTGGGCACACTTACCAGAGGCGGAGAGTTTTCCAGATGCGTCAGATGCCCATCGTGGACGAGGCAGAGGCCCGTCCACTGGCCCTGGAGAATGACAGGAGAGTAAAAAGTCACAGAGAGAAAGGAAAAACCAAGAGAGCCCTACGTGTATTTTTTCAGGAGAAACAGACCAATATTGGAGAACTGACCATAGGGCAATTCTACCTATGAAGCAACATTAAAAATAGATCTCCCAAATATATATTTGGAAAATCACTTACAATTTATGGTATGGATTTACAGAATGACTTTAAGAAGTACCTTGGATAGAAAGACTAATAAACACCACACATTAGTAACACTGGCCTTCAGTCATGCATTGGACTCTATACAATTCTACAGGCTAATTATTTTCAGTCTACGTGCAATCTCTCATCCATATCTTGCCAAGTTTGATATCAGCATCTATTATAAATAGATGAATACATTATAGTATTATAGTAATGATAGGTAATATATTTTATATCAATGATATATTAAAGCATATATGCTTAATAGTATTAGAGAAAAGAAACCTCAAGCGATTTAAAGATAAAAGCTTGAAACTTCATTAAAACAAAAGTAAACAAAACCCAAAGCCCTCCCTCTTCCCCCAGCCCCTGGAAAATTATTTTAAAATGCTTTCTATTCTATCGCAGATTTACAGCGGACTATCCATGAGGACAAAGCATGACATTTTCTTCTCTGTTCTGGACAGAATCTAAAATACGGTTTGCATTAGGATTCTCACATAGAAGAGACAAACGCTCTTGAAACAGCTGTATGTCAGGAAAGATGGGAATGCTCACCGAATTCACTTCTAGGCATGTTTCTGCGGCTGAGAGTGGCAGAGAGGGGCCTCCCAGGAGGGTCTGCTGTCAGTGGAGGGGAGCACTCGCCACCACTAACCGGAGATGGGCCGAATGAGCCATTCTGGCTTAGAGGACCTGGAGAAGAAACGGTCTTGATATTTCTTCTTAAAAGGGCCTTTTCCTTTAGTAAATGCATGGGCTTATTTCTCGGGCATCACAATCATGACATACAGAAATAGAAAGCAATTGGAGTACATTCTGCAAAAAGATTGAAGGCTCCGTTTACAAAGTGCCCTACCTCTCCGTGGAGGGTTTTGCGTACTCGGTCTTCCTGGCATTGGCTTTACAATCACAGGTTCTTCTTGGAGCATCGCCATCTTCTGGGTTATTTCCAATAATCTTGAATACATAGAAAGAATGGACTTGAATATGACACTGAAAATGAATACCTTTGCCAGAAACCAAGACATCATAGTCCTAAAAACATCCAGGGGGTGGGGGTGGGGGGAGCATTACAATGACATACTTGTGCCTTAAGTTGGCAGCCTCTCTTTTCTCTTCGGCTATAGCTCTCTCTGCAGCACGTGCTTTGAGCTAGTAAAGGAAAACAGCCCGATGCAGTTGTAGTAGACGTGGCACACAAGACAGGGGGTGGGCGTGGGGGAGGAGTCTTACCCAGTTATCATGAGCTTTCTTCTCATGAGTAGCAATCTGAGAAAGAGCACATATCAAAAAATAAATACATTCATGAATTCATTTGAACAATCTGTATCAGATATTAAAGAATTCTCCAACTGTAGGGCAGGATAATTATTACCTGGTTTTTAAATGAGCGTTCTGTTTTCTGTAACTCTTCTTCCATTTCTTCAATTCTCCGCCTAAAAACGATACTCGCTTTTATCAGGTAAAGCACACTGAGTACAATTCACACGATCTGACCCTAATCCCTTTGCAGTAACAACTTGTACCCGCATAGATTTCCTCTGTATTTACAAAAACCTAATTTACAAGTTTCTAGTAAGAGGACAATATGATAAAAATAAATACTCCATAATTTCCTCAGGGAGCATTGTAAACTCAATTATGGCAGATGTAGTTATGTTAAAATGTATACCTATCATTTGATATCCTTTTGACACATTCTAAAGCTGCTTCAGAGAGTAAAAAAAAACAAGAAAATATACATGGATTGAGACTGATGAATTCCCTCTGGCCACAGGTCAGGACTATGAATAGGCTTGCTATCTTGCAGAGGACAGTGGCAAGTGGATTGTTGCAGAACTAGTTAGGTTAAAATCTAACACCTTAGCATTTGATCTCCTTTTAACCCATTTTAAATTTGTTCTGGTTTTAATATTTTCTACTTTCGTTTTGATTAAGGTTTTCCTTTGGTTTATTTTGTGGTTCTTCTCCTACTGTTTTTTTTTTTTTTTGGTATGCTTTCCAGTAATATGAAATTAGGATAGGTAAATTGATAGAAACAGTAACTGGTTTTTTTAAAAAAAGAAACAGTAACTAGTTTAATGGTGCCTTACTGGGGGTATGGGAGGGGAGATTAGCGGGAAATGGGGAGTTTGTAGCACCGAGTACAAGAAGGAAGAAACATTCCGGAACTGGTTGTGTTGATAACTGTACAATTCTTTCTGAGAGGGCTGAAATGTTGTGTTTATGATACATGAGTTATATGTCAATTTAACAGCTGGGGATTCTGAGTTGACACAGTATAAAGTCTTTCACTGGTCTTCAGTCTATTCACCAATCATCCTACTATGAATCTTTCTTCATAAAATTTTCATCTTCTTTTAATTAAATCCATAGAAAATATTCCAGAGCTATGAACACAAACATGATCAGACAGTCTGGTCATTTTTATGGCCTTTGGTACATCTTAAAGCAAACTGCTTTCCTGGAGAACTATGCCAGTCGAGCAAATGGCCCAGAGCTGCTTGCTAGAAACAAGGGTCCTCGCAGGCTTGCCGGCACTGGTCTATGGAAATGTTTGCTAACACTTTTCATTTGCTAACTTGGCATTTCTATTTTTCTGTTGTGAATTGAATGTCTTTGTGTTCTTTGAATTTGGATGTAAGATTTTTTAAAAAGCGAACTGTAATTTCACTAGCCACTGCCATCCTCTTCCGAAGCTGCACTCACTTGTAAGTTTTCACTTCCTCCACTGCCAGAACTGCCTTTTCATCGGCAGCCGACAGCCGCTGCTCCTTTTCTTGCCGCTCATATTCTTCTTGACTCAGTTTCCTAGGATGAACAAGAAATAGCCATATACAACCAGTTTCCCATGGAAAGTGCTTACTTGTTTCGCCCTTCCTACAGTCGTAATGTTTCCGTTCAAATACAACCTCCTATACTTCAGATGGATAAAATGTATACATATTCAAAAGATCACAGGAAGGAATTCAAACTTGCTATTTCTGATAAAAATTAAACTCAGGTCTGCTGGCCAAGTCACCTGTGTTTTCCCCAAGGCCTCATAATTCTCTACTCACTAGTGAGTAAAACAATCAAATAAAGGCACTGTGTGCCTCATAGAGAAGGCTCATTTTATTTCACTGTGGAAAGTCAAAACTGATCAACTCAACTAGCTAAGTCTATTAAGATAAAGACCAGGTAATTATTTCTTTGAGGTCTACCAGGGAAAGACCTGCAATTGCATGCATTTTTTCCATTATTGAAAGACTTGATTCACGATAATCACTCCCAAAGGAGTTTTTTTAACGTATCTTTTAACTGTGCCATTAACCATGCAGTTTTTACTGTGGATATGAAATGCCTGCTGTCTATTTCACTGGAATCTTGACTAAGCAAAGAGACAACTCTTCATATTGGTAATGTCTGTCAAACAGGAAAAAAACAACAGCCCTGATTTGTCCCATCATCTGTGGGTTATGAGAGTAACAGGTGAAAACTGGACACCCTCACAATGCCAATCTACTATAACACAGACTGTACAGGCAGCAACATTTACAATGTCCACAATGTTATTTCCTGGTTACTCTCATCTATCTTTGCTGCTAGTTCTGAAGTGCTGATTCAACTGGAAACTCAATTCTCTACTGACTCGGAGTAAAATTTGAAATTATATCTATAAAAGAGTTAGCAATAGTTATCATTCAATATTAAAAGATTTTAAAATATGTATATCTATATATGTGTTACCTTGCAAAATGCTAAAATATAAATTATCCTTGCAATAAAGGAGTTCATAGTTTACTATGTAAAACATGTGAGAAGTGAAGAATTCCTAGTTTTGTCTTATGAAAGGATGTCAGAAAACAATCTTGAAGATAAAGAGGTGAGAATTTTGTTTTCAGTAGTTTGCCAGTCTGAGAACATGGATATATAACAGCTGGGCAAAATTTGGAGGATGTGTTTGAAGATGCCGGAGAGCTACCAAGGCAGGGAAGTGAGATAAGGCCAAGACTCTGTAAAAAGAAAGAAAGAAAGAAAGGCATCCGAGCATGACAGGTGAGCCTGGCACTGGGCGTCACTCTCACAGGACGCAGAGCTCCCCACAGAGAGAAAGCAAGTGGACTAAAGCTTATCAGGGGGGCCTTGGTGAAAGCCGTAAGCTTTTGGTTGAGACTAGAAAGAACTGCACACACTTGGAGTACCAAATCAGCAAGGCAGTCTCCCTAAAAGACTAATAAGCTGGTTTTGAATGACCTTAATTGTTGGCCAAACCTCTTCTGCAAGAAGAGAACATGATTCTGGGCTCAAATATCCCCTACACTGTTCATATGCTATGGGTGCCTCTCAGGTCTGACAGGCCCTCCACAAGACAGGATGCTGCCGGCAAGACCTCAACGACAGGGGAAACGGACCGGGCGGGGGCAGGGGTGTCCAACCATGACTGGATGACTACGCAGCCTGCACAGTACTCATGGAATGTACAAGGAATCTAGGTTACATTGAAAACAGTACTCACCTAGTCTCTAAAGCCATCTACCTATATATGCCACAACTCACTCCACAATGGATTTTCAAGAACATACCCTGTATATACTTGAGCAGAAGCCGACACGAAATTTTCAAACTAAAATGTAAATAAAGCAAAACAGCATTTTTGGTGCAGAGAAAACAGCACACAGAAGGTGTGGGGTGTCATGAGGGAACTCTGTGGAGTGTGGGTGCAGCTCTGGAAACATTAAGACCAGCAGTTCTCAACCTGTGGGTCACGACCCCTTTCACAGGGGTCACCCGCTTAGCAAAATTACAGTCATGAAGAAGCAACGAAAACAATGTTATGGTTGGGGGTCGCCCACAACCTGAGGAACTGTACGAAAGGGTCGCGGCACGAGGAAGGTTGAGAACCACTGCCTTAGAAGGAGTTGCAGGCCACATACCTGGAGAGGCAACCTGTATCCCACAGAGGAAGAGTGTCCTGTGTGCCAGCCTATCGAGCCCTGTAGGGGCTGTAATCAAAATGAAGCACTTCTGACAGTTTACACACATTATGACAGGAAAAAGCTTTATTTCTAGAGAAAGTTCGTTCTAGCAGGTGTAGAGAAGATGAGTCGGCATTCAGAAAGAGCCATAAGGGAAACACTTGATCAAAGGCGGTGACTGATCAGCTAGGGGGCTATCAGAAGAAACGATGTGGGCCTGAACTAACAACAGTAGCTTGGGGTTAGGCAGTACGGCCAGACAGGATGACTGAGTGGATATTGGAGGATCGGAATAAAATAATGCTACACTGTATCATGGAAGGACAAAGGGGGAAAAAAGCAACCAACCAACTCACCATCATCGAGTCAATTTGGACTCACAGCGACCCTCTATGAGCTTTCTGAGGCGGCATGTCGTTACGGCAGATAACCTCATCTCATCCAGCTAAACCCTGCCCCGTCCACCACACACATAGCTTGTGGTTTTGAGCCCTGGCCTTCGCAGTCCACCTCACCCAACAGAGCTCCTTTATCATGGAGAACAGCAGCGGCCTGCTTCTCTTCTATCCGGATCAAGTGCTCCTTACAACCAGAGCGACTCCATAATAAATGTTTCTCTCAAGCGCAGCACACATTTAGACTGGCCTGAACACGATATGGAAAAACTAGCCTGGTTGGCCAAGTAAGCAATGGAGAAGCTGAGAAAACGTTACTGACAAGGTTTCCGAGTGTAATGGCAGTAGCAGCCGAAATATTTAAGAAAGATTAACCACCTTTGCTTTTGGGAAGAAAGACCTTCTCAAAGACTGCTTGACTGCCCAAAGAACAAAGTATCAGAAAAACACACATATCAATTGCCACAGGCACCCTATCTTCAGAGACTGTGCGTGCTCGTAGGGAGAAAAGGACCGGGCGGTGTTTCGTTGTGTTGTGTGCTGAGTCACTCGAGTTGGACCTAGGAGCTGTGTGTGGCACCTCACCACGACAAGGAGGAACGAGCAGTCTAGTGGTGAGTAATTTCGGCAAGTCCCAGGTGGAACCTCCAGGTGCTCCCACGGAGAGATGGGGAAGGTGAGGCTCTCTGCAGGAGTACAGAGTAACAGCCTCAGAGAGCCCCGGGATCGATATGAGTGGGACCTGACTCAATGACAATGAGTTTGTGTTTCCTGATATGGAGAACAAATGAAAATGAACCACAAAAGTGTGTCTTTTAAAAGGCAGCGAACTCTACATTTGAAATATTATCTCACAAGATTAATAAAACCCTAAAATATGTACTAACAGGTTTTCCACACTCAAAACTTCCAACATTCTTGCAATGATGATATAATATTTGACGATGCTAAGTCCCAGAGTTATGAAACCTTCAGTGACGAATGATTCCTTCAAAAGTCTCATTCTAGTCAAATGCACCATACAAATAGCTTAGGATTTAAATCAGCTACATTACGAGCCCCTGGAATAAATGGAAGGTAAATCAGAATGAAGTTACTGACCACAAAGTAAGAAGAGTAAAATAAGTGGCCGACCTTAGAAAGGGTAGTAGTGGTGGTGGTTGCTGTCGCGTCAATTCTGACTGACAGGGACACCAGTGATAGTGGAGAACCACGCACCGTGACTGCCTGTAACCTTCGTGCTCCCACAGTGATGGCATGAGTTTGAAATGCCAACCTGCCCGTTAGCAGGGGGCACTACACTGCTGTGCCAGCACAGCGCCTCTAATACTGCCCGGCCCCGCGTCGCTCTCCCAATTCTAATGTTTCAGCCCACAGTTACAGCCACCCTGGCGAGGCATCTCACTCAGAATTTCCCCCTTTCCCCACTGATCCTTCTGCAGACGTCACTGTTTACACCTGCAAATCAACCACCATCACACACAAGGGAAGAATGCCTGGTAACTAATTTGAGTGAAATGAAAAGTTGCAGAAAATGAGGCAGAAAAGAAACAAGACAAATATACACTCCTCATAAATGGAGTGTGGGGGCGGGTAGTGAAGAACCTTTATAAAAGGCAAAATGTTCTGCACACAAAACTCAAAACTCACTGCCATCAAGCAGATGCAGTGCAGACAGTAAACCACACACGCTATTTTCAACAATACAAAAACACAAAGTGTACTTTTGCAGGGCCATCTCTTTCTGCTGGTACAGCTCATTCAGAATCTCCACTTTCTGCTTCAGTGTTTTGCATTCCTCTTCCAGTCCAGCCTTGGTTGTCTGCAGTGAATTGCGGTCATCTTCCAGCTGCTTTATTTGGTCTGTAAAGGGTAAAACATGTGAGCTCTCTGGATGCACACGTGGACCTGAGAATGGGGTGCAGGGGAATTGCTGAGAGGGGGAGAAGTATTTAAGTGTGAGGCCAGCCTTCAGCTTTCCCAAGTAAAATCAATTCTTTCCAAAGCATGGAACGTTCTTCTCGTGAAGCGACCTACCTTCCAGGTTACATTTAGTGGACATCGAGGCTCTTAGCTTAACTTGCAAAAGCTTTAAATCCTCTTCAACAACTGATATTGCTGTTTTTGTCTAAAAATTGCAGAAGAGAGAAGTGGTCTTATAGGTGTGTCAGCCTATGAATTCACAGTCATTTATGTTACTCTGTACAAAAGGCCTTACCCGAGAGACATCCATCATTTGTTTAATTTGATTTTTTATCTTCTCACTCCGGTCACCTAAAGAACAAAAAGCTTCATTTAATCACCTTCTCCTCTCTTGGCTTTTCCTCTCTTGCCTTTAACTCTCTATTTTCCTGATATCCAAAATACTAAACAATTATCTCTGATCACATTGAAACTTTCAAGGGAAAAGCAAATTAGCCAATTTAGATTAAAAAAAAAAAAGAATTCCCAGCGTGTAAAATAAAAATGTTATCCTTGTCATTCTAGAGCAAGAGGCGTGAGATAAAGCTTCTTTCTTCCCTCTTGGATCTGTCTGAATAAAAAATGAAATGTCTTTGCTCAGAAGGAAGTGTTCCATAGTCCCCCTCCTAAATCTGCTGTCAACCGTGGTTCAAACACTCATGGTGGGTTACTCGTTGGGCTTCTAACCCCAAGATGACCAATCCAAAACCAACAGCCACTCTGCGGGAGAAAGATGAGGTCTTCTACTCCCCTAAACATTTAAGTCTTAGAAACCCACAAGGCAGTTCTACTCAGTCTGAAATGGTCGCAATGACCCGATGACAGGGGTTATGCAAGGAACACCCAACTTGGAAACGGTGCCTAGAAACAGTCTTCA
The DNA here is from genome assembly GCF_050624435.1 of Tenrec ecaudatus. Classification (NCBI taxonomy): domain Eukaryota; kingdom Metazoa; phylum Chordata; class Mammalia; order Afrosoricida; family Tenrecidae; genus Tenrec; species Tenrec ecaudatus. The sequence continues at coordinate 245,094,612 of NC_134530.1, read as the reverse complement.
TCCTGAGTATCTCTACCCTCGAGTCTCCACTCTGAACAGCTTAGTGGGCTTAGGCGTTCCACCCCTTCAATACTCGTTAGTGAAGATGAGCTAGAATTGATAAACACTGAAACCAAAGGCCGCCCACAGGACCAAGAGCCCAGGTGAACCACCTCCTCTTCAAACCCGAAATCAAAAGAAGTAGATGGTGTCTGGCTAGCATCACCCACTGTTGTGACCAAGGACACAGCAGAAATCTAGCGCAAGCAGGAGAAAATGGAGAACAAAATTTGAGCTCCTACAAAAGGCCAGACTTCTCACACCAACAGACACTAAAGGAGCACAAGAAAAACTCTTGTCTGAGAGTAGCCTTCGGGCTTGGAATTGAAGCTATTTCTGCAGGAGGTGCTACGGAGACAAACAGCTCACTGGAGGCAGGATGCACACTCACTCCCTGAGAGACTCTCTACTGACAAGACACCTGGATCTATGCTGATGGCAGCAAGCGCCCTGGACCTGGAGAAGCCACGTGGAGACCCAGCGCTAAGATGCTTCAAACGCCACTGGATCCACAAGACTTCCCACCCACTGGCCTGTGATCATCCCACATTTGGTATCATTGCATGTGTTTCGTGAGTCTGACGAGGACTTTATAGATTTCTATCGGACATTTGGGCTAATATCGGACTTACGGACTTGACTGGAGTGGGCTGAGATGTTCTCTTAACATTCAACTGCTCTTGTATATAAAGCTTTTCCCCATACAGGAGTGTCTATGAATTTGTTTCTCTAGTCAACCCAAACTAACACATCTTATAAAACCAACTCTCACCCTTGAGTAATGTGTCTCTTAATCAACTATGTGAGACCCAATGGTCAACATTTACCATTGTAAATGTAAATGTTGGTACAGTAAAGATGAGGTGGCAAGGAGGGGAAGGAAAGCTAGACCAATGGAAAGAGACCAAACAGAATGGGAGTAATAAGAATGCTGGCAGATTGTTAAAACTGCTAATGGGGAACATAACTGTGTGTGTAAATGTTCACCTAAAGCATAAAATATTACCCCAACAAATCAAATGTCACTTCCATGAAGTTACATAATCAGTTTGTTTCTCTACCTCAAACATGCTGCCATAGCAATGGTCCCTACTCACTGCCACCCTGTGAGACAGTGAAGAACTGCACCATGAGGTCCCCAAGTCATACATCATTCGAGAAGCAGACTGCCTCAGGTTTCTCCCTCCCAGGAAGCAGCTGGTAGGTTTATGCCACCAACCTCTTGGTTAGCAGCCACGCACCTAACCACCACGGTGCCATCCGGACTCCCTTGCTTCCCCTTGTATCGCCTAACTCTATAATGTTCACTACGTAGACAAGTAAGACACAACTAGTGCCACTCCAGTTCCAGGCCACTTCTCTAATGCCCAACGGGAGGGAAAACGGAAGTCAGTGTTCTCTGCATGTTCATTGTTAAACACTCATCAGCAACACGCCTATCACTGATACACATACACACAAGGGGGCTTAAAGAGGTTCTTGGAAAAAAATCATGATCTTTTAATTTCATCTTTTCCCCATAAACTTTTTGAAGCACCCTTGTAGGTCTCAGGGAATTCAGCCAGCCAAGTAGCTGCATCAACGACGTACAGACTGAAAGGTAAAAAGGAATCTACCTTCCCTGACATTGACCTTACCTCCCATTTCCCCGTTTGCTAATTCAGCTGACCCACTTTCACCTTTATTTTTATCCTCGGACTCAGATTCACAATCTAACCGATTTAACTGTGTGATGCAATTCGTCAAAGCCTACAAAAGAAGCAAAAGGCAAAAAGGTAATCAGCAACAGCGTCTCAATTTTAAGGAAGCAGCAGATTTAAGCCTGTGTTTGTGAAAATTAACTTACATCAATGTTATCATCTTTGTGAAGAAGCTTTGTTTCCAAATCTTTCTGAGACCTCTGAAACAATGCGATTTGCTCACTGAGCTCCACATGTGATTTAGTCCAGTCCTTTATTTCCTGCTGTAACTGCCAAGTTAAAGCACATCATGTCAGCACCATGTGAACAAGGAAGGGCAACAGGGCCCCCAAACCTTCTTGAGCGCTTTCAAAGGAGGCAATCGGTTTATTGCACGCTTCACAAAGCCTTCCCACAGGCAATTCAAGAACTTCACTTCCAGCGTCCACAGCAAAGCACAACTCACTGTCTCCCAAGTTGAGAACTCCCAATTATGTAAACTTCCTTGTTCAGTGGAGCAATAACTGTCCACTAAAGGCTTCAGATTACTTAAATATTCGGTCTAAAAATTGTACCTATCACCCCTGTGAAGCTATAAGAAACTATTCAGAAACACAGGAAACCAAGAAGAGAGAGACATATGATGTACTCAGTTTAAACTTTGCATATCTAACATCTGAAGTCTGCATTTATAGTGCATTACCTTCAAAAGGATCTAAGAAAAGGTATTCAAGAGACGGTAATAGTCAATTATCTACTTTACATCACATATGGCATTACTTTTCCTTTACCTGTTCCTTCTTTTTCTTAAGCTTAGCATTTTCTTCTTGAACTCGATGGCATTCAGATTTCACCTTTTCTTCACTAAGTTTAGCTTCATTAAGGGCAATTTGAACCTAATGCAAAATACCTCTATTAATTAAATAATTCACAACAAAAAATTTATAGTTATACTTTCTTAACTAGACATGTAATTTCCACCTCTTAAAGTATTTGTCCCTTAATAAATGTTTTCCCCTCAATCAAGCCAAAATATAATAATATACACAGAATGAAGTTTCCTCAGGAACTGTGTGTAATTTACCTCTGAGAATTCTGAGGCATTCATTGAAATAACATCCTTTAGCTTCTCTATCGACTTCTTGTTTTCCAGTATCTGCCACACACACAGGAGAACACATTTACTAGGACTTCAACACAAAGACTCGAAAGTAGGTTAAACACAAGAAAACGTTAACAAAACATATCCCAAAACCACGTCCTATGTTTCAGGTAAAAGCAGAGGAACCAGTTTTAGCCTAAAGGAAAAGTCAAGCTGGTTAAGACACAATGACAGAATAACTGGAAGGGAGAAATATTTCGTGGCTTCTGTGACCTTCCTGGTGACAAGATAAGATGATAGATGACAACAAAACTATGAAAGCCAAGAAACAGAAAAACTTCCAAAGAAAACAGTTCAAATCTACGATTCTTGCTAATCGTAGAGGGGGGAAAAATTTCCCCAGGGTCACTTTGAAATTCTTTAGTCTGAATTTTAAAAATAGCAAGACTTGAGGAAGAAGAAATGAATCTCCCATACAGAAGAATTCCAAACAGTTGATGGGATACTGCATTCTCAGAGAAGTAGGAATTCACTCTTCACTTTGTAACTGTGTTGACTGTGCACAACAACTTCCTTCCTAAGAATATAGCCAAGTAACTTTACAGCGGGAAAACCTGGCAAGCCACACCTGGGTCAGGCCATGAAGCTGAACAAGGTATGGCATATACAGGAACACTCTGAACGATAACTATGATTTCTACGTAATTCTAAAATTACTCAAAATTTCTTTATTTTAAAAAGAACTGCACACACACACTAAACAGAATGGTAGGGCTGCAGTTTCTTAGTTGCTTTGTGTTTCTGACAGCAGAGCCAAGCAACATGAAAAATACCCAAGGTCGAGGAAAAAAAAATTCTAGGCCCATACAAGTGAGATGTTGCATTCAAGTTCTACAAAAATGGGCAAAAGTAAGATTTAACTTCCTTGACTCCCACTGTTACTTTAGGTAATGGCCATGTGCAAAATAGTTCAAAGGTCAAATTACAGGCCCAGTACAACTCTTACCAAGTCCTGATTCTTCCCATTCTGTTCTCGCTCGGAGTCTAACAGAGCACGCAAGGTTTTAGCTCTTTCTTCCAAAACTTGATTAGTTTCTTCAAGCTCTTTGATCTTACCCTACAAAAAAATACATAGTTTAAGATTAATAATTACTCTAATATTACTTTTGTTTTTAGATAAAATTCTCAGAAGAGTTTTACCTTAAATTTAACTGCTTCATCCGAGATAATCATATTTTGTTTCTTAGACTCTTGAACGTGTTTCTTTGACTCCTTGATCTACATAAGTATGAAACAAAGCACTCAAAATTCAGAAACATAAATTTTGGCGCGATCAAAGCTTAAACCTCAAGTCAGTGACCCCCTTATAAAAGAATGTAGTGCTGCATACACACGATTGCACGAGATTCAGAGTTCACAGAAAATAATAAAACATCACTTAAAGTACAGTAATAATTGACTATAATTAATGGAAATAATTCAAGTTGGAACTATGCGAAAACAAAAAATGAAAAAACTGACGCCCATTTATACCTTCTGTTCATATTTTGACAATTTTTCTAGAAGTTCTTTGTTTTCTTCCCTGATCGTCTTCAACTTCTCAGAAATCTGTTGCTCAGAAACTACAAAGGGAGAAAGAAAACCCTGTGAGAGTAATATGGATCACTACATAAAACTGAATTGCTGAATGGCTTAGCAGCACAGGCGTGTTCACTGACACTCTGCGGGTAAAGCACTTACTGTTGCTAGGTGCCAAAGAACACCTAACAATCTGTAATGAATGTCAATAAAGGTGTACAAATTAGCCCTTGTTTTTTATGAGATTCCAAATTTTTTTAAATAAAGGGAAAATCAAGTAAAATATTACAGATCAAAACTCTCTCCTTTCACTAAGTACCTTTCTCGTCAGAAAATGGAATCACTTCAAATATGACATTCACGAAGGGGAAATAAAAAATATAAATGCTGAATGTCTTGATCAAAGCATTAGCTCAGGAACAGTGCTCACATATATTAATGTGCATTCTGTCAACATCAGCTCATATGTTATCTGCCCTATCAAGACACAGCATTTTCAGTAGTTAATCAGTAGTAGAAAGCTGCGCAGCAAGGAGAAAGTTCTAAATACATGTTTGAGAAAGGGAACATCACAAGTGTCTTCAATCTCAGCACACACCTTATTCACAGTGCCTTCGATGAACACAATACCAGTAACTCAGAAGAACATCTGGCATTAGAAGCTGTAAGCTTTAAGGGCAAAGAAAGTCAAAACAACCATCTGGCAAATGCTCTGTCTAACCCACTAACCATAGTGGGTTGTCTATAAAGTGAATTTATCAAGGTCAAAATGAAGTCAAATCAGCCTAACTAGTTGCCATTGGTCAATTCCAACTCATGTCAACCAAACTTGACGGTTGTACAGTGGAGTTATAAATTCTGTTAGTTAAATTATATTTAGCAGCGATTCATACTATTCATATGACTTATCCATTTTCCACTAAATGTTTACAAGCCAGCATGTACCGGTCTATGTGCTACTACTCAGTTAGCTCCATCTCCTCTACTCTCTCTCTCCCAAATCTCCCTCTCTGGAATTTCTCCTCATCTAAATTTAAACCCAGTATTCTTTAGTGCTGCTTAGTTATATTTCCACAGGGATCTTATTTCAAATAGTATAAGCCACACTAATTTCCGACTCACAGGTGCCTCAGACGGAAGCCCTGGCAATCTACTTCCAAATTAATAAACCACGAAAAGTCCTATGGAACACAGCTTTACTCTTGACACGCAGGACCATCGGAGATGGATTCTACTGGATGGCAACTTTTTTTTTTTTTTTAAGATATATACAATGCTTTGTAGTTATCTGTACCTGCCAGGGGTCATGAGCTTCTTAATAAGCAGGTTGTTTTCTTAATCTTTACTTATATCCTGTATAACGTACTCCTCTTACCCTTCAAACGTTAAACTCTATGTAATATAATCAATTGCTTCCTTAACCATTCTACTCAAATGTTTCTCAAGTCCTTCAAAGTAATCTACCCCAAATTAAACTACCCATCTCTTCCACTCCCACTGCCCATTCCCTTCCGTTTCCATGTCAGTTCGTAGTGTAACAACATCTTCAGCAGTTAGTAGCACACACCAGAAGATACTGCATCTATTTCTACTTTAAATAAAATGCACAACAAATTCCAAGAATGGAAGAATATAAATAACAAAATATGCTTAAAATTTTACCTTGATATACTCTACTCTTTACCTAGAAGAGAAAAAAATTAAATTTTATATCGAATCATTTCATTAATAAAAATACTAGTTCCTAGTAAAACAGTCAAGATCAAAACCAAATGAAAAGTACAGTAGTTTGGTTCAGCAACATAAGAGAATTAAAAAAGAATATTAAATTGGCAGTGGTAGTTCTTTCACATTTTCTAAGAAAAACACTAGGTAAATTATCTGATTTTGCAAACAAAGGAATGTCCATAAATCTAGTGAATAAACATCTGGGTTAATAGCCAAGTACTTTAATAACAGAAATGAGGCATTTTATAACATGTAAATATTTTAATTAGTCATTTATCGAAAATAATTTCTTTGGCAACCCCAACTAGTTAGAATGAGTTTCAGAAACAGTGATAATTCAAAAAGTCTTGGAAGAAATAAAATGAAAAACATAACCATTGCACTTAGATACACCTCTTTCTACTTATTAGAAAGCATATTTATACAACACATTTTAAAAGCAATTTAACCATAAAAAATAAGAAAATATTCTAAAATTGCTTGGGGTAATGATTGTAGAATTATTCTTGATATGATTTAAGTATTAAATTGTATGATATGGAGATTATGTGCCAATAAAACTAAAAAAAAGAAAAGAACAATAGGGGGCAGAAATCATGTATTGGCAGTTTTTCCATTTTCATTTGTGTGTGAATTTTTAATATAATGTGGGGACATAAAGCATTAAATGTAAGCCAAAAAAGAGCATGTTTTAAAAATTCTACTTAAAAAGTTGCCTAATTACTAACTTTAGAAATAATTCTAAGAACCTACATCATCTGATTTTTCCCTGCCCACTAAAAGTATTGTCATCAAATCTGAAATGAAAGACTGCTAGAAAAAATGCATGAACGACAACGGAAATGACAATTTCCTGTACAGGCAAAAAAACATCTCCCAAACACTGGGTCCCTCAATGACATCAAGGAATTAGGTGATAATAAAATGTAAGTATTATCCCTCTTAAAATAATTAAGAGGTACTATAGAGTCACAATGAGCCAGAACTGACTTGATGGCAGGGAGTCTTGCGTTTATTTCTTTGAAGGTCAGAATATATTTCCCCTTTCAAGTGTTATATATGATCCGATATTCAGACCAGCTCCGAAGTCATCTGAGACAGTTCAGATTAATTCGATATCTAAACGTTGAGTATTTTAATTATGTTATAGGAAAATGCATTCAGAATTACAACACAGAAAGAAATGACTGCTTCTCCAAAGTGGAAGAGGAATGAGCTTGCCACTGAGAGTAGGAACAAGGGTTCCAAAGTCAAAAGTCAAGACTGACGAGCAAAGGTCAGGGGATAAAGCTGATTAAAAAAAACCTTGTGAAAATCTAAACAGGTGCTAAGGTTTTCGAGAAAATAAACCAAGGCTAGGAAATATCAACAGTCTCCTGTTTTGCTCCTTCTAGCCACCTACTGGAGTCTCCCTCTTTTCTTCCTTGGAGGGAAAGCCCTATGAGGTTAATGGATTCCTCAGAGAAATCGGGGGCGGGGGCAGGGGGAGGAGTGGAAATTCTTCCCTAAGTGATTTTAAAATCAATTGTTTAAGAGGACATTAAAACTAATATGCCTAATAAAATTGGGACATCTTAAAAGTATTAAATTTTTAGAAAGATCTGCATCCAGTGCTTTTGTCACGTTTATAGCTTGAGTTGTAAGTTTTTCCATCTACAAAGTTAATTTATGCATAATTGTTCCACACACTAAGATATTATGAGAGTCACCAATATACTATGGTCCTATTATATCATGAATTAATGTACTTAAAAGAATCTCAATATAGAAGAAAAAGTCCAAAGACTGGTTGAATGTGTTGACAGATGTGCAGATGGCTATTTTTAAGACAGAAATAACATAAAAGCAATATTTTGCATGAAGTGAGAAATCCTAATACCACATAAGAATGTATTATGAATTAACTACATTTCAGTAATAAACCCAAAATACCCAGGTATCAGGTTATAAAGGACTCAAACTGTGTCCCCCCAAAAACATGTGGATGTAATCCCATTTGAGAAGAGGTTTTTTTGTTATGTTAGTATGCCAAATATCAGTGTGGCTATATCTTAAACCAATCATCTTCAAGAAATGAAAAAAGCACATAAGGTATTGAGAAGGAAACAATGAGAGGGGAGACAGATGCTATGCCCATGGAAAACACCAAGGAGTCAAGGAACTGAGGTGGCAGAGACAAGAACGCTCCCCAGAAATGACAACTAGACTCCAAAAATGTGAAAAATGAATGTTTGTTAAGAACAACCAATTGTGTTTATACTGTACAAAGTATAGATGACAGGTCTCTTTTTCTCTCATTAGAAATGAACACTTCCACTTAACTAAAAAATACAATTTACAAATAGAAACACATGAAATCTGCATGCTTTCACCAGCTAACAATATGAATCACAGGAAACTAATTAGAAGTACAGATTGGCCCAACTTTGTGGTTCAACAATAATTCTAGTGAGAGTTTTCTCTAAAAGAACAGAAAAATTTATATGCAATATTGTTCACTAAAGTATTCTTACAGAGCAAAACGCTAGAAACTTGCTCAACAAGAGATGGCTATACTATGATAAACCTATATATATGATTGAAAATGTATTAGTTTTTAAAAATACTGTTTCTAAAAGATATCTAAATTTTCAAATATTTTTAAAGGCGGAAGCATACAAATATACTCCTAACTTGGTAATGAAAAGCTACACAACATAGAGTGTCTGCTACCTAGGAGGATGTAGTCATGCACCCATGATGGATGATGCATATTTTGATGTTAGATGATTTGAAGTTGTACAAACACCGTATTATATGCAGAAAGAATACCATTCTATATGCAAATGAGTTCTGCTCCTAAATCAATCTTTAAGTCAAATCTGTAAAAAAGCTTAACAACTAAATATGATTTGTATTTACTAAAAGTCAAGTGCTTTACTTAGTGTATATAGTGTGCCCTTCTATGAATTAAAAATAATAAAGTACATTCCCAGATACACTAAAACATCACCATAATAATGCAGTAACGCTAGTATTTTTTCTTTTTTCCTCTCCCTCCCAGTAATGATCATATTTTGATGTGTGTCACAGTGTAGCACCTATTGGTTATTACAAACCACTGGATTTACCCTAAACTTTTAATACAGAAAATTTAGGGGGTTGAGATTTCAGACATATATGTCATCAGATATTATCTAAACAGATTGTGTATACATATATAAATATATATATGCAACTTCTACATAGATATGGCTATTTGGAGGAGAACTGAAAGAGAAAAAAGACAATTAAAACTCATTAGCATGGGTAAAAAATATTTCTGGGTAATGGGTTACTTGATCCTCATTTTAGGCTTTTGAATCTTCCTGTATTTTCTATAGGAATGTATATTTTTAAATGAAAATAAATTTTGTGATTCTATAGGAGAAAATTAAAGCTATACATAATCATAATCCCCAAATAATTGGTTTTTTAAAATTTTAGTCCAACATTAATCAAAACAAACAATTACAAAGGCATAAAGAAAAACATGTTGTTTAGTTTTCTTTTTAATTCTTTTGGTCCACTTTTTTGCAAATTTCATATTCCCAGCTGTTTTTCTATTTCAGTCATTTATTTACAGCAGTAAAAAAAACTGAAATAATTTTAAAGTCTAACATTAGTCGAACATTTTACTTATTACGCAATGATTAAAATGATTACGTATAAATAACACTCTGAAAGCAAAAAACCATGTAGATGATAAAATACAATTTATCCAAAATTGGAACTGTAGCTCTACAGGTTATCAGGATATATATTCAGCCCAGAAGTGACAATTATAACCTCTCTGGTAATATAGACAGCTTTAGTTTTTTTTTTTTATGTTTTTAGTTTTTTTTTCTAAAATGGCCATGCATAGATTAATTTAATCACAAAACCAGTTAGTTCTATTTTCTAAATGTCATTAGTTTATAAGAACATAGAAAAATTCTCATGTGAAAAATATAAGATACAAGTTTTATATGTATCACAAATGAATAGATAAAACTTTACTACTAACGATAAAAGGAATTAAACTACTACAATAACATGAAAGTATCTAAAACACCTTACAATGAGTGGAAGAAGTCAAACAGATTAGAGTTTGTAATATGTTATTTCATTTATGTGAAATGAAATTCTGTAACTGCCAAAATGAGTCTACAGAGATAAAAACAGATCTTGGAGTAGCACATGTAAGGAATTTGGAGTGTAAAATGCTCTCTACATTGATTATGATAGTGATTATTCCTATCACCAGAAATACAGTAAGCTATTTTCATTTTCAAATACTGTCTTACATAAGCAACACATACATTATATGGCTTGCCAACTGCTCATTTTCTTTAGTGAGCTATGATGCACTTAATATGGTGGGCACATTAGCTGTGAAAAAAACTACCTCAAAAATGCATGAGTTAAAAAAAAAAGACTCAAGACATGCTACTAGTACGATTCTAGGTATACATAAATCAGCATACATAAGCACATATTCAAACAAAGCAAACAAGTGCACCACTGTCATCAAGCTGCTTCTGACTCACAGCGACCCTGCAGAGGTTTCAGGCTGCAAGTCTTTACTGAAGCAGAGATCCTTATTTTCCTCCCGTGCAGCAGCTAGGGTTTTGCACTGTCAATGTTTACATGTCAGCACCACAAGGGCTCCTTAAAAATGTATACAGAAGCATGAGTCTGAAAAAAATGACTCAAAGGAATAAAAATTTAATAGTGCCTTTGGATACTATGTAATCTGTATTTCTAAATTAAAAGATATTTATTTAGTAAATAAATATCTTTAAAATAGTAATTGGTCATATTAGAAAATATATCAAAGGAAAAAATAATTAGAAATCACCTGTTTCAAGATATGAGTAAGACAGAAGAATATAAAATTTATCTATATTTGAAAATACTGATTTCCCCTTTTTTCCACATTAAATTATGAGCATTTCCTGTTCCTTAATGTCTTTTAAAAATACAAATTCTAGAACTATCTATTATCTCACTTTACGGACACATAATGATTTTTACTATTGATCATTTAGGTTACTGCCAAGTTTTCACTGTAATAAATACTATCCTTTTAAATGTCCTTGTAGGAGGATCTTGATTATTCAGGATAATAATTAAATCCAAAAATCAAACCCACTGCCATAGAGTAGGTGACGGCTCCCAGGGATCCTAAGAACAGAGAAGAGCTGCCCCTGTAGGTTGTGGAGACGGTTAACTCTGCGGAAGGAGGCCATCCTGTCTTTCTCAGCGGTGGTTGCAGCCCACCTCACGGCCACTGCACAACCAGGGCTCCTGATGTTTAGGGTAGCTGATCAGTTATGGAATCCCACTGTCTAGAGTTAGACGAACATTCTCCAAACTTCCCATGTTGTTGTTGTTGCTATTAAGTGTTGCTCAGTCAGTCTGACTCATGGTGGCCCCATGTTCAACAAAACAAAACACTGCCTGGTCCTATGAGACGTCTTCACAATTAAAAAAAAATCATTTTATTGGGGGCTTGTACAACTCTTATCACAATCCATAAATACATCTATGTGTCAAGCACCCTCACAATTGTTCTTACTGATTCTACTAAAAGTGTATATATGCCCATCTGATACTATTTAATTTTTACATTTTTATATAAACTGAAATTTTCCCATTAAGATTTGAACTCATAATGTCTTGTTTCCTTAAGTCTACCAATAAAGGTTACATTAGAATACATTACAAGCTTAGCTTGGCGTATAAGCAGGTATTAGTAACTGAAAAGAAACAAAAGGTCAAGTGATTACGTAATAACCTTTGTATTTATAAATCAAAGCACACCTATAAATTAATTTAATCTACTCACAGCAAGGAAAGTTCTCCAGAAGAAAATGGCAAATGAAAAAATTCCCAAGAAGATTGTGATAAGTACAGGTTTCCATGGCAGCCCATAAAAATCAGGCCCAGGTCGAACATCATCAGGTAATGTAGCAACCAGCTGAAAGAGAAATGTGAATGGGAAGCTTTAAAGGTACTTACAATAAAGCGGTCACAGATAATCTTGCATAAAAATTCAAAATCAACCTCAAAAATCTGCAGTGGTTCCTTCCGACTCATCAGTGGAAATCGGCACCCTCATAGTTAGTTCTTGTTTGACTTAGTTTGTAAACATTTCGTTTCTGAATGCCTTTAACTGAGCTTGTATTTCCAGTTTGTAATAGGCCTATCACATTATATTGTGTAACACATGGCTAGGAATCCTTGGAATCATGCTTTTCTCTTGGATTAAAAAAAATCACAGGAGATACACACAGAAATGTCACTAAAGTAATCAAAGTTTTATAGCGGAAAATAAAAACTACTGATAATTGAATAACACAAATAATGTGATTCCTCTTTAAGACTTTGAACTCTAATTCTATTCCACTCTTAAAGACAAATGCTAACTTTATTCAGACAGTTCCTTATAACTGATCAGAATTTAACTGTCTCTTATAAAACTCAGTGCCATAAAAGTGTTTCGTCCAAGAGAGGACATTAAGCAAATGCCCGCTTCTGTCCTCTTCCGCTTTCCACTGCCCTCCGCATCTAGCACCTTGGCATTGTTCAAAACACAACCACCGTCCTGTCCTCATTCCAACAGTTTGGGGCTCTTAGGAAAATGAGTGGACGGGGCAGGATACTAGCTGTGTTTTGCTTGAGGAACACCATTGATGCAGTGGTTAAAGCACCTGGCCGCTCACTGACAGGGCATGGCTCCACTTGGTGGGAGAACGACGTAGCAGTCTGTTTCCATGGAGATTTACAGCCTTGGAAAGCTCGGGGGCAATCTTACCCTGTCCTATAAGGTGGCCATGCACTGGAACTGACACCATGGCAGTAGGTGTGGTTTTGGTTTTGCTCAAGACTACACACCAGAACGTAACATAATGTCTGCCTCATGGTTGAGTGCTGTATTAATAAATGAAGAAAACCTTAAACGCCCTACCCATGGCCTTCCTAAAACAGCATTGCAACGTTCCACCCGCCACGGGCCCGGCACACTCCACTTCCCCCTCCCACCGCCCCGCCCCCGAGCTGTCGGCCACTGCACCCACTCCCCACTCCGCTCAGCCCTCATCCCCCCGCGGACAAAGCGAGGGTCTCCCCGGGGCCGGCCGGTCACCTCCAGCAGGTTGGCTATCAGGGCTGCGTAGAGCACCGACAGCGGCCCCACGAGCTCCGGGTCCCCTGGAGAAACGCCGACGGAAGGCACAGTCGCGGGGACTGACTCCATGGCGCCGAGGCCGCTGAACGGAGGCTGCACTCCCCCGGGAACGGTGCTGGGACCCCCTGTGGGGAAGCTTCCGGCTTCCGAGGCGGCCGGCTCCGCGGGGCGGAGACGCGGGTTGCACTGGCCTTCCCGGGTGGCTACACTTTCACCCAGCGCCGCGGGTGAAACACGTCATCAGACCCCGCCCGGCAGCGCGCCGGCGACGACGGCGGCCCGACCGCGAGTGGGCGGGGCCGACCCGGAAGGAACCAATTGCCGAGCGAGGCGGGGGAGGAGAGAGACCAGCCGGCGAGGGAACGGGGCGAAGGTAGGAGAGGTGGCGGGGGTTCCCCAAAAAATTTAAAGGGAAAGGGCCCCAGAGGGCTGAAGAACGGGGAAGGTCCACTCTAGGCCACCTGGAGCAGGAAGTGAGACTCGGGCGGACACCTGCCTAGTGGCCCTGGCCCAGGATCAGGCTCTCTCCAGACGACGACCACCCTTCCCAGCCCGCCCCAAAGCCCAACTGCCTTTCCCCTTTCGGGCCTCCAGCGCTCAGACGCTCACGTCGTGCTGAGCCCCTTCCTAAAATCACGCTTACCCCCCACAAAACCGTGTCATTACTAGGCGAGTGGGTTCATTTGGGGGACATTTTAAAGTTACATTACTTGACACAGATAGTCTGGAAAGTACATCTGAGTATTAAAGACACGGGACGTTTCACCTGGAGTGGGTGGGAGGAGTGTGGGCGGTTGTGGGAGGGAGGGATGATATGTGTCAATCTTAAGATATTTGTCAATCAAAGTTGAATATAAAGTCATGAAGCACTGTCACGAACAAACAGGAAAATGCCGAAATGAGAGGGCATTGGAATACAGGGAGGTAGAATGCACAGGTTCTGTAATTAGAGCACTATAGGACTGTCCCAAGAACACACAGATCGTGGAACATAATAGGCAACCGCCAAATACACCCAACACTTGAAATCCAATAAAAATCAACAGGGTGAAGGGACAGAATTTTAATTAAGTAATGCTGTTATAAATAAATCTGCGAAATAATAAATCAGATGATATTCTTACTATTTACATGGATAAATTCCACATGGGTGAGGAACCTAAATATATAAAATGAAAACAAATACTTTTTAAAGGATTAAATTTTTCTATGCATAACAAGTAAAGAAAACCTTCCCAATTATATGTAAAAATTCAGAAGGAACAACTAAAAGATTTGCAAATCTGATTATTAAAAAGAAAACCAGAAAATCGGTCGGTAAGCCTCTTCCACAAAAATACAAAATAAGAAAATCTGACAATGCTAACCTGAGGAAAAAAATATTTGTAACATTACTGACAAAGGATTATTATTCCTAAAATTTCTCTTTTAAAATAGGGAAAACAATGGCTAACAAACATAGAAAGATGGGCTGAAGAAATGAAGAGATAATTTCCAGGAACAAGAAACAACCTTATAGAAATATTCTCTGTCTCTGCTCATAATAAAACAAAAGCAAATTAAACCTATACAAGATGCCATTTGTTACCACCTGCACATTGAACAACGGTGAGAGAATGTGGGGGAAATGATTCTCACACCTATCAGCTGCCCTGTGGGAGAAAGAACTAATGATAGATGCTTTTTAAAAATTTTCAGACAAAACGATTACTAAACATTTTGACCAAAGGCGCTATAGAAGAATCTTGATCAAAAGAAGGAAAATGCAAAGCAGAATTTCAAATTCTCATGGACTCTAGATTTTGGGGAGCCACTGGGACCAGGTGAAACCCTAAAACTATTCCCCCAAATAATCTTTAAGCCTTAAAGCAGTAAGATCATGAGAAAAGAGGGGCAAGCTTAAGGGCCTCATGGAAAGGCAAATACATACTATCAAAATAACAAGAGAAGCTTACACATTAGAAAGCAAAATAGGTGACTGGGACCTACTGAAAAATAAACCGTGTGTGCATCAAAAGACTTCATCAAGAGTAAAAAAGAGAACACAATGACAGGGGAATATATCTTTAGCAACAATACAGTGGCAAAGTGAATAAATTTAAAAATCTATAGAAAACTGCAATACTTCAATAAGAAAACAAAATCCCATTTTGGGATTTTGAACATGAACAGACAGTTGACCAAAATGACACCCAAAATGCTCACAATCATTAGGCACTCAGGAGATGCAAATCAAAACAACACACTATCACCTTATGCCAACAGCAGCCTAATTAAAAAACAAAACAGAAAACAAATTCTGGAGAGGGGACAGAGAAACTGGAACTTTCATACACTGCTACACTGCTGGTGGGTATAAAAACATGTATAATCATCATTCAGAGTGGTACAGTGCTAAATCAAACAACAGAATAGAATTTCAAAAGAATCCAGCAATCCCTCTGTTGGATATACTAGGGGGTACCCCTACCCCCACCAAAAAAAAATGCTTTTTTTATGTGAGGGGGATAATGCTTTTGGAGTTTATTCCACAAGGTCAGACTGTTAACCAAGCTTTCTTTTTAGAGGTTCTGCAAAGATTGTATAACAGTGTGGGGCAAAAAGGTCTGATTTGTGGCAGACGGGGAACTAATTTTGCCACCATGACAATGCACCTGCTCACGCAGCCTCTCTTGCCCCACACACCTTACTCACTTGACCTTGCTTTGTGTGACTTCTTTTTGTTTCCATGAATGAAGAGGGACATGAAAGGACAGCGACTGGATGACACAGAAGTGGTGAAGAAAAAAATGAGGGAGGTGCCGTCAGCCATCCAAACAAATGAATTTGAAAAATGTTTAAAAAAAAATGGCATTTCAGATTTGAAAAATGTATTAAGTGTAATGGAGAGTATTTTGAAGGTGATAAGGTTGTTTTGAAAAAGAATTTAAATACATAGCTTTGGGGGTGGGGAGACTGAGGGTTGGGGAAGGGGTCCACCTCATATATCCTAAACCAGTAAGAGCCATAATAGGAACACACATATGCACTCCCATGTTCAGTACAGCACAAGAACTTGGAAACAACTCAAAGGCTCATCATTAGAAGAATGGATAAAGAAACTTGGTACCTATACATTGATGGAATACTATGCATTGCTAAAAAAAAACAATGACAAACCCATGAAACACTCATGGCATGAAGGACCTAGAGAACATGATGTTGACTGTTTAGTCAGTAATCACAGAAGGACAGATGCTGTAGGAGACTGCTACTATAAGAACAAACACCAAAACAACGACTTGCACAGCAAAGGTCTGAAGACGACCAAGAGGGTGAAGCAAGGATGGGGAGATGAAGCAACAAACTGGAAGGCTGACAGGCACTGACTTAGGTGAAAGGGAGGATGGAGGGCCTTAAGAGAGAGATCAAGGAAGGGAGATGGGATACAGTACAGGAGGGGTGTGTAGTGCTGAATGATTTGAACTGTTGAATTCAGAGCTGATGGTTTGAAATATAAACCCCCTACCTAATTCACAATTAAAAAAAAACCTTAATGTTTAAAAACTTAAACCGACAAAGATAAACTCATCCACAGGACTAGTAACCTACATGAACCACAGCCTCCTTAAGCCAGAAGAACTCGATGGTACCCAGCAACATACTGATCGATAGTTTTGACCAAAGGTAAAACAGAATATTCTGGATAGAAAGGGAGCAACCCAAAGGAAACAAAGCAGCTCTTCCCGGGGGGAAGCCCACCAGCAGTGGACCCGAGGAGGCGGCTGCCAGCAGCAAGAGCAACAGCACGCAGAAAAAGAAAAAAACAATTAGACAGCTCAGGAAGATTAAAATGAACATTCCCTGGTGCTCCCCAACCCTCTCAAAAAAACACAAACAACTAAAAAAAAAAAAAAAAGACACAAGAAGCTTAAGAGTATTCCAAAAGATGCCATACACTAACACTAGTGGAAAGAAAATTGCAGTTGCTTGTTCTAAACGTGAGTCCAGAGCAAAACATGTTAGCAGGATAAAGAAAGTTATTAAGAGATACACCAAAAGCAAACTTACTGCTCATGATGAGCCTGTAAAGCGAGTAGAGCTAGCTGCTCCTCGGGATTTCCAAGGCTGTGCATCTTTATGGGAGCAGACTGCAAAGTCGCTATTGGGTTTGAACCACCAACCTCTAGTTAACGGCCCTGTGCTTTACCTATCAGGCCTCTATCCTACCAGGGCTCCATTCATAATGATCAAGGAGTCAGTTATTCAAGACAACTATCCTTAATGTTTATGTCCTTAAGGGAAGACATTCAAAATATGTATACATGAAACAAACTAACAAAAACACAGGAGAAAATAGAACTCTAATTATTCTTGGACGTTACACTTCCTTTCTCCCAATAACAGAGCAAATGAACAGCAAATCTGTTAGGATCTAAAAGACATGAATGAGGTAATCAACCAACTTGACATTTGATAGACTATTGCTGTCCTAGGAGAATTTTACTGCCATCCCATCAAGTACAACTCAGTTACCCTATGAGACAAAGTAGGGCTGCCCTGGTGAATTTCTGAGTGTACGGTCTTAATGTTCCCTTTTACCTCTGACAACATAGAAGAGGTGAAGAAAAAACCAAAGGAGGTGTTGTTGCCATCCAAACAGATATATTAGAAAATAGTTTCCAAGAATGGAATCGCAGGTTTGACAAATGTATTAATGTAATGGAGTTCTAATATCCATTGCAGTGGCCACACAGAGCTCACAGACAAAATTTATGATTAAAGAGTACATTAAGGAATAAATTGTAGAGCCAATGAGAAATGCTCAGAGTTGAGTTGCTTATCAGAACATTTTACAAAGTTCTGTCAAATCTGCTGATAAATGTGCAAAGGGTATACTACTGCTCTAAGGCTCCACCCAAAGGCATTCAGCTTAAGCTCCTTGGGTCAACAAACCCATCTCCCTGAATTATGTGGCCTTAGGGACCCCACTCCACTAGGCAGTTTCCTGTACAAAAGCACTCAGCTTTACTTGCTCTGTGGATTATTGTGTTAGTTGGGGTAGAGACTAGAGAAACACATTCATAAACACACACACACACACACAATATGATCGAGGTTTCTATACAAGAGCAATTGAATATTGAGAAAATAGCCCAGTCCAGATAAGTCCATAAGTTCAATATTAGCCCTTATGTCCGATACCAATCTATAAAATCCTCTTCAGACTCACAAAACTCATGCAATGACGCTGAATGCATGAAGATCACAGGCCAGTGGATGGGAATCTTGTGGATCCAGTGGCATTGTAAGCATCTCAGTGCTGGCAGGGGGTCTCCACATGGCTTCTCCAGGGCACTAGTATAGTTCCATGTGTCTTGTCAGTCTTCCAGGGTGTGAGCAGAGTGAGAGTGTGTCTCCCACTTCCAGGGAGGAATTACAGGAATTCCCAGAATCTTCAGGAGAAGGCCAGGCTAGACTCCACCCCAACACTCTTAACCCTCAAACTGACACCAGATTATGTAACTACCACAATTGTTAAGTGCCACTGTTGTGTACAGCAACTTTGTTACACAATAAAATGAAAGTCTTGCACCATCCTCCCATCTGTTCTGTGTTTAAGAGTCCATTGCTGCAGCACTATGTCAATCAATCCATGTCCTTAAGAGTCTTCCATTTTTTTGCTGATTTGATACTTTACCAAACAAGATGTTCTTTTCCAGACACGAATGCTGATAACGTTTTCAAAGTACTTACACAATGAGAACTTTCTATGCTCATTATTTTCTAAAATCATTTTATAGGAGCTAATACAGATATCATTCCACAGTTCAATCACATCAAGTCATATTGTACAACTGCTACCACAATCAGTTTCAAAACATTCTCTTCCTCCTTGAATTCCTACTGTACCCCCACCCCCACCAAGAACCCTTATTCTACTTGCTGTCTCGATAGGTTCATCAATCCTGGGTTTCATATACTGAAAAAGAAAAACTTAACCCAACTTCAAGAGGGTTATCCACAATGGCAAAATACATCTGAGATAAACCCCAAAGAAAAGGACAACACAGAAAACCAGATCAAGCCCGGCGTGCATCAGAGGAGGGATCATTTTGATTTCCCATACTCATCTCTCCAATGTACACTTGTTTGGTAACCTGTTTCTTCCCATCCCTCTATAGTGGGAAATCACCGGAAGCCTATCTTCATTCTACAGAACATTCTGGCTGCACTTCTTCCAACTCATTTTTTGTTCTTCTCATATTCACCAAGACCACATCCTAAAGACATCGATTCTTCTTTGGATCGTTCAGATTTTGTATGCATGTGAAGCAAATGAAAATGTCAGGGCTTGGGTCAAGTATATCTCAAGTCTTCAGATTGGTCTCTTTGCTTTTGAATACTTTGAAGAGATCGTTTGCGATCAGTTTGTCAATTGATTTCTTGACTGAGGCTTCCATCAGTGTTGACTGTGGATCCAAGTAAAATGAAATCCTTGACAACTTTACTCTTTTCTCCATTTATCATAATGTTGTTCAGTGGTTCAGATGTGAGGATCCTGCTTTGCTTTGCTCTGAGTTGGAATCCATATTAAGAGTTATAGTCTTGCCTTTTGGCTCTCTGCACAGTGCCATCGCGGGTGGCAAGAACAAGCGCCTTACCGAAGGTGGCAAAAAAGGAGCTAAGAAGAAAGTGGTTGATCCATTTTCTAAGAAAAATTGGTATGATGTGAAAGCACCAGCTATGTTCAATATAAGAAATATTGGGAAAACACGAGTCACTAGGACTCAAGGGACCAAAATTGCATCTGATGGCCTCAAGGGTCAAGTTTTTGAAGTAAGCCTTGCTGATCTGCAAAGCGATGAGGTTGCCTTTAGGACATTTAAGTTAATTACCAAGGATGTTCAGGGCAAAAACTGCCTGACCAACTTCCACGGCACGGACCTGACACGGGACAAGATGGGCTCCACGGTCAAGAAATGGCAGACCATGACTGAAGCTCATGTTGATGTCAAGACGGCCTATGGGGATCTACTTCGTCTGTTCTGTGTTGGTTTTACTAAAAAACGCAATAATCAGATTTGGAAGACCTCTTATGCTCAGCACCAGCAGGTCCGCCAAATCCAAACGAAAATGATGGAAATCATGACCCAAGAGGTGCAGACAAGTGACTTAAAAGAAGTGGTCAATAAATTGATTCCAGACAGCATTGGGAAAGACATAGAAAAGGCTCCAGTCTACTTATCCTCTCCATGATGTATTTGTCAGAAAAGTAAAGATGCTGAAAAAGCCCACGTTTGAATTGGGAAAACTCATGGAGCTTCATGGTAAAGGATGAGACAGGTGCAAAAGTGGAACGACCTGATGGCTATGAGCCACCAGTTCAAGAATCTGGTTAAAATTCAGACTTAATGGTAACAAATAAAAGCTCTTATTGTGGGAAAAAAAGAGTTGTAGTCCTTGATTTTCCCCAGTAAGTGCTTGAAGTTCTCTGTCCTTTCAGAAAGCAAGGCTGTGCCGCATGTGTGTCCCAGGCGGGGAAGGGCCTTCTCCAAGCCCGGTGCCATGGTCTTCTCTTTTTCATGCAGCCCACCTTCTCAGATTGTTGTTCAGCACACAGATTGGATAAGTACACTGGAAGAAGAAAATCCTGACAGAAACTTTTCCTGACTTAAAAATCCCCTGCTTCTTTTGGATGGCTTCATCTTCCTCTATGTACCAGTTCTGAATGAGCCCAATTGGGTGTTCTGAAATTCCCATTCTTTAAAATGTTGTGCATGGTTTGTTATGATCCACACAGTTGATTGCCTGTGCATTACCAATAGCAGTGACTACTGGGTGGTGTCAAGAGGGCCCAGATTCCAAGCTAAAGAGGTTCTTTCACTATGGCCCCAAATGGAGAAACTGGGCATCAATAAGACTGAATGAAACTCATCAAATCCTTTTAAATCCATGAAAATATGGAAAAGAGGATCAAAGCCATGGATCATCTTTTAATTATGCTGGGAAAACAACTAATTATTATGAAAACTCTAAATAAAAAGAGTGTTTCAAGTCATCTATCTTTCCTTGACCACATAAGCCAAATTCCAGGGAAAAGAATAGGTTATTATTATAAGTTCTCTCTGAAAGGGTATTCCAGTCTTCATGAAGAAGCAACAGTATAACCAAAATGTCATCACTTTGCAACAGGCTAGACCATGACACCAATGATTAGTAATATCACAGAGAGAGGGATGCTATTAAAGAGGAAACAATTAATGCCGCCCGGCAAGAATATACTGCATCACCTATGAAGTATTCTTGCCAAAGTTCCTCCTGTATCTGACTACCAACTCCTAAAAAAACAACTAGAGAAACATGTTCAGAGATACCATGGGAGCTTACTTAGCAAAATCCAGACTAGGACATGCCTTACATGATGAATAAGCCTGGTTTCTCAATAAATATACTTCTATGAAAAAAAAAATATAAAGAGAAATCTATGGACCAAGTAACTAATAGAAGCCTTGCTCTCCAACTGTAAACAATTAGGAAAAAATGGGCAAAATATATGAAAAACCTGTTTTCTGATAGAGAGCAGGCAATATACAACTGTGACCTCTAAAAGCAGGGAAACAAACAAAATCTGTACGTGGAGGCCCATTCATGGGCTCAGGGAAGGGAGGGAGAGCCCAAACAGAAAGTACTCACTCACTGATTCATAGCCATCGCAATCTCACAGAAAAGCCAGACATTAAGGTTCAGGGAGACTAAAGTACCTGAAATATGCAAGGAAGTATACCAGAAAGATGTGAGCTATAAAGAAAAAAGTTCTAGAAATCAGCAGGGGGTCTTGAGTCTTGGGCTCAAGCAAAGAAACAGAGATTGTAGGAGGATCTGAGGATAAGCAAAGAAATGACTATGAGAAAGTGGGGGGGGGGGGGGCTACAAGGAAGCTGTAAGCGGAACAATTCCTATTGCTGACAGGGCTACAACATGTTAGCATAGAAGTTACTCACTGGACTGCTGACCACAAGGTCAGCCTTTTGAAACTACCCTCCCTCCATGGGAGAAAGATGAGGCTTTCTACTCCCTTACAGAGTTACAGTCTCAGAAACCGCAAGCATTCAAGAGAACTCTAGAAGGATCGCACTTTAGTAATAAGTCTATACTCTGTTGAGTAAAGACAACTATAGCATATCCTTAACAAAGCTTTAAGTAAGAGTAGGAAGGCTCAAACTAGCCCCAAGTACAGCCTAGTAAAATATTTTATAAAGGAAGCTGTTAAAATTGGGCACTCAACAACAATATTCAGTATCAAGCATTAAAAAAATTAAAGTACTTGACAAGCAACAAAAGTTGCAGGACAGTATATCCTATACTTTGGAGATATATCAGTCTATAAAAACAGATCAAGAAATTACATGGTGAACAGAATTAGCATCGCAATGCCATTAAGTAGATTCCAATTCATAGTGACCCTAATAGAGTTTTTGAGGCTGTAAATCTTTACAGGAGCATACAGTCTCATCCCTCTTTGTGGGCAGCAGTCCCACATTTACCTGACAGCACCATGGGGGCTACTTCAGAATTTCCAGAGAAGGGCTTGAAAAGAACTATATTAAATATATATTTAAGAATTTTAAAAAGTATAATAATGAGAAAAATGAAAGATTAGAAAGAGAACAAAGTGGAACTTTTAGCATTAAAAGTAAAATAACAATAAGAAATTCACTGGGTGGGTATAATGATAGACTAAAATAGTTCATTACATGAGATACTCTGCTTTTCTAAGTTTGACTATTCTCTTATAAACATTGTGAAATTTAAGGCTTAACTTTATCTGAAGGATTGCCATGCAGAAAGAGAATTAAAGAGGAAATCAGAAAAGGAATCAGCCAATGAGGGAATGTATGCCCTTGCATGGTAGATTCATCACACCAGATTGTTGAAAATAGGCCTCATACCTACATATCAGGGCAGTAGAAGAAATTATCACAACTTAATGAGGAGTTAAGGCTAGTTATCGCTAAGGTCTCTTCCAATTCTATGAAACAAACCACTGGTAACATTTTCCCAATAGAGTCTGACCTTTATTACTCCTAAACCCTTTGCTCATGAAGTAGAGGATCAGTGAAAAAGAGGAAGGCTCTCAATGTGATGGATTCACACAGTGGCTGCAACAATGGCTTTACCATACCAACGACTATGAGGTTGGCATTAGACCAGGCAATGTTTTGTTGTGTTGTACAAAAGGTCACTCTAAGTTGAAAATGACTCAGATCTAACAAGGATAAAAGACAGTCCTTGGGTTACAAACAGGATCCATCCCTAATTATGACTCTTGAGTAGAATTTGTGGGTGAGTCAGAACAGGTGAATGTGGTTCTTAGTTAGCCTGGTTTTAGTACAAGAGGAAACACTGACGGCACTCAGTTAAAGGGTTCAGCAGCTAACTGAAAGGGCGGCAGTTCAAACCAACCATGGTAGAGCGATGGAAGAAAGATGTGGTAGGCTGCTTCTGTAAAGATTCTTGCTTTGGAAATGCTAAGTGGCAGTTCTGTGTACTGTGGGGTTGCTGGGAGGCACAATAGACATGACAGCATTGGAAGCTTTAGTGCAAAAAAGAAAAAAGAAAGGCTCAAAGCTCTTTCAATAAATGGCAAGCTGAAGAGTTCCTATGAGCTGGAATTGACTCGATGGCAGTGAATCTTGGGTTAGTACAGAAAATGATGGTGATTGTGAAGAGACTTCGTTTTGAGAGGGAGGGATGCCACCTGAGTCAAGTCCAACTCCATATGACCGTATAAGACAGGGGAGAACTGCCCTTGTGGGTTTCCAAGACTATAACTGCTACCGAGTATACAAAACCCACCGTTGTCTCTCTGAGCGGCTGGTGCTTTCAAACTGTGGACCTTGTGGTTAGCAGTCCAGCATGTAACCTGCCACATCATCAAGGCTCCTAACCCTCCCCAGGGGAGGGCCAATTTACTTACATTAAAGGGAGAGAAGTTGTCCAAATGAATTGGAAATTTTTAACCCAGGATTGCCTATGCAGGATACTTAACAAAGCAGTTGATATATTCTCCATTTTCCCAGGGTTCACATATAATCATATTTGATATGCTATCTTGTCATCTTTTATACTGCTTACTCTTTTATTCCTAGCACAATGTGCTGCCCACAATGGACTATCAGAATGCTTTTTGACACTACAAGTCAACACTTAGTAACATTATGTCTTTTCCCCCCTGCTATTCTTGTCTGTGTCTTTCCCCATCTCCCTCCTATCAGAGACCATGTCCTACACATGTGTTCTCCATCCAGTGCCTAGAACAGGGTTTTGTGCACATCTAAGAATACAGAAAAAAAAGATTTCCATCTTTAGAAATCATTAAATATTTTTTCAGTGATATCGATTCATCCTGATCATCAAATTCCAAATTTTGTGACTGATGTAGTCACTGAATATTTCGTTATTCTTATTATGCAGCTTATATTCACCTTCGCCTGGATGGCTGCCATCACCACCATCATGAGAAATATGGTTTGGCTTTCTCCCATTTTCCCCATCTCTATGGCCTCTCTCCTAGGCTCCTCAGCATTCGATGTGTTCAAATGGCCTGCTAGCTATCCAAAGGAGAGGCAGACAGAGGACCAGAGCCCACAAAATGCCAGCCCCTCCTAGCTAGAAACTTTATATTTCAACGAATATAATTCTTATCCAGCTAAGATATCCTGCTGAGCAGATATTTCTGCATTTTTCAGATGAGGAAGCTGAGGTTCAAAGTTTAGTAATTTGCCCATGTTTCTAAACAATGGATTTGGGATTTGAAACCAGATCACCCTGGTTCCAAAACCCATGCTTTTAACAGAACAGAACAAAACAAATCTTTCCCACACAAGTCTTGAATTAACCAAACCGACATGAAAAAGTATTTTTTTGTGGTTCCAAAGGCAACTTGGCCTCCACCTTCCATAAACCTGACCATTCTTATAATTTTCTGGTAAAATATCCAATTTCAAAAATACCACAAGGGGGAGCCAAGTCCTAAAAAGCAGGACAGACTGCAAAACAGAATCAATGTCTCCCCTGGAGTCTGGCTCTATTTAGAAAGACAGATCAGAATAGAAGCTCATACTCTGACATGTACGACCTTATCTCTTTCCTGCTTAAAACCGCCAAGAGATCCCCACCTCTTAGGTTTCTAACACCATCTCCCCTGGCATGTGTATGGTGTCCTCTGCTCCTGCTCTCAGCAGACCACCCCCCTTTAATCCAATCTGTACTGTAACACCAAACTACTCAGGCCTCCTGGATTCTCCACATAATCATTACTTCATGCCTTCATTTCTCTGTTCTCGCTATTTCATTTGTGTTTTGTTTTATTAGCATACACTTTTCATAGCATACAATTTAATCATCGAGCACATTAAGATGATTTGCGCTATCATCACCATAATTTCAGGACATTTCCATCTCCTGTTCAGTTCCCTCCTTCTCCCCTGCCGTACACAGTGACTGTCTCTGCACAGCCACCTACCCTGGATTTCATATACAGAGAAGCACACATACACAAACTCAATTATTTCTTTTGTCTGTTTCTCACCCCCAATGGTTCTTCTATTCAGCAACAAAGCACACTTTCCATTCCCATTTGTTCAACTCTGCTCAAAGCACACCTCAAGTCACTTCCTTTGACTTTCCCTGAGTATCCCCTCACCCCAGGGCTCAATGTGCTCAACACAGAATCTACCCTCAGGAGCACTTCTCTTTCCGCCTGTGTTGTACTGTGCTCCCGTGGACGCCTTTACCTCCCTGCTGGAGCAAAAGGTCCCTGAGCAGGAGCACCATGTTTCACCCAGGTGATATGCCCCACCCTGGCACACAGCAGTCCCTCAAGTATGCAAGAATCTGCACTAAGAAACCATCAAAACCAGACACCTGAGGCAATCCTGAACGGATCAGGAGAAACCATCAGAAAGACAGTACTTCACCCCATGTTCGAAATCAACTCCAAAACAATGATGACCAACAATGCAGCTGAAAAAAAGATGTTCCAAACTTACCAAGTGGGTTAAATAAAACACGAAGGAATCCAAGGAAAGAACTGTGCTTTCTGGAGGTGGAGCGCTTGTTGGTGCCTCAGCATTTGGATCCAGTCGCTTTTCGGCATCAAGATTAGTGCCTTCTGTTGTTATTACTCCTAAAATTGAAAGCTGATGTTTTACATTTTAGGAGAAAAAAGAGAAAAGATTTCTCTCCGATTAAAATATTTGAGTGCCTGCTAAACATTAATTAGTCACTGTGTCTAGCAAGTAGGGTTCTCCTAAACTTCAGAGTTCTACTTAGGGCCATTTTACCCTTCATTTGTAAAATAAGTCTGTCTCCAGACTCTCCACTCCACACCAACCTGTCTACCACCTCCCCTGCAATCAGACTACTATCTGGACAATTACTCAAGGGAATTGAGAAAAATGGAGTTTTCTGCTTTCTCCATAAAAACACAGTCACATTTCACAAACATTCATCTAGTGCCAGTGAAGGAACAGGAAGACAATTTTTTTTTAAAGTGTCTCCATTTGCAGGTGGGATGCCCCAATGCTACGTCCGCAGTGTCTGCCATGTGGCAGTCACCACACAATTAGTGACTGGATGAATAATCCTACAAGAAGGAGGATCGGGTCAATACCAAGAAAAAAGCGATGAACTGCTTCCAGGGTGGAGGCCTGGCCTGGGAGCTCTGTGAAAGCACACTCTAGCTATACACACCTGAACAATGACTGAGGTGCACATAGGGACATCCCCAGGTAACAACCTGTACAAGTCGTTTAGGCTGTTCTGCACTTGACCATTACATGCGTGTGCAAAGAATTTGTTTTTAAATATGTAAGGAGAATTTTTCCTACCAGTGCAAGTTTTTAGGCACGAGAATAACAGGTTTTTAAAAAGTGCATGACTTATCTTTAACAAGCAGAAACTCTTAGGAGCTAAAAATTATTAGAAGTTGAGAGTATTCCATATGAATGTAATGCCCTCGGGGGAATGGAGGACATCTGATACCGTCATTCCTCTTCAAAACAGCGGAATTCATTCAGCTGTGACTTCTGATATTAGGATGAGGATATGGCAAAGTATTAGCACAGGCTTTCCAAGTCTCACAGGTGTTAGTGGAGCATGCTCTACTAACCTCAGCTTCTACAAACCACACACACACACACACACACACAATGAAGTGATCGCGTCACCATATTCGATAGTAATGAAGTGATCACGTCACCATATTCGATAGACAAAAATAACAATCAGCTATTCTTCTGATTGGCTGGTAAAATGGGAAAGAGCTATACAAAGGAAATTAGCTCTTGATATTATCGTGAAGGTTGTATATATGTATTTTCTTATTTACACAACCTTAGGACAAATAAAATGGGACGCTCTCCCTCCGTTGCTGCGGGCGGTCAGTGCTAGTGACTAAGTCTGCAGTGGACTCACTGTAAACTTCTCTACACTTTCCTGTCATCTTAGCATGCAAAGATCGATGTCAAGTGTCACTGCTGACAACACCACGTGTGCAGAGCAGAACGGCTTCGCAGGGTTTGCAGGGCTGTGACCTTTGGAAGCAGATTGCCAGACCTGTCTTTGGAGGCACCACTGGGTGGCTTCAAATGGTCAAGTGGGTAACTGTTTGTGCCACCCGGAAATTCCTAGTATAAAGACAGCTGGATAAATAACATGTCTGGGAAACAAACTTTTTTAAAAAGAATTGAACTACATTGTTTCTACTGGGGGGAAGGAGTGAGAAAAGGCACAGAATTGGAGTGTTTCAGTGCAGTGGCCCTCAAACTTCAACTTGCACCAGACTTTCCTGGAGGGCTGGATAGTCAGAGATGGGTAGGCCCCACCCTGCAAGTTTCGGCTCTAGGAGGCAGGCAGTTTTACATGGCTAAAATTCCTGTGCTGTTGGTCTGGTTTCAACCACTGTTCTAGAGCATAAGGTCTCCAAGCCTAAGAACAAAGCTTTATGTTTAAATTATTTACACGAAGCTCTGACAGTCAACTACTGTTAGTTATAGTCACTGGTCTCTTATCTGTTATTGATTTTCTTTAAACTTTTTATTGTGAATTGCGTGGAGTTATACGAAGCAGATCGGTTTTCCACCCAACAATTACTGCACATTTTTATGTCACTGATTGCAATACCCACAATGTAATAGCACGTATCATATCCTACTTCCTCCCTGTAATTCCTGCCTCCATTCCTCCTTCCCTTGTATTTCCTGTCTCCATCCCTCCCTTCTTCCCTAACTTTCTGCACTTCTGCTTCCCTTTTGATCTCAAAGGGTTGCTTATCTTTCCTATTTTTAATCTTCAACTGGCTTCACTCCTGCTTTTCTTTCAATTAGTTCCAGGATGTCTATTCTTCTTCTATTTATTTATTTGCAACTGGTACTGTCTTACTTTTCCCTCTATTTCCTACTTTGGGTGACAAGTCCCCAAGGCCTTATTTATGACATGCCTTTACTTTGTAAGAGAAAAAAAGGAGCAAGTTTTACCAGGGTCAGAGTCGTTCTCAGTACTTGGGATCTGTGACTCCTGTGAGGCCGCTGTGTCACTGGCTGCTGGTTGATCCACGTGCGTGGGCTCTTCAGAAGCAGGTATTTCAGGGTCTTCTGTGCTTTCTGGCTGGAAATTATCCTCATGTGGAGGTGGAATCCCTAGAGGGAAAAGAGATGCACTGGGCTAGTAAAGCAAACTCACAGGGGCAGTTCTACCTTGTCCTATAGGGTCACTATGAATCAGCCATCAACCCAATGGCAGTAGATTTTGGCAAAATGGTAAATACATCAACAAGTATTGCTACTAGTGTTCTAGTTCCTACATGCACACGTTTATTCCAAATAAAACATGTTTAAACATGTCTCCATAACGAGCGGTACTGTGGGTTAGGGGTTGGGCTGCTAACAGCAAGGTTAGCAGTTCAAACTCACCAGCTGTTCCAAGAGAACAAGATGAAGCTGTTTGCTCCCATAAAGATTTGCTGTCTCAAACCCTCTGTAAGTTCGCTGAGTCAGAATTGACATGATGGCAGTGGATGTGGTTTTTGGTTTGGTCTCCAATTAGTGGGTGACTGTCGACAAGTATCTCTTGGTAATACACATGTCCTAATCTCATTATCGTGCCTTCAAAAATAGGTCCAATCAAAAGAGCAGTGTCCAAAGGGATCTGGTGGACCAGTTAAATTCAAGGCGGTGAGGTCAGCTCAGAAGCCTAAGGAGACTCTTGGGAGGATCCCAAAAGCGTAACCTTGATACGGAACATCTAAAATGCACAAAACATGAGCTCCTCAAGGTTGCTCAAACTGCTGTTTGGACATGGTTAAGCTCAGAGTCCAGAATTCTTTGGGAAAGAGTTAGAGAGATGGAAGCATCACCTTTTAGAAGTGTGTGCACCTAGATGGTGGCCATGTGGAGAGACAACTGCTTCAAGTTTTGATATTTTTGTTTAATGAGGTGTTTATTATCTTGTAGCAATACTTTCTGACTCACCCTTGTTTATGCCCACATCGATAAAAGAGAGTTTCAGTCCAGAGTCCAAGTATGAAACATCTATGCTACACAGAAACAGTATGAACTCTTCCTCAGTCAACTATGGAGTCAGGGAGCGCTTACAGAGAAGGGCAGTACACACAAAGGCAGCTTGCTAAAGCGCCTTTCAGTGATTTTCCAGAAACTCTAAGAGCCAAAAAGAGCAGACCCTTCCTGATGTGGCTCAGAGCTCAGCCACAGAGAGCCAGTTTGACTCATGGGACTGCACATGACAGAGCAGAACAAGCAAGTTTTTTACTGGCAAAGACCACCAGGTCCTTTCTCCCTCAGAGCTGCTGATGGGCTCAAGCTGTCAACGTTTCTGTTAGCAGCTGAGTCCCGGCTCCCTCACGGACATCCATTGCAAAGAAAAATTTCTTTCAAATCTCTCATTTTAGCCTGAAGCTCATTTGTATTTTATCTTTAATCCAAAATACACTGGCTCTGAATAAATGTAAAACATGTCCCTTTCCCCAAATTCTCAGGAAAAAAAATGGTACTCTGGAAAGATATGTTTATCCTGTGGCTCTGTGTTCCTCCCAGTACTCTACTAAGCAAGAATAGAGAATTGAACAAGGATTCAGAAAAGTTTACGTTTGGATATCGGTTCAGGGCCAATTCAAGAAGTGTTTATCGAATGCCTCCCATGTGTCAAGTGTGATGTTAGAAAGTCCTCATCCTGGTTCCAGGCTTGATTAATCTGAATGAAAGGATCCCAAGGGTACAGAAAAGTTTAATCCAGCGGTTCTCAACCTGTGGGTCACGACCCCTTTGGGGAGGTCAAAAGACCCTTTCACAGGTGTTGCCTGATTCATAACAGTAACAAAATTAGTTATGAAATAGCAACGAAAATAATGTTATGGTTGGGGGTCACCACAACGTGAGGAACTGTATTAAAGGGTCACAGCATTAGGAAGGTTGAGAACCGCTGATTTAATCGGAGTTAGTAACTACGCCCAAGAAGGAGGAAAGAGCACAGTATTCACAAAAGATGGAAAGTTGAGAGGAATGAAAAAACTCAAAGTGTCTGTTTAAATAAAAGTTTTCTATTAGTTAGTCTGGGTTAGAAAGCATTTGTTTAACGATTAAGAAATTGTGTTCAAACAAAGCCCTTTCCTAATTTTACATGAAATTTGTACTTTGCTCACAACTCTTTGTGCCACATTTTCCTGTTTGTCTCTCTCAGCCTTTTAAAAAGGATTCACTTTGACAATGGAAGCAAGTCTCAACTGTCCTACGGAAAACCAGCCTAAAAGAAAAAAGGCAGGATGAGACACAGGGCATCTATTGTCCCCTCTCTCCTTTAGACACCTTGTAAACTGGGAACAAAGCTCTAGGAAAAAGACCCAAGATATTTTCACTGAGCCCCTTCCCTCCCGTCTGAACCCAACACTGTAGCCACAGGCAGGTACTTACGTTCCCTAGGTCCGTCCCAGTCTTCCTCTGGAGGTTGTGTGTCCACCATCGACACAGGTTCTTCTGTGGAGTGTCTGTACCGGACAAAATAGATTAGGTCTTGGACATCATCGAGTGCCGCCGCCTCTTCAAATATGTTATTTTCCTTCATATCTTGCTCTTTGTATTCAGCCACCCGCATATCAAGCATTTTTTCGGCTACACTCAGAATTTGTGCCTCAGAGGCACGAAAGACCTTATCTAGAACTTTATCCACATTGTAAGGCAGGCTCTCCTGTTGGGTAGACTTCAACTTTAAGGACATTTCTTGGAACATGGCTTCCAGTTCATGGACATCAAAGTACTTCTGGAACCGCTGCATAGACTGCTGTTCCTTAAAAAAGCTCCGTATTATAGGCAGGTCCTTCCCACCGTCACTGTGCTCTGAAGGTGGAGGTGGAGCCCAATGGAACAGGTCATCTTCGACGGCTTCAGAAGCAGACCACTGGTCTTCTGGGTCCAAGAGTTTTGGTAACTCCTCCTGGTCCTCTTTTGAGAGTCCCTCTACCTCAGGCTTCCCTGCCAGCCCCAAGGCCTGCAGCTGTTCTGCAAGGTTATCGTGTTCAAGGTCATCATCGGACTCTCTCCTTGGAGACACTTCAGTGAACTCTGCAGCCTGAAGGTTTTGTGTGTCTGGAAAGCCACTTACTTGCGGTGGGCTGTGGGTTTTCTCGTCTACGAGAGGGCTCTCTGGCGCCCCCGTGGCCGTGCTGGCCATGCTGGCAGGCTCTGTGTCCTGAACGCCTCTGGCCACAGTTTCATGCTTCCCTTCCAGCTCCAAATTCAAACTCCTTTCTAGCTTGCTTTCTTCAGTTTCTGCGTCAGGGTTGGTGCGCTCTCCAGGAGCTTTGTTCATGGCCGGCGAAGTCACATCTAACCTGTCCTGAATCCCAGTACTTTGTTCTTTAGACTGTCTTGCACTCAGAGCATTTTCATCCTCCAGCAGCTCTTCGGGGATGTGCTCATCGGCTTCCAGGCTGTCGGCATCCAAGCCTGGTGCTCCCGCACTACCAGTCTGGCCTGCTGTTCCTACTTGCTGAGAGTCCTGCACTGCTTGGTGACGAACAATCTCTTTTTTATCTGATATTTCCTCTTTGATTGCTTCCCCAGAGAGCTTCATCCTCTCATCCATGCGCTTATGAACTGCAGAAGCCATATCTTTTTCTTGCTGCCAATAACGATTTCTTTCCTGAGCGGGAACCTCTTCATCCAGTTCTGCTGGCGAACCAGTTTCATCAGGAGAGGAGACGCTAGGTTGACTTTGAGTGGGAAGAACTCGCTCCTCTTTGGACTCCTGACCTGGATGCTCCCCAGAAAGTGAGTGCCGTCCAGGTGCACTTACCAAAGCATCCACTTCCTGCACACTGTTGTTGGATGCCTTGTGCAGCTCATCTAAGGGCGGTACAATATCCTTGGGTTCCTCTTTCATTTTTAATTCATTCTTCTGATGCCCTGCACTTCGATGTACAGACTCACTATTTGAACCATCCTCCAAAATGCGTTCAACAGGTTTTTCTTCATGGAGTGCATCTTTTGAGATAAGAATAGCTGCTTTTAGGGCATTTTCCTTGTTATCAGTGGTGAATTTTAATGGTTCTTGACCCTTCTCAGCAGCAAGCAGAGAGTTAAGATGACTGCTTTGAGTGGTACCATGCACAGCCATCTCTTCCTGCTTCTTACCCTCTGACTCATTTGGCAACAGGCTTCTCTTAAATCCCTGAACATTCCCGTCTCTTCCTCTGACGTGATGGTCTACGTCCATTTCTGGGTCTGAATCGGCATTTGTTTTGGAGGCTTCTGTAGACACAAAGTGACCTTCTGCACCTTCAGAACCAAAAGAATCCTTTGCGGGTAGTGCTTCTCCCCACCTGCCATCTGAGACTGGCAATCCATCTTCTTGGTCTTCCTCTGAGTCAGAACTCTCTAAATCCATCACTTTTGTTTGTTCTTCACTTCCTGGGACCAGAGGCACAACAGTATCCCCCAGGGTGATGAGGGTATTTTTATCACCATCTGTGATGCTCGGGGGCTGAGCTGCCTCAATCATGTTTACTCCATTTGACTTCTCCTCTACATCTGCTGAATCCATCTCAACTCCAGCTCTCTCATCTTCATCTGTGAAAGTTAGTAAAGGTAGCTCATCAAAGTTTTCTGTGTTCTCCTCTTCCTCTTTCCCAACTGTGTAATACTCCACATCCGATTCCTCATCGAAATCATCCTCTAATGAAGTAACAAGTCTGGTTGTCTCATCATCCGATACAAGTGCATCAGCAGTTGAGCCAAATTTGGTTTTCAAATCCAGGGTCATTTCTTTTTTCAAAAGTTTATAAGCGTTGATCTTCTCTTGTTCCTCAGAACCTTGAGAACCATTGATGGTTTTGTTGTTTTCACCTTCTGGCATTTTTAACTTCTCTTTCAACATTTCCTCAAAAGGATCAAAGGCAGAATGCTCTCCCTGCGTGTTGTCCATTTGACTATTTGCATGAGGGTGAGTCTTTGGAGCCTCAGATTTTCCTTCTAGATCCTTGGTGTTTTCAGAAAGTAAACTTTCATTTTCCTCTAAGTTGGCTTCCTTGGGCTCAGGTTGTGGGTCACTTTGCTCAGACACTTCAGGAGGCTTTTTCATATGTTGAGAAGTTTCTTCTATAGTTAGCTCCGAATCTCCAGTTGCAGGATCATGTAGCTCCCAAGATTCTAAAAGTTCGTCTACATTATAACTATCAAAGTCATCTCTTCCTCCATCAAAGCAAACAAAATCTGTCTCCTGTAAGGGAAAGGAAAACATTGCCATGTCACTAACGAAGCATCACAGAACAAACGCCTCCCTGTGCGCACGATGGAAGAATGCAGATTCTTGTTTGGAGCTCCCAGAGCTTTTGTGCCCATGTTACATAATGACTGCCCTTGGAACGTGAGGGACCGGAAGCTGGAATCCACTCTTCCCTGACATCTTGCTCCCATCCCTCAACCTCCCAGTTTCTTTTCATCCTCTCTGCCCCATGCAAGGGAGGGCTTGTGTGGCTGGTGAGATTTCTTAGCCTGTGCCTATTTCTTTTGGGCACCTGCCTAGCAGCATGGAGTACAAACCTTCTGTTCTTTATGTGGTCAGTTTTATTGGGATAGCTCCCCTCCCCTTGAGTCACACTCCCAGTTATTGAGCCCTGTCTGTGATTGTGTAAATCTGTCCCACTATTACTGCACAAATGAGCCATATTTTCCAAAAAGGCTTATTATTTAACAAAGATGACAGTTCATATGCCTAACATGTGGGTCTCTCAATTGTTCTAACCACAGCTGGAAAGAGAGGGTGCCATTTATTGAATCCTCCAACTTCCAACATCTATGCCTGACATTAAAAAAAAATCATTTTATTGGGGGCTCATACACCTCTTATCACAATTCATACACAAATCCACATGTCAAGCACATTTTTACATTCGTTGCCATCCTTTTCAAAACATTTTCTGTCTACTTGAGCCTTTGGCATCAGCTTCCCCCCATCCTCCCTCATGAACCCTTGAAAATTTATGAATTATTATTTTTTCATGTCTTACACTGACCAATGTCTCCCTTCACCCACTTTTCTGTTGTCCGTCCCCCTGGGAAGGGGTTATATGTAGATCATTGTGATTGGTTCCCCCTTTCCCTTACCCTCCTGGAATTGCTACTCTCATGATTGGTCCTGAGGGGTTTATCTGTCATGGAGTCCCTGTGTTGCCAGCTCTTATCTGTACCCATGTACATGCTCTGGTCTAGCCGGGTTGGTTAAGCAGAATTGAGGTCATGATAGTGGTGGGAAGGAAACATTAAAGAACTTGAGGAATGCTAGTGTTATACTGCATCCTGACTGGCTCATCTCTTCCTTGTGACCCTTCTGTATGGGGATGTGCAATTATCTACAGATGAGCTGTGGGTCTCCATTCCACACACACCCTCATTGACCTTGATATGATTTTTTGTTCTGGGTCTTTAATGCCGAACACCTGATCCCATTGACACCTCATGATCAAACAGGCTGGTATCCTTTTCCTTTGTGGGCTTTGTTGCTTCTCAGCTAGATGGCTGCTTGTTAATCTTCAAGCCTTTAAGATCCCAGTCACTTTATCTTTTGATAGCTGGGCACCATCAGCTTTCTTCACTACATTTGCTTATGCACCCATTTTGTCTGTAGCAATTGTGTCAGGGAAGGTAAGCATCACAGGATGCCCAGTTATTAGAACAAAGTGTTCTTACATTGAGAGAGTACTTGAGTAGATGCCCAATGTCCATCTGCTACCTTAATATTTAACATATAAATATATGTACATAGATATATTTCCCTATCGTTACGAATAAATATATTTACATATGTCCATTCCTGTATGTAGACCTCTGTAAATACCTTTTGCATCCTAGTTCTTTCCTCTATTTCCTTTTACTTTCCTCTTGTCCTAATATCATGTTCAGCCTTCATTCAGGTTTCAGTAATTCCTCTCAGTTATAATGCCTTTGATCAAGCCCTACCAGGCATCCTATGCCCTCCTCACCATCAGTTTTTGATCACTTGTTGTTCCCTGGTCTCTGGGTTTGTTAACACCCACTTCCCCCCTTCCCATATCCCCCAGAACCATTGGTCCCATTGTTTTCTCCTCTGTTAAACCATCTAGATAAACAATCTAAATAGTTCCCCACTTATCTTACCTAGGTAGACATGCAGAGACAATAACAAGCACAAAAACAAGACAGAGCAAAACAAAATTACAGAAGAAAATAAAACAACAACAAAACCCAGCGACAAAAAAGAGAAAACCCTATGAATAACTCTAGGTCTGTTTGTTGACCTTTAGGAGTGTTTTCTGGTCCAGTCTGATGGGGTGGCATGCCCTGGCCCCAAAGTCTATTTTTGGTATTCCCTGGGGACTTCATTGCTTTGCTCCCCTCGCTGTTCTGTTGCACACCCTAAACATTTCTCCTGGGTGGGGTGGGGTCAGATCAGGCACAATTCCTGCACAATGACTCCAGTGTTGTCCCTCACAGTGCTATGGGTCAGTGAGGGATGTCTTGTCTTGTGGTAGGGCTGGCCCTTTGGTCCTCTCTGTGCATTGGCTGATCTGAGCAGGAATATGTCCTCAGGGCTCAGTGTTATGCCTGACTTTCTAGCTCAACAATCCATCCAGGAGAAAATGGAAGATGGTCGGTGCCCTCTGGACTCTACTCCTGCTCCCCCAGCTGTAAAGCTCTGAGTCTACATGGATTTCTGGCTCACAGTTTCCCTGCAGTAGGGAAAATAAATCATCTCTAGATTTACTTTACTGACACACAGTTACATAACTCAAATTTTAAAAGGGGGAAAATACCTCAATGTCAGTTTTGACTCAGAGCAACCTTATAGGACAAGGGTAGAAATGACTGTAGGTTTCCAAGACTGTAACTCTTAAGGGAGTTAAGCCTCATCTTTCTCCCTAGAAGTAGCTAGTGCTTTTGAACTGCAGACCTGGCAATTAGCAGCCCAATGCATACACCACTACACCACCAGGACTCAACACGTACATAGAAAGTAAAACTTTAAAGGTACAAATAATAGTCTCAATGGGACTTCCTTGCCTAATTCTTACCACAAGAACAACAAGCTTCAGGCAGGGACACAACCTAATCTAATCCAGGGTCAGAGAAATTACTAAGATCTGCTGTCAGGACTATGTGCAGATTTTATTTTTCCTTTCCTCTGCCAATAAATAGATTGGCTCAGAAAAAAGCTAGACACTGTGGGGAATGTTAAAAACTAACAAAAATAATTCTCTTTTCTTAACTAAAGTCTCACTAATATCACCTGCCCAGTGGAGTAGGGATAACTGGTTTCCTCTTTGAATCACATGCATTTCCAAGTTGAGGGAACATGCAGGGTGAAGTCGGAACCCCAATCAGCTTAGGTTTCTGTGACCAATAACCTCTGGTCCCACACTAGTATCCTTGGCCATCTCTCGTGAGGCATGAAGTCAAATAAGCGATAGGGCTAATTTTATGATCTGCTGGATTATCATAGAAAAATTGAAAGAAGAGCTCTAGAGTCTTATCCATTCTGCTGGAATAAGGATCCCAGAACACAAAAATCCTCTTAGTTACACAGCTGCTTTGTATACCGCATGGTCAAGACCTTATGGATTTGAGGCCAGATCTCATCCGAAACGCTCGAGCTACCTGTTACAAACTTATAAACTCTTAAATCTCTAACAGGTCTATAATAAGTCCGCATTTCTGGTCTAGTACATAATTTAAGTTTTGCTTTATCACAATTTATAAATATAAGCACGTGCAGCTTAAAGTCCACAATGTGCTCTGTGAAACAGCACATGTGTGATGTGGATGTTGTGCAAACACCATAATAAAACCTTATGGGAGCCAGCTTCGAGGTGTCCTTCTTGCCATCACCACAGCTGCCACTGCTGCTGACAGTGGTGGGAGGAACAAGCTCTGCAGCAGCCAAACCTGAGAGGGTGGGGGTAGGATTGGATCCAGAAGAAGCAAGTGGGGAGGGAGCAGAACACCTCAGACCTGCTCACTGTTCTATCCACCTGAACAGCAGGGGCAGCCCAGGCCTACAGACCCTGCTACCACTTGCCCACCAGACAAAGTCTGAGAAGCTGTACCCAGAACCCTGGCCTCTGCTTCAACAGCCTGGGCACCACTTATGTTCGGCAACAGACTGCGTCGGGGGCCTTTAAAACCATTAAGGGAAGCGATAAAACAAGAGGTGAATTCCCATTAAAAATATTAAAAAACAAAACTCAGGGACCATAGATATAAACACAGTAGGACACTTCTGGAATATAGGTTAAACAACATATACCTGTCCTTAAAATGAGCTCATTCACCCCCTAATCACTAGAAACAAAAATTATGAGTTCATAATTTTTTTCACCCATATAAATAGCACGAAAAGTTCCATATAAGAATACCATGCCTGGTATTCCCTTCTCTCTTTTTCCTGGTAGTTTTATCCCAAATTAAAATCTGATGGACAACCATTGGATTTTTTTTTTAACTTTCCTGACCGATACAAACAAAACATTCAAAGATTTTCAAAGATAGTTAAGTAAATTTGGGTGATGAATTCCCAAGTTAATTTATAATTGAGAGCAAAGACAGAAATGTATCACTTACGTCTGTTGGAAGTTGTAACTCTTCATTAGTATATTCATGAACTACCTGGATTAAATCCTTTGGAAAATATCCAAAAATACGCCCAACCTATATGGAAGAATGGGCAAAAGGGACAAATAATCAAAGAAAATTCTGTATGAAAAATGTAAATTAGATACTTGTTAGTAGTTAGGAGAAATATAGAAATAGGTAAATGTAACTGAGATAACGGTTTTTAAAATTATTCTCTTACCATTCTAATAGTATAAAATATTGTAAACCCAATATTTCTAAAACCATTGAAATTTTTTCAATATTTGGCATAATTTCCAAACAGCACAAAACATTAGACTCTTGAAGTACATAAAATGTATGTACAAGGAATGATTATACGTCCTTCAGTTAACAGGATGCAAAATAGAACTGTCTTAACCTCTAATAAGCATTTACCTGTATATTTCAGTGCACTGCTCATAAATCATTACTTAAAAATCTTTCTTAAATCAATAAATAGTCATAAAGATTAATAAGTAAAAAGAATACAAACTTTCTGAAATGGTTAGCACAACTAAAGGCAAACATTTCTTGTTATTAGAAGTGGTACTAGGTTTTCAAAACTACACTTACAGGTATTCTGAGGGAAATAAAATTGGAATGTAATTCATAGTAATCTATACACCAAGTTTCAGTTACATGCAAATTAAACCTCTTTAGAAAATAATCCTTTTCATCTTCAGTATTAAGACCTGGGGTACAAAAAGTGTGTCCTCTTAGGAAACATATACTGTCTTTTACCAGCCACTGTCCGAAAGTAAGAGCAGATATCTTCCCTATTGTTAAAGACCAGAGAGAACGAAGTGTGATCAAATGCACGAAAGAGTAGAAAAAGCCATCTTATCACTAACTCTAAAATATCCCATTCATGAATGCTCTAGTCATATCTAGCCACTATCTGAAAGCCAGCATTCGTAGACTACTGCCATGAAGATTAGATAAGACAGGGCAATTAAAGGTGCCACATTGGCAGTTACAGTCTGAAATGCTAAGAAGCTAAAAAAAGGGGGGGGGGGGACTTAAGACACAGACACAAGAATCATTTTGAAAACAAATGAGGGAAAATGCTAATTTCCTAAATGATAAGGCTCAAGAAACAAGAAGTAAACCAGAAGAAAATAGGCCCTTCCCTTCTGTGGAATGAGAAGACCAAGACGGGCGGGGGGGGGGGGGGGGGGGGGGTTGTCAGGGATATATGAAGAAAGCAAATACATATATCTTTGCTTTATCTGTATCCCCTGAGGACCACCATTCATATAAAACCCCATCGTTATAAACTTGGTGAGATCCCATTTCTTAAGATCTAACACGCAAAAAAAGTTGCAGAATCATAGGTCCTCATGGTTACAATTTATCTTTTATGTCTAGCTAGCACATCAAAAATTGGTTTTTGCTCCTGTGTATGTTCTTTGCCAAAAAAATTGCTGATTGATATGAAAAGAGTAGAATACTACTTTAAGAGAACACACACTACTATCAAGAGAAATGTAAACAAGTATCTTTGCCCTATTAGACCCTGGTCGCTTCCATCAGAGAGCTAATGGCCTTGGGTGGCACAAACATTTTATGTTTGGCCATGAACCAAACCCACCAAGAGGTACCATAGAAAAGAGGCCTGTCAATTTGCACCCGTAAGGACTGCAGCCATGAAAACACTACAGTGCAGTTATGTTCTCTCATACACAGGGTCTCCAGGAGTCAGAGGGGTGATCTGAAGGCAGTGAGTGCAAGGAACACTAACTGCAATACAAAGCAGTAAAAATGAATGCCACATGAGCAATGTAAACAGAGCACCACCTCAACAACTGTGAGACAGGAAAGATGGGTGCTGAAGGCCACGTGCCCAAGAAGACGGGCTGAGAGTGAGGAATCAGCGAGAGAGGCAGGCTGTCTAGTGGTTAAGCATGGTCAGGCTGAGCTCATGCCTGAAATGCTCCGAGGTGAGGAAGAGGGAAGGAAAAGCACAGAAATGAAAAATGCAGCCTTGGTACAAGGAGAAGCATTTCCAAGATAAAGATAAGGAAGCCCTGTTTGTTGACAGACTTGAAAGCAACAGAATCGGCTGTTCTTTGTATGGTGTGATTCAACTGGGATGACTGAAGACAAGGGTTTAGTACCTGACCACTGGACTGTTCAAGACTCCTCCCTAGGAATCTAGACCACAACCAAAAGGAATCTGTTTTTCCAGATGGAGGATCTCAAGCCGTATTTTCTGCGTTTTTTTTGCCTGGTGTTCCCTAGAGTGAAAAATTACAAATAAGGCTGGGTATATCTGTGTTTGGACAACCCAAAGGACATTACTTTTGCATGGATAAACAGCCCACACACCATACTTCTTCAAAAGAAGAGGACAGTCACTCATAAGCCTCTCAATCAGGCTCCTATGAGTGACCGCCTTCCTTATAAACATCAAGGCATGATGCCTTCACTGATTTCCATGTCTGATACCAGGGCATCCATGAAACTAGCTGGAAAGAGAGCCCGTGAGGAGCCAAACCTCCAAGAGCAGGTGTCTGAAAGACAGAAAAGGATGACCCAAAAGTTGCTGAAAGCCAACAAACAGGAAAGCAAGCACCCAGCAAAAACCCAGCATTTCACTTTTCTAACACACAGGTCATAGCACAAATGGTTAGGTAACACTCTTCCCAGGAATGCCAATTTTTCAACAGGTTTTACTAATGTAATCACAGAAACTGAAACTCACCTCAAATCAACTCTAAGCCTGCATGCCTAAAACACTACCTTGAATGTAATTCACAGGAGCAATCTAACACCCATGAATCCTATTAAAATAAGATTTCCTTCCTATTTGAAACAATGAAATGAAGCAATTTCCCAGTTTTCACCATTCCAGACTTTACTACGGAACGATGCTGGCTGGGCAGACCTAGCACTTGCTGCTGAGGAGCAATAGCCAGAATCAGCTCAATTCCCAGTAACAAACCTGTGCTGAGCCCCAGTTCTCTGCCAGGGCTAATGCTACTGGGACACTGAGCCATCTTCTGTTCTCAGACTAGCAGAGAGGGCAAGTTAACCCTTTCACAAACCCCAAGCAAACACCATGATTTAAATCAGCAGTGCTAACAAGGCAATACCAGCTACGTAAATAAAGGATGTCAAATTTTCACTTACACTTCCGGCCCAAACTTCAGGTGGCCCCCCTGCCAGTTTATAGTAGACATATACAGGATCGCCTTTTTTAAAATTCACAAAACGACAGTCTGGGCCTGTGAAGTCTTCTAGAGCCTCGCCCCGGTACATTAACACTGTATGTACAGAGAGAAAGAAGGAAATTAACTCTTTTATCAGATTTATATTTTTACAGCTCAATGATTATCAGGAAACGGAGAACACACTGTAAGCAATCGAGTTTCTCCAGGACTTGCTAAAATCACTTTTAATTCATATTCATACTATTCAGAGTCTCAGATACTCTAAAAGTCCATCAAGATTTATTGTTGTACAAGTTCTTATGTGGTGCAGATGTGCTCAGATGTTAAGTGAGCAGGGGGAGGTTCAATCGGCGTGAGATGACCAGAGGTTCCTTGGAAGAAAGGCTTGGCAAACTACTTCCAAAAATCAGCATTAAAACCTTAGGGAGCACAGTTCTATTCTGACACAAATTGGGTTGCCACAAGCAGGCATCAACTTGATGACAACTTGCGGTTGTTGTTGTTAGGTGCCACTGAGTAGATTCTGACTCACAGAGATCGTAGGTACCACAGTACAAAACAATGCCTGGGCCTGCACCGTCCTCAATCTTATTGGAGCCCATTGTGGCAGCCACTGGGTCAATCCATCCTGGTGAGGACCATCCTCTTTTTCACTGCCCCTCTACTTTACCGAGCATGATGTCCTTCCCCAGGGTCTCTCCTGATAACAGGTCCAAAGTATATGAGGCAAAGACGTGCCATGCTTCCCCCTAAAGAGCATGCTGGCTGCTGTGTTTCTTCCAAAGCAGATTTGTCAGTTCTTTGGCAGGCCATGGTCCTTTCACTACTCTTCGCCAGCACCATCCTTCAAGTGCATCCATTCTTCTTATGCGTGTCTAACTGTCTTCCTTATTCAGTGTCCAACTTTCACATGCATACGAGGTGACTGAAAATCCCATGGCTTGGTTCAGGCACACCTTAGTCCTTAAAGTGACATCCTTGCTTTTCAATACACAAAATACCCTGGAGACAGTGGAAAGGAAGACTTTCCCCATTTTTTCCTGTGGATACAGAAAGCAATGTGTCTACTGCCACACAGGGCAGATCTCCGTCTGCCTTGGCTCCCTGTGGGACCATCAAATCCTCAATCGTTGCTGGTTCATCTTAAAAAAGCATAATTTTGTCAACAGGTAAGTTCAAGCACAGACAGCATGGTTTCTACATGTAGCAATAATATGAAGCCAGGAAGGGCATCTTGCAACTCCCAAGGGGTCAATTAACTGGAACTAACATTTAAAAAAAGCACTACCTCCTAAGTGGTTGTAACTGTAAACACTGTCAGTTTCATTTGTAGCAGATTTGTTCTTTTGGTATAGTATCAGAACATAGTAACGGGAAAGGATACCAAACTGTTATTATTGAGCCCTGTCACATAACAAGCAATATTTTCTGAAAGTAAGTAATGCTGGCTGTTTCAAAACAAAGGAAGATAGCCTCTTATTCATAGTATTTCTATAAACCAAATCAAAAGTGGACATCATCTATGGAAAGGAGGAAGCAAAACTGTGAATATAAGTCTGTTATCCTTAGACATAAAATGCGGGACTTAAATCATACTCCATCTAGGAAGTAGTAGAAGGAGTATTTTCCTCATTGGCCAAACACACAGTGAAACAAAATCAATAATAAGGACATTTAGGTAGCAGGTGGAGGGGGGACGATGCCACGGAAATTCTTCTAAGTCCATTTGTGTTAAAATGCCTCTTTAACTGAATTCTTGTCTGATTTGAATTTTTTGTTGATACCAGGTGTTTTCAGTAACAGAAGGCAAGCTAAAGTCAGGGGAATTTCTGGGATCTTAGAGGCTTGAAGTTAATCAAGCGGCCATCTAGCTGAGAAGCAACAAGCCCGCATGGAAGAACACCAGCCTGTGTGATCAGGAGGTGTCGAAGGGATCAGGTAGTGTCGAAGGGATCAGGTAAAAGGCACCAGAAGACCCCAAACAAACAAATATACATATTGTTGAGAACAAGGGGGTTAAAGCAGAGACCCAAAACCCATCTGTAGACAATGGGACATCCCCTCACAGAAGGGTCACAAGGGATGAGTCAACCAGGGTGCAGCATAGTACCAATGAAACACAATATTCCTCTGGTTCCTTGAGGCTTCGTCACCCCCCACTATCAGGACCCCAGTCCTGCCTTTCACTTCAGGATAGGGATAGAGGAGAGCATGTACACTGGTACAGGTAAGAGCTATTGCCACACGGAATCCAAGTCAGATAACCTGATCAGGAACAGGAATGGGAGTAGCGATACCAGGGGGTAAGGAAAGGTGGGGAGAGGATGGGAAGGGGGAAATGATCACAATGATCTGATTGACACATAACCACACACACACACACACACATACATATCCACACACGGGAAGGGGTAAATTATCACAATGATCTGATTGACACATAACTCCCCCCCCCACACACACATACCAATAGGGGGAGGAACAACAGAAACTGGGGGAAGAAAGACAGCGGTTGGTGTAAGATATGAAAATAATAATAATAATTGATCATTTATCAAGGGGTCACAGGTTGGGAGGGGAAAGGAAGGGGAAAAAGAGGAGCTGGTACCAATGGCTCAAATAGAAACTAAATGTTTAGAAAATGATGATGGCAACATGTACAACATATATGCTAGATACAATTAATGTATGGATTATTATAAGAGCTGTACAAACCCCCAATAAAATGATCTTTTAAGATAAATAAAGTCAGGGGAATTGTGTGTGAGTGTGTATGAACTTAGATTTTGAAACCATATGTTTCAGTGCATCCATATGCTCCAAGTGGACTCTGATGATAAGACTGGAAAAGTGAAGCCCATTTCTTCAGATTCCTGTGGTTATACGGGTCCTCACCATATAACAGCACAACCACTGATTCCAGTTTCCCATGGAACCTGAGATGCTGAATATGCTTGCTGGTGGGGAGAATAATATTTGCATGTACCATGGGTCAAGGAAAGAT
Source organism: Tenrec ecaudatus (assembly GCF_050624435.1). NCBI lineage: Eukaryota > Metazoa > Chordata > Mammalia > Afrosoricida > Tenrecidae > Tenrec > Tenrec ecaudatus. The sequence goes on along the minus strand of NC_134530.1, from coordinate 245,049,939 downwards.
TAAGTATTCCAGGAAGAAAATATGTTGTGCTGCTTTTAGTGTGTTTACTCACACCAGCCATATTGGACAGGGTAGAACTGTCCTTGTGGGTTTCTGAGATTCAAACTCTTTACCGGAATAGAAGGCCTCATCTTCCTCCCACAGATCAGCTGGTGGTTTTGAACTGCAGACCTTCTGGCTAACAGCTTAATGCTTAACCACAACGCCACCAGTTTAACATAAATTAAAGATTGCCTCTTTTCTTCTTTCTTAAATGGTGTTTCAGTGACATGAACTCATCAACTTTTTGAATAACACCAAATTAAATATCAGAACTAAACTATATGTTTCTTGGCCTTGCAATTTATGAACTATTATTTCTGTGGCGCTTGTAAATTCTCGTCCTAAGGGATTCCAACAGCATGAATGACTAAGGCTAAAACTGGTTTGCCTTATAAAACCCTTGGAATATTTACTATTATCTCTAATAACCCTCTTCATCTGAGTCTGGAGATCCCTGCGCCTTACACGGCCCCCATCTGGGACTGGGTGGCGATTCCATTTCCTGCGCACAGAGAAGGCACCTATCCTAGATGGCCCATGAGGAGCCTCCGCCTCTTTCAAGAGCAGGATGTTGGCCTTCCTGCTGGCCTGACAGTTTGCAAGGAGACTTCTAGGCACAGACACGACACGACTGAAGCAGAGCCTGAGCAGAGGTCTTGGAATACACTGCGTGCAAGGACTCCAGGCTAGTCCCAGACCTAAACTCCAATCTCTGGTCACAAGGCAGTAGAGAGCCAAAAATGCCAGTAAAAGGTGCGGGGGTAGAACCAGTGTGCCTTTCCTGAACGTTACCATCAACTTACCACGAGGAACGGGCCCCCAACCCTTAGCGCATCAGCCCCCGCCTCTGCACGGACAGAGCTCCCCGCGGCGGGGGCAGGAAAGCTCGACTGCAGCGCGGGGAGACCAGGGCGTGCAGCGCGCAGCCTCATCTCCCCACCGAGCCGGGTCGGACAGGGTTGGGGTCACCAGGAGCAACCCCAAACGCCGCCTCGGTCGGCAAAGGCAAGATAAAACGCTGGCAACAAGTGGAGGTCTCGCCCCCACGGTCAGGACCGGCTAGCCCGGACGTCGGCAAGGGCGGAGGGAGGGAAGAAACCGCCCGGCTGGGCCCGCGGCTCGCCCACTTGCGCGCTCGCCCCGCGCGGCTCGCGGGACCCCCGAGCCCGGCACGCGGTGCCGCCAACCCCCTCCCCCGCCCCAACGGCGCCACGGAGACCCCGGGGCGGCGCCCGGCCCGCCGCCCAGCCGGCCCGCACTCACTGCTGCATTCCTCGTCCGCGCAGAGCTTGTGCTCCGAGAAGCGCCGGCCCGCAGCGGAGTCCTTGAGAGCCGGCACCCGCCAGCGCGGCCCGAGCAGGAGCAGCCCCAGGAGCAGCCCCCGCGCCGCAGCCATGTTGTGGCCAACGCCGAGGCCCCGGTGACGCGGAGGAGGCCCGGGCGGCGCGGGGGGCGGCGCCGGGGGCGGGGCGCGGGGCGGGCCGGCCGTCGCCCTGGGAAAGGGCTCCAGACTGACACGTCAGCCGGGTCTCCGGAGAGGATGCGGGGACCGCGAAAGGGAGGGCCCAGAGCGCCGCCCTTTCTCCCCCGGCCTGCGGCCCGGCACGCTACCTAGGCAACGAGGACTCGGCCGCTGCGCCCTCGCCCAATCGCCTGCCTCTGCGGGCCCTCCACTGTCCACCTGCCTCGCGACTTCATTCTCAGCACCTGGAGGACTCCAACCCCGCTCCATCCTCACAACAGGTCCTCTCTGGAACCGTCTCGTGGCTTTGGATTTGGGGCTCCACACAAAACCAGCTCACTCGCGTCCTTTCTTGATGTACCTCCTTTTCCCAACCACCCAATCCCACCCACGTTAGACACCGCCACACACACACCACCCCCCAACCACCCTGCCCATGGTAGGAAAGGGGGAGAAATTAGTGAATTTGGGAATGCGAGTTAGAGGCCAGAGCCCGTTAAGTCTTTATTTGAGTGCTTGGTTTGGAGGTGGCCAAACTCCCTTCCCTAAGTGATATCTTGAAACTCCAGGGTCTTTATTCGCAAGGGAAGAATTAATTTAATTCAACGCAAATTCGCTGAGGTTCCATTTTATGTCAAATGCTAGTCAAAGCACTAGGATGGTGGGCTGAGGGGAGAAAAAGTGAGGAGAGATCAAAAGAGAAATAAGGTATTGTGGCCCCTCCTGCCACTGCCATCCAATAGATTCCAAATCAGTGACCTGTGGGCTTCTGAGGTTGTCACGGACTAGAAAACCTCATCTTTCTCGCTGATCCGCTGGGAGGTCTGAACCATGGACCTTGTGGTTAGCAGCCAATGTGTCCATTCGATGGCAGTGAAGTTTGGCTTTCTTCCAAAGAAGTTCATAATTTGATAGTAACCAACCAACATCAGAACACAAGATAACTAGAGCAGAATGGAGAATGGAGAAAGGCGATGGAATGATGCAAATGGTGAAACTCTGAGCTATAAACCCAAAGGCGGACATTTCAAATCAACCCAGAATTGCCTCAGAAGCAAAACCTGACCATCTGCTCCTGAAGGTCACATTCTTCAGAACCCCATGGAATGCAATGGGGTCTCCCTTGGGGTAACCATGAGTGGGAGTCAACTCCAGTGTAACATGCAGCATTGGTTGGAGGTCAGTAATGATTCCGCAATTGAATTCTCACTCTCTGGACCAATGCACCAAGTTTAGCCCGCGCTCTTCTATCAGTGGAGGCTTGGGTGTCACTGAGTAGCTTATAGTGGAATTTCCAAGTCAAAGAGAAGAAAGGCCTGATGATTTCCTTCTGAAAATCAGACAGTGAAACATCGGGATCTCCCTAGATTATGACCCGTATAGATACCCTTCAGACTTAGACTTACAAATCCCCCCGAGGAATCACATTACAGCCAAATAAGTGAACAATATAACCTAGAATGTGCTCTATAAAACAGTGAACCACACAGGCCAGCACATGCCCAAAAAAAAAACAAAGCTCAGAAGAGCTGCTTTTGTACACGTGAACACCTCACGAGATCGGAATCCTTGGTCCAGATAAAGGATCATGCCTTCATGGGATATCCTGGTTCACTGGGTTGGCAACTTTGTATTTAGTGCTACCTCCTAGTTCATTGCATGGTGCCTGAGGTCTGAAAAAGCATGCAAACAAGTACCAAAGGCACAAAAATGGTTCTATATTAACTGTAGCCCCAGAGGAAGAAGAAGAGTCCCAAATAGGAGGGGGATAGGAAGTATGTGGCTAATTGTCTCCATAACAACTGCTTCCTTTGCCATAAGGCCAGAAGCACTGGATGGGATAGCTACCATTACTGAAAAATTTAATCAAAGACGGCAACGGAGGTTCTTGATCAAAAGGGGAAAATGCTTAACAGAATTTAAAATTCTCATGAACTCTAGTCCTTCTGGAGCGATGGAGGTGAAACACCTGAGACTGTTGCCCAGACGTCATCTGAAAACCTTAAACCAAAAATATACTCTGAAATCTCCTTAAAACTGAACAGTAGTTTCGCTAATAAAAATACTCTACTTTGAGCTTTATACTCTTTTAAGAACTGTCAGTATGGGGTCAGATGGACAGCCACTTAAAATGTTAGCTAGGAACTTCAGGAGTATAGAGTTTATAGGAATGAGGGAGAAGCAACTCAGAAAAGGAAGATGAGAATGGTTGTATAAACTGAAGAATGTAATCAGTGTCGCTAAATTATATATATATTAAAACTGTTGAATTGGTATATGTTAATTTTCAATAAATAAGTAGAATTTAAATGATCACAAATCAGTGGTGCTGAAGGATGAAGTCCAAACTGCACTGAAGGCAATAGCCCAAAACAAGATTCCAGAAATTAAGGGAATACCAATTAAAATGTCTCAACCAGTTTTCATGAACCCTGGAACTACTCACTAGTCTGTACCAAGACATTTGGAGGACAGCTACATGGCCAACATACTGAAAGATTTGTGTCCATTCCAAAGAAAAGTGACCCAACAGATGCTAAAATTTCTAACAATACAAGTAAAAGTTGGTGAAGATATTTCAACCACAGTTGCAGTACTACATCAACGGCATTGTCTTGTTAGATGCCGTTGAGTTGTTTCTGACTCAGCGACCCTTGCACAACCAGGGTCACACGTGCAGTCGTGCACCATCCTCACAATTGTTCCTGTGCCCGATTCCATTGTTGAAACCACTGTGTCAGTCCATCTCACGGAGGGCCTTTCTTCATTTTCACTGCCCTCTCACTTTACCAGACACTATGTCCTGCTCCAGGAACTGGTCTACCCTCACCACATGGGCAAAGTATATATGATGAAGTCTTGCCATCCTTGCTTCTAAGAACCACTCTGGCTATATTTCTTCCAAGACATAGTTTGTATCTTTCAGCAGTCCATGGTGCTTTCAATATTCTCCAGCACCACGATTCAAGTGAATCCATTCTCCGTCGGTCTTCCTTAAGCAGCGTCCAACTTTCACATGCATATGAGGCAATGGAAAATACCATGGCTTGGGTCAGATGCACCTTAGTGTTAAAGTTACATCTTTGCTTTTCAGTACTCTAAAAAGGTCTTGTGCAGCAGATATACCTAATGCAGCGGGTCTTTGAAATCAACAGTGAGTTGTCAGTAATTCAAACAGGGTTCAGGAGAGGATGTGGCATGGGGAACATCATAACTTCCATGAGATGCATTTTTAAAAAGTTATTTCCATATTGCTTTTTTTACCCCCCCCCAAACCATTTTATTGGGAACTAATACAGATATAATGTCATTCCATCATATCAAGCAGTCTTTGACAATTGCTACCACAATGTATTTCAAAAGATTCTCCTCCCCCTTGAACTCCTTGACATCAGCTCTCCTGTGTTAGTCTGGGTACTTTAGAGAAACAAATCCACAGAAACTCATATGTATAACAGAGTTTTATATAAAGGTTAAGTGCACATCAAGAAAACATCCCAACCCAGTGCTGCCCAAACCCACAAGTCCAACATTAACCCATATGTCCGACACAAATCCACAAAGTCCTCCTCCATCTCACAAAACACACACAGTGATGCCGACTGCAGCAGGAAATCTGAATTTGTGAACATGTAAGCATCTCAGCACTGACAGGGGTCTTCACATGGCTGCTCCAGCACCCAGGGCTGCATTGGGGTAGGTCCATGTGATTTCTCCTCAGTGATGTCTCACAGGAAGTGAGCCTTGCCAGCTGAAGCAGGGAACTGGCTAAGGCAGCTGCACCCTGATGCGACCATCACAAAGCAAGAGACCCAAGAACTAGAAAGGTGAGGTTCATGGAACCATTTATCCCTCCGCCCTTCAATTAATATGTTTATTGGCCAGGTTGGCACAATAAACTTTAACTGTCTCAATCCACCCCTTGCCAACTTGGCACCTGTACATAATTCTTTAGCCTCATGATTGCCATTAAGTAACACCTATACCGATCCTAATCCAATGGACATATGTCCGCGTGGGTTCGAACCCTACTCTTGGTACACCCAGACTAACACATCCCCTTTTATCCCCCTGCCTCACTGCACTCCCATGAGATAGATCTTGACTGAAAGCAGAGAAAACCAGAAAGATGCTTACTTGTGTTTGATTGACTCTGCAAAGGCATTTGACTGTGTGGGTCGTCACAAACGATGGATCACATTGAGAAGAATGGGAATTCCAGAAGACTTCACTGTGCTCACCTGGAACTTGTGCTTGAACCAAGAGGCAGTCAGTAGAACAGAGTAAGTGAATACTGTGTGGTTTAGAATCAGCAGAGCAGTGTGTCAGGGAGGTATCCTTTCACCATATTTATCATATGTTGAGCAAATAATCCAAGAAGCTGGAGTATATGAAGTAAAAACGCACATCAAGTTTGGAGGAAAGCTTATTAACAACTTGGGATATGCAGATGATACAATCTTGCTTGCTGGAAAGTAAGAACACTTGAAGCACATGCTGATGAAGATAAAAACTGCAGCCTTCAGTATGGATTAACACTCAATTCAACGAAAACCCAAATCCTCACAGCTGAACCAATAGACAAAATCATAATAGGTGACGAAATAGCTGCAATTGTCAAGGATTTTAATTTTAATTCTATTTGCATCCATAATCAATGCCCATGGAAACAGTAGTCAAATGACATGTTGCATTAGACAAATCTTATTTCAATATTCTTTGCCAACACCATAATTCAAACACATCAATTCTTCTGTCTTCCTTATTTAAACTGTTGAAGAGCAAGGATGTCATTTTGCAGACTAAGCTGTGCTGACCCAAGTCATTGTATTTTCAACAGCCATATATGCATGTCAAAAGTGGTACAATAAATGAGGAAGACTGGAGACGTTTGAATTGTGGTGTTTGCCAGGTATATTGACAGCACCATGAATTGATGAACTTACAGAGACAGCAAGTAGAATAAAGACTTTAGTGAGGGGGTGCAGTTTATATGGGTGGTGGGGAGGTAAAAGGGAGATGGTATCAAGTAGTCCAGACAATGCAACGAGGGGAGTCAGAATGGAGACCCAAAGCCCATCTATAGACAATTGGACACCCCCTCACAGATGGGTCACAAGGAAGGAACAAGTCAGTCAGAGTGCAATATAGCACCAATGAAACACACAACACTCCTCTAGTTCTTTAATGCTTCCTTCCCCCCACTATCATGATCCCAGTTCTATATTACAAATCTGGCTAGACCAGAGCATGTACACTGATACAGATAAGAGTTCTCAACACTCAGAATCCCAGACAGATAAACCCCTCAGGACCAGTAATGAGAGTAGCGATACCATGAGTGAAGGGGGAAGGTGGGAGGAGAAGGGGGAGAAATGGGGAACCCATTGCAATGATTGACATACAACCCCTACCCCACCACAAGGGTGATGAACAACAGAACGTGAGTGAAGGGGGACAGCAGATGGTGTAAGATATTAAAATAAAAATAATTTTTAAATTATCAAGGGTTCAGAAAGGTGGAAGCAGGGGAGGGTAAAAAAGAGGAGCTGATACCAAGGGATCAGGTAGAAAAAAAAGTTTTGGAAATGATGATGGCAATGTATATACAAATGTTCTTCATACAGTTGATGTATGGATTATTGTAAGAGCTGTAAGAGACCCCAATAAAATTATTTATTAAGAATTTTAAGAAGGAGTCCAGGAAAAAAAGTATGTTTTCAAACTGATTGTGGAAGCAATTGTACAATTCTTCTTCTTTTTGTTAATTATTTTATTAGGGACTCATAGAACTCTTACCAAAATCCATACGTACATCAATTGTGTAAAGCACATTTGTACAATCATTGCCCTCATCATTCTCAAAACATTTCCTCTCCACTTAAGCCCCTGGCATCAGCTCCTCATTTTCCCATCCCTCCCAACTCCCCCCTCCCTCATGAGCCCTTTATAATTTATAAATTATTATTTTGTCATATCTTGCCCTGTCCAACGTCTCCCTTCACCCACTTTTCTGTTGTCTGTCCTTGTAATCAGTTTCCCCTTTCCAAGCCACCTTCCCTCCACCCTCCTGGTATTGCCACTCTCACCACTGAGAAGATGTTGAAGGGATCATCCACCCTGGATTCCCTGTGTTTCCAGCTCCTATCTGTACCAGCGTACATCCTCTGGTCTAGCTGGATTTGTGGGGAGGGTGGGGGAAGCATTTAGGAACAAGAGGAAAGTTGTATGTTTCATTGTTGCTACACTGCACCATGACTGGATCGTGTTCTCCCTGAGACCCTTCTGTGAGGGGATGTCCAATTGCCTACAAATGGGCTTTGGGTCTCCATCCCACACTCCCACTCATTCACCATGATAAATTTTTTTGTTCTGGTGATGCCTGATACCTGATCCCTCGACATCTTGTGATCGCACAGGCTGGTATGCTTCTTCCATGTGGGTTTTGTTACTTCTGAGATAGATGGCCACTTTTTACTTTCAAGCCTTTAAGACCCCAGATGCATTATCTTTTGTTAGCCGAGCACCATCAGCTTTCTTCACGACATTTGCTTATGCACCCACTTTATCTTCAGCAATTGTGTCAGGAAGGTGAGCATCATGGAATGCCAGTTTAATAGAACAAAGTGTTCTTGCATTGAGGGAGTACTTGAGTGGAGGCCCAATGTCCATCTGCTACATTAATACTAAATCTATACATATATGCACATAGATCTCTTTCCCCATTCCCATATATAGATAGATAGATTTAGATATGTACATGCCTGTATTTAGACCTTTATCAATGCCCTTCACCTCCTAGCTCTTTCCTCTATTTCTTCTTACTTTCCTCTTGTCCCACTATCATGTTCAGCCTTCATTAGGGTTTCAGTAATTCCTCTCGGTTATATTACCCTTGGTCATGCCCTACCAGGCTTCCTACACCCTCCTCGTCACCGAATTGGATCACTTGTTTTCCCTCACCTTCCCTTCTTCCATGTCCTCCGGAGCTGTCGGTCTGGTTGTTTTCTCCTCTGGATTGTTCATCCAGCCTATCTTATTTAGACAGACCTGCGGAGATAATAACATGCACAAAAACAAGACAGAGCAAAACCAAGCAACAAAAGAAAACAAAACAACACCAACAAGCCAATGACAAAAAAAGACAAAACAAAACACAACAACAAGAAAGAAAAGCTTGTAGTTAATTCTAGGACTCTTTGTTGGCCTTTAGGAATGTTTTCCAGTCAAGTCTGTTGGGTTACCAAGCCCTGGCCCCAAAGTCTATTTTTGGTATTCCCTGGGGACTTCGTTGCTCTGCTCCCTTTGTTGTTCTGTTCCACGCCCTTAGTGTTTTGCCTTGGTGTGGTGGGATCAGATCGGGCGCAATTCCCACACTGTGTCTCCAGTGTTGTCCCCTGTAGAGATATGGGTCAGTGAGGGGTGTTGTGTCTCATAGCAGGGCCGGCCATGTGGTCTTCTATGTGGATTGACTGCTTTGAGTGGGAATATCATCCTCAAGGCTTGGTGGGCCAGGATGTGCTCCACTTTCTCTTCCTCCCCCTTCATTTGCTCCCTTGTGCTCTGATTAGACATGTCCCTCTCCCAGAGCTCCAGATTCAGTGTTGTCCTCTGAAATAAATTCGTCTAGGGGGAGGTGGAGGTGTTCACGTAGTTGAGATTGGGACCGGCCCTTCAGACCTCTCCACTGGTTCCCTACTCCATGCAGGCATGTTGCATTCACATCTCGGAGCACTGGGTTGAAGTCTGGTCCCTCTTTCCCTGTGGAGATATAAGCAATACCCTCCCCTTGGGTGGGTTAGTGCCCTGTGCCCCTGCTACCCATTAAATTTTTTTCCTCCCCCACTCCTTGTATGTATGTATCCTGGGATTTGATCTGTCCCCTGCCATACTACCTGTTCCTCAATGCTGGAATGTTTGTACAATTCTTGACACAATTGAACTATGGAATGATGTGACATATGTATTAACTCACAAGCAGTAAATTAAAAGGAATGGAAACACAGATCCAGGAATGGGTTTGGGGATCACACTAAATTCTAGCTCCAACTTAAGAACAATTAGTTCTTATATCATGGCGCTGCTCCATACTCGCACTCAGGAAGAGAACACAGAAGGCATGGGCGCCATAACAAACTGTGACAAAGAAATCAGATGGTTCCTGGCTATCAGGTAAAATAGTGTCTGGGGACTCAAAGGCTTGTGTCTGAATAAGCAGCCAACTAAGTCTACATGGATGAAGGACACCAGCATCATCATCAAAGGATTGTAAATCGTATTTTATCCGAAATTATATAATCCAAAATCAAAGGAGGGATTATTTCAGAGACTAAATTGTGAGAATCGGGTTTGCAGATTGGATGACAGTGGGATCCCAAGATACATTTGTGGAAACTTCATTGGAAACAAGCCTCCAGTGAACTCCCTGTATGCACAATTGAGGGATGGGAGGAAAGGGGTGACTACACAGAGGACACTGAAGAGACGAGTACAGCAGATCAAAGGCATAAATCTGACTTTAACAGTTAAAACCTTGTCAATTGATCCCTCCTCTGATGCACTCTGGATCTGATCTGTTTTAAACATTTTCTGTATTTTTGTTTTGTTCGTTCACATGAGGGTGTTTCTCAGAGGTGTTATGTCATCAGAAGTCACCTTCTTGAAGTTGTGTTGTAAGTTTTTCTGTTTTCTTGGTATATGAAGCTCAGGATTGATGAACCAATAGGGACAGCAAGTAGAATAAGGGTTTGGGGACCAGGGGGTACAGTGGTCATGGTGGGGTAAAAGGGAGACGATGTCATGGAGTCCAAGAAGAAAAGGGATGTTTGGAAACTGATAGTGGTAGCAATTATACAATACTGCTGGACGTGATAAACTATGGAATGAATATGTTTTAACTGCCAATTAATAATAATAAAGAAAGCAGCATGGACTACCAGAACCCACCTTGGAAGAAGTGCAGCCAGAGTGCTTAGAATTGGAGATTGTGAGATTTTATCTCCTGTGCTTTGGACATGGTGGTATCAGGAGAGACTAGTTCCTGGAAAAGGACATCATGTTGGCACAGTAGAGGAGCACTGAAAACAAAGGAAAGCCTTCCACAAGACGGGTCAACACAGTGGCTGCAATAACGGGCTCCAACACAGCAACAGTTCTTTGTTCTGCTGTTTATAGGTTTGCTGTGAGGGAGAACTAACTCCCCAACCCCTCAAAACAAAGTACAACCATCCGTCCATCCGGTGAGCTCTTTAGATAAACCATCTTACTGAGCTATAATTGACATATGATTTAACGGGACATATTTAAATGTACAACTTGACCTGCTTTGAGATATGTATCCATCATGAAACGATCACCACAACCAAGATAATGAATATATCCATCACTCCCGAAAGAGTACTTTTTTGTAATCTTTCCCTGTCTCTTCCTTCCGGTCTTCAAGCAACTTTCTGTTCCTTTGGGTGTGATTTCCACTTTCTAGGATTTTATATGAATGGGATATGAGATAGTTAGTTTATTGTGCCAGCCTGGCCGATACACACATGTGGGATTAATTGAAGGGCGGAGAGATAAATGGCTCTGCGAGCCTCGCCTTTCTTGTCTCTCGCTCTTTAATTATTGGACCAGTGTGCAGCTGCCTTGCTTGTTCTGTGCCTCAATTTGCAAGCTACACTACCTGTGGGACACCTAACCTATGGACTGTATTGCTGTAATTTGAGGTCCCTTTAAGATCTGCCTCACCACACAATTGGAATTTACATCTTTTGAGCTGGGGACTGACTGTTGGTGACCTGGCTGACTGTTGGTGACCTGCCTTGCTGTTTGCTGCCTGTGCTGAGATAGCCTAGCTCTTTCTACAGAGGACTACCTGGTGGCTCTCAAGACTTGAAGGACTGCCAGTGTCTCACAACTGTCTCATGGGAATGAGTTGCACTGAGCCATTTGTATAGCTTTATAATTTAACTGTTCATTCCTTGTATTATATATCTATCTGCTATAGTTTATTGTGCCAGTCTGGCCGATGAACACAAGTAGGATTAACTGAAGGGCAGAGGGATAAATGGCTCAGTGAGGCTCACCTTGGTTGTTCTGTGCCTCAGTTTAAAGGGGTACACTACCTGTGGGATGCCTAGCCTGTGGACTGTGTCGCTGTAAGTTGAGGTCCCTTTAAGCCCACACGATTGGAATGTACATCTCTAGAGCTGGGGACTGACAGTTGATGACAGTTGGGGACCTGCCTTGCTGTTTGCTGCCTGGGTATATATAGCCCAGCTCTCTTTACAGAAGGGAACTGGCAACTGGCAGCTCTCAAGCCTTGAAGGACTGCTAGTGTCTCACTGCTTTATAATTTAACTGTTAATTTCTTGTATTAGCTATCTGTATATAATTTAATGGTTTATTTCTTGAATTATATATCTATCTTTATAAATATATTTATATATATAGTTACTAGCAATCTTGTTTGTCTCTCTAGAGAACCCTGTCCAATACACTATCTATCTGTTTATAATTTAACTGTTCATTTCTTGTGTTATATATCTATCTATCTTTATACATATATATATAAATTTATTAGCAATCTAGTTTTGTCTTTCTAGAGAACCCTGTCTAACACAGGATAATATAGTCCATATTTGGGGGGGGGTCTTATTCCTTTCTTCCAGTATAGTTATTTTAAATAATAATCTGAATTTGACTTTTTCCTCACATTTCCTATGCTGATAGCACAGGTCAAACCACCAATATCTCTCACCTGAAGTATCACAATGGCCTTCCAACTGTACTGCCTCTGTGTGCTTGCCCTCCCAAAGTCTATTGTCCCAGTTACAGCCAGAAATAATTATTTTATGATCTGCTGAAAAACTTCCTGGGGCTTCTCAGTTACAAGTCAAACCCAATGACTTTAGTGTGGTCTGCACTGTCTTATTTGGTCTGCCTCCCTTACTCCCTTTGACCCATCTCCGAATGCTCTGTAAGTTCAACACAAACATATCACGCCGCCTCCCACAATGGGGCATTTGAACTTGTGATTTTCCTCTACCTTGAATCAAAACAAAAAACCTGAACCCACTGCCATTGAGTTGATTTTGACTCAGGGGATTTCTGACACTGTAAATGTGTTTGGAGCGACTCTCTCTGAGGGGCTGATAGGTTTGAATCATCAACCTTGTCGTTAGCAAACCATGCTTATCTGTCAGACTAGGGCCTTTCCTGCCTCGAACAGTCCTGGCCCCACCAAATAGGCTACTTAGCCAGTTAGTTTCTTCACTTAACCAAGTTTCTGTGAAGATGGCCTATCTTTTTAGTGAGGCCTTCCTTACCGTAAAAAGTATGAATCGCTCCCATGAATTCCTCACCATGCGTCCTTTTACTTTTGAGCCCTTCCCACTTGACTTGTTTATCTATTTGACTGCCTCCACCCGCTTACTCACCCACCCCCACATATTCCAAGTATAAATTCCACAAGAGCAAGGCATCTGTCTGTTCTACCCACTGCTGTCACCTAGGGAAATGTCTGCAATGTGTGTGGTCCTCAGCAAGTAGTTTTTTAGATGAAGGCATTAGTCTTCACACAAATATAATACACTATTACCTAAATAAGTCGTGACATAGAAATACCACCTGACATCGTTAAGGTTTATTGTGCCAACCTGGCCAATAAACACATGTGGGGTTAATTGAAGGGCAGAGAGCTAAATAGCTCAGTGAGCCCGGCCTTTGGAGTTCTTGGGCCTCTTGCTTTCTGATGGTTGGACCAGGGTGCAGCTGCCTTAGCCAGCTCCCTGCTTCAGCTGGCAAGGCTCACTTCCTATAAGACATCCCTGAGGAGAAGCCACATGGACCTACCCTGATGCAGCCCTGGGTGCTGGAATAGCCGCGTGGAGACCTCTGCCAGTGCTGAGTCGCTTACACACTCACTGATTTGGCTTTCCTCCTGCAGTTGGTGTCATTGCTTGTGTTTTGTGAGATGGCGGAGAACTTTGTAGATTGGTATCAGACATATGGGCTAATGTTGGACTTATGGCCTTGGACTGGACAGGGTTGGAATGCTTTCATAATGTACACTTCCCTTTTATATAACACTCTTGTGCATAGAGTTTCTGTGGAGTTGCTTCCCTAGTTCACACAGAATAACACACCACCCACCCAACAAACCAACTGCCATCGAGTCCACGCCAACTCATCATAGCCCTATCGAGGGCTTCCTTGGCTGCAGGTCTTTATAGGAGCAGATTGCCTTATCTTTCGCCCACTGAGTCACTACTGGTTTTGAACCACCAACCTTGTGGGTGCAGGGAGCAGTCAAAACTTACTCAACAATCTGGTTTCCTTCAACATAGAAATCAAAACTCCTAACCAAACTCATTGCCAACAAGTCAATGCCAACTCATAGTGACCCTGTAGGACAGGGTAGAAGTGCCCTGGTGGATTTCCTAGACTATAGCTCTTTACACAAGTAGAAAGCCTTGTCTTTCTCATGAAGAGTCTCTGGTGGCTTCAAACTACAAACCTTGCCATCAACAGCCCAACGCATCACCACTACACCACCAAGGAGCCGTAGACATAGAAACAGAAGGAGGCAGTTTGTGTCTTCCTCTCAATAGCATCTTCACCACCAAGACAGACGCCACCATGAACAGAATCTGAAATACCTTATTGTTGAATTAGGACACATTTGTTGTGAAGGAAGTGAGTAAGAGTGCACCATCAGAATACTGAAGCCAACTAGGAGAAAATATTAGTTTCTTTTTTTCTACTTCATGCAGTATTGCAAGACAATAAATTGGTGAAAGGAGCAAAGTTCCCAAATGACCTAATTGAATATTACTTTAGCTAATATTTACTTTGGCTAATATTGATATACTTTCATGTGAAGGATCAGAGCTCTCAGTTGCTGGAGAACAAGCTAGCCACATTTTAGCTTTTACAGGGTTTTGATTTCTCTGTGTTCTCTCATGATTGCCTTAAAGAGACATTACCTTGATAATGAGCTTGGTGGATAATCTGAAAGACATCCCCAGCTGACTATTAGGGGGGAGTGAAATGGTTCTTCCTGTCAGTATGATTGGTAAATAAATTTTTTCTCATAGTTTTGAATATGTGTCCTCGATGCTTAATCAACATAAGTTCAAATTCTAAGTGTGTTATTCATTTGTCAACATTTCAGGTAGGCTAAAGGTTGAATGGCAGTTAAAAATCAATGTGTTTGTTACACAATAGGGTGAATGTAATTAATATCATTTTAAGATGGTTACAATGAAAATTTTGTGTATGATATATTTAGTACACTATATATTTTGTATATTATATTTAGGACACTATATATTGTGTACTATATATTTAAAATAAAGATTTTAAGTAAGTGTAGATTTTAAGTAAGTGATAATTGCTTGCAATAAGGAATTTTATGCTGAATTCCTACACTGCTCAAGGACCCGGGTTGTCTTCTTGGGAGTATTGAACTATAAGAAATGAAGGATTCTTGACCTCAGCGGGGTTGCAGTCTGATGGAGAAAACAATCAGAAGTTAGACTGTAACTCTTTATAGGAATAGAGAGCCCGGTGGATAGTCCATGATGCCATCAGTACCATATATTACTGCAAACCTCCCATGATGTCTGTCCAGAAATGTCTAGAAGCCCTCACAGTCAAGGTTGCAGAAAAAAACGAGTCTGATAATGGAATCGCTGCATTCAGAGAATGGTGTAAAATATTTCTTGCAGGCAATAGTTTTTCTCCTAGATGGAACAACAGAGATCAAATTAAACCATTTTTAAAACCATACAAAATATATGAAATGACAGTCTTCATATATTGGAGAATAGTCAGGACAGGAGAGAGATCCCTAAGAGAATTGAAACAAATGAGGTGAGGGTCATGGTTCCTCTTGCTTACACTCTCTGGTGAGTTTGCAGCCCACAGTCGGGGAGGAGAAACACAGTCAGATATCCTTGAATTGAGGAGGCAGCATTGAAAAGATGGAGCGGCTATAGCATTCAGGTTTCTCAGAGCTGTTTACTGGAGAGAATGGTACACGGAGTGGAGTTCTAGAGATCTGCAAAGGGTTTCCCTTAAATCTCCCACTGAGTGCTAGCAAGTGTTCATCTGTGGGGAAGGACCCCAGGCCAGGGAGTGAGCTACCAAAAGGAAAAGGGAGTTTGGGGGTGGGATGGAAATAATCACCAGAGTGAAGAATCATTTGTATTCCCACCAGCCAGAATGAAAAAAAAAAAAAAGCTCCTAATAATCAGGGCTTCAGGTACAGTACTCAGAAAAAGTAAAAAAAAATACTCATGATTAAAGGCTTCTCTGGTTCCTTCAAAAGACCAAACTGTTTCCAAGAAAGGTAATTTTGGAATAAAGTTCAGGAATATTTTAAAGTATACGATGATATTCAATATACAACAAATGTGAACTAACAATGTCTGAAATTCAATAAGAAAACAACATGAGGCATGTTTTTCCCAAAGTAGGAAAATACAAGCCATAAACAAACAAAAACCAATCAGAAGCTACTGTGTCAGAAATGACCAGACAATATAATGATTACAGAGATGTTTTGAAAATTATATTCTATGAGTTCAAGATTCAATAGAAAAGCATGAAGGTGTAACCTAAAAGTCACAGAATAAATGATCACTCAAACTAAGCTTCTAGAGCGAAAGAAAACAATGGCCGAATGTGATGAATGAGAGTATAAGCAGATTAGGTAAGAGGAAAGTAAGCGTAAAACCAAAAACAAACCCAAAAAATGATGGAAGCAGGGAAGTCACTGGGAGGCATGCAAGAGTTAAAGACTACAGAGGTCAATACAGTATTAATCACAACCCTGCAACTGGGGAGAATCTATGAGTTGCATGAATGGATAGAAACAGGCTGACTGTGTGTGAGGAGGAGAGTGGAAATAAACCCACAAAGATTTGAGGAGGCTTCAGAAGTTTGTGGGAAAATGGAGTCTAAAGATAATGAAAACTTTCCATAAGCTTTTTGAAATGTAGATTTGGTAAAAGATATGTCTATACGTATATTTATCTGTACAAGTATACCCATGAATGTGATGGAATATACACAGGGCAAAATTATGAAAACTTCTAATATAACACATGTGTTAGTCTGGGAAGACTAGAGAAACAAATCCACAGAAACTCATATGTCTAAGAGTTTATATAAAGGGTAATTGTACATTAAGAAAGCATCCAGCCAGTCCAAGCCCATATGATATTAGCCCATATGTCCGACACCAATCTACAAAGTCCTCTTCAGATTCATGAAGCACAGGCAGTGATGCCGAATGCAGGAAGATCGCAGGCCAGTGGGTGGGAGATTTTGTGAATCCAGTGGCAGTGTAAGCATCTCAGCACTGGCAGGGGTCTCCAAGTGGCTTCTCCAGTTCCCAGGGCTGCATCAGGGTAGGTCTATGTGACTTCTCTCAGGGATGTCTCACAGGGAATCAGCCTTGTCAGTAGAGAGTCTCCAAGGAAGAGAAGTAGTGAGAGATGATGTCTCCCACCTCCAAGGAGGAAATATCAGGAATTCCCAGAATTCTCAGGAGAAGACCATGTCCACAACCGAGGCCTCATTGGCTAGACAGTGATTGACAGGTTAGACTCCACCCTTTCACTCATAATCCTCTCAAGTCCCCAATTGACACCAGATGATGTAATTACTACAGCAAAGTAACAAAATCAGTCCAGACACTGGAAAAGAAAAAATTGGTGAACTTGAAGAAATAGTAGTTCATGTGAGGAGACATCAAAAAATGCATGGAAATGTAGAATGAAAAGATAAAGATAATGTGAATCATATGCCAATAAAATTGTTGGAGGGAAAAGAAAGATAATGGAACACCAAGGATGTGAGGAGCCTAGCTATCAAGCAGAAGGTGTTGAAAAGTGGATTGTTGTAGATGTAGTTCATTTAAAATTTAGCACCTTATCATTGGCTCACCCTTATGATCCATTTTAAATTTGTCCACATTTCTTTTAAGTTGGTAATTTTATTTTATTTTTAATCATTTCATTAGGGGCTCATACAACTCTTATCACAATCCATACATACACCAGTTGTATAAAGCACACTTGTACATTCATTGCCCTCATCATTCTCAAAACATTTCCTCTACACTTAAGCCCCTGGCATGAGCTCCTCATTTTCCCCCTCCCTCCTGCTCCCCACTCCCTCACGAAGCCTTTGAAATTTATAAATTATTATTTTGTCATATCTTACACTATCCGATGTCTCCCTTCACTCACTTTTCTGTTGTCTGTCCCCCAGGGAGGAGGTTATATGTAGATCCTTGTAATAGGTTTCCCCTTTCCACCCCTCCCTTCCTCCATCCTCCTGGTATCTCCTTCTCACCACTGGTCCTGAAGTGATCATCCGGCCCAGATTCCCTGTGTTTCCAGCTCCTGTCTGTACCAGTGTACATCCTCTGGTTTAGCCAGATTTGTAAGACAGACTTGAGATCATGATAAGGGGTTGGGGGGAAGGAGCATAGAGAAGAGTTGTATGGTTCATCGTTGCTACAATGCGCCCTGACCTGCTTGTTTCCTCTCCACAACCCTTCCATAAGGGGGTGTCCAATTGCCTACAGATGGGCTTTGGGTCTCCACTCCGCACTCCCACTCATTCACAATGACATGATTTTTTGTTCTTTTATGCTTGATAACTGATCCCTTTGACACCTTGTGATCATGCAGACTGGTGTGCTTCTTCCATATGGGCATTGTTGCTTCTGAGATAGATGGCCGCTTGTTTACCTTCAAGCCTTTAAGACCCCAGACACTATATCTTTTGATAGCCGGGCACCATCAGCTTTCTTCATCACATTTGCTTATGCACCCGCTTTGTCTTCAGCAATTGTGTCAGGAAGGTGAGCATCATGGAATGCCAGTTTAATAAAACAAAGTATTCTTGCATTGAGGGAGTACTTGATTGGAGGCCAAATGTCTATCTGCTACCTTAATAGTAAACCTATAAATATATGAACATAGATCTATTTCCATATCCTCATATATAAATATATTTACATATGTACTTGCCTTTATTGAAACCTCTATAAATCCCTTTGTCTCGTAGCTCTTTCCTCTATTTCCTTTGACTTTCCTCTTGTCCCACTATCATGGTCAGACTTCATTTGGGTTTCAGTACTTCCTCTAGGGTACATTACCCTTGATCAATCCCTATCAGGCCTCCTACTCCCTCCTCACCACCGATTTGGATCACTTGTTGTTCCCTTGTCCCTGGGTTTTTAAATACCACTTCCTTTCCCCCCACCTTCCCCTCTCCTATGTCCCCCAGGAACTGTAGGTCACATTGCTTTCTCCTCCAGATTGTTCATCCAGCCTATCTTATTTAGACAGACCTGCAGAGATAATAACATGCACAAAAACAAGACAGATAAAAACCAAGTAACAAAATAAAACAACAACAAACCAATGACAAAAAAAAAAAAACCACAAGAAAGAAAAGCTTGTAGTTAGTTCAAGGACTGTTTGTTGTCCTTTAGGAGTGTTTTCCATTCCAGTCTGTTGGGGCACCAAGCCCTGGTCCCAAAGTCTACTTTTGGTATTCCCTGGGGACTTCGTTGCTCTGTTCCCTTGCTGTTCTGTTGCACCCCTTTAGTGTTTTGCTTCAGTATGTGGGATCAGATCGGGCAGAATTCCCACACTGTGTCTCTAGTGTTGTCCCCTGTAGAGCTATGGGTCAATGAGGGGTGTCATGTCTCATAGTGGGGCCAGCCATATGGTCCTCTCTGTACATTGGCTGCTGTGAGCAGGAATATTGTCCTCAAGACTTGGTCGACCAGGATGTGCTCCACTCTCTCTTTCTGCCCCTTCATTTGTTCCCGTGTGCTCTGATCAGACATGCCCCTCTTCCAGAGCTCCAAATTCAGTGCTGTCATCTGAAATAAATTCTTCTGGGGAGGCACAGGTGTTCACGTAGTTGGGATTGGGACCGGCCCTTCAGACCTCTCCACTGGTTCTCTACTCCATGCCCGCATGTTGCATTCACATCTTGGAGCACCGGGTTGAAGTCTGGTCCCTCTTTCCCTGTGGAGCTATAAACAATACCCTCCCTTGGGTGGTTTAGTGTCCTGTGTCCCCGCTACCCATTTTTTTTTCTTTCCCTACCTCCTTTTTAGTTGGCTCCCATGAGTATCCCGGATTTTGTCTGGTTCCTGCCATCTTACCTGGTCCTGACGCCAGGAATGCTTGTATACAGTAGCTTCTTCCCTATGCCCCCCTTTCCTTTTTTTTTTTTTTTTTTTTTTAGCTTACCTCAGCGGACTCATGCTGTACTTGTCCTTTCGTGCTTGGCTTACTTCGCTCAGCATGATTTCCTCCAATTCTTCCTGTACAGCGATACGCTTCATACGTTCATCACTGCTTTTTTAGTGATGCGTAGTACTCCATTGTATGTACGTACCACAGCTTTTTAATCCACTCGTCAGTTGATGGAAATTTGGGTTGTTTCCAACTCCTTGCAATTGTGAACTGTGCGGCAATGAACACTGGAGCACAGATGTCTGGCTGTCGTTTGTTTCTTGCCTCTTCTGAGTATATGCCCAGTAGGGGGATTGCTGGGTTGTATGGTAACTCGATTTCCATCTGTTTTAGATATCGCCAGATTGATTTCCATAGTGGCTGTACATACTTCAGGTCCACCAGCAGTAGATGAGAACTTCTGTCTCCCCACAGCCCCTCCAACATTTGTTGCTTTCTGATTTTTTGAATTGGGCTATCTTTGAGGGCATTAGGTGGTATCTCATTGTTGTTTTAATTTGCATTTCTCTATGGCTAAAGATTGGGAACATTTTCTCATATGTTTGTTGGCCATTCAGATTTCTGCCCCTGTGAAACTTCTGTTCAGGTACTTTTCCCACCTCCTCGGTGGGCAATTAGTTTTTTTTCTTTTTGGAAGCTAGCAGAATATTGTAGATTTTAGTAATAAGGCCTTTGTCTGATGTGTCATTGCTAAGGATGTTTCCAATACAACTATTAAAAAAAGAAAAAAGCAAACAAACCAGGAATGGAAATTCCATATGATCCAGTAATACCTCTGCTGGGCATACAAGGGGGTACCCCACCAAAAAATATTGAAATTGCACTGGCCATAAAGGAGCTTTTGTCATATGCATTTTTCCTGCTAGGTGAGTACTGAGCAGCTCACATTGAGTTAGTGCATCCAGTGACATCACCTGGGGAGGTTCTCTCAGGTCACAGTGAATTTTTTTCATAAAAGCAGTTTCATTCAAATCTTGGTTTTTTGTGTGTGTGATGCCTGATTTAAGAGAACAGTGTGGGGCTGTGAAATTTTGTGTTTTGCTTGGGAAAAATGCCGCAGAAACTGTTGTGAGGTTGAACATAGCTTACAAGTATAGTGCTATGGGAAAAACTCACGTGTACGAGCGCTTGTTTCAAATAAGGTAAAATGTAGATTGATGACAAAATTTGCTCTGGATGTCTGTCAATTACCCAAATTGACAAAAATGTCAACTTAGAGTACATTTGGAATTTGTGCCAACAGGTCAAACTGTGAATCAAGCTTTCTTTTCAGAAGTTCTTAAAAGATTATGTAACAGTGTGCAACAAAAAGGCCTTATTTGTGGCAAGATGGTACTGGTTTTGCCACCACGACAATGCACTTGCTCACACAGTCATCTCAGTGCGCCAGTTTTGGGCCAAAAACATCATGCCTCTTTTGCCCCCCACACCTTACTCTCCTGACCTCACTCCTAGTGATTCTTTTGTTTCCACAAATGAAGAGGGACATGAAAGGACAGCAATTTGATAACATAGGAGAGGTGAAGAAAAAAACAAGCAAGATGCTCTCAGCTATCCAGATGAATTTGAAAATGTTTTCAAGAATGGAATCACAGATTTGACAAATATATTAAGTGTAATGGGAAGTACTTTGATGGTGATAAGGTTGTTTTGTAAAAAAGAAATTTAATACATAGCTTTGAAAAAAATTCCATTGAGTTCTTTTGGTATCCCCTCGTATACCCTAAAAAGTAAAGAGACAATATGAATAGGCATATGCATTTCAATGTTCATTACAGAATTGTTCATAATAGCTAGTAGTTGGAAACAGCCAAAAGCCCACCAACAGAAGAAAAGACCAAGAAACTTTGGTACACACACACCATGGAATACTGTGCATCACTAAAAAATAATGCTTAAAACATAAAGCACCTCATGACATGATCTCACCTGGAGAGCATTCTGCTGAGCAAAGTCAGTCAAATACTGAGACCAGTGCTAGAAGGGCAAACGCCAAAATAAAGACGGGAGTCGGCGTCTAGGTCATGTAGTCACTCAATCCAACCTAGGAGGCAGTGCAGTGATAAGACTGTCTAATGCTTATACCCTTCTATCACCCCCTTCTTTGTACATTACAAAGACAACTTCTCCAGCGGGGACCTCACCTCAGCTGGGGATAGTTCTTCTTTAGGAGGGGAGTAGGAGAGAACCAAACAGTTTATGCCACGTGGCAAGGTCCTCCAGTCATCCGTATGGGGGATTCACTTCTATATTGGTGTCCAATAGTATCTAGTGGATATCCAGGGCTCTGCACCATAACAAGGCCATTCAATCCCTGGTCCATGGCTGGGGGAATTCACTGGAGGCTCAATCTATGCTCAATCTATGTGTATTTGCCCTGAACCATAGTTGAGGGATGTAAATAAATTCTTATCAGACAGAAAGCATCGTAAAGTCGATTGTGGAATCTGTAGTTAGGTTAAAATGTAATACCTTATCATTTGATCTCCTTTTTGACTAATTTTTAAATTGTTTCATATTTTTTAAATGTGCAAGAAATGGATCGAGCCTCTGGTGAACTCCCTCTGGCCATGGACTAGGGATGTAAATAACTTTGTTAATGTGCAGAGCCCTGGAAAGTGGATTGTTGCAGAACTAGTTAGATTAAAATCTAAAACCTTATCATTTGATCACCTTATCACCTTTCCCCTTTGATCTACTTTAAATTGTTCACTTTTAAAAATATTTCCTGCTCTCTTTGATTGGGGATTTTCTCTGGTTTATTTTGTTTTTCTTTTTATTTTGCGTGTGTTGGGGGGACAGGGTAGGGTATGTTTTCCAGATGAAATCCGGGATGGGTGGATGTACAGAGACAATAACTGGATTAATAGTTTCCTGGGAATCTGGAAGGGGAGGTTGAAATGAAATGAAGAGTCTGGTAGCAGTGGATGCAGGAAGAAGAAAATGCTCTGTAAATGATTGTGGTGACGATTGTGCAGCTCTTTATGATATGACCAACTGATTAAAGTGCCTGATGTGTGAGTTATATGTCAATAAAATTATTATTTAAAAATATTTGTGACCTTGGACTTGGAAAGATTTGAAAATACCTGGAATGATGTCTGGATTAGCTCCTAATAAAATAGGTTGGGAAAAAATACATGTACAGTGCAAAAAGCACAAACTCTAAAAATATTAGTCAATAAATTATACCTCATCAAAATAAAAATTTTACTCTTCCACATTCGCTGTTATAAAAGGCAAGCCATCAACTGGAAGATAATATTTTCAAAACCTATCACCACAAAGGACTTATATTTAAAATATATGAAAAAAATGTTCTTTCTTTTTCAAAAATCATTTTATTGGGGGCACATACAACTCTTATCACAATCCATATATACATCAATTGTGTAAAGCACATTTGTACATTCATTGCCCTCATCATTCTCAAAACATTTGCTCTCCACGTAAGCCCCTGGCATCAGGTCCTCATTTTCCCCCTCCCTCTCCGCTCCCCCCTTTCTCATGAATCCTTGTTAATTTATTAATTATTATTTTGTCATATCTTGTCCTGTCTTATGTCTCCCTTCATCCACTTTTCTGTTGTCCATCCCCAGGGAGGAGGTCACATGTAGATCCTTGAAATCAGTTCCCCCTTTTCAACCTACCCTCCCTCTACACTCCCAACTCCCAGTATCGTCACTCACACCACTGATCCTGAAGGGATCATTCACCCTGGATTCCCTGTGTTTCCAGTTCCTATCTGTACGAGTGTACATCCTCTGGTCCAGCTAGACTTGCAAGGGAGAATTCGGATCATGACACTGGGTGGGAGGAGGGGACATTTAGGAACTAGAGGAAAGTTGTATTTTCATTGGTGCCACATCGCACTCTGACTGGCTCGTTTCCTCCCCGAGACCCCTCTGCCAGGGGATCTCCAGTGGCCTACAAATGAACTTTGGGTCTCCACTCCACACTCCCGCCCCTCATTCACTATGGTAAGATTTTTTGTTTTGATGATGCCTGATACCTGATTCCTTTGACACCTCGTGATCGCACAGGCTGGTGTATTTCTTCCATGTGGACTTTGTTGCTTCTCAGCTATATGGCCGCTTGTTTACCTTCAAGCCTTTAAGACCCCAGATGCTATATCTCTTTTGATAGCCGGGCACCATCAGCTTTCTTTGCCACATTTGCTTATGCACCCATTGTCTTCAGCGATTGTATCATGGAGGTGAGCACACAATGATATAATTTTTCTTTCTTTGATGTCTGATAACTGATCCCTTCGGCACCTCATGATCACACAGGTTGGTGTGCTTCTTCCAAGTGGGTTTTGTTGCTTCTCAGCTAGATGGCCGCTTGTTTGCCCTCAAGCCTTTAAGACACCAGGCACTATATCTTTTGATAGCCGAGCACCATCAGCTTTCTTCAACACATTTGCTTATGCACACATTTGTCTTCAGCAATCATGTTGGGAAGGTGGGTATCATGGAATGTCTGTTTAGTCCAGCAAAGTGTTCTTGTATTGAGGGAGCACTTGAGTGGAGACCCATTGTCCATCTGCTACCTTACTACTAAACCTATAAATATATGTACAGAGATCTAGTTCCCTATCTTCATATCTAAATATATTTACATATGTATGTGCCTGTATTTAGGCCACTATGTATGCCCTTTGCCTCCTATTTCTTTCCTCTATTTCCTTTTGCTTTCCTCCTGTCCTACCATCATGCTCAGTCTTCATTTGGATTTCAGTTACATTGCCCTTGATTACTCCCTACTAGGCCTCCCACCCCCTCCTTGCCCCTGGTTATGAATCACTTCTTGTTCCCTTGTCCCTGGGTTGGTTAACACCACTTCCCTTCCCCCACCTTTCCCTCTCCCATATCCCCCCAAAACCATCAGTCCTGTTGTTTTCTCCTCCACTTTGTTTATCCAGCCTATAGACTCAAGATCATATTTTGGCTCCTGTGGACTTGTTTTCATTTTCTTCAACTTCAAGTTCAACTTGCATAGAAGCAATTGATTATCTGTTTCATAGTCAGCCCCTGGCCTCCTTTTTGGTGCTCATAGTGAGCTTCCAATGTTATTCCCCCACAGACATAGTCAATTTGATGCGTTTGCATTACACCTGGTGAGGTCCATGTGTACAGTCTCTGTTTATGCTCTTAAAAAAGTATTTGCTATAAAAAGTCATCGATCTTGCAAAATTATATAATGTGACTGCCTGCCTAATTTCTATCACCCAGGCCATATTTCCCAAGAAGTGTTCCTTCCTCTTTGCTTCCAAATTTTGCATTCCAATTATCAATAATAATCAATGCATCCTGATTGCAACTTTGATTTATTTCAGGCTAAAGAAATTGGTAGAATTTCGATTTCCTTATCACTAGTTTTAGTGGTTAGTGCATAAATTTGAACAGTTGTATTAACTGAATTCTGTTGTACACATCTACAAGTTTTTCCTATCACAGATAGTATTGTATTCAAAGATAGTTCTTGGTATGTCCTTTTTCACAATAAATGTTATCCCCGTCCTCTGGGATTTATTATTCCCAGCATTGTAAACCATATGCTTGTCTGACTCAAAATGATCAGTACCAGTCTATTTCCGTTCACTAATACTTAGAATATCCACTTTTATGGTTTCATTCTATTTTGAATCTTCCAATTTTCCTAAATTCATACTTCATACATTCCTCATGTAAATTATCAGTGGATATTTGCACCTGTTTCTCCTCATTAAAAGAAATCATGCATTTAAAGGGGAATGTAAAAACAGTCAAGAAATCCAAATCTGTTTACCACTGAGTCAATTTTTATTTACCCAACCCTAAGCACAGAGTAGAACTGCCTTATAGTTTCCAAGGCTGTAGTCCTTATGGAAGCCACTTACCCTACCTTTCTCCCATAGAGTGGCTGGGGAATTCCAACCACTGACCTTTAGGTTAGCAGCTGAGTGCTTAACCACCGCACCATCAGGGATCCCTAATAGGAGACTAAAGAAATCCATTTTGAAATACTGTCAACAATCATAAGGAACAATCAGTATTAACCACAATAAGCAGATTTTGAGTGAATTAAATCAGATAACAAACAATAGAAACTTTATCATTAGAATTACATACAATTCTAGAAAATGCAAGCTATTCTATAATGACAGAACACAGATCAGTGATTGCCTTATAATAAAGGCTAGGAGGCACAGTGAGAAAGAGATGGTTATAAAAACACTTGGGAAGGGTGGCTAGATTTCTCCTCCTCTTGATTAGGATGATAGTTTTGCATGCCCCAAAGGTATAAACTTGTACATCTTAAAAAGCATGCGCAATTTCTTGTATACATTTGAACAGCAATAAAACCAACTCATAGCAACACTGTGTGTGGCAGTGTAGATTGTACTCCACCGGATATTTATTTAATGATTATATTTTCAGAAGTTGATTGCTAAGTTTTTTTCTGAACTGCCTCTGAATGGGTTGGGACTGCCAACCTTTGCGTAGGTAGTCAAGAAATTAACTCTTTGTGCCACCCAAGGACACCTGACACATGGAAATCTAAAATATAGAGAAATGTAATTTATAATATTAACAGAAAGAGATAAGATTCAGCTCTTCTTAGTAATAGATAAAGAGTCATATTGGCCAGGTAAAACATAGTAATGCTCTTGGTTAAAAACAACACATAGAGATTGGCTATAACTGAGTAAGTCAGGAAATAACTACAGCAGGTAGACATACATTACTTTGTCATTTCCTGTTGAGTATCCTGCGGTCTCATTCGTTCTTTCTGCCTTCCCAGAGTTCTGATTATTTTGTGTTCCGTATTCTCCTGTGAGGCCAGTGTTTAGGAGAAAGCCACATCTTTGACACTTGTGCCCATCGAGCACTAAGCCCGGCTCCACTTCAAAGGTGTGGCATGATATGGATCCTCATTACACTTTTCAGAGTGGAAACGCCTGAAAGATAAACAACTCTCTTACTTGTAGAGATCACTTCTCTAATAGGGAGAAGTATGGGTGTGGAGGGGGCGAAGGGGGATTAAGAATCCTGTTGGTCGTGCAATAAAGTGCTAAAATGTATTATTCTAAGCACTAGAGAGTTCAAAGAAAGAAGGTAAATAATAATGATAAGATTTGTATTAACCTTTGAAGAATAGATAGGCTTTAGATTACAAAAAAAAGAGGACAAGTGAAAGAAGGAACATAAGAGAAGACAGAGCAGAAAGTTACATATGTTGGTAGAGGAAGCCTCATGTAAGGAGAGTGAAAATATTCTATGGAAGAGTGTTTGCTGTTAGTTGCTAAGTACTGTCAAATTGGTTCTGATGGACAGAAGTCCTATTTATTAAAGAGTCGTGGGAGATGCATTCTCCCTAGGAGGTTTGTACTCTGCTGCTCACCTAAGGAGCCCTGATGGCTCAAGGGTGAAGTTCAAAGTCGGGCAGTTTGGGCCCACCCAGCATCTCTGTGAGAAAAACACTTGCAATTTGTTTTCATAAAGTTTACAGCTTAGAAAATCCTCTGAGGCAGTTCTACTCTGTGACATGGGGTCACTGAGTCAAAAGGACGACTCGGTAGTATCTAACAAGGACACCTCGGCACTCACGTAAAGGTTGCTGGTTTGCGGCCGGCCAGCAGCCTTGTGGAAGAAAGGCCTAGTGACGTGCTTCTTTTGGGTCTGCAACCAAGAACCCTACAGAATGCAGCTCCATGTGGGGTCACCATGAGTCACAATTGATTCGACAGCAATGGACTTGAAAATAATTTTGAGAAGCCAGAGTGGGTAAGATTATGAAAGCCTTTGAAAACCAGGTTAAAAAGAAAGAAAACCAGGTAAAAGAATTTAGAATCAACACAGTGTACAACCAAACTCCCATATTTTAAGATTAAACAAGCTCCAAACTCACTGCATTGAGTCTATTTTGACTCATCATGACCCTATAGGACAGAGTAGAACAGCCCGTGTGGGTTCCCAAGACGGTCACTCTTTATAGGACTAGAAAGCCTGATTGTCCTCCTGCAGAGCAACTGGTAGTTTCAAACTGCTGACCTTATGGTTAGCAGCCCAACATGTAATTCCCCTACGCAAGCAGGGCTCCTGGACTTTAGGTAAGGGAAACCATGTGAGCCAAAATTGAAGCAAGTATTTTGTGCTGAGAACCAAGGAGAACAGACTTTTCTGTTGAGCATGACCTATAGGGTTAACTTCCTTCCCACAGCTGAAAGGTTACGTTTTATTGAGTGAGTCATGTGCAAGGAAAAGTCTGTGTTAGCATGCATTACTCTTGACAAATATGATCCCAATTTCTATTGTATAAAGAAAGAAATACAAACACCTGAAATTGCCACTGATATATAAGTTTATATATAAGTTCCTGCTTCTGTCTCTGTCTAAATTTACCTTGGCAGGGTTTTCAGAGAAGTCAATATTTGGTGCTTTCAAACTGATGCCGAGCAGATTCTAGGGTGGGGCCCGTGCAATTCAATTTCCACAGCCCAGACTGTGTGGCTTTGCCCGCTTTAAGTTTTCAGATACGAATTACTTCCTTTCCAAGCTCACAAAGGAGGCAAGGAATACAATATAAAGCATTAAACTATGAATCAGGAAGCTATTGTGAGACCGAAGGCAAGTCATCCACATTTGTGTGCCTCAGATTCCTCATCTATAACATTGGGCTCAATATTAAACTTCATGGTGCTTTATATGAAGCAAATGAGATAAATATATAAACATATTTCCCATATACATTGTTCCAATATTTAAGGATACCCCAGGCTGCTACAGCCAACAGTGATGGTTGGTGTTAGAGTCTCAGAAAATCAATGGCTTTTAGATTTTAGGAGATTTTGACTTAGTTGATGTGGTTCTCAGTTGCTGTGAAACCTACTCTGACTCACCGAGACCTTGTGTTATAGAGTGAAATGTTGCCCTGGTCCCCTGCCATCTTCATGATCATATTTGAGCCATCGTTACAGTGATTGTGTAGTGCCTTCCAACCTAGAGGACTCATGCACTGGCACCATCAGAAACGATTCTATCATCAACCATCATTTTTATCCGCTAATTTCTAACAGTAAGCTACCAGGTCTTCTGTGCTAGTTTGTCTTAGTCTGGAAGCTCCCCTGAAACCTGTTCATTATGGGTAAGTAATCCTGCTGATATTTGAAATACTGGTGACATAGCTTTCATTGTCTTAGCAAAACCTCCCACAGCAGGACAAGCTGACCGGCAGACAGTTTTGCCTGGCTTCTAGGCTGGAAATCAATCCTTTCTCACTAAAAGACAGAATGGCAAATAACACCCTCCCAAACTATACCTGACAAATAAAAAATAAATCTGAGATGAGACACTAAAAATGGCGAAGAAAAATACTTTGTTCCTGGAGGTAATATGAAATTACAGCAAGCTTTTTATATAACATGCATGGAGAGAAGAAGCTTATGGATTCCTCGGCTTTTTCATTGATCCATGCAGTATAAAACCAGGAACAAAAACACAAATACTATTGATGGCAACTGTACCAAACTGATACTGAGCAATTGCATGTAGAAAGAGTAAGAGTTCTCTGCACTTAACACAAAAACCCTCTAACTTGGTTTTTCCCAGTGTGTTTGACACCTCCCTCCCAAGGGGGTGATGGAATGATCCAGAGGAACTGCAAAATCAGATTACCTACATTTTACCATAGATTATGGGTTATAGGATAGAAGTTTTTAATTTCCAGGGGGACACTGAGTAATTTTTTTTCTGAATAGGGGTCAGTAGGCCAAATAAGTTTGGGAATCTAACCAATTGGAGTTGTACCAAAATAATTTTTAAAATGTAAACACCTGATATTTCCATTATTTTTTGTTGATTCCATAGAACAATGCTGTCTAGCACACATATAAAGCAGAGGACATAGGTAATTTTCAAGTGTATTGGCATCGCCTTTAAAAACAAAGGTTAGAGGATAGTAATTTAATATGAGGGGGTACCATCCCAAAATGAAAATTTTTTTTCAAAGCTGTGTATTTAATTTTTTTTACAAACAATCTTCATCATCTTCAAAGTACTCTCCATTACACTGAATTCATTTGTCAAATCTGCAATTCCATTCTTGGAAACACTTTCCAAACTCATTTGTTTGGATGGCTCAAAGAATCTCCCTCATTTTTTTCTTCACCTCTTCTCTGTCGTCAAATCGCTGTCCTTTCACGTCCCTCTTCATTTACAGAAACAAAAAGAAGTTGCTTGTAGTTAGATCAGGTGAGTAACGTGTGGGGGGCAAAAGAGGCATGCTGTTTTTTGCCCAAAACTGGCGCACTGAGACGACTGTGTGAGGAGGTGCATTGTCGTGGTGGCAAAACCAATTCCCTGCCTGCCACAGATCAGGACGTTTTGTTGCACACTGCTATGCAATCTTTTCAGAACTTCTAAATAGAAAACTTGATTAACAGTCTCACCTGGTGAAAAAAACTCCGAATACACCATCCCCATCACATCCCCACTCCCCCACCCCTGCGAAAAACAACAACAACAACAACCCACAAATGAGCATTGTCTTGATCTGTGACGTCACTTGACAAGCTTTTTGGGGGGAGGTAATGATGACGTCTTCCAGTGACTTGATTGATGCTTGCTCTCAGGGTCATAGGAATAGCACCATGTCTCATCACCAGTAATGACCTTGGGAAAAACGTCTGGGTCGCTTCGGAGCTGTTCTTTCAAAGCAAGGCATGTATCCAGTCGATGCGCTTTTTGCTGGTCAGTCAGAAACTGAGGCACAAATTTTGCAGAAACCCTTCTCATCCCCAAATTTTCCTTTAAAATTCGCTGAACCGAGCTCCAGGACCGCCCAGATAACTCCCTTCTCTTCAGTGGTCCGTCATCAGTCTTCAAGCACAAGTGCGCGGATTTCGTCTACATTTTCATCCGTTCAGGAAAGTTCAAGGATGTCCATGAAGAGGTCGTCACCAATCAACAATTCACCTTTTTTGAAACGAGAAAACCACCCCTACATTTGAGTTTTTCCCATACCACTGTCCTTGTAAGCTGTGTTCAACATCACAACAGTTTCTGTGGCATTTTTCCTGAGCAGGAAACAAAATGTCACAGCCTCACACTAGTCTCTTAAATGGGCTCAGAAAAAACGAGAGTCAAGCAAAACTGCTTGTATGAAAACCTCACTGTGGGTGCAGTAATGCAGAGCGAGGTGCTCCATGCAAATGCGTACTCTGAAAGCTCTGCCCAGTGGAGCTTTTTGCTGTTTGTTTGTTTTTTGTACCCCTGGTATGTATTTTATGTAATATGTCCAAAACATTATTTCAACTTGTAAACAGTATATAAATTTTGAATGAGACATTTCAAATTCCTTTTTTATATGAACTGCTTGAAATTCAGTGTGTACTTTACACTTGAAGTGCAACACAATTCATACTACAGAACAACCATCGTTTACAGCAAAGAAAGGATTAAATATTTAATGTCAGATTCATATCAAATCTTTATAAATACTTGTGCATGTTTCATATACACTTACTTAAAAGAAAAGATAAAATTTGTGTTTCAAGGTTTAAAACACTTTTTTCCAACCTGTCAGAACTCCTGAAGAAGAGAGGAAGAATGGCGATGGGTATTCAGAAAACAAAAATGTTTTGTTTGCTTTTGCATCAGAAGTTGGGATTTTTTTTATGGGCTATCTGAGAATGTATCATCATGTCAGATGAAGCTGACATCTTTAATAAACCGTATTAGCTATCGGAAGAAACCCCGGTGCTATACCGTGTTATGGATTGCAAGTCAACGATGCACACCTACCACCCTCTCTTCAGGACAAAGACGAGGCTGCTTTTGTAAACATTTGTAGCACAAACCCAAGGGGCAGTTCCACTCTGCCACAGGGGGGCTCTAAGAGTTGGATCTGCCAAATGGAAGTGAGTTTGGTTTTCATGTTGGGTTTTTTTTTTTGTATAAGCAGTAAATGATCAATAGTTCAAACCCTCTCAGCGGGAGATATAGCAGTCTGCTCCCTTACATATTACATCTCCAGATCCTGTGAGCAATTCTACCCGGTCTCAATGAGTCGGATTCCACTCAATAGCCGTGGTTTGGGTCTGGGGTTTTATATTGGCTGAACTAGAAATGTTTTCATTTCTCAGAGCTATTTTATGAACACGTTTACAAAGAACACATGTAAATGGGTAATGAAGCAGTGTGAGTGCATGAGAGCACTTATTCCCTTAAAGCGAATCATGGGAAAACACGTTTCCATTAGCCTTCTGTTGGGGAACACCCCTAACCATTGCAGGATCTACAACATCTCTGAGCCTGGCCATGAACTTTTACTGGCAACCACTGTTCTGGTCACAACATAAAAACAATCTCCAGGCATTTCCAAACCCCCGTTGGTGGGGATGGCTCCACCCTTTCAGCTGGGAGGCACTGCTGGAAGCTGTTGATTAACTCTGATTAGTTAACCGGTGAGTCAGCAACTGTGGTTGCCAATGTTCCGCAGTCTCTAGTTTTGCTAGTCCGCTAAAAGGAACGCATTGTAATATAAAACTAAACTAAAAGAAAGAAAATCCTGGAGATCCAAGGGACTTTTCCTTTATAATGCCTTCCTAATTAAATTTCTAATTAGAAAAGTTCTAATGTCATTTAGAGAAAGTCTTTCATCTGAATGTGTCTTTTCCTGCTCCAAGAAGGGTCTTAATATTGGTCTGCTCCAACATTCCCATACCTGTTCCCTCTTCCACTTTGATGTATCTCATAGTTAAATATGTTACTTACCTTTGATTTATTTTTCTTTCTGTGAGTAGTCAATTCATGGATACATTTTGAATTATTTGGAAAGCATGTAATTAAAAAACATCCTTAGTGAAAGTGCATGTTTCTTCATGAAAAGCTAGGGAAATAGAGCTTGTGATTCAGTAGATAGAGTTGTTAGGATAGTAGGTATAATTTCATAAGTATACATCATCAGTGATTATGACTGATCTCATTCCCCCATAGTAATCCCGCTCCTTGCTCTAGAACAGCAAAATTACTGCTCTGCACTGGCACCTGCTAATTATGGTAGAGTATAGGAGAAGCCAGGCAGAGTCAATGTCCAACACAATGATTAACACTTATGACAACATCAGTAATTGTTCTTTTTAAGATAAAAAAGTCACCAATATGATTATTTGTCTTTAAAGTTGTTTCTTAATTAGTTGATCAGTTTATGTAGTCCTGTTAAACTTTTGTTGTGAACAGAAACATTAATTGATACTATAGCAGGGGTTTGAAAGCTACAACCCATGGGTCAAATTAGATCCACCATCTATTTGTTCTAAATAAACTTTTGTTAGAAAAACAAATAAGTTTATTCATTTATGTGTGGTCCATGGCCGATTTTGAGTAGTTGCCAGAAACATTTTGTGGCCCGCAAGACCTAAAGCATTTGCTATATTGCTTTTTACAGAAAAAGATTGCTGGCCCCTGCTTTAGATTGTAAATTAAAGATCAGTTGAAAAATTGTACAAAATCTACATTTTTAAGGCTATACTTGGCTGTATAAAATGGGATCAGGAACAGAGAAGGCCTCAGCTGTTCTTTGTACCCAACCAGGAAGGTCTTGGGCATCCCTGTCCTCTTGCAAGGTAGATTGTCATTTCCACTGTACAGCAAGGAAGGTTCAAGCTATCCCAGAAACCTGGAAAGGAAAGTTCCAGGCATCCTCAAGGCCCAGCAGGGAAGGCCCCGTCACCCTAAGTCCCCATCAAGAAAGGCCCTAGCTGTCCTTGGTACTTGGCAAGGCAGGGTCCAGCTATTCCCTCTGTCCCCCAGACCAACAGAGAAGGTCCTGACCATCACAAGAACCTGACAAGAAAGGGCCTGGGCAGTCCTGCCCCCTTGCAGGGTAGGCTCCAGATATCACTGATACTTGGCAAAGACACCCCAGGAACCCCTATGACCCAGCAAGGAACAGCCTGGCCATTCTCTGCCAGGAAAGCCCCAGTTGTCCCCAGGATATGGCAAGTTAAGTCCTGTCCCTTTGACCCAACAAGGAAGATTCTAGCCACCCCGCTCCTCACACGGAAAGTCCCAGGTGTTCCCGGGACACAGCAAGGAAGGCCTTGGATATTCCTCCTCCCTTGTGAGGAAGGATCCAGCTGTTGCTGCGCCCTGGCAACAGGAATTCCCACAATCTGGCAAGGAAGCGTCAGCTGTCCTAGTTCCCTTGCAAGAAAGGTCCCAAGAATCCCTAAGATCTGGCAAGAAAGGCCCCCAAAGTTCCAGTGACCCAGCAAGAAGGTCTTGGGTGTACCTGTCCCCAGTCAAGCAAGAATCGAGCCATCACAGCAACCACCCATGATCCATCAGACAACCAAGCCTAGTAGGCACGCCATGATGCTATGTAAACAGCAGCCAATCAATCACTACACACACACACACACACACACACACACACACACACACACACACACACACACACACAAAACCAATCAAGGAAAGAACAGCAGCAACCCACAAATAACTCAATAACACTCAGACCAAAGGATTACTTGGAAGAAGGGGTCCTGGAAGTAGAATTCAGAAATAGAATTCCAGAGAATAGTGATTAGACGTCTTCAACAGATAGAGGAAAGAATTGATACACTGGAAGCTCATAGCCAAATAGAACTCCAAGGAAAAAAAGCAACAACAAAATAACAGAATTAGCAACATGGTACAAGGACCGTGTGATAGAATCAAAGAAAAATAAAACTGATTGGTAAACTAAAACAATTCTTTTGAATGAAACTGATGAGAGATACAATCAACCAAAAAAAAAGCAAAGGAATCTTAAGAAAGCATACACATGATGTGGGAACCCCATCAAAAGGAGCAATTTATGTTTCACTGGGGCCCAGAAGCAAGAAGAAACAAAAAAATCACAGAAAAAAATTGTACAGGAAATCATAGGAGAGAATTTCTTCAACATCATAACAGAGAAGGAAATAACGTTGTGAGAGGCTGAAAGAACCTCAAATGGGATAGAACCCCAATTGAAACATCACGACGTGTCATAGTCAAACTCTCCAACATGAAGAGGAGAGAATCCTGAGATCTGACAGGGAAGAAGAAAACTGTAAGAAGCAGCTCAGACTTCTCAGCAGAAACTATGCATAAAATCATCGCCCTACAGGAGACAACACCTGAGACACAGTGTGGGAATTGCACTCGACCTGATCCCGCCACACCGAGGCAACACACCAAGGGTGTGCAACACAACAGCAAGGAAACGGAGTGGTGAGGTCCCCAGACAATGCTGAAGGTGGACTTTGGGGCCACGGCATGGTGCCCCAACAGACTGGACTGGAAAAAACTCCTAAAGGCCAACAAACGACCCTTGAACTAACTACAAGCAATTCTTTCTTGTTGTGTTTTCTTTTTGTCATTGGTTTGTTGTTGTTTTGTTGTATATTGTTGCTTGGTTTTGCTCTGTCTTGGTTTTGTGCATGTTATTATCTCCGCAGGTCTGTCTAAATAACATAGACTGGATGAACAATCTGGAGGATAAAACAACGGGACCGATATTTCCAGGGAGACATGGGAGAGGTGGGGGGAAAAGTAGTGGTGTTAATAAACCCAGGGACAAGGGAATAACAAGTGATCCAAATCGGTGGTGAGGAGGGTGTGGGAGGCCTGGTAGGGCATGATCAAGGGTAATGTAACCAAGAGGAATTGCTGAAACCCTGGTGGGGGCTGAGCATGATAGTGGGACATGAGGAAAGTCAAAGGAAATAGAGGGGGGAACTGGGAGGCAAGGGGCATTTATAGAGGTCTAGAAAAAACATGTACATATTCAGATATATTTATATATGAGGATGGGGAAATAGATCTATGTGCATATATTTATAGGTTTAGTATTAAGATAGCAGATGGACATTGGGCCTCCACTCAAGCACTTCCTCAATGGAAGAATACTTTCTTCTATTAAATTAGCATTCTATGATGCTCACCCTCCCGACACAACCGCTGAAGACAAAGTGGGTGAATAAGCAAATGTGGTGAAAAAATGAGATGGTACCTGGCTATCAAAAGATATAGCTTCTGGGGTCTTAAACGCTTGAAGATAAATAAGCGGCCATCTATCTCAGAAGCAAGAAAGCCCACATGGAAGAAGCACACCAGCCTGTGTGATCATGAGGTGTCAAAGGGATCAGGTATCAGACATCAAAGAACAAAAAATCATACCATTGTGGGCTCACCTTCTCGATAAAATTTCTTAAGACAAATGTGTGCATAAGAAAAAATGGTGAAGAAAGCTGATGGTGTCTGGCTATCAAATGATATAGCATCTTGGGTCTTAAAGGCTTGAAGGTGAACAAGCAGCCATCTATCTGAGAAGCAACAAAGCCCACATGGAAGAAGCACACCAGCCTGTGTGATCACGAGGTGTCAAAGGGATCAGGTGTCAGGCATCATCAGAATAAAAAAAATCTTACCATAGTGAATGAAGGGGGAAGTGCAGAGTGGAGACCCAAATCCCATTTGTAGGCCACTGGATATCCCCTTACAGAAGGGTCTTGGGGAGGAGATGAGCCAGTCAGGATGCGATGCAGCAATGATGAAAAATACAACTTACCTCTAGTTCCTAAATGCTTCCTCTCCCCCACCCCCCCTTGTCAGGATCCCAGTTCTGTCTTGCAAATCTGGCTAGACCAGAGGGTGTACACTGGTACAGATAGGAACTGGAAACACAGGAAATCCAGGGTGAATGATCCCTCAGGACCAGTGGTGTGAGTGGCGATACTGGGAAGGTAGATGGAAGGTGGGTTGGAAAGGGGGGACTGATTACAGGGAACCAATTACAAGGATCTACATGTGATCTCCTTCCTGGGGGACAGACAACAAAAAAATGGTTAAGGGAGACATTGGACAGGGCTAGGTATGACAAAATAATAATTTATAAATTATCAAGGGTTCACGAGGGAGGGGGGAGCGGGGAGGGAGGGGGAAAATGAGGACCTGATGCCAGGGGCTTAAGTGGAGAGTAAATGTTGTGAGAATGATAAGGGCA
Organism: Tenrec ecaudatus; assembly: GCF_050624435.1. Taxonomy (NCBI): domain Eukaryota; kingdom Metazoa; phylum Chordata; class Mammalia; order Afrosoricida; family Tenrecidae; genus Tenrec; species Tenrec ecaudatus. Next base: position 245,013,132 of record NC_134530.1, on the reverse strand, counting down.
ATGGATGTACAAATGTGCTTTATACAATTGATGTGTGTATGGATTGTGATAAGAGTTGTATGAGCCCCTAATAAAATGATTTAAAAAAACAAACAAACAAAAAGAAACTATGCAGGAAAGAAGAAAATGGAGTGACATATGTAAAAGCCTGAAAGAAAGAAAAAAAACAAACCACCAAACAACTTCAAACCAAGAATCTTGTATCCGAAAATTTTCTTTCTCAAAGCACCGACAAAATTAACAAAGGAAAAAGAAAAAGATGCAAATATCTACAATTAGACACGACAACAGAACCAAATCAAATGAAAGAAAATAACAGTACAATGAAAAACCTGTACTCCAATAAGTTTGAAAACCTAGATGAAATGGCCAAATTTCGGGCAATGAATGTACAGATGTGCTTTACACAATCAATGTATGTATGGATTGTGATCAGAGTTGTATGAGCCCCTAATAAAACGTTTAAAAAAATAAACCATTTAAAAAAATGGACAAATTTCTAGAAGCACAATATCCACAAAATTAATGCAGACTGACAGAAAATCCATAACAAAAGAAGAAATAGAGCAGGTTTGGTAGTTACATAATCTGGTGTCACTTTGAGGATTAAGACTGTAGGGGTGGAGTCTAGCCTGTCAATCAGGATAGAGCCAATCAGCCCTCTGTTGCAGCATGGCTTTCTCCTGAGGATTCTGGGAACTCCTGTATTTTTTCTCCTTGGAGGTGGGAGACTCTCTCTCTATTCACCTGCTGGGAGACATCCCTGTGGAAAAGACACATGAAGGAAGGCTGTTGGAGCCAGACCTCTGCAGCTAGAGAAGCCACGTGAAGGACCCTGCCAGGGCTGAGATGCTTACACTGCCATTGGACCCACAAGACTTCCCGCCCACTGGCCTGCAGTCTTCCTGCATTTGGCGTCATTCTATGTGTTTTGTGAGTCTGAAGAGGACTTTATAGATTGGTATGAGACATATGGGCTATTATCAGACTTATATATTTGATCTGGACTGGGCTGGATGTTTTCTCAATATTCAACTGCTCTTGTATATAAAGCTCTTTCTTTTAAAAATTATTTTATTGGGGGCTCATACAATTCTTATCAAAATCCATCCATTGTGTCAGGCGCATTTGTACATTGTTGTAGATTCTCTTTCTACTTGAGCCCTTGATATCAGCTCCTCATTTTCCCCCTTCCCTCCCCCCTCCCCTCTCCATCATGAACCCTTATAATTTATAAATTATTATTTTGTCATATCTTACATTGTCTGACGTCTCCCTTCACCCACTTTTTCTGGTATCCATCCCCCAGGGAGATCCTTGTAATTGGTTCCACCTTTCAACCCCACCTTCCATCCACCCTCCTGGTATTGCCACTCTCACCACTGGTTTTGAAGGATCATCTGTCCTGGATTCCCTGTGTTTCCAGTTTCTATCTGTACCATTGTCTAGCCAGATTTGTAAGGTAGAATTGGGATCATGATAGTGGGGGAAAGCAGCATTTAAGAACTAGAGGAAAGTTGTATGTTTCATCACTGATACCCTGAACCCTGACTGGCTCGTCTCCTCCCCATGACCCTTCTGTAAGGCGATGTCCAGTTGCCTACAGATGGGCTTTGGGTCTCCACTCTGCACTCACCCTCATGTACAATGATATGATTTTTTGTTCTTTGATGCCCGATACCTGATCCCTTTGACACCTCATGGACACACAGGCTGGTGTGCTTCTTCCATGTGGGCTTTGTTGCTTCTCAGCTAGATGGCCACTTGTTTATCTTCAAGCCTTTAAGATCACGCATGAAGCATATCGTCTCATCGGAAGAACTGGAGGAAATTATGATAAGTGAAGTAAGCCAAGCACAAAAGGGCATGTACAACATGAGTCCACTGAGGTCAATATATCTATATAGATATATTTATATATCTATATAAAGCTCTTTCTCATACACATATACATGTCTATGAATTTGTTTCTCTAGTCCACCCAGATTAACACAGCAGGTCATTAAAAAACTTCCAAGCAAGAAAAGTCAAGGACCGCATGATTCACAGGGGAATTCTACCAAGTATCCAGAGAAGAGCTGTCACCAATTCTACACACACCATTCCAGAATATAAAAAGAGACAGCAGCTTTCCTCAGCTGCCCTTAAGGTGCTCCGTCCTTCCAAGGAAGCTAAGGCCGCATTGGGGTGAGCCCCTCACTTCATTGGCGACTAGCACCGCACCCGGCAGCCGCCAGCGCAGGACTCCCGCACCATGGCCTCCGTCTCCGAGCTCGCCTGCCTGCATCTACTCGGCCCTCATCCTGCACGACGACGAGGTGACCGTCACGGAGGACAAGATCAACGCCCTTATTAAGGCCGCCGGCGTCAACGTGGAGCCCTTCTGGCCCGGCCTGTTCGCCAAGGCTCTGGCCAACGTCAACATCGGGAGCCTCATCTGTAATGTCGGGGCTGGTGGCCCTGCCCCAGCTGCTGGCGCCGGAGGACCTGCACCTGCCACCGCTGCTGCCCCAGCTGAGGAGAAGAAAGTGGAAGCCAAGAAAGAAGAGTTTGAAGAATCTGATGATGACATGGGCTTTGGTCTTTTGGACTAAACCCTCTTTTGTAACAGGTTCAATAAACCAAACTGAACTCTAAAAAAAAAAAAGAGACAGCAAACTCCCAAACTCATTTTATGTAGTAGGCATAGCCCTGATACCCAAACCAGGCAAAGATAGCACGAAGATAGAACACAGATCAATATATGTTATGGACATAGACACAAAAATTCTCAATAGCATCCTGCTCCCTCTATATAACACTACATATACATATCTCATATGATGTATTATATCTGAAAACTGATAGTGGGCAAAGCTACATCGTCTAGGCTGTGGAAATTGGGTTGTACAGGCCCCACCCTAGAATCTGCTCTGCCTCAAAGCACCAAATTTGAAAGCAGCAAATACTGACATCTTTGAAAATACTGCCAATAAATGTGGAGAGAGGCAGAAACAAGAACTTACATATAAACCTATATATATTCAGAAGAATTAAACACAACCTGAATCTCACCCCCATGTACTCCACACCCCTCTGCAAATAAAAATAACAAAACCTCAAGATGAATAAAATGTTTTTTGATCAAAGTAAATTCCAGAGCTATACAGATCATCAATGAGAAAATAGGGACAAACATAAGGGTCCAATTGCAGGGCACACACATACTATGGAATGTAACACAGGAAACACCCCAGATAACAAGATAGATGACTGGGACCTACTAAAAATCAGACACTTTTGCATATCAGAAGACTTCATCAAAAGAGCGTGAGAGCCCATGGACTGGGAAAAATCTTTGGCAATGACACAACAGAAAAGGGACTAATCTCTAAAATCTATAGAATGCTACAATATCTCAATAAGAAAACAACAACAACAAATAAGTCATTTAAAAAGTGGGCAAAATATGAGCAGATAGTTTACAAAAATGGCATTCAAATGTCTAACTAGCATATGAAAAAATGCTGAAAGTCACGAGCCAACCCAGAGATGCAATGTAAACCAGGATGAGATACCACCTTAAATTGGCAAAGATAACTCAATTATAAATAAACAATAAGCAACAAATGCTGGAGAGGGGGTGGAGAGATGGAAATTCTCGTACACCTCTGGTGGGCCTGTAAACATGTGCAACCATTGTGGAAAGTGACATGTCATCGTTGTTAGGTACCATCAAGCCTATTCCAACTCACACAGAAGGAAACACTGCTCGGCCCCGTGCCACCCTCACAGTTGTTCCTGTGCTTGAGCCTGTTGTTGCGGCCACTGTGTCCCTCCATCTCTGGAGGGCCTTCCTCCTTTCCATACCTCTCTACTTTCGCCAACATGATGTCCTTCTCCAGGGACTGGTTTGTCCTTACAACATGTCCAAAGTATGTAAGACAAAGACTCGCCATCTTTGCTTCTAAAAAAAGTGATATGGTGATACCTAAATCAACTTGGGAATGGAAATCCCACACAGCCCAGGAATGCTTCTTCTGAGCATATGCCCTACAGAAGTAAGAGACAAGACTCCAACAGTTTTATGTGTGCCCGTGTTCATGGCAACACTACTCACAATAGCAAGCAGTTGAAAATGGCTCAAAAGCCCATCAGGAGAAGAATGGCTAAAGAAACACAGTGGAAAGGGTAAGGTTGCTTAGAGAAGAGGTATACTCTAGCCCAGGTGACGACGAAGCATGGTAGTAGGGCAGGAGGAAAGTCAAGGGAGATGGAGGAAAGAGCTAGGAGTCAAAGGGCATTCATGGAGGTCTAGACAAAGACATGTACATGCAAATATATATAGGAGGATGGGGGAAATAGATATATGTGTCTATATTTATAGGTCAAGTATTAAGGTGGCGGAAGGACCTTGGGCCTCTACTCAAAAATTCCCTCAATGCATGAATACCTTCTTTTATTAAATTGGAACTCTATGATGCTCACTCTCCCGACACAACGGCTGGAGCCAAAGTGGGTGAACAAGTAAATGTGGTGAAGAAAGCTGATGGTGCCCGGCTATCAAAAGAGATAGTGACTGGGGTCTTAAAGGCTTGAAGATAAACAAGCGGCTATCTAGCTCAGAAGCAACAAAGTCCACATGGAAGAACACACCAGCCTGTGTGATCGAGTGGTCCCAAAGGGATCAGTTACCAGGCATCAAAGAACAAAAAATCATATCATTGACTGCACACCTCCATGAAAGGATCGCTGAAGACAAATGGGTGCATAAGCAAATGTGGCGAAGAAAGCTGATGGTGCCCGGCTATCAAAAGAGATAGTGTCTGGGGTCTTAAAGGCTTGAAGGTGAACAAGCGGCCATCTAGCTCAGAAGCAAAAAAGCCCACATGGAAGAAGCACACCGGCCAGTGCGATCACGAGGTGCCAAGGGACCAGGTATAAGGCATCATGCAAAAAAAAAAAAGATATAAGTGTGTGTATGTATGTGTATATATGTGTATATGTATATATATACCATATTAAATGAAGGGGGAAGTGCAGAGTGGAGACCCAAGGGCCAAGTGTCGGCCAATGGAGATCCCCTCATAGAGGGGTTTAGGAGAGGAGATGGGTTAATTAGGGTGCGAGGTAGTACCGATGAAGAACACAGCTTTCCCCCAGATCCTGGATGCTTCCTCCCCCCAACTACCATGATCCGAATTCTACCTTGCAGGCCTGGATAGGACAGAGGCTGTACACTGGTACATATGAGGGCTGGAGGTACAGGGAATCCAGGGTGGATGATACCTCCAGGACCAAGGGTGTGAGGGACGATGCTGGAAGAGTGGAGGGTGAGTGGGTTGGAAAGGGGGAACTGATTACAATGATCCACATGTGACCTCTTCCCTGGGAGAGGGACAGCAGAGAAGGGGGGAAGGGAGACTCTGGATAGGGCAAGATATGACAAAATAACGATGTATAAATTACCAAGGGCACATGAGGGAGGGGGGAGAGGGGAGGGAGGGGGAAAAAAAAGGACCTGATGCAAGGGGCTTAAGTGGAGAGCAAATACCTTGAGAATGATTGGGGCAGGGAATGTATGGATGTGCTTTATACAATTGATGTATGTATATGTATGGATGGTGATAAGAGTTGTATGAGTCCCTAATAAAATGTATAAAAAGAAAAGAGGAGAAAAAATGATTAGGGCAAAGACTGTACAGATGGGCTTTATACAATTGATGTATGTATATGTATGAACTGTGATAAGAATTGCATGAGCCCCAATAAATTGTTAAAAAAAAAAAAGAAGAAAGAAACACAGTGGAGTACTATACACCATTAAAAACGTGATGAGGCGATGAAGCACCCCACAACATGGATGGACCTAGAGAACACTAGGCCAAATGAACTATGTATGGATTGTGATAAGAGTTGTATGAGCCCCCAATAAAATGATTTTAAAAATAGGATCCATTACTATACTGCTTACAAGAAAGAAACCTTAGACACAAAGTTAAAAACAGATAAAAAATCAAGGACTGGGAAAAAATTTCAAAGTAACAGTATTTTTTTTTAAGCTGGAGTAGCGATACTAATTTCTGATAAAATAGGTGTCGAAGTAAAAGCCATCATGAGACAAAAGGCCATTATATAATGAAGAAATCCACAATTGAACAAGAAAACATAGCATAATAAATGTGTATAAAAACAATGAGAGATCCTCAGAAAACACTGTCAAATTCTAGGGTTGAGACAGATGGAAATGCTACACTCACAGGAGACCTGAATACACCAACCTCAAAGAAAGAGAGGTCCCCACTAGCAAGAAAATCAGCAAAGATAAAGAAGATTTAAATAATGCAATAAGCCAACTTGATCTTGCAGACAAACCAGAATAGATCATATCTGAGGCCACAATGCAAGCATCAATAAATTTGGAAAGTTGAAATACTACACACTATCTTTTAAAAATCATTTTATTGGGGGCTCTTACAGCTCTCATAACATTCCATACATCAGTTGTATCAAGCATATTTGTACATATGTTGCCATCATCATTTTTCTAAACATTTACTTTCTATTTGAGCCCTTGAGACTGAAAGTCTTTAAAAAACATTTTACTGGGGCTCGTACAACTCTTCTCACAATCCATGCATACATTCACTGTGTCAAGCACAATTGTACATTTGTTGCCCTCATCATTCTCAAAGCATTTTCTTTCTATTTGAGCTCTTGGTATCAGTTTCTCATTTTATCCCCTCCTGACCCCATCCCTCTTGAACCCTTGATAATTTATAAATTATTATTATTTTTTCACATCTTACACTGTCCAATGTCTCCCTTCACCCACTTTAGTGTTTTCCATCCCCCAGGGAGGAGGTTATATGTAGATCCTTGTAATCGGTTCCCCCTTTCTACTCACCCTTCTCTTCCCCTCCTGGTATTGCCACTCTCACCACTGGTCCTGAAGGGATCATCTGTCCTGGATTCCCTGTGTTTCCAGTTCCTGTCTGTACCAGTACACATCTTCTCTCTAGCCAGATTGCTACACACTATCTTTTCAGGTATTATAAAATTAGAGATTAATAATAGGAAGACCAAGCAAAAAATAATTTACATGGAAATTAAACAACACCTTATTTAAGAAGTACTGGGTAATTAAAGAAATAAAGAGTACAATTTTTTTAAAATCTCAAAATAAATGGTAACAAAAATACAACATATTAAAACTTTTGGGACACAATAAAAGCAGTACCCAAAGAGCAATTTATAACAGTAATTTCACACATCAAAAAAGAAGAAAGAATCCAAGTCAACATCTTCACCCAACACTTAACAACAATTAGGTCAAGAGCAGCAAAATAAACCCTAAGGCCCTTGAAGAAAATAAATCATAAAGAGTAGAACATAAATAAATAAATTGAAAAACAGAAAGACAATAGAAAAATCAACAAGACAAGAAGTTGGTTCTTTGAAAGAATTGACAAAACTGATAAACCACTGGGAAATTTTTAAAAGGGAAAGAAGAAGCATGAAATATTATAAATAAGAAATGAAATGGGTGACATCACAACAGAAACAACTGAAATCTTAAAAAGACAATCACAAAATATGATCAATGGTACTCCAACAAATTTGAAAACCCAGAAGAAATGGACAAATTTCTAGAAGCTTAAATTAACACAGACTGTTAGAGAAAACCTAAATAGAACTATAACACAAGAAATAGATAAGGAACTTAAAAAACTTGCAAGAATCAAAAGGCCAGGACCAGATGGGTTGACTGGGGACTTTTACCAAGCATTCAGAGAAGGGTTAACACTAATGGTACACAAGCAATAGTATACAAACCATTCTGGAATACAGAAAAGCACAACATACTTACTAAACTCATGTTATGAAGCAAGTATAACCCCAATACTAAAACCAGGCATAGACATTACCAGAATAGAAAACTACAGACAAATATTCCTTACGAATATAGATGTGAAAAAAATTCACCAAAATCCTAGCTAATGGAATTCAACAAAATTTTTGAACACACATTATTAAGTGCGGTTGACGGGGGAGGCCATGACCAGGACATGAGGGAGTGTTCATTTACCCGACTCTTCAGCCCAGGCTATGAAATGCCTGTGAAATCTGTCAACTGTCTTCCTGGTTAGTCTGCCAACCTGAGCGCGGGACCATTGTAACCAAGGCCACAGCAACAATACACTCAGCACAAAATCAAGAGGAATATTCAAATGTGTACAGATTCAAGGACAGTTTCCTTTATGTACGAAGGATGGATTGGAGTCATGGGGGGCGGGAAATACTAAGCTGCTGCATTGCTGATGTATGGGTTTGCGGCTTCTCTAACACTTAGGGTACAATGTGTTGGTAATTGGGTATGTGTGCACAGCACTTGGTATGAATTAAAGCACACGTTTCTCGTGAACGGTAGGCAAAATCAAGGATCATTTTATTTAGTAGGACCTCTTTTTACACGTGAGTGGTTTCTTGAGATAATAGAGTGAGAGCTCGAGGAATCTGATTCAGGGTGGGTCCGCCACATGGTTGGCTAAAGCTTCTTGCCACTGAGTGTCAGTACAGGCTGCCCGAAGAGTATGGACAAGAAGTAAAATCACCCAGCCATCAAGCAAATGCAGTGAAGTGGGCTATACAAGGTGTCCCAGATGCTAGGGTGTATTTGAAAAGTACAAAAGATGGTGCTGGGAACGCAGGGTCGTCCCCAGGTGTAGTGGCCAGTCTACTTGTAAGATAAGTAGGGGCAGCCGTGTGTCCCACAGAACCAGAGCCAACTTCACGGCAGGGAGAATGCTTCAGCCTCAAGAAAGGAGCTTTGCTTACCCAGCCACATAGAGTCAGGGAGTCTGAGTACCTGTCCGCATGCCTCTCTGGTCAGCCAAGCCATCTCTTGGGTGCCTGAGAGAAGGCATCCTACGTAGGGTGGACGAGCTGTGTTAAGACAACTCTCAGCCACCCAACTCCATCACGGAGGGCATAGCCTGAGAGTCAGGGAGTGTTCACATCTTGTTGAACTTGGTGCTTTTTGGACCCAAAGGGTAGGAGCAGCACAGACCTCTTGCATACTTAAGAGTTGAAGCGTGAGAAAGGTCCTGATTTCCTGCCAGTCAGTGAGTCAGGCCTGTGTGTGACCAGGTTGGCAAGGGGTATATCCCAGGGTACGCAGTGGCAGGTGACATGGGGATCTGGCCATACGCTCAGCAGGGAGACTGGTTCTTCACATCTGTCATAATGTGGGCCCAGCTAGTGAAGATGTTCGGATAGGCCAAATGATGAAGAGGTGAGAGGTTCAAGCAAAGGTGAGTTCTTTTTTTCTAGCAACACCTGTGCATGGAGATTGGAAGCACTCAGCATTACTTCAGGCTGGGGCTTCTGCCCTGGTTTGTAGGACCGTATTTGCTGTCCCAGGGGGTGGGGTGGTGGCCCCTGGGGTCCCTGGTGTAGACCAGTGTATCAGAGACTCTGTAGGAGGCCTCATTCCACTCTACAGGCTGAAGCACATGATTCCTCTTGGCATGGCATCCAAGATTATTTACCTTTAACCCAGAAGGGAGGCTTGGTGTGTAGCCAGCCAGTAACAGAAAGGAAGGCCTCCTGCCTTGGTTCTCAGGGTGTGGAAAGCCAAACCGCTGGGGTTTTTGCTGCCAGCTCCACAGGGAAGGACCAAGGGGCTTAACTAGGTCTCCTGGCAAAAGCACAGTAGGTCTTATCCTGTCCCCTAAGGAAGAGAGGGGCATCTGGTTAGGTGGGGCTGGAGCTGAGTAAGCAAAGCACTGTGGGGCTCTCGAGTTAACAGATGGTGAGTGCTGGGGTGCGTTTGCCAAGGTCAGGGAGAGCTACAGACAGGTGCCGCACCCACCCCTTCTGAGAATGTGTCTCTGGGCAGGGAGTCTGTCTGGTTCACAGTGGCCCACTGCGGTCACTTCACTCGGCCCCTTGGAACTCGGCCTTCCCGCTATTCCAGAGCAGTTGGTTCCTCCCGAACTGAAGCGCTCGAGGCCACGGTCTTGCCCCTGCGTTTTACCAACCCCGGTGCGGAAGGTCGTTGGTGCCAACGCTGGAGGGGCACCGTGTGGGGTGGTCTATCGATTTTCTGCCCCGGGCCCCGGCCAGGATCAATTCACGCCCGGGTTGTTCCTGGTGACAAGAGTGGGCCCTCCCTTGGGTTCCTTCTTACTCCTGGCGCTCACGGCCACTCGCTCTTCACCCCGCTGCAGGTAGACTTTGGCGCCCCAATGTCTCCTCCCACTGAGGCCAGGTGCCTGGAGGGCTTAGGACCAGCTATTCCCATAATGGTCAAAAGAGACCCCAAGGCTCCATGCCACTGCTGAGGGCGGACTGAGGGCAGCATCTTCGCCCTGTCTGTGAGCCCCTCCCGTCCGCAGCTTCATTCTGACCCCAGTGATCTGCAACCGCTCCCGGGGCGTGCGCCAGCTTCTGCAGGGAACTGGCCGGTCCCCTTTGTTTGCTCCTGCCCCTCACTGGCGGCCATACCCACACGAGGAATGGGATGGCTTGTCTCTGTCTCCTCAGTCCCAGGCAGGAAGACCCCGTCCCTCCCACTGTCCCACAGCCAGCGTATAATCCACGTGCCACAGCCCCTCTCCGTGTGGACCAGAGCTGCGTATGGTCTCTGCCTGGCCTCGGGAGCCGGTAGATTGGGGGATCCTCCCCTCCCAACTGGTCGAGGCTGATCCGTCTTCATCATCGTGACGAACACTGGGCAGACCCATGGCCGGGTTGCCCCCTTCTTTCCAGTCTTCTTCGGACTCCCTCGGAGATTCCAGGCCATCCCAGCGCGTCGAGCCCCACCGGGCCTTGGTCGTTCCTGCCCCAGTCTGCTGTTTGTGTAATTCCCCTCTACTTTTCCTTGCCAGGCTGCAAACCAAAGTCTCTACCGTGCGGTTAGAGGTCGGCAGATGGTGACCAGGGTCACTGTGACCGAACCCTGTGTCACCTCCCTTCCCTCTCGGCGCAGAGCCTCCGGCACCTGCTGGATGGAGCTCTATGCGCGCTCCTCTTCCAGGGCCTGAGGCAAAACGGACCACAGCCAAGAAGACCCGGGGCCGCGGCCGCCAGCACCCAGCCCTGTTTCTTGCCTTTGTCCATTCCCACTGCTCACAGAGTTTCTAGCAATGTTTCACCTGTTCTACACCTCCCCACACTCACGGGCAAACCCCGCCCCTCCCCACCCCCACCCTGTCCCAGCTCCCCAGCAGCCTACCTAGGGGTACAAAGATACCTCTGGTTTATCCTGAGACAGCTCCCCAAACCTTCTCTCTCGCCCCTCCCCCCAACCATATTAGAGTTTTTAGGGCTACTGGCAGCTCTCAAAGGTGCCCTGGTGGCAGAGTGTTTTTTTCAAATTGGGCTGAGATCCGTGTGGTCGGTAGTTCAGAACCACCAGCCGCTCTGCGGGAAAAAGAAGGGCTCTCTACTCTCTACACAGTTGCAGTCTTGGCACCCTACAGAGGGGTTGCTAGGGGTTGGCAGCCACTCGATAGCAGTGTCCACGAGCACGGCCAGCTCTCAGCTGCTAGGAGATGCCCCCATCAGGGACAATCCTTCCCACATACGGCATGGGGAGAGCCGGGAAAACGGAGAGTCACCGGGAGAGGCATGTACTAGGTCACTTATGGGAGGTTTACTTGCAGAATGACCTCTGGATAATTGGATTGGACTGTGACCCCCTTCAAGAAAGCAAGGGCTTCCTACTGTTTAAGGTAAGGAAGGGGACGTGAGTCCGTTCACTGGCTATCACCTGCATGAACACTCTGGGAGTTGATCCTCCTAGGCCATCCCATGGTAGGCAGCTGGAAACAGCCTCCATGATAAACTGTCCCCTTACTTCTCGGTTAACTCGCACTAGGCTTCCAAGGGGTGGAGTAGTCTTTGGGGGAGACCATGGACAGAACATGTGGGGGTGATCATTTACCCTATATTCTCACAACCAAATATGAGCAACCGGAATTTTTAGCACAGATGAATTAGGGAACAAGTAATTGCCCTCCAAAATAAGTCTGTTTAACCCTATACCTTAGGATCATTCCTGAATGACGAGCTTCCTTCGTCGGTACCTGTGCTTCTTCCATGTGGACTTAGTTGACATCTCACTTAGAGGGTTGTTTGTTTGGAGACGAGCCTTTAAGACCCCGGATGCTATTTTATCTAATAACTGGGCACCATCTAAATTTTTCCGCCACATTTTGCTACAGCACCTGGATCTTCTGTGTTCCCTTCGTGAGGGTGAGTATCAAGCTGGGGCCATGATACAGGAACTAATTGTTTTTCAAGGTGGAGCTAGGGTTTAGTGCGAGCCCCAAACCCATTCCTGGATCTATGTTTTGTTCCTTTTCTTTTAATTTGCTGTAACTTGGGGCTTAATACATATGTAATATCATTCCATAGTTCAATCTCATCAAACAGAATTATACAATTGTTTCCATAATCAGTGTCCAAATATACTTTTCCTTCTTGGACTCCTTGACTTCATCTCCCTTTTATCTCCCTCACTCCTGTATGTCAGCCCCCCCCAAACAAACAAACAAACAAACAAACCCTTATTCTTTTTGCTTTCCCTATACGCTCAATGTCCCTGGGCTTCATTTACCTATAAACAGAGAAATAAAAATGCTCAATTCTACTTGATGTGATTGAAAAATGGAATGATATATGTATTAAATCCCAACTAATTAAAAAAGAAAGAAAATACCTGTGCTTTTAGGGCAGATGCTCTTTGATAGCTATTCCGTAGTAATTTTTAAAGTGAATATTCCTTCAAGATGAGGATAATATTTTACTTTTTGACTCCCTGCTCTGGAGTTAAGACACAAGTGGGTGCAGGGCTTAAGCTTCCCCTTCAGTCTCAACTCTCTTCTCCCTCAGACTCTGGCTCACATGCCGAGCCCCATGAGTAATAAGGCAGCTCTGTAAAGAGCAAGCCTCCTTTCTCACGCTTGTTTTCATAAAGGAATATGATTCTACTATTGCTTTGTCCAAGGGTCTGAAGTAGGGCAAGGTTTTATATAGAATTATAGAAGTTGATGTACATCTTGATTATAGAGGTTCATGGCAAAGTTTGGTTTTCTTTTAGATTTGTGCAGTGATTATAGAAGTTTGTGATAATGAATAAGCATGAGGATATGACTTTATCTTGGACTCTCAAAGTAAGAGGATCAAGAGCAGGGTGACTTTTGAAGTGCTGCTTGGTGTGAAATGCTCCAACCACATTGACCTCCCTTCTCCTCCTGCTTAGGAACCCAAAGAGGCTTGGGATGCACTAGAAACAGACAAGCCCTCGTTGAACAAACGTGATGTATGCTAGACTTCTGTCTCCAACTTGACCTAAGGTATAGGCCAACAAGGAGCTGGTGTCTGCCTAGTGTGAGTAGCCCACCCTGCATCCCTCCATTCTCTGGGGTCTTGTACTCCTTGCTCTCCCACCCCATGGCTATTTTAGCTCACTGACCTTCCCCACGTTGTGTCTTTGGCAACCTTTCTTACTTTCCCTATATTTCCCTATGTACACCTTAATAGTTTCCTTGTAAATATGCCTTGAAGGTACTCCTTCCAGAAAAATTACCAACATGATAGCAATTATAGCTTGTGTTTATTGAGTACTTATTATATGTCATTAAAAACTCACAAAAACAACAATAACAAGAATAACAACACCCCTCTCCCCAACTCTGAACTCACTGGCATCAAATTGATTTCCATTCATAGCGACCATATGGGACCAAATCTAACACCCTGTGGGCTGTAAATATTGACTAGAATAGAATACCTCTTCTTTCTTCTTTGGAGAAGCAGGTGTTTTTGAACTGCTGACTTTGCGCGTAGCAGTTCAACTAATAATTCACTGTGCCACCAGGACTCAAAACTATTCAGTGATGTAGAGTACACCATTATCCCCATTTTCAGATGAAGAAATTGAGCCACAGTCAAATTAAGTAACTCCTAATTGCACATACGTAGGAAGCAGAGATGCTAGAGTTTGAGCTCCTTTTGTCGGACTCCAGCGCTCACACACACAACTGCCTCGTAAAGCGCTCGAGAGTTCTCATCTTCCATGGTATCCTTTAAACACTTACATGCTGCGACACACACTGGATATATGAACTATTTGAGTATTTGTTTAAGAGCTTAAATGCTAGTTCAGGTTTTTTGTTTTTGTTTTGTATTGACCTCAGGATCATTTCTAAATGATGAGTGCCCCTCTAGTGTACTCAGAAAATGCCCAGGTACCTAGGGCGAATGCTGGTTTGAAGGTTTTTTTCAAAAGAAAAAATTAAAGTGAATATTCCTGCATGGTGGAGAAAACCTTTTACTCTCACTGCTCTGGATTCACACACAGTGGGTGTTGTGCTTAAGTTTTCCCTCTGCATAAGCAGTTACAGGGCAGCACTGGAGAGCGTGGGCCTCACTTCTCACTTTCAGAGCCCCAAAGGACAAAGAGCCCATTACTGCTGTATCCAAGCGTCAAAAGGAGAGCAAGGTTTTATAAAGAATTATAGAAGCTTGTATATATAGTGGTTATAGAAGTTTATGATACTGAGTTATAGAAAAGTTTGGTTTATTTAGATATTATAGTAATATTTTAGATTGTATAGATATTTAGTGATTATAGGTGTTTGTCATAATGGATAAGCATGAGAATATGATTTTATCATGGAATCTCAAAGTAAGAGGATTAAGGATAGGGTGACTTCTGATGTTCTGCTTGGTGTGAAATACTCTTTTTGACCTCTTCTTTCTCTCTCGTGTAGGTGTAAAAAGAGGCTTGAGAAGCCCTAGTGCCACCCAGCCCTCAAGTAACCAACCTGATGTATGGTAGACTGCTGTCTCCAATGTTACCAATAATATAGCCGCCCCCCCCACCAAGGAGCTGGCACCTGACCAGCGTGAGTACCCTGCCACTGTGTCCCTCCCTCCTCTGGGGTCTTGTACTCTTAGCTGTACTACTATATAGACATTTAGCTCATGGACTCTCCCCCAGGATGTGTCTATGGTAATCTTGTTTACCTTCTCTGTGTTTTCCCAATTCACATTTTCAGTAGTTTTCTTGTAAATAGGGCTCAAGTGAACTCATTCTCAACAATCACCACCAAGAATAGCAATATACCTGATATTTATTGAATACTTACTATGTGTCAATACTTTACCAAAAATCTGTTCTCATTAAACCACCACTTGCCTGTCAACTTGTCATACTGTGGTGGCTTGCATGTTGCTATGATGTTTGAAGTTTTGTCACTGATGTTTCAAGTACTAGCAGATTACCCAAGGTAAACAGGTTTCAACAGAGTTTCCAGACTAAGGACAGACTACGAAGAAGGACTAGGCTGTCCACTTCTGAGGCACTAGCTACTAAAAGCCTTATGAATAACAGTGGAACATTGTTAAGTATTGAAAGCTTTATCAACAGCAGCAAAACACTGTCATATATGTGATGAGGGCCCCTTCAGGTCAGAAGGTATTCAAAATATGACTGAGGAAGAGCAAAATAGTAGAGTCTACCATAGTGATGTGAATGGGATAAAACTTTTGGGACCTTCATTTTGCTGATGGTTCAGGACTCAACATGAGAAAAAACAACCTCAAGCATTTATTAATCATTGGAACTTGGAATGTATGTAATATGCCAAAACTGAAATGGACTGCTTAAGATCAATATCACCCTAGGCATTAGTGAGCTGAAATGGACTGCTATCGGCCATTTTGAATTTTAAAAAAATCATTTGATTTACTATGCCAGGAATGGCAAATTCAAGAGGAAAGGCGTCACATTCATTATCAAAAAGTGCACTGAAGTTCAGTGCTATTTGTGATAGGATAGTATCTATCCCCATATAAAGAAATCCAGTCACTATAATTATTATGCAAATTTACACACCAACCACCAAAGCTAGTGAGCAAGAAACTGAAGAATTCTACCAACTTCTTCAGTGTGAAATTGATAACGGGAAAGCTAGAAACAAAGTGGAAGGAATAGTAGTTGGAAAATATGGCCTTAGTGATAGAAATGATGCTGCCGCTCACATGATGGGAGTTGGTAAGACCAGCAACTTGCTCATTGAAAACATATTTTTTTTACATTTTATTGGGGGCTCATACAACTCTTATCACAATCCGTACATATATATACATCAATTGTATAAAGCACATCCACACATTCCCTGCCCCAATCATTCTCAAAGCATTTGCTCTCCACTTAAGCCCTTTGCATCAGGTCCTCTTTTTTTCCCCTCCCTCCCCGCTCCCCCCTCCCTCATGAGCCCTTGATAATTTATAGATTGTTATTTTGTCATATCTTGCCCTATCCGGAGTCTCCCTTCCCCGCCTTCTCTGCCGTCTGTCTCCCAGGGAGGAGGTCACATGTAATCAGTTCCTCCTTTCCAACTCACTCACCCTCCACTCTACCAGCATCACCCCTCACACCCCTGGTCCTGAAGGCATCATCCACCCCGGACTCCCCGTGCCTCCAGCTCCCACATGCACCAGTGCACAACCTCTGCCCCATCCAGTTCTGCAAGGTAGAATTCAGATCATGGTAGTTGGGGGGAGGAAGCATCCAGGATCTGGGGGAAAGCTGTGTTCTTCATCCGTACTACATCGCACCCTGACTGACCCATCTCCTCTCCTAAACCCCTCTATGAAGGGATCTCCAGTGGCCGACAAATGGGCTTTGGGTCTCCACTCTGCACTTCCCCCTTCATTCACTATGGTATATATATATATATATATATATAGATAGATAGATAGATAGATAGATAGATAGATAGATAGATAGATATAGATATTTGTGTGTGTGCATGCCTTATACCTGGTCCCTTTGGCACCTTGTGATTGCACAGGCTGGTGTGCTTCTTCCAAGTGGGCTTTATTGCTTCTGAGCTAGATGGCCACTTGTTCACCTTCAAGCCTTCAAGACCCCAGACACTATCTCTTTTGATAGCCGGGCACCATCAACTTTCTTCGCCACATTTACTTACGCACCCATTTGTCTTCGGCAATCGTATCATGGAGGTGTGCAGCCAATGATATGGTTTTGTTCTTTGATGCCTGATAACCGATCCCTTTGGAACCACGTGATCACACAGGCTGGTGTGTTCTTCCATGTGGGCTTTGTTGCTTCTGAGCTAGATGGCCGCTT
The DNA here is from genome assembly GCF_050624435.1 of Tenrec ecaudatus. NCBI lineage: Eukaryota > Metazoa > Chordata > Mammalia > Afrosoricida > Tenrecidae > Tenrec > Tenrec ecaudatus. Next base: position 244,995,983 of record NC_134530.1, on the reverse strand, counting down.
GTTTATCTTCAAGCCTTTAAGACCCCAGACACTATCTCTTTTGATAGCCGGGCACCATCAGCGTTCTTCACCACATTTACTTGTTCATGAAAATATATTTTTAACAACATAATTGATGTTGCTTCTCCAGATGGAATACACAGAAATCAAATCAAATACCTGTGGGAATAGATGTTGGAGAAGTTCAACATTATCAACTAAAATGAGACTGGGGTTGACTTCAGAATAGATTATCAATTGCTCATATGTAAGTTTAAGTTCAAGTTGAAGAAAATGAAAATAAGTACATGAGAACAACAATATGACCTTGAGGATACTGCCCTTGCATTCTGAGAACATCTCAAGAATAGGTCTGACTTGTTGAAAGAAGGGCAGAAGATGTGATGAGCAGTGAGAGGACATCAAGAACATGACTCATGAAGAAAGCAAAAAGTCACTTCATAGGAAAGAAGGAACAGATCATAGTGTGGACATCAGACTTGACACTTGCTCTTGATCATAGAGTAGTCAAAGCAAATGGAAGAAATGATGAAGTCAAAGAAGTAAACAGAAAATCTCAGCTTGAGAAGACACAGTATCAAAATGAAATGTGCCAGTAGCTGAAGTCAAAATACCCCAAAGCAAGGACACACTTAACATATATCAGGTTGAAAGAACTGAAGAAAAAATTCAAGCCTGGATTTGTAATATGAAAAGATTTTACAGGCAAAATGTTGAATGATTCAGGAAGCATTGAAGAAGATATAAGGGAATACACAGAGTCATTATGGGAAAAATGGCTGATTGACATTCAGCTGTTTCAGGAGACACTACATGATGCACGATAGTACTGAAGGAAGATCACAGTGCACTGAAGGCATTCGCAAAATACTAAGTTCCAGGAACTGACGGACTAGCAATTGAAATGTTTCAATATGCTAATGAAGTTCAGGAAGCATACTTAGTCTATGCTAATAAATTTGGAAGACCCATATTTATTCTTATTCTTATTCCCAAGGTGACCCCACAGAATGTGGAAATTATAGAGCAATATCATTACTATACCATGAAAGTAACATGTTGCTAAAGATCATTCAACAGCAGTTGTAGCAATAATAGTGACAGCGAGCTTTCAGAAATTCAATCCAGCTTCAGAAGAGGATTTATACCAAAGAAAATCATGGCCGACATCAGATGGCTCTTGGCTCAAAGCAAGGAACAGGAGAAAGAAAAGTTTACATTTGTTTTATTGATTATTCAAAGGCATTGAACTTTGTGGGTCATAATCATGTAAGAATAGCATTGAGAGGAATGGAAATTCCAGAACACTTCGCTGTGCTCCTGTGGAACCTGTACATGGATCAAGAGAGTTCTGCAGACAGAACCAGGGAACAATGACTGGTTTAAAATCCGATAAGGTATGCATCAGGGTTGTATCCACCATCCTTATTTTATCAATACGCTGAAGCAAATAATCAAAGAAGCTGGACTATATGAAGAAGAATTCAGCCTCAGATTGGAGGAAATCTTATTAGTAACACAACTTTGCTTGCTGAAAGTGAGGATGATTTGAAGCACTTGCTAATGAAGATATGGGATCGCTGCTTTCAATATGAATTGCAAAACAAAGTCCTCACAACTGGACCAACAGACAAAAGAAACGATAGAAGTTTTCAAGGATTTTAATCCACAGTCAGTGCTCTAGGAAGCGGCATTCAAGAGCTCACAGGATACAGTGCATTTTGGCAAATCTGTTGCACAAGATTGCTTTAACATGTTGAAGAGAAATATCATTTTGAGGACTAAGACTTGCCTGAGAACCCTGGTTGTATAATGGTTATGTATTGGGTTGCTAACCCCAAAGTCAGCAGTCCTAACCCCCTGGCCACTCCTCAGGAAAGGTTTAATAAAAATTTTTTAGGTATATATATATATATATATATATATATATATATATATATATATATATATATATATATATATATATATATAAATTATAGAGGCTTATGATATTGAGTTATTCAAGTTTGGGGATTTGGTTTAGATGTATTCAGTGATTCATGATGTGGAATTATGGAAGTTTTTAGTGTTGGTTTAGACCAGCGGTTCTCAATCTGTGGGTCACGACCCCTTTGGGGGTTCGAACAACCCTTTTAAGGGGTCTCCTAAAACCATCAGAAAACTCACATATTTTCCATGGTCTTAGGAACCGAGACACCACTCTTCTATCTGTCTCCAGGAGGTTCAGAGGGTCCGCCCACATGCAGACACGCCCACAGACGAGTGCCCGGTGTGAAGACTGCTACCCATGCTACACCATACTTCAAGACAAAATTTCATTTATTTGTAATTAGAAATAAATATTTCACAATACATAATTACATATTGCTTTGTGACTAATCACTATGCTTTAATTATGTTCAATTTGTAACAATGAAAATTCATCCCGTATATCAGATATTTACATTATGATTCACAACAGTAGCACAATTACAGTGATGAAGTAGCAACAAAAATAATTTTATGGTTGGGGTCACCACAACATGAGGAACTGTATTAAAGGGTCACGGCATTAGGCGGGTTGAGAACCCCTGGTTTAGACATATACACTGATTACAGAAGTTTATGATGATGAATAAGCATGGCATTATGATATTATCATTGACTCTCTAAGAAGATCAAGGATAGGCAGGGTGACTTGTGAAGTTGAGCTTTGCGTGAGATGCTCTGCCCCAAATTGTCCTCTCCTTCTCTGCCTAGGAGCCCAAAGAATCTTGAGATGGCCTGGAAGCAGACCAACCCTCAGGGAGCAAAACTGATGTATCCTGGACGCCTGTCTCCAACTTTACTGATGATGTAGGCCTACAAGGGTTCTGGGGCCTCATTAGTGTGAGTGCCACCCCCCCTGTATACATCTCTCTCTCCTCTTTGGTCTCGTGCTACTGCTCCAACCATATGGGTATTTTTCCTAAGTGACCTTCCCCAAGATGTGTCTATGGCAACCTCCTCTATATTTTCCTGATTCACACCTTTTTTTTTTTTGCTTGTAAATGCAGCTCAAACAGACTCCTTCCAGAAAAATTACCAACAAGAATAGTAACCGTAGCTTGTCTTCCTAGAGTACTTACTATATGTCACTACTTGGCAAGTGTTTCGACTTCATTGAAAACTCAGGACAAGCCTGTGATGTAAAATCCGTCACGGACTCTTTGTGCTCCCTGCTCTGGCTCACTCACATGTGACGGCTGGATTTAAGCTTCCCCTCGTGCCCTAATGTCCTCCACTCCATTCCCACCTCACACGTTAAAGACCATAGTCATGTGATGGCTCTGGAGAGAGCAGACCTCATTTCTTGCTCTTTGTTCCCTAAAGGAAGAAGAGACCAGCACTGCCAGGCGGAAGCAGCAGACTCACAGCATGGTGCCCGTAGTAAGAATAAGGGGAAAAAAGGCGACACGTGCTCAAGGCACGTTTGAGGAGGCAGAAAGACCCTCATCTGGACTCCCAAAGTCTTACTGACATTTTGCCCATTCTCGAAGCCCCACAAATGGAGGCCCGAGGAGGTGTTGAGAATGTTGAAAAGCAACACGAGTACATCCTCCACAGAAGTGTATGTGCCTGTTGGCCGGGGGCTGTCTTTTGGGCCTCTGTGCACTTGTTTTGGTAGGAGGTGGTGCTCAGAGGGCGCTATGCAACTACCGATCTCCCTAGAAAGGATAGATAAAAGTGTGATTGTCTCAGGCTTAAGCACAAGTGGTGTGTGGTGTTTCTGAGCTCAAAGATGCTCCTCAGGAGTCCAAGGCACTTCTATAAATCCATTTCCCCTCTCCTATTGCAGTCTGAGCTGCCAAGAGAGTGTATCAATCGCTTTCATCAGATATCTGAGAGGCAAGAATGAAAGGCGAAACAGGAAAAACTGATGTTCCGGATCCATTGTTTAGTGGCAACTCTTGATTATATTTATTGCTCTCTCTCTTTCTCTGTTTTTTTTTGGTTCCCCCCCAAACAGTTCATTCCACTCAAGGGAATGATAGTTCTCAGAAGGAGACTTAAGAAGCTAATTCTCATAAAATCAGGGTCTAGAAGATCATCATTGGAATACTACCTACCTCAGGGTTAACTGAGCATTTAAAACTTGGGGTCACAACAATGTCTTGGTAATATGATGCTTCACTAGCTTGGCTTGAAGAAGGGAAAATGGCCAGCCCGGGATGTGTCCTGTGGCATCACTATATGACCCACTGACAGGGTTTGGTCAATCCTGAAAACCTATGTAGTGATTCAACTTTTTCAAAAGCATTTGCTCATGAACCTATCATCTTTTTAATGAAAATAATGTTCATTGATGAGACACAGCCATTCATCTCCATAGCAACTATTGAAATCGAATGTTAATCTGAGAAGCCCCATTCCAATAATGGATTGGAAAGTCTAAACATGATTTGGGGAGATATTGTTTAAATAATTCAGCACCAGGACCCTTTATTGGCAATATCTAAGTTATGTTTTGTTGTTTTTGTTAATCTATAAGACTTAAATTGATGCCTAGCTACCGAGGAACTCAATGACTTGCATCTGAAATGATTGGTCTTGCTAATGCAACACTGTGCTTTCAGATGGAGGCCTAAGGAGGAAGGGCTGGAGTTCAGCAGCAATGCTACTTTCCAGATGTGATCATATTCTAGAAATGTACATAGGGAAACAGAGGAGCCTCCTTTTAGAAATGAGTTCGATGATGGTACAAATACATTGCAGCAGTGGCTTGTCTAATACTAATTAATGTATTCCAGTAGCCTGCTCATGACAGAGCTCAACTGTTACTATGAAGAACCATTGCCTTTGCAGAAAAATAAAATAAACAAGGCTAGTCTGTTGATGGCGGGGACTTCCAGGAGCAAGAGCAGGTATTTCAACCCTGAGACCTGGAACTACTAGATGGGAAAAACAAAACAAAACAAAACAAAACAAAATGAAAGCCCTTGAAGAGTGAGAGTCTTGAAAAAAACAAAACAAAACAAAACAAAACTGGAGATTTAAAGCCTAATTTTGCAGATTTTCTGCTCCAAAGTTGTATTATTTTCTTCCTAATAACTCTTGACTCTAAAATAAAACATTTGAGCCTCTAGTGGTAGCAAAAAATACGAATGAATTTCGGAAACCATTTTGTTTTGTTTTTTAAGTTTGCACAGAACTAAGAATCAGACTACCGGCACAAATCCAGCAGTTCAAACCCGTCAGGCATCCTCAGAAGACAGATGCTGCTGCCTGCTCCCATCAAAAGGTACCCTCTTAGAAAGTCTAAGGAGCCGTTTTCTCCTGTCCTGTGTATATAAGTCACAATCGAGTTCATGGCAGCAAGGCCTTGGACTACCCTTTGTATCAAAGTTAAGTTGAGTCCCCAAATTATATCACCTTCTTGCCTTTCCTTCAGCCTGGGATAAAAGGAAAAAGGGTCTTTGTTCCCCCACAGCTGTCCTTACTCCTCCCCTCCCTCATCTACACAGGATCTACTCACAAGGAATCTTAAAGATCAGGAAATAAGAACTGCCTTCCATCAAGTGCCCGACAAACTGAGCCTGAGGTGGAGATTCTAGCACAAATCCTTTCTTGAGGGGATGCTCTCTGGGAAGGGAGGAAGAGCAGGGGGAGTGAGAGCACATCCAAGCTAGGATATGGCACCCCCTCCAGTCTGATCCCAGGGAGCTCTGGGGCAGGCATGACATCACAAAGCTGGTCCCATCCACCAGTCTAAGGTCTGCCCAATTGAGTACAAGTCAATCATTGGTTGCAGCTTGTCCAAAGTAGAATGTGACTGTTACTTCTCCAGGAAGGTCGCCCTGCTGACTGAGGGCAATTCTCCATTGCAGGACATCTCTAAGCAATCAAGCCTCACAGCAGCTGCAGAATGGGTGGTGTCCCAGGGAGGGGAATCCGGTCAGGGCACCCAGGAGATCAACTCACAATTTTTACAACTTGTAGAAAAGGGAATGAAAATAAAGGTATATGTGATAAATCTGTTAAGAAAAAACACAGTATGAGCTCACATGTGAAACAGGCAACTGTAAAGAAAGCCTGTGGGATTACAGAGTGGGGAATGGGGGTGGGGGGAGGAGTGAAGTCGTTGGCACCAGGGGGATGCTGAGTTTCTGTTAAAGATAGTGAGAATGATTTCACAACATGAAGAATGTAGTCAGTGTCCCAGAATTATGTATGCAAAAATGAATTGGCAAATGTGTTTTATGAATGTTTTACCCTGGCCTGTCAAAGAAATGTTTTTTAAAGATACAAATGTTGGAGAAAGGATGGTTGCTCTTTACCGAAGAGTTGCTTGCTACTCTGCCAGCAATACTCCTCCTCAAAGGCACTCAGCTTTTTCCCTCTGGGCTGGGAAACCTACACCCAGCCTCATGCTGGAGTCTTGGTTCTGTTGCCACTCTGACCCTGCTGCTGCTACCGCCCCTTGTCTGTCACCTCTGGTGTTAGAGGTCTCTGTCACCTGGATTGAGTGTGTAGAAGTCTCAGATCCAAAGGGACATCCTCAGACATCCCCATCTCTTACCTGATATTAGTGAGATCCCCTTTTCACCTCTAATTTTAAGCCTAGCAGGATGGCAAAACTGAGCAATCCCCATGTTAGGGTTCTATCTATGTTATTTGCTTGGCCCCACTCCAGGGAATGCCATGCACCTTATTAGCAAGAGGCCTTGGAAAAAGATATATCATTTCTGACGTTAGAGGGATCTGGGCTGAAAGCAATGAGTTCCAGAAAGATGTTGACTTGTGTTCATTGACTGTGCGAAGACATCTGACTCTGTGGATCATCACACACTATGGACGGCCTGGAGAAGAGTGAGGACTCCAGAACACTGCACTGTGCTCATGCAGGACTTGTACACGGATCAAGAGGCAGTTGTGAAAACAGAACAAGGGAGTACCTCATGGCTTGAAATCAGAAAAGGTGTATGTCAGGATTGGATCCTGTCACCATACTTACTCAATCTGGGGGCTGAACAAATCATCAGAGAAGCTGGATCATATGAAGAATGTGGCATCAGGACTGGAGGAAGGCTTATTAACAACCTGCCATCTGCAGATGGTCTAACCTTGCTTGCTGAAAGTGTCTAGGACTTGAAGCACTTGCTGATGAAGATGAAGCCTTCAATATGGATGCAATGCAATGTATAGGAAAGCAAAATCTTCACAACTGGATCAATACAACAATGATAAACATAGAAAAGATAAAAATTGTGAAGGATTTAATTTTGCTTGAATCCACAATCAATGCTTACAGATGCAAGAGGCGTGAAATCAAACAACACAATGCTTTGAATAAATGTGTTATAAAAGCCCTCTTTAATATAGCATCTGGGGTCTTAAAGGCTTGAAGATAAACAAGCAGCCATCTAGCTGAGAAGCAACAATGTCCACATGGTAGAAGCACACCAGCCTGTGTGATCATGAGGTGTTGATGGGATCAGGTATCTGGTATCAAAGACCCCAAACAAAACAATCATATTGATGTGAGTGGGGGGGGGGCATAGTGGAGACACAGAGCCCCTCAGTAGTCAATTGGGCATCCCCTTCAGTTGTTCAACCTGTCAGGCCACAAGGGGGAGACTAGCCAGTCAGGGTGCAGTATAGCACTGATGAAACACAATTTTCCTCTATTTTTTAATGCCCCCCCAAACTATCATGATCCAAATTTTAACTTATAAATCTGGCTAGACTAGAACATGTACACTGGTACAGAGAAGAGCTCCCAACACAGGAAATCCAGGACAGATAAACCCTTCAGGACCAATAATGAGAGTAGTGATATTAGGTAGTTACTGGAATGAGGGCAGGGAGATAGAGAGAACCAATCACAATGATCTACATATTACACCCTCCCAGGGGGATGGACAACAGAAATGTGGGTGAAGGGAAACAGCGGTTGGTATAAGACATGAAAAAGGTTCATGAGGGAGGAAGGGTGGGGAGGGAGCAAAAAGAGGAGCTAAGACCAAGGGCTGAAGTAGAAAATGCTTTTAAAATTATGGTGGAACATATGTACAGATGTGCTTGACACAACATATATGTATGGATTGTGATAAGAGTTGTAAGAGCCCCAATAAAATGATTTATTAAAAAAAACTCTCTTTAAAACATTGAAGAGCAAGGATGTCACATTGAAGACTAAGGTGTGCTTGACCCAAGCCTTGGTATTTTCAATCTCCTCACATGCATGTGAAAGTTGGATAAAGAGGACCAAAGAAGAATTTATTAATTTAAATTTTGTTTGTGGTGAAGATTACTAAATGTATACCACGGACTACCAAAAGAACAAAAAAATCCTATCATTGTGAATGAGGGGGAGAGCAGAGTGGGGACCCAAAGCCCATCTGTAGGCAATTGGACATCCTCTTAGGGAAAGTTCTTGGGGAGGAGATGAGCCAGTCAGCGTGCAGTGTAGCAATGATGAAACATACAACTTTCCTCTAGTTCTTAAATGCTTCCCCACCCCCTCCCCCGCCATCCCAATTCTATCTTACAAATCTGGCTAGACCAGAGGGTATACACTGGTACAGATAGGAATTGGAAACACGGGGAATCTAGAGCAGATGATACCTTCAAGACCAGTGGTGAGAGTGGCGATACCAGGAGGGTGGAGCAAGGGTGGGGTGGAAAGGAGGAACCAATTACAAGGATCTATATATAACCTCCTCCCTGGGGGACCGATAACAGAAAAGTGGGTGAAGGGAGACGTCGGACAGTATAAGATATGACAAAATAATTGATAAATTATCAAGGGTTCATGAGGGAGGGAGGATTGGGGAGGAAGGGGCGGAAATGAGAATCTGATGCCGAAGGCTTAAGTGGAGAGCAAGTGTTTTGAGAATGATGAGGGCAATGAATGTACAAATGTGCTTTGCACAATTGATATATGTATGGATTTTGATAAGAGTTATATGAGCTCCTAATAAAATGATTTTTTAAAGTTCCGAGGTTAAGATGGTGCCTTGATTGTTCTATTTGATGCCCAGCTGATGGCTCATTGATCTAAGGCCCTTTGAAGTTAGCTGTCTTGGTCCGATAGGGGCAGGCAGGCAGGCAGGTACCTGACCTGACACATGGTAGATGGGCTGCATATGTATTGAGTGCCTGGGATCAATTTCACATAACCATATACCATTGTCACATCTGTACCCAGACTATCACATTATGGTACCTTGGGAGTGCGGTTCTAGAGAAACAAATCATAAGATGGAGAGTAGATGTTTGTCTCACCTCTCCCTCGTGGTAGATTTTCTTTGTCTAGCCAGAGGTCAGATAAAGCCACACTTTACTCGGTTGTTTTCTGGGGAAAATATGGGAAGTAGGAAAATAGAAAGTTTGTAAGTCAACTTGCTTTCAGCTATTAAAATTTGATCTTTAGATGGGTTTAGGCCATGCCTGCAAAGAAATCTATGAAAAGATATGCCCCCACCCAGTGGTTTGAAGTACTCAGGAGCCAATGGTCTTTGTCAGAGCTGGAAAAAATCTGGAACCATGAAGAAAACTCCCCTCTCTCTAGGACTGAATGTTAAAGGGAGCCTGTGAACAGGCTGACATGCTTGCTAAGTGAACACCTGGATCTACTTGTTGAGTGGAAGTGGGAGAAATGCAGCAATAAAGAGATGGGTCGAATTTGGCCACTGACACCTGTGGACTTGGTTTACAGGAAAAAGAGAAAATGAGAGCGGGTTGACTAGTCTAAAGTTCATGACCTAGCATGAGGGAGTTAGGCATGTTGAGGATTGGTGCGAGCCCGTGGTCTAAAAAGGCAAGGTGACCAATGAGCACCCTGTGGAGGCTAAGTGAGGCAGCCCATATTGAGTTGACCAGAACCCGACCAGATGGAGAATTTTTGAGCCTGTGAACTGGTGCATATGGTTGCTGCTTTATGGATGGCTTGTCCGTATCTGACTATGCTTATGGATGCAGACTTCACAAGGTTCCAATGGGAATAAAGACTCTTCATGCTGAAAAATGATTGTCTTCTCAGAGAACTGGGTTGATGTAAGTGGGCAGTGGATAAATTGGATACCCAAAATTGGGGAGATAAAGGCATAAAGTGGTTGGCTTACCAACTTTCATAGGTGGGAAAACATATTCACAGGATTAAGGTGTAGGTGTTACTTAATTTCAATTGTGGGGTTAAAGAATTATGTCTAGGTGCCAAGTTGGCAAGGGGTGGATTGATATAAAGTTTACTGTGCCAACCTGGCCAATAAACACATGTGGGGTTAATTGCAGGGCAGTGGGATAAATGGTTCCGTGAGCCTTCCCATTCTAGTTCTTGGGTCTCTTGCTTTCTGATGGTCGGATCAGGGTGCAGCTGCCTTAGCCAGTTACCTGCTTTAGTGGGCAAGGCTCACTTCCTGCAAGACATTCCCGAGGAGAAGCCACATGGTCCTACCCTGATGCAGCCCTGGGTGCTGAAGCAGCTGTGTGGAGACCCCTGCCAGCACTGAGATGCTTACACGTTCACTGACTCAGCTTTCCTCCTGCAGTCGGTGTCAACGTGTGTGTTTTGTAAGATGGAGGAGGACTTTGTGGATTGGTGTTGGACATATGGGTTAATGTTGGACTTGTGGGCTTGGGCAGCACTGAGTTGGGATGTTTTCTTGATGTACACTTACCCTTTATCCAAAACTCTCCCTTATACACAAGTTTCTGTGGATTTGTTTCTCTAAAGCACCCAGACTAACACATGCTGTCGCGTTGATTCTGACCCAAGTCAATCCTACACACAACACTGCCAGGTCTGGAGCCATCCTCAATATTGTTACATTGTCTGAGCCCACGGTTAAAACCACTGTGTTAAACCATCTAGTTGAGGGTCTGTCCCTTTTTTGCTACCTCTCTACTCCTCTCCTGAAACATGTCTAAAGTAATTGAGATGAAGTTTCCCAGTCCTTGCCTCTAAGGAGCATTCTGACTGTGCTTTGTTCTTTTGGAAGTCCACGGTACTTTCAATATCTTGTCAATGCCACAGTCCTAATGCATCAATTGGTCAGTCTTCTTTATCCAATGCCCAACTTTCATATGCATGCGTGATTGAAAATATTAGCCTTCAGAATAACATCTTTGGTTTTCAACACCTTAAAGAGCTTTCTTTTTTTGGGGGGGGGGGAATTGTATTTTCTTTTTTAAACGTTTTATTAGGGGCTCATACAACTCTTATCAAAATCCATACATACATCAGTTGTGTAAAGCACATTTGTACATTCATTGCCCTCATCATTTTCAAAGCATTTGCTCTCCACTTAAGCCCTTGGTATCAGGTCCTCTTTTATTTCCCCTCCCTTCCCGCTCCCTCCTCTCTCATGAGCCCTTGATAATTTATAAATTATTGTCATGTCATGCCCCGTCTGACGTTTCCCTTCACCCCCTTTTCTGTTGTCCGTCCCCCAGGGAGTAGGTCACATGTAGATCCTTGTAATCAGTTCCCTCTTTCCAACCCATTCTCCCTCTACCCTCCCAGTATCTCCACTCATACCCCTGTTCCTGAGGGTATCATTCACCCTGGATTCCCTGTGCCTCCAGCTCCTATCTGCACCAGTGTACAACCTCTGGTCTAGCCTGACTTGCAAGGTAGAATTTGGATTATGATGGGGGGGGGCATTTAGGAACTAGAGGAAAGCTGTATTCTTCATCAGTGCTATATCGCACCCTGACTGACTCATCTCCTCCCCTAGACCCCACTGTAAGGGAATCTCCACTGGCTGACAAGTGGGCTTTGGGTCTCCACTCTGCACTCCCCCGCCCACCCCCCAGTCATTATGGTAAGATTTTTTTTTTGTTCTGATGATGCCTTATACCTGATCCCTTCGACACACCTCGTGATTGCAACAGGCTGGTGTGCTTCTTCCCTGTGGGCTTTGTTGCTTCTGAGCTAGATGGCCGCTTGTTTACCTTCAAATCTTTAAGACCTGAGACGCTATACCTTTTGATAGCCGGGCACCATCAGCTTCCTTCGCCACAGTTGCTTATGCACCTGTTTGTCCTCAGCGATCATATCATGGAGGTGTCTACCCAATGATATGATTTTTTGTTCTTTGATGCCTGATCCTTCGGAACCTCATTATCACACAGGCTGGTGTATTCTTCCATGTGGGCTTTGTTGCTTCTTAGCTAGATGGCCGCTTGTTTATCTTCAAGCCTTTAAGACCCCAGATGCTATATCTTTTGATAGCTGGGCACCATCAGCTTTTTTCACCACATTTGTTTATTCAACCGCTTTGTCTTCAGTGGTTGTGTCAGGAGGGTGAGCATCATAGAATGCCAATTTAATAGAAGAAAGTGTTTTTGCATTGAGGGAGTGCTTGAGTGGAGGCCCAATGTCCTTCTGTCACCTTCCTTAAAGAGTTTTCATTCAGCAGATTTACCCAATAAACTGTGTCCTTTGATGTCATGACTGCTGCATCCATAAGCACTGATTTGTGGATCTAAGCATGACCAAATACTTGACAACTTCAATCTTTTCTCTCTTTATCATGATGTTACTTACTGGTTCAGGAGTGAGGATTCATTTCTATCACCAAGACCATATTTTCCAACCACCGTTCCTTTCTCTTTGTTTCCTTCTTTTGCAATCCAATAGCCAATACTTATCAATATATCTTGATTTCATGTTTGATCAATTCCAGGCTGAAGATTTTGGTAGAATTCTTCAAGTTTTTCATCACTACCTTTTGTGGTTGGTGCATGTATTTGAATAATAAGTTTTACTGATTGGATTTCTCCCAAAGCAGATACATAGATTCCTATCACAGACTGCCTTGTATTTCAAATTAGATTTTGAAATGTTCTTTTGACTATAACTGCAGTGACATTCCTCTTGTGTCAGTCCCGGTAAACTTTGTTTTTGCTACTGTCTGACATAATATGGAAAGCCTTTTAACTTTCTTCAGTTTAATACATTTTCATCAGTTATGAAAAAGGCATACGGTAGGCAGGGCACATAAAGACATTTACCCTTCACTTTCCCCTTATCTACTGCTGCTGAAAGCTGTTGGAGAACTTTAAGGAAAATCAGATATTCCTTCTTCATTTTGGGAATCCTGAATTCCTTGCAACAGTTTGGGGAAATTATACCTCCGAACAAGGGAGTAAATATAGTCTCACCAAGCATATAGACTAGAAATTCATGACTATGTACTTTTGTCTATGAGCTCTCAGTCTACACTGTGATTTCGGTCATTATCTGCTTGTGAAGTTCAGACACAGACTTGTGGTGGGCTAGCCATACTTAAGACAAGGAGAAGGAACTTTTCTGGAAAATCCATTAACCATTGCATGGCTACTAAGACAACATTTGCAGCATTCAAGTAACTGCAGCATCTCAAGGAATCCCTGCACAGGTCTTATCAATCCAAACTCACCGCCACGCAATCGACACTGACTCAGCAACCCTAATGATTACAGAACTGACCCGGTGGGTTTTGGAGACTGTACAGGAGTAGAAAGTCTCAACTTTCTTTCGGGGAGTGGCTGGTAGATTACTGCTGACCTCGAGGTTAACAGCCCAACACGCAGGCCACTCGTCAACCAGGGCTCCTTACAGGTATATATCGTGTTCTCTTGTGGTTCTGATATTCCAGGACCATCATCTCAAGGATCTTCCAACTTCCTCTATCATTTCACCGTGATTAACCACTTCACTTCCAATCTGATCCCTCTTCCATAAAGGTTTGTCAATGTCCCCGTGAAAGGTGGCCAAGGGGGGGTTAGACAGAACAGTCTGCGCTGAGGAGAAAAATGAGATTCCGGTCAAATAATGGTGAGGTAGCCAGTGACTTACATTTACCCCAGGTCAAAGCTAAACCTTTAATCCCAGAGTAAAAAGGGCTCTAATTTAAAGAGCATGCAAGAACCTATCTCATTTGTGCCACCAGCCACGCCTCCAGTGGAGCAGTCATTTAGTATAACCCCAGTAAAGTGATAATCCATTTTTAACTAGTCCAGACGTATCTCCCTCTCCTGAAAATTAGGTCGGCACAGATGCAAACATAAATCTGCAGAATGCACAGTAGGAGAGAGCAGGTTTCTCCCAGTTCCGGGGTAGACGAATAACTAACGACCACGTCACGGCCGAAGGCGGGGTTAGGCTGGGTTCCGTCCGCGCGCCGACTAGGCGCCGGATGTAGATTTTGCGCATGCTCACCGGAAGCGCTGGCGGTCGTCGCTTCCGGCGGGGGTTTCCTCCGGCGTTCGGACGGGTTCCCGTGCCTGGTCTAGCCTTACCGCGGAGCCGCCCGCGTTAGACGGGCAAGTGCCGCAGATGTCGGCCTCTGTTCTTCGCTCGCGTTCAAAGTAGGACGGGAAGCCCGTGGTAGGATTCATTCGTGCTGTTGTTTTCTCTCGATTCTCCGGAATGTTGAATTCTGAGAACAAGGTGAGGTAGCGGGGAAGCTCTGGTTACCGTGGTAACTGCGTGACACCCATTTCGGACTTGCCAGTTAGGTAAGGGAGAATCTCTGTAACCACCCCTTTAAAATACATTGGTGGTCCGATTCCGATGCAGATATAAAACCGTGTTCGTAACCATAGAATTTGGTTTTACAAGGTTTGCTCTGGGTGTAAGAGGAGAGGCGAACTTTGAGGCAAAGTAGCGAGAGCGACTGTGGTAGTCAAGGCAAAGCGGGAACGTGACTTAAAAGCAGGCGTAGAGAAGATGGAAGAGGGAAGATGGGAGAAATAGGTGGAGCAGTAGGTGATTGCATTCTGCATAACTCAGATACTTGTGGATTAATTGCTCCTGTTCTTAGTTTGGAATAGAAGGTTAGCAATTCGAACTCACCAGCTGCTCTGGGGAGAAAGAGGAGTCTTTCTGCTTTTATAAAAATAATTACTATCTCGGAAACCCATATAGAGTAGTTCTACACTGCCCTTTAGGGTTGCTGTGAGTCAGAATTGACTCGATGCCAGTGAGGTATTACTTTTTCGTGCAAGAGAATAAATATCAACAATTCAAACCCATCAATAGTTGAAGAAATATTTATAGTCTTGAAAACCCGAAGGAGCCGATGTACTGTGCTGTGGGGTCACAAGGAGTTGGAATGGGCTGAATGGTGGTGGATTGGGTGAGTTATCAACAATAACTAAAAATTCATTGGGTATGGTAGATAAGGGAGAGGGGGCCCTGGGGCATCTTTGGGATTAAGTCCAATATGGGTTCATTTTTCAACATCAGTTGTTGTTAGAGGCTATTGAGGTGGTTTGGACCCATAGAACACAACAGAACAAAACACTGCCAGGTCCTGCTCCAGTCTCATGATTGTTCCTACTCCTGAGCCCATTGTTGCAAACACCATGTCAGATCCATTTGTATAGGGCCTTCTTCTCCTTGTCTGCCCTACTTCTTTACCCAACTCATGTCTTTCTCCAAGGACTGGTCTCCTGACAATGTATCCCACGTACGTGAGACAGATATCCTTCCTCTAAGGAGCATTCTGGCTGTACGTCTTCAAAGACAGATTTATTACTTCTTTTGGCAGCCCATAGTACTTTCGGTATTCTTTGTCAGAACCAAAATGAAAATACATCCATTTTTCTTCTGTCTGATTTATACAGCTTCAATCTTTCACATGCATATGAGGTGTTCAAAAATACCATAGCTTGGATTGGACACACCTTTAGTGCTCAAGGTAACATCCTTGCTGCTCAACATTCTAAAGAGGCCTTGTGTAGCAGATTTACCCAATGCAGTGTGTACTTTGATCTCTTGACTGCTGCTTCCATGAACATTGATTGTGTATCCAAGCAAGACAAAATCTTTTAACAACCTCAAGTGTTTCTCCATTTATCGCTGATGTTCCCAGTTGGTCCACTTGTGAGGATTTTGGTTTTCTTTACACTGGACTGTAATACATATTGAAGACTACAATCCTTGATCTTCATCAGCAGGTTCGTAGAGTCTTCCTCACTTTCAGCAAGCAACGTCAGTTACAACTGCATTTCTTCATCCATGTCAAACTGTATTTTGTTCTTTTTCTTTCCTAGAATATTGCCCTCAGCTTTCTAACCATGAGCGGTTTAGTTACCTTCACGAAGCCCCTTTTCCCTCCATTTTAATGTTGAAAAACCCACGGGATACTTCTAGAAATAGAAGTGTGGCTAGAGTGTGAGTGTATGTGAGGAGGGCAGGGCTCTAGAGAGAAGTTCATGCCAGGCTGAATTTGGACTTGCTTCCAGAGATGCACAGACCCCTTTCCCTAATTCCCACCTCCACTTGTTAAGCACAAGTGATACTACCTCCAAATATGTTTCTAATCCCCTCTCTAGGATTAGATTACTCTTAGTTACTTTGACATTAGGTTAGTTCATTTATGTACATAGTAGCAGCTACTACGCCTGTGGTGTGGGGAAGAATATTGAAAGTACCATGCATTTCCAGAAGAAGAAACAAATGTATCTTGGAAGAAATATAACCATAATGCTCATTAGAAGTGAGGATGGCAAGACTGTCTCACTTACTAAGAACAGAGACCAGTTCATAGAAAGGGACATCATGCTTGGTAAAATCCAGGGGCAGCCAAAAAGAGGGACCTTAAGTGAGATGGATTGACACATTGTGATAGTGGGCTCAACATAACACGTGAGGATGGTACAGGACCGGGCAATGATTTGCTGTGTTATGCATAATTGAATGTTTTTCCTTTAAAGGAGCTACCAAGTACAATGAATTTTTCTGATCTAAATTATATTTATTAGAAAAAAGGTGATGACTTTTCTGTGTGAAATAGGTATGAGTGCTTTCAGTGACGAATTGTTAAGCCCCGTGGCAGAGGCAGAAGGAGTGGAAACATCAGTGCTCTCTGGTACAGGGATGTATATTCCATGGCTCCGAAAGCAAATGGACATGGTGGGTAAGTAAAATACAGAGCCATTGTAACAATGAAAGGACATGATACAACTCAGTGTGAATACAGAATTAAGAACGGAGTTGGGAACAGCTTTAGTTTTAAAGATGGGAATATGTGTGTCTTTTTTTTTTAAACTAGGGAGTCCTGGTTATGTGGTTATGCATTCATTTAGAATTCAGCAGTTCAAAACCACCAGCTGTTCCTTGGGAGAAAGATGAGGCTTTCTCCTCTCGCAAAGAGTTACAGTCTCAGAAATCAACAGGGGAAGTTCTTCCTTGTTTAAAGGATCGCCACGATTGAGACTTTTTTTTTTTCATGAATACGTCTTGACTCTGTGGCAGTAAAGGCTTTTATGAGCTGCAATCAAAACAATACATTTTTTAAAAGTTGATTCCCCCCCCCCCTCTTAGATATTTTTTTCCCTTTTGAATTAATAGCAAATAGCCCATGTTGTGGACTTGTGAGGAACTTTGGGATTGACCAAGGAAGGAGATGTGACCGTGATACAGCCTTGTGGCACCACAAGCTGCTTGGTACGCTGCAGGCACAGAGAGCCATCAGAAGTGGAAAGGGCATGAAGAGCCCTGGGGCACAGAGGGAGAGAGGAAAAACTTTCATATCCTTGGGGTGTTGTCCTGCAGCAAAGTGGGGAGTCTCTGAGTCAGGACTCCAAAAGCAGGGGCACTTCCTAACTACAAAAAAGCAGCTATCGATTAAATTCCTACCCATAGTGACCCTTCTAGGATAGAGTAGAACTGCTTCTGTGGGTTTCAAGACTGTTCCTTTATAGGAGTAGAAAGTCTCATTTTTCTCTAGCAGAGTGGCTAGTGATTTTGAACTGATAACCTTGCAGTTAACAGCCTAATACATAACCCAGTATGCCATCAGGGAACCTAGTAGCACCTTAGAGTCCTTTTAACTACAGGATTTTGTGGTAGCTATTTTGGTGATGGGTACCCTTGGGGCTTATGTGTTGGGTTGCTAATTGCATGGTCAGCAGTTCAAATACACTTGTTTAGCGGTTCTCAACCTGTGGGTCTTGACTCCTTTGTGGGTTGAACAACCCTTTCACAGGGGTTGCCCGATTCATAACAGTAGCAAAATGAGAGTTATGAAGTAGCAATGAAAATAATTTTATGGTTGCCGGGGTCACCACACATGAGGAACTGTATTAAAGGGTTTCGGCATTAGGAAGGTTGAGAACCACTGCACTAGTTGCTCTATGGGAGAAAGATAAGGCTTTCTGCTCCCATTTAAAAAAAAAAAATATATATATATACATACACACATACATATATACATACATACATCCCCCAGAAGCCCAAAGGGTCAGGTCTACTCTAGCCTGTAGGGGTCCTATGAGTCAGATTCTACTCGATGGTCTTGAGTTATGGCTAGCAGACAGTGGGTGCCGTTTCTCTCACTCCGCCATCAAGTTGATGTTGACTCATAGAAACCCTGCAGGACAGAGTAGAGCTGCCTTGTGAGTTTCTGAGGCTGTAACTCTTTACAGGAGTAGAAAGCCCCATATTTCTCCCATGAAGCAGCTGGTCGTTAAAGCTGCTGACCTTGAGGACCGTAGGCCAGTAATACACCACTAGGGCAGTTTCTTAGGGTATGTGAAACAGACAGGCTGCTTTCTTTCTTTCTTTTTTTTTTAATGTACTGTTTGCATGGTTTTAAGATGCTATCTGAAATTTTTATTATGAGTGTAATAGTTGCAAAAGATAAATTTCCAGCATATGTTCACATTTTACAAAATTATATTACTCTTTTAAAAGTAATCTAAATAGTATAGCAATGTGATACTTTCTATCATCCATTTTTATACTTTTATATTTTCTCCTATTTCACTCCTTGCGACAAAAATAATGTGTCTTCTTTTACACTTTTTGTTTTATTACCCTAGAATCATAAGCATTTAAATACTAGTATTTATTTTGAGTAGAGACTTAGTTGTATCCACCTGATCAAAATATTGTGTTATAAATTTTGTTAAATACTAAGCATAAGGAGTAAGATTTTATTATTTTTATCTCATTGTTAACACTTTTATTTGGGCTCCTTCATATTGCTACGATCGAATAGTATATATTTCTAGAAAGAGAAGAGAGTACCAATTCTATTTTATTTTAATTCACTGTAAATTTGGAGAAACCATAGTTATATAGTAAGATGGGAATAGTAAGAAGGGAATAGATGGTCGTTAGTTATTGCAGTGTATCAGTTCTTTGAACTAAATAACGCATTGAAAAAAATTACAGTAATTTATTATAAAATACTTACTTCTCCTCTGTTTGGATATGCAAATATTTGGAAATAACCTGACCTGCAAATGGACATGTTTGAGCTGTTCACTTTCTCACATGTATGTTTTTACCTGCAGTTTCAACTTAAGACAACATGTAGCGAGTGTGATTGTGTAGATTTGATTATTTGCATAGAAAATTCATTTTAAGAAAGAATAAGAATTCTTATAAGAAAGTTCGCAGACTGCAAGTTGATTGCTATGAAATTATTTTAAAGCAAGGTGCCCATGGTCTTTGTGTACTCCCATGGTTCAGGGCACATGAGATAGAAAACTTCTGGTCTAGAGTAGGCTTGTGGTGATGTGGGAAGTCACTCTTATTAGGACTGTACCCAAACCGAAATAGTCTTAACAAGGGGATTGCCAATACTAAGATGTGAATGGTGATGTCTAGAACTCTTTTAATTTAATTTACTCTTAATGTCATTGAGTTAGTGAAATTCAGTCTCTTTATAAATGTAAAACCTCAACTCTTGTCTTATCAGAACATCTACAAGTAATAATTGCAATGTTTACATATTGTTGACTTTTAATACCCATTCGAAGGACCTAGAACTGTGCTACTGAAGGACTCTTTAGGAAACTCTCCTAAGACTTTTTTAGGGCAAGAATGAAAGGATGATTGATTCTGATATGCAAAATAGCCTAAGAAGTCTAATAGATTACTCTATGAAAAACAAGGTATTCTTTTGATTTGGTAAAAATAGCTAATAGCTGTATGGAAAGGCTTATTTCATATGAACCTACTTTGATATTGAGGGTGGACTGGGTTAAGTACTCTATTATTCTACTTCTTAAAATGTATGTTTGCTAAAGTTAAGATGACTGAGTCTTTGAATTTGGGGTCATGGTGTATAAAGAGTCTTCTCTTCATCTTTATAGTGACTGGAGGGAAAAAGAAGGATTTTGCGCAGACAACAAGTGCATGTTTAGCTTTGATTCAAGAGGCTCTGCTGAAGCACCAGTGGCAGAAAGCGGCGGAATATATGCATAGTTACTTTCAGACCTTGGAAGATACAGACACCAACAAAAGGCAGGCTGCCCCTGAGGTAAGCCAAGTTTAAGTGTGCTGGGAGAAATTGTATGCCAGCAAGTTTCTGTCTCGTGAGCTCTCTCTGCCTAGAATAGCTTTGTAAAATCAAAAATTAATATTACCATAAACTACTTATAGTAGTTTAAGGTGGATAATTTACATCAGGATATTTTTTGTACTCTCATAAAAAGTTTTATTTTTTAAAGGGGACTGGCAGTACTGTGGTGGGAGAAAGAGGAGGCTTTTCACTTCCATAACAGTGGACAGTCTCTGAAACCCCAGGACCCATTCTGTTCTGTTCTATGATCCGAATTGACTGGATAGCAGTGAGTTTTAGAAAGTACATTGAACAGATGTGCTTGACACAATGGATAGATGTATGGATTGTGATGAGTTGTACGAGCCCCCAATAAAATGATTAAAAAAACAAAAGAAAAAAGAAAGTGCATTGAACTTTGAATCCTCAGATTCTCCAATATTCATTCATTCCAGTAATTTCCCCTTTAACAGAATGCTTCGCGTCATCACCTACACGTTATTTCTTCCGTGTTTAAATTGTTTCTTGACCCTGCACCCCTCACCAACTGTGCTTCATTTCCATGGCCCCTTGCAGCAAAACCCATTGCAAGAGTTATATATACCTGTTCTATCAACCCCTTTCCATTTAGACTCCCAATGCCCAGCATCACCATTTGAACAAAACTGCTTAGTCCAGGTCAGCAATGGCCTCAGTGTGGCTAAGTCCAAAAGACTTTCCACTTTAGAAGAATTAACTACCGTATATCAATGAAACATTATTTGTAATCCCTCACCCAATTTTTTGAAATGAGAAAACTGTTTTTCATTTCTATCCATTCTTTTCTAACTTCACCCCCCGAACTTTGTCTTTGTTCAAATGCTGCCCTTTTGTTCTTGAGTGGATACCTCCCCAGTCTTACTGTTCACCTTGTATTGTTCACCTATGTATTGTTTGGCTAAAATTGGGGGTGTGAGTTCAGTTCCTGTTCTGAAATTGAGTGGCAAAAGTGTGCAAAGATTGGAACCTTCGTACACTGCTCGTGGGATTGTAAAATGGTACAACCACTGTGGAAAAGAGTGTGTGTGACACATCCTTAGAGTGTTTGAAATAGAAATACTGTTGACCTAGCTTCCCACTAACCTAGATAAAGAAGAGCTGTGGCACAGATACATGCACACCTATAGATGATGGAAACAACATGAATGCTTTTCACCAGATAAAAGAATCATCAAACGATGGTGCACGGACACAATCTAATACTGTGCCATCTTAAAGAATAACAACGAGTTTGTGAAACATCTCATAGTGTGGATGAGCCTGGAGGATACATGCTGAGTTAAATGAATTATCCTAAAGGAACAAATACTGTAGTAGACGACTGTTGTAAAAATGTCACAGAAAAGAGACATTCTCTCGTGGTTGCCTGGGTGGGAATTGGAAAGAGGTTAAATCACGGGTGAAGGCAATATACACATACATTAAGAAATTAGCGAAAAATGATGAAGGTAAGGGAGGACGCAAAGAAGAGTGCATCAATGTTTGTAGAAAGCCTCATCTCTCTCTCCTAGAGTGGCTAGCATGTTTGAACTGCTGAACTTAAGGTTAGTGGTCCAATGCTTACTTGACAACATCATCAGAGCTCTTTATCATAGCTATTACCTGTGGCCATCAACTTGTTAGTAGGACAGATTAGAGCTGCCCCTTTGGGTAGTAAATCTTTTACTGCCTCATCTTTCTCCCTCTGAGTGGTTGGTGGAGTTGAACTGCTGACTCTGGTAGCAGGCAGCAGCTCATTGAGTAATTCACTCTGCCACCAGTGTTCCCATATAGTAGCCGTTCCCTCACTAACTTCTCATTGTCATCGAGTCAGTTCCGACTCACAGCTATCAAACATCGAGATATTGCACTTCAATGATGATGCTCATCTAAGTCAATCTGTCAATAATATTAACAGATCACTCCATTTTTATAATCAGTTTTTTTATATGATTTTCAGGACAATGATTTGTTTTTCTTTTTATTCCTACATTAAGGATGATTCTTCAGTTTCTTTTTCTGGTTGCTCTTGGCCTTTTTCCATGGGACTGTTCCAGAGTTCAATCCTTCAGTCACCTTCTTTATCTTTACTTACTTTTAGTAATTTCTTTAAGTATTTCACCTTAAGTGCAGCGCTTGTGATTCCTAATTGTATATATGTGGTCCTGACTTGGATCTCTTATTTCCACACTCTTACTTGTCGCAGTCTATAACACATCACTAGTTATTTAGTGATCACATTGTCCTAACTATGTCTAAAGTGAAACGCTAAGTCTTACCCTTAAGCCAAATCTTCCTTTCCTCAGTTATTTTCTTTACCTGGAAGACTTCTTACTCCCTCCATTGCTAGACCTTGGTCCAAGCCATTGTCATCTCTCCCAGTTAACTGTCTCTGTCTCCATTGTGTTTTAAAAACAGCATCCAGAAAAATTTTCATCCATTTCAAATCAGCTTTATTGAAATGCGAGGGTAAGTAAAAAAAAGGTTACCAAATAATAGAAGCCTTTATTAGACAAAAATATAAAAATGTGATACTACTGCTTCTTCACATATCCTCCATCTAGGTCTGTACACTTCTGAAGCCTGTGTTTCAGTCTCTAATCCTTCCCCAAAGAACTCTGAGCTCTTCAGTTTACACCACCTCAGACTCAAAGCAGCAGTTTGGGCAGCCTTCCGAGAGTCGGGTCGTGCTCCTTTTAAGTATTCTGTGAGGTTTGGGAATAAAACGTCTCGTTAGGATGAGGGCTGTCCAGTGAGTGGACGGGTAAGATTTCCCTGGAAAACGATCTTAGGCCAGTCCTTGCTGCCCTCGAAGACTGAGCAAATACAATACTAGAAAAAATTCCTCAGTGCAACTTTCTTGGCCTTTTTTTTCTTTCAGTATTGCACTTTTCCATTTTCTTTTTAAAACTCATTTTATTGGGGGCTCATACAACTCTTATCACAATCCATATATGCATCCATTGTGTCAAGCACATTTGTACATTTGTTGCCATCATCATTCTCCAAACATTTGCTTTCTACTTGAGCCCTTGGTATCAGCTCCTCATTCCCCCCCCCTCACGAACCCTTGTTAATGTATAAATTATTATTATTTTGTCATGTCTTACACTGTCCAACACCTCCCTTCACCTACTTTTCTGTTGTCTGCCCCCTTGGAAGGAGGTTGCCCTTGTGATCAGTTGCCCTTTTCTATCCCACCTTCTCCTTCCCCTCCTCGTATTGCTACTCTCATTATTGATCCCGAGGGGTTTATCTGTCCTGGATTCCTTGTGCTTACAGTTCTTATCTATACCACTGTACATCCTCTGGTCTAGCCGAATTTGTAAGATAGAATTGGGATCATGATAGTGGTGGCAAGGAAGCATTAAAAAACTAGAGGTAGATTGCTTGTTTCATCGTTGCTATACTGCACTCTGACTGGCTCATCTCCTCCCCACCTTCCCACGACCCTTCTGTAAGGGGATGTTTGCCTACAGATGGGCTTTGGGTCTCCACTACGCATTCCCCTCATTCACAATGATATGATTTTTTGTTCTTTGATGTTTGATACCTGATCCCTTCAACACCTCATGATCACACAGACTGGTGTGCTTCTTCCATATGGGCTTTGTTGCTTCTGAGGTAGATGGCCACTTGCTTATCTTCAAACCTGGCATGTTCATATATTAATATATGATGATGGGGAAATAGATCTATGTACACATATTTATACCCTTAGTATTAAGGTAGCAAATGGACATTGGGCCTCTACTCAAGTACTCCCTCAATGCAAGAACACTGTTTTATTAAACTGGCATTCCATGATGCTCACCTTCCCAACACGATTGCCAAAGACAAAAACAAAGATGCATAAGCAAATGTGGTGAAGAAAGCGGATGGTTCCCGGCTATCAAAAGACATAGCATCTAGTGTCTTTACCATTTTCTTTTTTTTTCAGTTCCTAAGACAATCGGAATATGTGTTTTTTTGATGGTCTTTTTTTTTTTTTAACAATTTACTAGGGGCTCATACAACTCTTATCACAGTTCATACATATACATACATCAATTGTATAAAGCACTTCTGTACAGTCTTTGCCCTAATCATTTTTTTCTCCTCTTTTCTTTTTTTACATTTTATTAGGGACTCATACAACTCTTATCACAATCCATACATATACATACATCAATTGTAAAAAGCATATCCATACATTCCCTGCCCCAATCATTCTCAAAGCATATGCTCTCCACTTAAGCCCTTTGCATCAAAAAAAGAGGACCTTTACCATTTTCTTAAAGCTTCTTTATAATGTGCTCCTATGATGGTCCTATCTTTTAAGAAAATCTGTTAAGATTATACCTTTGGAGTGTTCCTCAAATCAGTTGCTATAACCTTCTGGATTGAGCTCTCTGTCTTGAATTTAACTGGCCACTATTTTGATTGGACTTTCTTTTTGAAGCCTTCTTAATAAGACCTAGAGCTCCACTGGTGTAGTTGTTACCTGTTAGGTTGCTGACTACAAGGTCAGTGGTATGAAACTACCAGCTGCTCGGAGGGAGAAAGACTGGGCTTTTTACTCCTGATGAAAGTTACAGTCTCAAAGCCCACAGGGACAGTTCTACCCTATCCTATAGTTGCTATGAGTCAGTATCAATTCAATGGCAGTGAGGTGGTTGTTTTTTTCCCCCCTTGTAACAAGTCTTAAATGTATTACTGAAAACCTTGTCTGCAGCAATCTGTTGATTGTGGAGACATGTTAAACATGTTTGGAATCAACCATTGCATGTATGAATTAGAACTGTAGTAGTAATACTTTTTGACTTACCTGTGTAGTAATCATAGACAGCATCACTTAAATATCTAATACAGCCAAGAAAAAAAATTTAGCCATCCTTAGGAAAGTGTAAGGACTAAAGTTAGATTGAGCGTTAAAGTCTACTAAGTATCCAGCTAGTTATTGGCTCTTCATTTATATACTTTGTTTCATAAGATGAAGGAATTCATCAGTGGTTTACAAGTTATCTGTATTTGAATTTTCTAGACTTTCTGTTGAAAATATAGGTTCCAATGTTCCAACCACTTTTCTTATTAGGCGCCATCAAGTCCGTTCACTCAGAGAGACCCCTATAACCATTACTTTGCTGGAGTTCACCATCACAGCCATGGGGTCAATCCATTCATGGAGGGTCTTCCTCTTTTCACCGGCCTACTGTACCAAAATGAAATCCTCCTCCTGACACTGGTCCCTCCCTCCTGCCAATAGATACGAAAGATGTAAGAGGAAATCTGTCGCTGCCACATAGCAAGAGCGTTCTGGCTGTGTTTCTTCAAAGACAGGTGTTTTATTCTGGCAGTCCACAGAGTGTCTTTGTTACTTTGTGCTAACACCGTAATTCAGAGGCATCTGTTCTACTTCAGTGTCTCCTGTTCATTATGCAGCGTTCCTTTTCAGAACTAGGTAGGTGAAAATATCTTAGGCGTGTCAGGACACCTTAGTCCTCAAAATGACATCTTTGCCCTTTGATATTCCTGAAGAGGTCTTTTGAAGCACATTTGCCTAGTCCAACACCTCATTTGATTTCTTGACTGCCGTTTGAGGCCACTTAGAGATAGTTCAGAATTTTGGTATCGTGACATACTTCCCCCAAATCAGCCATTGTAAATCCCATGGAACTTAGTTGTCAGGATTCAAGGTTGATTTGTTGCCAGCATACAAGGGGGTTCTTTTCCAACGACCCTGGTATAGGTTGGTTCTGGTACAAGTCAAATACCACATTTTATTGTTTTTAATTTTCATTCATTATTTCCATAGTCTGCTATCTAACTCCTTTTAATAGTAAATCATAACATTGAACAATTGGGAGTGAACATGTGAGAAGGATAATAATGCACATAGTGTATGTTAAAAGGGACATAAAATATACCAAAAAGGAAGGCCTATACTCACTAAACGGTTTTGAGTGCAGTTTCTCATAAATCATGGGATATTTTAATACTAATTTTATCTATTGAAAAGATTAAATCTCACAAAGTTTAATAGTTTCACTGGATAAAGTACAGTAAAATATTAACAGAATTACTGAGGAAAGTAAATGATAAGCTTTTAAATGGTATAACAATGAAAATAAATTTAAAATTACTTTTCTTAGAAATTGGTTGGGGCGAGTGCAGGGCTGCGAACACACGGTGCTGGGAAAAAATAAAGAAATTGGTTGGGGCAAGAATTTTACATTTTGTTTGTGATTTCTAATGTGACAGATTATTTGGAGGCTTGGCAGTGAGATTCTATATTATCATCCCAAGAGCAATGTGGAGACTTTCGGCACCTTTGCGGACAGAATGAAAAATATTGGTGTCATGAATTACTTAAAGGTGAGCTCGGGCTTTGCTGATTTATATTTGTAGTGATAAGTTTTTTAATTCCTTGTTTCAGGCAGGTAATAATGTAAAAAGCATGGGCAGAAAAATAAGACAGCTAGATACAAAAAAGAAGCTGAAAGCTAGTAGGATTGTTTCTTCCTTCATGGCTTCTAGTTTCCTTCCATGTTCACTGACATACCTCAGATCTTTCAGTCAGTCATTGTTTATCACACTGTCTTCTGGAAGTTTATGCAAGTTATTTCTTAGTTGTGTCATTTGTCTCATGTGTGTTCTCTCCCAGGCTATGTAAAACTTTGATCAGATATCATGTTGTTGGGTCTCAGTGCAGCACAGTTTGACCCTTCAGGAGGTAGTGGGAGCTTCTGGACAATGCTCACTAATGACCTCCAGGTTGGTGGACTTCTTCTTGCCGTTGTTGCAGATCTCCTTACAGCATGCACTGTACCTTCTACATCATGGAATGCTTGAGGATGCGAACAGAAATCTAAGCCAGGCAGAGACATGGAGATATGGCGAAAAGTCATCTTCCCAGGAAATCTTAATCAACTTTATTCAGGCCTATAAAGGACTTTTGCAGTATTACACTTGGTCTAAGAAGAAGATGGAATTATCTAAGCTTGGTGAGTGAAAATGAGTGAACTTTTTCTTAGGGCAATGACACTGATGCATAGGTGCAGAAGGAATTTTAAGAAGGAATTTATTAATCTCTTTGCTTCCAAGTCTGACTTTCTTAGGTATTACAATGGACAGTTTTAATAATGTAAACTTTTTGACCATTCTGTATTATATTTTTTGTTGTTTATTTATTTTTTAAATTATTTATGGAGCTCATACAACTCTTATCACAATCCATACATACATCAATTCAGTAAAGCACCCTTATACATTCGTTGCCCTCATCATTCTCAAAATTCGCCTTCTTCTTGGTTCCTGGAATCAGCTCATTTTCCTTTTTTCCTTCCCTCTCCCTCCCTGATCCCCCCTCCCTCATGAACTCTTAATAACTTATGAATTATTACTCTATTCTATCTTACACTGCCCGGCAGCTCCCCTCACCCACTTTCCTGTTGCCTATCCCCCAGAGAGGAGGTTATATGTAGATCCCCGAGATCGGTTCTCCCTTTCTACACCCCCTTCCCTCCTGGTGTCGCCACTCTCTCCGCTGGTCCTGAGGGGTTCATCCGTCCTAGATTTCCTGTGTTTCCAGATCCCAACTGCACTGCTGTGCATCCTCTGGTCTAACCAGGTTTGCTAGGTAGAATTGGGATCATGAGGAAGCATTTAAGAACTAGAGGAAGGTTTTGAGTTTCATTGTTGCTACACTGAACCCTGAGTGACTCATCTCCTCCCCACTAACCCTCTGCAAGGGATGTCTAGTTATCTATAGATGGGCATTGGGTTCCCATCATGCACTCCCCTCATTCATGATGATATGATTTTTTTTCCGCCCGCCTTTGTTGCTTGAAACCTGGTCCCCTCGGCCCTTCATGATCACACATGTTGTGCTGCTTCCATGTGGGCTTTGTTGCTTCTGGGCTAGATGGCCGCTTGTTTGCTTTCAAGCCTTTTAGTCTCCAGACACTATATCTGTTAGTAGTTCGAGGTCTGTTTGTTGGCCTTTAGGAGTGTTTTCCGGTTGAGTCTGATGGGGTGCCACATCCTGGCCCCAAAGTCCATCCTTTATACTCCATCAGGACCTCCATGCTCTGCTTCCTCCGCTGCTCCATTATACGCCCCCAGTGTTTTGCCTCAGTGTGGTGGGGTCAGCTCAGCTGCACATCCCCCACTGTGTCTCAAGTGCTGTCCCGTGTAGGGCCATGGGTCAGTGCAGCATGTCGCATCTTGCCGTGGGGCCAGCTGTATGGTCCTCTGTACAATGGGCCCTTCTAGCCGGGCTATTGTCCTCTGAACTTGGTGGGCCCAGGTGTGCTCCGCTCTGTTCTTCCTCCTTGCTTTGCTTCAGCTTCCTTCTGGGTGTGGTGTGGTAGGTCAGTTCCTTTCCCACACCAGACGATCTATTTTCATTTTCTGTGGTACCCCCTTCGATGGTGGGGGTTGGGCTAATTCTGGTTGGGCTGGCGTACGGGCCAGTCTCTTTGTGTATTCCTCTGCACTTTACGTTGCCCTCCTAGTTTGGTATGTCATGGTGGGGTCCGTATGCATGTTCCAGTTCTGTGGGGACACAACCAATACTCTCTCCTGGGTGGGTTAGTGCCCTGTTCCCCCCCATACCATCCACTCGGTTTCTCCCCACTCCGCTTCTCCCTCCACCTGCCCCACTTCCCCTTCTTTATGTTGGACTCTCATGTACCTCCCAAGGTGTGGCCTGCCCTCCCTCCAACTATCTATGCTTCCACCTGTTTATTGTGAGATAGATTGTATACTTTTAATATCTCAAAAATTTCCCCAAGTTTTTAGATTTTTCATAAGTTAAATTCGTGGCATTGTATATTATTTTTTAAAACTTGGATTCCCCCTAAATTGTAAATTTTTTACAGTAGGCATTATTACATATAATAAACATCTCCCGCTATGCGTTTAGAATGGTGTTTAGTTTGTTTCATAGTGTTTTACCAAGTAATATATTTAAAGAGTGTGGCAAGATAAAGTCGTTTATTTTGTGTGTCTTTCTCAAACCTGATGCTCTTTTTCTCACATTCAGTAATGATGGTCTTCTACCCACAGATTCATGTGGTTGGAGTTGTATGATTCTCTGCACGTCTCTTTCACTTACATTGTCTTTCTCTAATTGTGCATAGTAAAGAATTAGCGTCATCTGCATTTTCCTGGACCTTGTGTCCCTTGTTTAATGACCAGTTTTTAAGAATCACTCATGTTGATTATAGCTCTAGTTTGTTCGTTTGTATGACTATGTTTTATGCGGTCCTTTCAGTACTTATTTCTTCTCTTACTGATGGCCATTTGAGTTATGCGTAACTCCGGGCTGCTTTGGCACGCATGGGCATGTGTGCTTATGCACCCAGCATGTGCTCTAGGAGTAGAAAGTGTATCCCCAGCTGTCGTAGATAATGTGCTAAATAGTCCAAAGTGGGTCCAATAGATAGAGCCCTACCAGTAGTTTAATAAGAGTTTTCTTTTGTCTGTGTTCTCCCCAACACTCATTATTGCTATATTTTTCATATTAGTCAATTTGTGGCATATAGTAGTGTCTCATTTCTTGTGATAGCATTTGTAATAGTTTTGTATATTGATGTATCATTTACGTACAAGTCACACATTTCACGTGTGTAGCTCCTTTGGGCTGTACTTCCGGGGCTGTGCAGCTATCACCGTAGGTTTAGGACAGTTTCATCTCCCCAAATAGAAACTTAAACAGATCCTCTCGATCCCCCTTCCCCTGGTAGACCGCCTCACTCACTCCCTGCCACTGAGCAATTCCAACTCACAGTGACAGAGTACAACTTCTCAGGAGGGTTTCCAAGGCTGTAAGTCTTCACAGGAGCAAAAAGCCTCATCTTTCTCCTGCCTAGACAGACCCCTTAGCCCTAAGCAATCACTGATTTACTTATTGTGCCTATAGATTTGCCTGTTACGGGCATTTCATATATAGGAATTATGATATGAGGTCTGTTGTGGCTGGCTTATCTACTTAGCAGTCAAGGTTTGAACATGTGGTAGTGTGTATCAGTACTTTATTTTTTATGGCCAATAGTATTCCATTGTGACTATCCCACATTTTGCTTTTACACACATCAGTGCGTTTCTGCCTGTTGGATATTATAAGGAATGCATTCAAGATCAGGTAAAAATTATTATGGAGGCTGCACTTGGTGACTAGAAGCCTTCTTCTGTATTAAAGCCATGTCCACCTTATACTTTCCATTTTTAAAATGGACATACATTTTCATATCTTTTGAATATGTACCTGAGAGTGATTTGCTGAGTCATATGGTAACTGCTTCACCTTTCGAAGAACTTTGCTTTCCAAGCGGCTGCACCGCTTTACCTCCACCAGCTGTGCCTGCGGGCTCTGCTTTTCCAGCACTAGGCTTGTTTAGTTCGTAGGCATCGTAGTGGGTGTGGAGTATTTCTTATTATGATTTTGATTTGCAGGACTTCCGTGAGCATCTTTTCATGTGTCCATGGTCTGTTTGCATACTTTCCATAGAGAAATGTGTATTCAGACCATTTGCTCATATTTTAATTGAACTGTTTGTCTTTTTATTATGGAAATATAAGAGTTCTTTATAGATACTAGATTAAAAAACACAAGCTCACTGCTGAGTGGATTTTGTCTCCCCGCGACCCTCTGGACTTAGTAGAAGAGCCCCCTGTGACTTTCTGGGGCTATAAATCTCTGGGAACAAAAAGCCTCATCTCACAAGGTGCAGCTGGTGGGTTTGAACCATTGGCCTTGTAGTTAGCAGCCCAAGGCGTAACCTATGTTGCCACTTAAATTCTTATCAGATATATGGTTTGCAAGTAGCTTCTTCTAATTTGTGGGATGTCTTTTAATAATAATGAATAGTGTTGTCTTTAACTGGTGGCTAGAATTCAACAGTGAAGCCACCATGACTACGCCTGTCTTCATGGGGAATTTGTTGATGACTAATCCAGCAGTAGTCCTCACGCTGAATGAGGTTTAAACATCTTATTTTTGTGCAGATGAGGATGATTATGCATATAGCACGGCAACCCAGAATATGCTCAACCACAGCTGGAAGACGTCTGTAAATCTTTCTGCATTGATTAAAGTTCCTGGAGTTTGGGACCCTTTTGTAAAAAGTTATGTAGAGGTAAGACTTTTCATAAAGTGTTATTAGCTTCATTTTTTTGCTAAGCCCATGCCTAAAACTAATGGAGACAATTACAAAGAAATATAGCTTCTCTTGTTCAGCTGTCTGAATAATTTTATTTTATGAGTATACTGTTAATTTTACTGTGTTTGTTTTCATCACTAGATAATCTGTTACAGATGCTTGTAGATAAATGGAAGTGTAGTTGTAAATTATCGTGCTGGACTCTTGCTGAGGTTAAAAGGAAAGCAGAAGGATTTTTTATGATTTGATGAGATTAATATAAAGGAAGAGAAGAAAATCTGAAACTAGGTCACAGTGCATGAGGGGAAGTGTAATTGGTGTTTAGGAGGTTCTTAATGGTGCTCTTTCATCCCAGAGCTGTTGTGAAAGGTGTGTCGTCGGCACTGGGCTCTAGGAATAAATCTGGACAATAAATTGCTTGGGGTCAGTTTGATGAGTGCTGAATTGTGCTGCCAAAAATAACTTCTGAAACGAAATGCCAGTGGCTCTGGGGATTCCTGTGTAAAGATGGGAGCCAACAGAAAAAGTGTAATCTGTGCACTCTTTTGAGGGCTGAAGCTATGGGGGCACTGAGGTTAGTTGCTTCACGTGATCTTTTTCCAGTTATTAGTAGGCTCTGCTTTGAGAAATCAGTTTCTTTTAGGAACAGTTTTTCTGTTGAAGGCACTGCATTTTTATAGTATATAAATGTTAAGGGGAAAAATGGAAAACCCTGTAGGCGTGTTAACAAGCCATGTTCTGAGTTCCACACAGCTTATAACATAATGCTGGTCAACACAAACAGTATGGCAGTACTGTTATTGCCTGTGCGTTATTGCTTGCCAGTTTAGAGTTTTTTTGGTATTTATCAGTAAAGCTTTTTATTATCCTTTGTCTAGGTCTCTGACAGAATTTAGCTAAGCAATTCTGACTTACTTTATATAGATGCTGGAGTTCTATGGGGATCAAGACGGAGCCCGGGAGATCCTCACCAATTACGCATATGATGAGAAGTTCCCAGCAAATCCGAATGCCCATGTCTACCTGTACAACTTTCTAAAGAGGGAGAAGGCACCCAGAGATAAACTGATCAGTGTGCTTAAGGTATAGACTTTTTACGTCAGGCTTTGAACGGGGCCGAGAGTCTGCTTTAAAATGTCCTTAGGTCAGTGCTCTTCACCTTCTGTAGAGCATTTTACTGAGGTAAGCCGAGGGCACAGCCAAAGGCGGTAGGCAGCCCTCCCTCCTTCCCATGGGAAACAGAGCAAAACATCAGCATTTCAGCAGCTCCTTGCCACCCTGCTTGGAAAGCTCTACGTTGATATTTTTTTAATAGACAATGTTTTGAAATGCAATTTGCAGACAGATGAACCTATTTTAAGGCATCGTTGGGGGCATTGCGGCAAATGTATTTATGTAACCACCAGGATCATCAAGATAGAAGACACTTCCATCACCTCAGCAAGTTCCCCTCTTCCCCGTACAGCCAATGTGTCCTACCTTCCTGACCCCAGCAATCACTGACCTGCTCTCTGTCACGGAGACCTAGTTCACTACTTCTGGAATGTCTTATAAATGGAATCCTGTCACAATCTTTTGATTAGCATGATGTTTTTGAGATTGTTCCATGTTATTGCATGTGTTAGTAATTTATACCTTATCGTTGCTTAGTAGTGATCTTATTTTATACCTTCACTTCTTATTGGACATTTGGATGAGTTTTACCTTTTTGCTATTATGAATAATGCTGCGATAAACATCCAAGCATACGTCTTTGTGTGCATGTATATTCTTAATTCTTTTGCTTATATGTTTAAAGTATACATTTAACTTAAAAAAACAACTACCATCTGCTTTCTGAAGTAACAGTACTATTGGTATTTCTACCAACACTGTCTGAAAGTCCAGTTTTTTTACATCCTTGCCAACTAACTCAAATCAAACCCACCTTCATTGAGTCAGTTCTGACTCATAGTGATCCTATATTTTAAATTTCATGGGAGCAGATGCTTCATTTTTCTCCTGCAGAGCAGCTGGTGACATGGAATCATGGACCTTGCAGTTAGCAGCCCTGGTCCAGCCCACCGCACAGAGGGCACGTTTCCTTGTTCACAGACTTTAAGTCATGGCTGTTCTAGTGGGTGTGTAAGGGAGTCCTGTCTGGGCAGTGGGCAGAGCACTTGACTGCTAACAGTAAGCTCTGTGGGTGAAAGCCGTGGCGGTCTGCTTCCTAAAGAGTTTCGTGCTAGAAAACCCTTTGGAGCAGTTCTGCTCCTTCTCTCTGTCCCACAGGGCTTCTGTGTTTTGTTTTAGTGCGTATGTAGTAGTAGCTCATTGTGGTTTTCATTCTCATTCCATTATTACAAATAATCTTCAGGGTCTTTTGAAGAGCAGTTAGCCCAGCCTCTTCCTGTCTTCTTTTGTGACGGGTCTTTTCAACTATTTTATCTCTTTTGGGAGGAGTTGTCACATTGATTTGGAGGAGTTGAGTTTGTTTTTTTACGTTTCAGTGTTTTTAATATAACAGGGTGTGTGTGTGTGTGTTGTGTTGTTGTTGTTGTCGTCAGGTGCCATTGGGTTAATTCCGACCCTTAGCAACCCTGTGCACAATAAGAACAGGACGGGGGGGGGGCTAGTGGGGGATGGGGGCGTTTGTGGTGGTGAGGGCTCAGTTATGTGAGTGCTGAATATTTCCCCCCAATGTGTGGCTTGTCTGTTTGTTTCTTTAACAGAGTGGAATTGAAAAATTATGATGAAATCCAATTGATGCAATTTTACCTCTTTTGGAGGTGGGGGGTGGTGGTTAATGCGTTTTTAGTTTAAGAAGTCTGCCTACTGGACCATATGGAGTGTTGAAGTTTTATGTTTCGGTCTATGATAGATTTTTAGCTAATTGTTCTGTGAGTGAGATAAGGTCAAGATTCATCTTTTTCAAGATTGCTGCATCAACATTTATTGGAAAGACTTCTTTCTGCATTGAATTAGATTGGTAATTTTGTTGAAAATTAGCTGACCCTCTATAGTACCAATACCATGTCTCTTGATTACTATAACAAACTCCGGAATCATGACCTGCAGGTCGTGTAAATTTGCCTTCCCTTTTAAAAAATTAATTGAATTTTACAGTTACTTTGAATTTCTGTTTTGTGTATCTGTATATCTTTTGTTACAAAAAATATCCTGCATATCTTTTGTTACAAAAAAATCCTGCTTTTGTTACAAAATATCCTGCTGTTTAAAAAAAAACCCTGCTTTTGTTACAAAAAATATCCTGTGGAAAGAATTAACATCTTAACAATATTGAAGTTTTCAAACAGCAAACATGGTACATCTCTCTATTTATTTAGGCTTTTAATTTTTCTCTGAGATTTTTTTTCTTCCTTTTTAAGGATAGGTGTATTAGTCTGGGTACTTTAGAGAAACAAATCCACAGAAACTCAGGTATAAGAGAGAGTTTTATATATAGGTTAAGTGTGCATCAAGAAAACATTCCAACCCAGTGCCACCCAAGCCCACAAGTCCAACATTAACCCATATATCCAACACCAATCCACAAAGTCCTCCTCCATCTTACATGCTCACATAATGATGCTGACTGCAGAAGGAAAGCCGAGTCAGTGAATGTGTAATCATCTCAGCACTGGCAGGGGTCTCCATATGTCTGCTCCAGCACCCAGGGCTGCATTGGGGTAGGTCTATGTGACTTCTCCTTGGGGATGTCTTGCAGGAAGTCAGCCTTGCAAGCTGAAGCTGGGAACTGCTAAATCAGCTGCACCTTTGTCCAACTATTAAAAGCAAGAGACCCGAGAACTAGAAAGGCGAAGCTCACCGAGCCATTTATCATTCTGCCCTTCAATTAATCCCACATGTGTTTATCGGCCAGGTTGGCACAATAAACTAACTCAATAGGTGTTTCACTAATTTTTTTGTGGTAAAATGTCCATCACACACAGTTTGCCAGTTCATTGATTGGTAATTAGTCATACTTGCACTTTGTGTAACCATCCAGCAGTATTTGTTTCCATAATTTTTCATTACCCCACATAGAAGGTTTGTGCCTATGCTCGCCCTCTCCCCAGGCCGTGGTAGCCTCTGATCTATGGTCTCTCCTGATGCATTTATCTGTTCTACGTTTTTTGGATTTTGTAGGAGTTGAGTATTTATAACATGTATGTTTTAATTTATTGCATTCTACTCCAGAGTTAATACTTTTGTACATTACATAAAATACAGCATCCTTTCATCGGTACAGTTTTATTTACTAACCTTTCCCTTATTTTACAGTGATATATGTTTTTATGTATAGCAGAAATCCCATGGTAGATATTTAAAAACATGTATTCTCATGTCTTAAAAAGTACATTGTTAAACAAAAAGTACACAGATACTCATTTATTTTCACCTGTATATTTATCATTCTGGCCCTTGTCATTCCTTCTTCTAGATTGGAGTTTCCATGTGATGTCATTTTCTTTTAGTCTGCAGAACATCTTTCAGCATTTATTGTATTTCCAGTTTGCTGGCAATGAGTTTTTGAATCTTATTTTATCTGCAGTTTGAGGGATAGTTTTGCTGGTTATAGAATTATTTATTGACTTTTTTTTTATTTCTTTAACTATTCGCTGGTGGAACTGGTGTTTTTGTGACAATAAGCCACTATTCACCTCTGAATTCCCTCTACATATTATGTTTGTTTCCTGTGGCTGTTTTTAAAAATTCCATATCATTAGATTTCAGATACTGGTCAGCCTCGGTGTTTCTTATATTTGTCATGGTGGAGGACTGCTGTGCTTTTCTGGATTTTAAAATTGATTTCATGTAGCATATTGGAGTTTCCAGTGATTATTTTTTGTCATACCATATTTTTATCTCTTGCCTGTACAACTGGAAATCTGTAAAACACTTTGCTATTTCCTTTGGGAAGAGTAAAACATTGAATATTTTGAGTAAACACACTGGAAATATATATTGACTCTAAATTGCTAAAGTAACAGAACAATTTCTCATGTTTTAAATGTAGAAGAGTAAATTATAAAAGTTAGGCTGAGTGAAATCCTCTTGTCAAGCTACTTTTAAGACCTAATAGCTCTAATGTATACTTTCATATTCATCAAAATCTGTTTATCCAGCTGCGATAGTTTATTGTGCCAGCCTGGCCGATAAACACAAGTAGGATTAATTGAAGGGCAGAGGGATAAATGGCTTGGTGAGCCTCACCTTGCTTGTTCTGTGCCTCAGTTTAAAGGGGTACACTACCTGTGGGATGCCTAGCCTGTGGACTGTGTCGCTGTAAGTTGAGGTTCCTTTAAGCCCACACGATTGGAATGTTCATCTCTGGAGCTGGGGACTGACAGTTGGGGACCTGCCTTGCTGTTTGCTGCCTGGATATATATAGCCCAGCTCTCTCTACAGAAGGGGACTGGCAACTGGCAGCTCTCAAGCCTTGAAGGACTGCTAGTGTCTCACTGCTTTATAATTTAACTGTTAATTTATAGTATTATCTATCTATATAATTTAATGGTTTATTTCTTGAATTATATATCTATCTTTATAAATATATTTATATATAATTACTAGCAATCTGGTTTGTCTCTCTAGAGAACCCTGTCCAAAACACCAGCCAAACCTATAAAGATAGAAGCTGTATGCTTATAAATTTTTCTAACAGACTCTTTTATTACGTATACTACTTTAAGTGGTTATGAGTTGGCCTGTTAAATGCAAGCTCAGCAGTTTGAAGCCACCAACCACTATGAGCAAAATTGAGGCTTTCTACTGCTGTAAATACTGAACAGTCTCTGAAACTCACAGGGGTAGTTCTACCCTGCCTTGGAGGGTCGCCATGAGTCAGAATCATCTCAGTGACAGTGAGTTATGGTTTTACTTTAATTTTACTCTTCAAGATATCTCTTTGACTCATTAATACAATAAAATATTAAGGATAATTAATACAAGGTAAATAGTATCTTCACTTAGTTTAATTAAATTTTTAAAATCACTTAAAAATGCTATAAGAAACAACTAAGATTTTAAAAATGTATTTCAGACCCCAGTTCTCAGTAATACACTTGCCTTAGCCTTATTATGATAGCTTTAAGAATCAAAAAGGATACTGAGTAAAAAACATTGCATGAAGATCAGCTAACTCTAAGCTCATTCTTCCCTCAGTCTTTTAAGTAAGGTAGAAGCTAATTATGGAGACTTTTATGGAACAAATTGTTACCAGGGGTTAGTCTTGGACTTAACCAAAATGAACCAGAGAGAACAAGGCCCCATAAAAACTAAGACTCTTACTGGGCTAGTTAAATGCAAGGCAGAGAGATTAGCTCAGGAATTTATGGGAGTTTATTGAGATTCCAAATGGGTACTCTGAAGATTTTCACAAAGAAATTTGAAGGACATGGAGAACTTCATTAGTGAGAAAAAGGTCAGGAAAGTTGCACTGAGGGTGATGACAGTGCACCTCCTCATTCTTTGAGGGTACCAAAGGCTGTCTTCCAAAAATTGTGTTGCTTAGTTAGCCGCACTTGCCCTACAGCCCCGATCTTGCCCTTTCATATTTCTTTGCTCCCCAAACTCAGCGAACATTTACTTATTTATTTTTAATAGATTTGATATAAAATTCACATCACATACATCCTGAGTTAAGTTGCTTTCTAAAGAGTTGTGTATACATCATCACAGTCGGTTTGAGTGCTTCCTACCCCCTCCTGCATTCATTATCTGCTTCTCCCTGATTCCCCCTTCCCTGTACAAACCATTGTATCTATGTGTCCACTCCTGTGCTTCATAAACTGGGAAGCCTAGAAGAAACAAAAACAGAACAGAAAGAAAATAATAATATAAAGATTAAGAATAAAAATAAAAGTAAGAAAGATTATGGATTGGGATAAGAGTTGTATGAGCCCCTAATAAAATGTAAAAAAAAAAAAAAGAAAGAAAGAAAGACAAGGAAGGCCACCAGCAATATTTTTTCAAAACCAGAGGAGAAATTTTTGTCATGGAACAAGCAAGAAATACTTAAGCCTAGTGCAAATTCAAGTTGGGTCAAGAGGGACATCAACTGATACATCATATTATACTATAGTTCGATTCATCATAATTAAATTTATAGTAATTTCTGTCTGATAAAGCTGTTTGGGTCCCTCGCCTGTGGCCAGACGGGACCTGTCAGAGGCTTAATCTGACTAGATGACTCTGCAGATGGATTTGGACTCCAGCTGCCTTCCATAGACTTGCATACATTGGGTGTTCACAATTTAAGCTCTGATATGTTTCCTTCCTCATATTTGGATTTCGTTATTGTCCTCTTTGGATCACACAGGCTGGTGTGCTTCTGCCATGTGGACTTAGTTGACTCTCTCACTTAAATGGCTGCTTGTTTGAATACAAGCCTTTAAGACCCCAGACACTATTACAATTGATAGCCAGGCACCATCTGCTTTCTTCACCCTTTTCCATAGCATCCTCATCTTCAGTAATCTCTTCATGAAAAGCAAGTATTGAGCAGGGCCATGTTATAAGAACTCACTGTTCTTGCATTGGAGCTAGAGTTTAGTGGGAACCAAGAATCCAACTGCTTGTCTACAGGATATGAACAACTCTGGTCTACTTTGGAGTCATGTTTAACGAAAACTAAACCCAAAAAGAACAACCCCCAGAAAACAAACACCCCCCCCAAAAAAACCCAAAACAGACAACAAAAACATTGTCAATCATCCCTCTGGGGTAGAGGTCATTTCAAAGGAACATGATTTGAGTCCTTTGAGGGTGCCCGCTCTTCGTTTCGTTGGGTGTTAATGGAAGAGTGCAGAAGTTTTTGGGGAAGGGTTAGAAAGATGGGAAAACCACCTTTAGAAGTGTGTAGACCTAGATGGAGGCTATGTCGAGAAACATTCACTTTATATTTTGATATTTCTTTTAAAAAAGTTTATAATTTTGCAGTAATACTTTACATGTACTTAATGATGACATTTTTTCGAAACTGATGAAAGACTTTGAGTTAATGTTCAATTTCCTATTTAATCTGGTTACTGACAATTTGGTTTTATCTAGTTTAGAAAAATTTGTTGAATGTTTGTATATATTTTTTAGATATGTTTTATTTTTATACAATAGAAAATGACAAATTATTGAGCTCTGTGTAGAATTCTGTAAATCATCAGACAAATGTGATTTTTATTAGAGCTGAGTTTTAAAAACTTTTAAGAGAAATGAAAAAGCTTAACTGTTGTTTTGGATATTTTTCCAGTGTATGGTCAAAGTACCTCCAATAAACACAGAATTAATGAATTTTTACTAATTATATATGCTGATACAATACATTTTATTTTAAATTTTTACACATATATAAAAATAGTCAATTTTTTCCTAAAGAGAGAAAATTTGACTTTCTAGTATGTAAAAAAATTTATTTCATTATACTGTGTAAAACAGACCTTGAACTATTAAAAAATTACACTGTGTTTCTTAATATAATCTTCCAAAATAGCTAACTTATCATATTGAGTTTTTTGTTTTGCAAAAATATTCTGTAGCTTCCCTAATCAGTATATTAAATTCCGACTCCCCTCACCCATGTGATAATGATGTTTTACCAATTGTCTTCAGTCCTGACTTCTAAAAATAATTAAAATTTTTTAAATGGAGTAAACAATATAAAAGTGTATCAGATCCTCATTTATTTCCTCCAAATCTAACAATGATCTTGTTATTTGTGAGATTTTTTTTAAAAGCTTTATAGTAAACACTTTTCTATATCCAAATTGAAAGCAGATAAGATAAAATTATCCACTGAAATCTTTATTTATTTGCAAAAGCATAATAGACAAGAGCTTTTCTTGAAAACAAGCAGAAATTTGAAAATGCATATAGAGTGTGAAAATGAGTTATTTTATCTTTCAGATTTTGTATCAGATTGTACCATCTCATCAATTGATGTTAGAATTCCATAGAATTCTTAGAAGTTCAGGTAAGAATATTTTGTGTTCTAATTGTTTGTTCAGATAAGTCACAGAACAGGGGACTGACAAAGTATCACCAGTCAGTCAAATCCACCCACTGCATAAAGTTCTGTTGGAACATAGCCACGCCCACTCATGCATTTATTATCTGACTCCTTTCTCACTGTATGGTAAACTAGTACTTTTGATGGATCATGTGGACCCAAAGTCTAAAATATTTATTCTTTGGTTCTTTACTGAAAGTTTGCTGATCCTGTTGTAGAATATTAGGCAATTGTTAGCAAAAGTTTACCTCACTAATCCTTAGGGGTTTCAGGTCAGCACAGAAAAGATCATATTCCTTCGCTGAATTAAATCAGCTCAGTAAGCCTGATTGTACTGGGATGGTCCATGTCCATCTCCTAAGGGAAGAGAGCATAGAATATGAACAAATAGGTCATAAAACCCCAAAACCAAACTCAGCGCCATCAAGTCGATTCCAACTCATAATGACATTATAGGACAAAGTAGAACTGACCCTATGGGTTTTAGAGTCTGAAAATGTTTTAGGAGCAGAAAGCCTCCATTTTCTCTTTTGGAGTGGCTGGTGGTTTCGAGCTGCTGACCTTGTGGTTAGCAGTCCAATGCTAGCCTACTATGCTACCAGCGCTCCTCACCTATTAGGGCAGCTATGTTAAATCATGTTTTCAGTATTGTATAAAGAGAAGAGTATATAACATATCCCTAAATCAAACCCACTGTTTGTTTTTTAATCGTTTATTGGCATTTAATTCAATGTTATGCACTTCAATAGTTACGTCGTAACAAAAAGTTGTACAGTCATCATTACAATCAGTTCTAGGACATTTTCTTTTTTTTTAATAATTCATTTTATTGGGGCTCATACAACTCTTATCACAATCCATACATACATCAATTGAGTAAAGCACCCTTATACATTTGTTGCCCTCATACTCAAAATTCACTTTCCACTTGGGTTCCTGGAATCAGCTCATTTTCCTTTTTTTACGCTCCCCAACCCTCCCTGCTCCCCATCTTATCTTACACTGCCTGGCGTCTCCCTTCACCCACCTTCCTGTTGCCCATCCTCCAGAGAGGAGGTTACATGTAGATCCCCGAGATCGGTTCTCCCTTTCTACACCTCCTTCCCTCCCGGTGTCACTACTCTCACTGCTGGTCCTGAGGGGTTCATCTGTCCTAGATGCCCTGTGTTTCCAGATCCCTACTGCACCGCTGTGCATTCTCTGATCTAACCAGGTTTGCAAGGGAGAATGGGATCATGATAATTGGTGGGGAGGAAGTGTTCAAGAACTAGAGGAAGGTTTTGAGTTTCATTGTTGCTACACTGAACCCTGAGTGACTCATCTCCTCCCCACTACCCCTCTGCAAGGGATGTCCAGCTGTTTACAGATGGGCATTGGGTCCCCATCACTCACTCCCCTCATTCACGGTGATGTGATTCCCCCCCCACCCCCCGCCTTTGTTTCTTGAAACCGGGTCCCCTTGGCCCTTCATGATCACACATGTTGGCGTTAGCCTTCTTCACCACGTTTGCTTATGCAGACATCTGTCTTCAGTGATCATGTCGGGAAAGTGAGTATCATGGAATGACCGTTTAGCTGGGCAATGTGCTATTGAGGGAGTGTGCGTGAGGAGGCCCAATGTCTACCTGCTACCCTACTACTGAACCTGTAAGCATGTGCATATAGGTCTATTTTTCCCATAATCATAAATATATTTACATATGTACATGTCAGTATTTAGGCTTCTATGTGTGCCTCTAGGACTTTTCTTCCTTCTTGTACTCATTAGTGCCCCATTTCTTCCAACCTCCGCTCCCAGTGCCCCCACTAATACAGTTACTGCCTCTATCAATTAACTATCTTGGATTTCATATACTGGAAAACATACCCCCCCAAAACCCCAAAATGAAACAAAAACAACAAACCAGAGGAAAATCCTCAATAGAAAAGAAAGCAGGAAATATTAAAAACTAGAACAAATTTTAAATTAACCAAAAAGGAGTTCAAATAATAAGGTGTTAGAATTTAACCTAACTGGTTCTGCAACAATACATTTGGTGTATATTCTGCACAATAGCAGGGTGAAGGTTATTCAAATCCCTGGTCCATGACTAGAGGAAATTCACTGGGGGCTTAATCCATGTGTGTTTTCTCTGCACTTTTCTTTTTTTATATGAAACAACTTAAAAACCGTCAAAAGGGAGAACAAATGATAAGGTATTACATTTCAGCCCAACTACATCTGCCATAATCAACTTTAAAAAGATTTCTGTCTGGTAGCAAGGTAATTCACATTTGTTGACCCTGGTCAGAGGAGATTCACCAGATTCCTATGGGTTCATCCATGTAAGGCAGGGGTTCTCAGCCTTCCTCAGGCTGCGACTCTTTCATACAGATCCTCATGTTGTGGTGTCCTCCCTCAACCATAACATTTTTGTTGCTACTTCACAACTGTAATTTTGCTACTGTTATGAATCAGGTGACCCCTGTAAAAGGCTCGATTGACCCCCCCCCCCCCCAAAGAGGTTACAACCCACAGGTTGAGAATTGGCTGATGTAGGGCCGTCCACTATCATCCATAGTCAAACTCACTGTTGTCAAATGATTCTGATACATAGTGATTCTGAATTTTTTTTTTTACATTTTATTAGGGGCTCATTAAGCTCTTATCACAATCCATACATACACATACATCAATTGTATAAAGCACATCCGTACATTCCTTTCCCTAATCATTTTCAAAGCATTTGCTCTCCACTTAAGCCCTTTGCATCAGGTCCTCTTTTTTTTTTCCCCTCCCTCCCTGCTCCCCCCTCCCTCATGAACCCTTGATACTTTATAGATTGTTATTTTGTCATATCTTGCCTTATCTGGAGTCTCCCTTCCCCCCTTCTCTGCCGTCCATCTCCCAGGGAGGAGGTCACATGTGGATCCTTGTAATCAGTTCCCCCTTTCCAACCCACTCACCCTCCACTCTCCCAGCATCGCCCCTCACACCCCTGGTCCTGAAGCTCCCATATGCACCAGTGTACAACCTCTGCCCTATGCAGCCCTGCAAGGTAGAATTCGGATCATGGTAGTTGGGGGAGGAAGCATCCAGGATCTGGGGGAAAGCTGTGTTCTTCATCGGTACTACATCGCACCCTGACTGACCCATCTCCTCTCCTAAACCCCTCTGTGAGGGGATCTCCAGTGGCCGGCAAATGGGCTTTGGGTCTCCACTCTGCACTTCCCCCTTCATTCACTATGATATATATATATTCTTTTTTTTTTTTGCATGATGCCTTATACCTGGTCCCTTTGGCACCTTGTGATTGCACAGGCTGGTGTGCTTCTTCTATGTGGGCTTTATTGCTTCTGAGCTAGATGGCCGCTTGTTCACCTTCAAGCCTTTAAGACCCCAGACACTATCTCTTTCGATAGCCGGGCACCATCAGCTTTCTTTGCCACATTTGCTTATGCACCCGTTTGTCTTCGGCGATCGTATCATGGAGGTGTGCAGCCAATGATAGGATTTTTTGTTCTTTGATGCCTGATAACTGATCCCTTCGGGACCACGTGATCACACAGGCTGGTGTGTTCTTCCATGTGGGCTTTGTTGCTTCTGATGGCTGCTTGTTTATCTTCAACTGAATTTTTTTTTTAAGCAAAAGGGAAGACATTTATTGGAGCCCATGCAAAGGGTCATACCATTCACTGTACCCCCAGGACCCAGAGGGACTCCCCTTGAGCCGAGCCCCAAAGTCCCAGGACTGGCTGGAGGTGGGGAGTGATTCTTAATTTTTAAGGGAACACAGAATTGTATCTTTTTCCATGGATCACTTGGTGAGTTTGAACCATCGCCCTTGCAGTTAGAAGCCCACTGTTAAACCCACAGTGCCACCAAAACCCTACTGCCACTGAGTTAGTTTCTATGAAAAACAATCCTCTATAGGGTTTTTAAAACTGTCCATCTGTACAGGAGCAGAGAGTCTCATTGTTCCCATTTGAGTGGCGGTAGGTTAGAATGGTTGACCTTGTGGTTGGTAGTCTGACACCTAACCTGCAGAGTCACCAGAGTTCCTTTATTTTGTGGAATAAATTAGTGAATTCTTCAGATTCATCACAGGAGGGGGTGAACATAATGAGTTGTTCTAAACTGTTAACCACACTAATATTGTATCAGCTGTTTGTATTTTTAGCTTTGTCCATTTCACAAACTTTATAACTTGAACTGGTTTGATTGTTGCAGATAAAGAAGAACACCGTAAACTGGGGCTAGAGGTGTTATTTGCAATATTGGATTTTTCTGGCTGCACTAAAAATATAACTGCATGGAAAT
The DNA here is from genome assembly GCF_050624435.1 of Tenrec ecaudatus. Taxonomy (NCBI): domain Eukaryota; kingdom Metazoa; phylum Chordata; class Mammalia; order Afrosoricida; family Tenrecidae; genus Tenrec; species Tenrec ecaudatus. The sequence continues at coordinate 244,951,289 of NC_134530.1, read as the reverse complement.
ACTTGGCAAAATATCTGAAAGAGACCTTAATGGGGTAAGTAAGAAACAGACAGTATTTATTACTGGACCGACTTTTTATGAGTATGTTGGAAGCAAGGAAATAAATGCAAAATATTAAGCATAACTTAAAAAAATCCCATTAAATTTTGCTTGGGCTATTAAAATAAGTACTCAGTCTTAATACTGTGCAGCCGGGGAATACGTGCAAGGGGACTTCAAACAATGTGCTGGACGTTTTTGGAGTGGAATTTGTCCATGAACTTTTTGAAGCTCCCTTGCATATATTATCACATCAGAAAGAGGAATCACTACCAATCTTTGCTAAAGACTGTAAAGCGCTCTGTAAAGACTTATTTCTTCCATGATAGTCAAGTGTGTTATCAGCTTTTAAGAGCACAATACGAGGCAATAATCATTGGTCATTCAGTCAGTAAATATTTTTTAAATACCTGTGAGCTGGGTATAAAAAAAAATCTGTCATTAAGCATTGAATTGCTAACCACTGGGTCTATAGCTCAAACCCAGTGCCACTCCACTGGAAAAGGATTTAGGCTGGCTGCTCCCATAAGGATCTTCAGTATCAGAAACTCTTAAAAAGCAGTACTGCTTCTTGTCCTCTGATATCTTCTCTTTTTAGGGTTATGAACCTTATCATTTTTTAAAATCATTTTTTGGGGGCTTTGATCGCTTTAGTGTCACATTTTGAGTAAGAAAGGAGTGTCTCTTATCAGTTTTACTTTGTGTATAAAAAAAGATATCACAAAATTAAGTTTCTTTCATTAATTATATCCATTTTAATTGGTTAGAAAATTCACTGTGAGGGGACACTTACTCCAGATTTCATATCTGGCTTGACCATGGAGAGAAAAGTGCCGCAAGCAAAGTGCTGTAGGGCGTCTTGTTGGGTCCGCACGGGGCTGCTAACCTCGAGGTTGGCCATTGAGAGCATCCGCGGCTCCGTAGGTGAGAGAGAGGGCTGTTTGTCCCTGTAAAGAGTTACAGCCTGGGGAATCCTATGTGAGGTGGCTGTAAGTTGGAGACGACTCAATGGCAAGTGTATGTTGGTGGACTCACTGTAAACCAGTTTTTAAGTTGAAAGCACTTCTTAACCTAGACCATAAGGTGCTCGAAGTCAAAGAAATGTATCATCTATTTTTGAACTTCTAGACATTTTGCCAGAGGGAGCACATTGGTGCTAACTGAGCATTTGCTAAATTAAATTATGGAAGAGAAATTAACATTGTTTTATTTAAACTGAATTACATAGGTGTGTTTGTATAATCTGAATGGCAACTTGATTTGGACAGTAATTCTTGATAGCATATAATTTAAAAGTAAGGTTTTAATGTAACATGTAAGTAATAATAATAAGAAGAAAAAAAACCTGGAAAACCAAATTCGTTGCCCTTGATTCGGTTCCAGCTCACAGCAATCCAATAGAACAGAGTGGACGGCCCTGTGGATTTCCAAGACTGACTGTTTACAGCAGTAGAAAGCCTTGTCTTTCTCTGGCCAGCAAGTTGCTTCAAATGGCTGATCTTGCAGTTAGCAGCCCAACACATAACCACTAGGCCATATTGTGCGTATAGGGTCGGTCACTGAGTCAGCATTGGCTGGCAGTAAATTTATGTGAAACCCACTGTACTGATGGACTTGTTTACTTTTGTTAACAATGCCACTTGCATACGTATCATTACTATTCTCAGGGAAACTTAGGGTCAGGAGGTTAAGAACTTGCTTAATACCACATAGATCATAAACGAAAGAACTGAAATTTGAATACAGGATTCTAGCTTCATACTCTATGCTCCTAACCATTGTGCTATACTGAACTTGCCAGCTAATGAAAGAGAAAATGATGTGGAAATGAAAACAATTTACATTCATACTTTTTTTTAAATCGTGTGTCTGACCATACCCAGAATTTTGTTTGGAAATGTCTTCCTTGACCTCTTTTCGTAGACTCTACTTACATTCACATTCTGACAGCATGCACAGATCTAGCTCCTCAGTGATCTCTTACACTTTTTCGTCCCCCAGACATCATCTGGCTTGGGTTCAAGAAGAGTGGAACTCCAGGAAAAATTGGTGGCCAAACTTTCACTTCAGCTACTTTTGGGCAAAAAGTGATTGGATGGAAGACAAGGCTTTGGCTTGTGAGAAAGCTTTGGTAGCTGGAATATTATTAGGAAAAGGTACATGTGTGTGTTTTGTTTATTGTAGGTATAGTTTTGAGACAATTTTGAAATGAAAAAGGAATGCCATTTCTTCCTATTTGAGCACATCCAGCACAGGACCTAGGGATTTTAGCGGCTCCAGAAGTAACTACTGAGTGAACGAAGGATCCCAAGGTGGCACAAGGCAATTCTGGTTTGTAAGGTGTATCCATGGCTTGGGAATGGTGATCTCACAGTGATTGTGATGGTTTTGTGTGTTCTAGCATCAGTGTATTTGGTACTTCAGTATATGATACAGACTGATCCCACAACCAATGTCAGTTTGGACTTCTGTATAGAAAATTTACTAAGATTGCCTGGCTTCTAAGAAAAAGAATAATAATCTTTGTTGGCCTCATTGTTGCATACAATACCTATATTTATTTATCTTGTTTCTGGAAGAGAAAGAATTCTACTTCTGTTGCCCCCTACCCCCCCAAAAAAATAATACCTCCCATTAACTTATAAGAAAAGTCTCTTGGAAGAAAAGAGGAATTAATCTTTTTTTGTATATAAATAATTTATTGGGGACTCTTATAGCTCTTATAACAGTCCATACATCAATTGTATCAATCACATTTGTACATATGTTGCCATCATTATTTGCAAAACATTTTTCTACTTGAACCCTTAGTATCAGCTCCTCTTTTTCCCCCTTCCTCCTCCACCGTTCCATCCTCATGAACCCTTGGAAAATTATAAATTATTATTATTTTCATATCTTACACCCACATTTCTGTTGTTCCTCCCCCTTGGGAGGATGATCTTTTCTTTGTGGACTATTTTGACCAATAAAACTCTCATCTGCTCTATACCACTAAAATGTGAGACTGTAGGAACTGCTGATACTAATCTGCTGAAAAATAGGTCCGGGGGTGAAGATAACCTACTACCTGTTCAGTTTTAGATATAGTTTGTGTTACTTGGAATTAGTATTCCCAATGAATGTGTGAGGTAGTCATCTAGTACTACTATTAGAACAGAAATACTACAAGTGAGCGCCTGTAACAAACAAATGTTTTGTTTTTTTAAACAGTTTTTATTAGCACTTCATCAACATGTCATAGAATTCAATAATTCAATTATATCAAGAAGAGTTGTACAACTGTTATTCAATTCTAGAACTTTTTCTTCTTCCTTGTAAATGCATTTTCTCAAACTTTAGGGTGAGAAGTTCTAATTCCGAGTTGCAGGCTTTAGAGCAGTGGTTCTCAACCTTCCTAAAGCCACGACCCTTTAATACAGTTCATCGTGGTGATCCCCAGCCATAACATTATATTCATTGCTACTTCATAACTGTAATTGTGCTGCTACTCTTATGAATCGTAATGCAAATATCTGATATGCAGGATGTATTTTCATTGTTACGAATTGAACATGAAACAGTGATTAATCCCAAAACAATATGTAATTATATATTATGAAATATTTATTTCTAATGACAAGTAACTGAAATTTCGTCTTGAAGCATGGTGTAGCATGGGTAGCAGTCTTCACGCCGGGTACTTGTATGTGGCTTTGTCTGTGGGTGGGAAATATCGGAAATTTCTGATGGCCTTAGGCGACCCCTGTGAAAGGGTCGTTGGATCCCCACAGGTTGAGAACCGCTGCTTTAGTTTAGAGGAAGGCTTTCTCTGTTGGCCCTGAGGAAGGTCTGCCTCTGCCACTTCTGCTTTGTGCTTCTGGGGCGATCTGAGCTGTTTGTGTTGGTGCCCATCTTACCTGCTCGCCCACCTGCTGGTTTAGTTTCTCGTATCTCGAAAGGGGTCGAATCCAGAGATACCCTACACATTAACTTAACAAAAAGAGACCATTCCCAAATAAGATGGCCATCACAGGCATAGAGGCTGGGGTTTATAACGCCTATTTGTAGGGAGCAGGGCCACAATGCAATCCCAAAGAGTACAATGGTGAACAAACCTGAAAATTTGTGAGAACAAAGGAAATAAATAAATTTTTAAAATACACTGATGATGAGAGACAGAAGTGAGCTTTGGGCTATGATTTTCCTACTGCCTCATAAATATTAAAAATCCCACCAACTCACTGCCATCAAGTCGGTGGCATTGTAGTGACCCCAAGGCAGTCCTATGGCTTCACACTGCAGGCCTCGTAGCTAGCAGCCCAGTGTGTAATCCCCATGCTCTCAGGGCTCCTTGATAAACACAGCGGCTTGCAGTGTAGTGTGCCTGAGCGGGGTCCTAATGCTGTTACTCAGTGCTGTCCCTCACTTGCCATGTGACATTTGTAAGCCTCCCTTGAAATGCCATTGTCCTGATTTGCGTACAAGATTGTGTAAACATCAAGTAGACGTGATGTCAGAATGCTACTTAAACTTCTACAGTATTACATGAGTATCAGATAGGGTTATACCTGAAAATGCCACCTCTGGCCTGGCAAGTTGGCAGTGCGGGGTGGAGGGAATCTCTACTTGGATTTGTTGTTGTGGTTGTTACTGCAACAGTCCAGGATTCAGATTCTTGTAGTTGTGCTGTGTTGTTGTTACATGTTTAGAGTAGGAGCTGCGTGTGCGCACAGACTTCTGTCGGCGCTCTGCTGCAGCTGAGCCAGTTCGTGTCCCGTTTCTCCTTGGAAGGGCCCTTTCCCTCTGGGAACACAGGCTTCTTGGTTGCCCTGTGATGTCAACTCTGCAGTGAGCTAGAGAGAGTTAGGATTCTGTGCTTGCCTTTTCTCAGGTTGCTGCCATGAGAGAGAGTTCTTTCTAGCTTTCTATACCGTAAGGCAGTGCTTCTCAACCTTCCTAGTGCCGCGACCCTTTCTTACAGATCCTCATGTTGTGGTGATCCCCTGACCATAAAATTATTTTCGTTGCTACTTCATAACTGTCATTTTGCTACTGTTATGAATCGGGTGACCCCTGTGGAAGGGTCGTTCAACCCGCAAAGGGGTCCCAACCCACTGGTTGAGAACTGCTGCCTTAAGGGAAAGTAGAAATCTACATAAGCTTTTTTTGCTAAACTCTTCTGAGTTAAGACACACAAATAATTGTAAATGATGTTATGGAAACTTGCTCTTCCCAGCTAATAAAGTAAGGTTATCCTGACATGTTATTTTTAGGAATAATAATATGCTTATTATATGTATATATATGAGAGGACATAAACAAATATGTGGAAAATGGAATTGAAAAACATAGAAAATTGTCCACGAACTTTTTGAAGTAGCCTTCCATATCCTAGCAATTTGCCAGATAAGATGGATATATATATATATATATATATATATATATATATATATATATATATATATATCCTGCAACTGTAATGAAAATTACAGTTAATTCAAGTGTGAGTTAAGCCCTGAATTCATTTATTAAATAAAATAATTCTGATACTTACAGTATCTACTTTATGGTTCCCCTATAGGAATTTCATTTGTTTCTCTGCAATGTTTGATCAATGGTTCTCTTAGCATTGTAAGGCCGTGAGAAGCAAGAGGATTTATATGGGGTACTATGTACCTTTTTCGAAGCTAAAGAACCACCATCTAGTTGCTTGCTAAATGACTAGAATGAATAGCTAGATGCTAATCTTTTCTAACCTACGATTCCTTTTTTTCTAATTCTTTACAATAGTATTTTCTCCTCTCTCTCTCTCTCTCTCTCTCTCTCTCTCTCACACACACACACACACACACACACACACACCACACATTGTCCTTTACTATTTTTATAGATGCCCCTTTAGGCCAACTTACAGTTAATATTTGGAGGAACCCATAATAATTTGTTCTTTTTGGAGAAAACAATGACTGGAACTGGGGTTTGGGGACAGAATAGAAAATAAGCATTGTTGACTGATCTTGGAATATACATGACACACTGGTATAGAGTATACAAATCAATCTATTTTTATAATCATAAGTTTACCAGAGTTTGAGGAAAAATGAAAACTTCTAGAAGAATTTGATGATAATACTAAAATTCTTTTTATTTTATTTTTCAGGTTGTAGATATTTTCGCTATGTTTCAAAGCAAGGTCATCAAATCTTAAGGAAGAAAATTAAGCAGATGAACAAATCAGTGAAAAGACATAGTATTGTCAATCCAGGACTTTGATATTAAATTCAAATTTTTATTTACATTGCCTAGAATAGTGTGATAGCTTAATAGTTTTGAATGTGTTCATATATTCTATTTAAAAAGTGAAATTTTTCTCTGAACTTGTTGAAGTTACTTCTATATTCTAACAATTTCACAGAGAAAATGGATATATTTAACCTGAAACTATAGTGAAATTAATGTTTCATATGTGAAAGATAGTTTTTATAAGATAGCTTTTATGACTTCTAAAAAGTTCTTTTTTTAAATCTTTTTGTATTGCTTTTGCTGTCAGTTTTAGTTACAGAAATAGTTCACCTACTTTATTTGTAAATATATACATACACACAAATTTCTTTTTGTACTGTTAAATGTAACATATTAAAGAATATTCTTCAAATAAAAATTATGTGTTTATTTATTTTAAAAATCTTTTGGGGGGCGGGGAGGGAGAGGAAAAAAAAAGACGACCTGATGCAAAGGGCTTAAGTGGAGAGCAAATGCTTTGAGAATGGGGCAGGGAATGTGCAGATGTGCTTTATACAATTGATGTATGTATATGTATGGATTGTGATAAGAGTTGTATGAGCCCCTAATAAAATGTAAAAAAAGAAAAGAGGAGGGAAAAAAAAGAAAATGATTAGGGCAAAGAATGTACAGATGTGCTTTATACAATTGATGTATGCATATGTATGGATTGTGATAAGAGTTGTATGAGCCCCTAATAAAAGGTTTTAAAAAAAATCTCTTTATTGGGGGTTCGTACAACTCTTTTCTCAATCCATACATCCATCCATTGTGTCAAGCACATTTGTATAATTGTTGCCATCATTCTCAAAATATTTGCTTTAAAAGATAAAACATTTGATTTCTACTAGAGATACTCATTTTATCCCCTCCCTCACAACTCCTTGATAATTTGTAAACTATTATTTTGTCATATCTTACACTGTCTGATGTCTCACTTCACCTACTTTTCAGTTGTTTGTCCCATAGGGAGGGGGTTATATGTAGATCCTTGTGATTGGTTCCCCCCTTTTACCCCCCTTTTCTTTCACTTTCCAGTATCACCACTCTAACCACTGGGCCTGAGAGGTTCATCTGTCCCTGTGTTTCCAGTTCCTATCTGTACCAGTGTACATCCTCTGGTCTAGCCGGATTTTGAAGGTAGAATTGGCGTCATGATAGTGGGGGGGAGGAAGCATTCAAGAACTAGAGGAAAGTTGGATGTTTCATCGTTGCTGCACTGCCCCTGACTGACTCATCTCCCCGCTACCTTTCTGTAATGTGTTTCTAATTTATCGAACACCATAGCTCTACATAAGTTACTGCTGCTTTCACATAGTTTTCTCGACTCTTTTGTGTATTAAATATGATGCAGTACTGTGAAATAAATTTATATTCTTTTAAAAAAATTTTAATTGCCAAAGTATATCGCTGTGAAGAAATGCATTGATGAATGAGTTCTGTTCGGGAACTTCGGAAAAAGAAATTTAGAAAAAGTTTCTCGTTTTCTTTTAATGTAAAAATCTGGCAGCTTGGGGTCAACTGACCTTAAGAGATATTCTTGACTAGAGAAATCATTTTGGTCAGAATGGATTGGATGGAGTGGGCAGGTTTTTTGGTAGGCCGTGGCCTAACTTGAAAGTACTGGAGAATGTTTTGTTGTCTGGCACAGCAACCCAAGGCGAGAAATGCTCTAGAGCTCCTGTGTCCTCTTCATTTCTCTTGGCTTGGATTTCAATCTTGGGTCATATGATAATCAGTGATTTGGGGCAAGAGTGTAGGCTCACAATTTCAAGATAGTCAAATCTTAATTTCCTTATCTATGAGATGGAGACAGTTGAACTTATCTTTTTGGATAGCTTTGAAAAATCAAATATAATTAATGGTTGGGATATAATAATGCTGTAAATGTTAACTGCCAAGTAAGCCTCGGAAGTAAAGCCTGGTAATCTAGTTCCAAAAGATCCTTTCAAGAAATAGCCCTTGAAAACCCTATAATATGCCGTTCTGCTCTGAAACATGGGTTGACTTAAAATTAAGAAATTTTGTTCATCAAATCATACCTTAGAAAAAATGAAATATAATCTAATAGGGTATATTTACATTGTATCAGTTTTCTATTAAATGTTCCACTTCCAAAATAATATTTTGCATGCAATAATACACATTTACTAAATTGACAGATGTCTATCTCAAAATTGTTTCATCATTATATGTTGCATCTTTTATATATTATGTGTATCTGAAATGTTAAAGTCCCTTCTGACTTGTTACGTATTTTTAAGTTTTATTGGCATATAATTCACATATACAAGCAATAGTTCAATCATATTAAAAATACTTGTACTGTCTTCACCACAATCAATTTTAGAACATTTTCTTCTTTCTTGGACTCGTTGTTATTCTCTATTTCCCCTCAACCTTCTCTTCCATACATCCAAGGAACCTTTAATCCAGTTACTGTTGTTACAGTTTTACCTATCCTGGATTTCAGAGATAGAAAAACATATGAAAAACTTCAGTCAAATAGGAAAAATATATATTAAAAACTAGAGAAAATTGAAAACTAATAAAAACGGAGGTCTAATGATATGGGGCTAAGTTTTAACCTACCTGCATCTGTAATTCACTTTCCACTGTACTTTGCATGACCGCAAGGCTATCCACATTCCCATTCTGTGGTCGGATGGAATCCACTGGAGGCTTAATCCACATGAATCTCCCCTTCGCGCTCGCGCGTGCGTGCGTGCATGTGCGTGTGTGTGTGTGTTTGTGAGAAACTGGAACAACTGTAAGATGGGTCCAAAAGGAGATCAAGTGATAAGGTAGAACATTTTAGCCTGACTACATCTGCCATAATTGACTACAATGTTTTCTGATAACAAGGCTATTCACATCTCTCAGCTGTGGTCAGAGGTGGTTCCATGGAGGCTGAATGTACGTGTGGACCCTGCAAAAGGGTTTTGGTCTTCCGCTGGCGCCCATAGCATGCAAACCCAATGCTAACAATTTAAGCTCTCAGGCCAGCGGTTCTCACGGCCCCTTTGGGGGTCGAATGGCCCTTTTTCACAGGAGCCACCCAATTTATAACTAGCAAAATTACAGTTATGAAGTAGCAACGAAAATAATTTTGTGGTTGTGGGGTCACCACAACATGAGGAATTGTATTAAAGGGTCATGGCATTAGGAAGATTAAGAACTACTGTCTTAGACTATTTCCACCAGATTTGGATTTTATTGTTTACTATCCTTGGGCTACCCAGGCTGGTGTGCTTCTTCCATGTGGACTTAATTGATGCTTCCCTTAGGTGGCTGCTTGTTTGAAGTCAAGGTTTTAAGACCCCACACACTTCTTTTTGATAGCCAGGCACCATCTAGTTTCTTCACCACACTGCAATAGCACCCATATCTTTGGTGATGTCTTCATGAGGGCATCAAAAGCATAAAGTTTATGTGAGAGAACGTTGTCAATCATTCCCCTGGAGCATTAGGCAATTCTATTGATACTGTCATTAATTTAGTCAATGGTGCAGAATTTAAAGCACTGTTGGGAAAAGGAAAGTATACAAGTACAGGCTGACTACGACATGCAACGTATGTTAATAATCATAAACTCATGATGTCATGGTCTGGAAAGAGCGCACTACCTAATTTTGCAATGACTCTTGGGCTTAAAAATAAGCTGTGACTTAAACGGCCACTCCCATGTCTTAGGTAGATAAGATTTGTGTTTTATTCTGTCCAATGTGATTTTTTTAATGTGCTATAATTTTTTAAAATGTGTTATTATTATTATTCCAATAAGGAGACATTTTTCTTGGTCTCAGATCTTTTCATGGCAAATGGGAAACTGTTAGTGTCAAAACACCAACCTGGAGCTGTTCACACGTCCCACGTGGAATGAGGAACACAGGCATTCTCTCACATCACAGGCCAGATGGCTTCTTCTGATCTCCAAGGAAGAGAGTGCTCGGGGCCATCAGAGTCAGCTCTGGCTCATAGTGACCCTGCATGTCTCAGAATGAAACACTGCCTGGTCCTGTACTGTCCTCACAACTGAGGCCGTTTGAGCACACTGAGCCACCGTAGCAACCCCTCTCCTTGAGCAGCCCCTTGCTTTCCATGGCCTTCACCCAGCATGATGCCCCCCCCCCCCCCCCCCGTGAAAAGGTAGTGGTAGCTGTGAGTTCACTGATTGACATGATTTCAAGTGTTATGCCTCCCGCCAAGGCTTCCAGAACCTTTGAACCCACAACCTTCAGAAACAGCCCGGTCATGACTGAATTGTGGGCGCCCTAGTGGACTTAATAAGTACTGGGGAGGATCAGGGACAGGACGAAGAGGAAAGCAGAGGTTGTGTTGACAGTCACTCTTATTTCTCCCTCCGCTTTCCTTTGTTACAGGCATTTTAGTTTGCATTTTTCTTGCTATTTAGTGCGTCCATAATCCAGAGCGTGCTCTACAGATATGGCAAGAGTGTGGCTCTTTGTCCCATCTTGATAAGTAGGCAGAGACTGTTTCTGGCCTTCAGTAAGAGAGCCTGTTGGGGGAATTCTTCGAAGCACATTTGGATGAAAAACCCATTTTATCTGCATTACAAAGAGATGTCCTGTTGGAGTGGGCCGATGAAATAGACTGCCAGGGGAAAGTGAGTTCAGTTCCCGACCATCCCCTGAGGGGCTGGTGCCCACTATTCAAGGCCCCACTTAGGTGTGGTCCATGTGAGCCTGATCCCAGATCCTCGATCTGTCCTTCGAGCAGTATTTAGAAGCAAGAGATATATACAAAGCAAAACCCAGGCTTCCGTGCCAATGTTGGCAAACACACACTAAGTGAGGAAGAGTGTCTGTCGTGAGCCTACGCAGCTGGCAAAAAGACGAATAACCCAGCTGCCCTGTGCTTCCTCAGAAAATTGCTCCATCACATCTTGCCAACTCTGGACTTGGCCCCATGGTCTCCTGTTCCGTTACTGTCTCTTCTCTCCCTCCCGGCTGTGGATCTAAGATTCTGGGAATTTGCCTTCCTCCTACCACTCCCAATACACTCTGTCTGAGCCCTGAGACATAGGTAATCTGGTCACAGGAACCATGCTCTTCCCAGATCTTCACCTGTGGAATTCCAGCACTGACTGCTGTAGTGTCCCCTGTGGCTTTCCCTTCTGCCACTCCGGGTGGCTCCGCCTGGGGAGAAAGCAGTAAACAACACGTGAATTCCCTGACTCCCCCTCCCATCCCCACTGCAGGGCTTCTTGGCACTTTTAATGGATTACAGCAGCCCTGCCATGAACACCACTGCACCTTTTGCTAAGCAGCCCTGCACCCCAATGACTCGATGCGTCTGGCTGAGACTGGTGCCAGTTTCCTGTTGAAAAGGATCTGTGGTGGCCTTTCCCACTGTTTTTATGAAACCCCACAGCTTCTCCCTCCCCACCTCCCCAGGGCACACCCTACCCCACCCCACCCCCCACACAGAAAGGGCACTGCTCAGAAACCACGTCAGGGAACTGGATGAGAGGAGGGAAGAGAAAGAAGGAAGAGAAAAGGGGGGTGTGGGAGGAGGGGACTAGGGCCAGGCAGGGAAGCCAACCTGAGCAAACACAGCAGCGGGAGTGTTCCCAAGGCCAACATGCGGCCATGCAGCCGCTGGGGCCCCTGGCTCCCTGTTCCTTCTGGCATTTTGTGTCTCTGTTCCACATTCTTGTTGGGCCTGGTGGACTTGCTGCAGGGGCACCCCCAGTGCCTGGATTACGGGCCCCCCTTCCAGCCCCACATGCACCTTGAGTTTTGTTCCGACTACGAGGCCTTCGGCTGCTGTGACCAGAGCAAAGATGACCGCATCGCTGCCCGGTACTGGGACATCATGGACTACTTTGACGCGAAGGGCTACCAGCTCTGCGGCAGTTACATCAAAGACATCCTATGCCAGGTGGGCTTCAGCACAACCCTGAGGTGGGGTGGAGGGAGCCGGTTCGACCAGTCTTCCAACCTTAGTGGTTCAGTGGGTTGTGGACAGCACCCCCTGCGCCTATAGAAGCTCACCTACTTGTTGCCTCGCCTCCCCCCGTGGGTCTGCACAGGCATGCTGAGGTGAGGGGTGCTGAGTAGATTTCCACGGGCTCCTCAAAGCTTGCCCTGGGGTTTCTGGTGCTTTGGGGGTTTCTCGGGCCCCAGGAGGCTGGGAAGGATGTTCTTGGAGAGCTGGGGGCAGCTGTTGTGGCCCTCCTTATCATGCCCCAAGTGCACTGGCTTCCAGCCACAGTGCACACCTGTGGCTTCAACAGAGCCTATGGAAGGAGTGGTGGCCACTGCTGGGGCTTGTTCTGATGGAGGCCACTGGTGTGATCATGGTGATCGCAGGGTTGTGGGGGCCGGGGTGTGGGGGCTGGAGGGGGCAGTGGGGTTGCTCTCCCAGGCCCCTCTCTGCTTAGGCTTCCAGAGCAGGCCAGAGAGAGCTGCCAGCCACGGAAGGGTGGTGACGTACAAAGGTCTCTTCTGGCTCTCCAGGGGCCAGCATCCTGGAGAGGCATCCCCTCAGCTCCGCGCAGCATGGACATATGACCCCTGATACCAACTTCTGGCGTTTAGGGAACCAGGAGAGGCTGATGAAAGGGTTGCCGCGAGGAGAGAGTGCAGTTAGGGTTTGTAGGGAGCAGCAGACCCTCCGCGCCGGCACAACCGCAGGGTTATCCAGGGTGGGTAACAACGGGACATTTCCCGAGTCTCTTCTGCCGTCCTTGGTGGGTAACAACGGGACATTTCCCGAGTCTCTTCTGCCGTCCTATGATCCCATTGATAAAACAAAAGAAAGCCCCTGCTTCCAAACAGCTCTAACCCAATGCTTTCCCACGGATTTGACTCACAGTGACATTGCGCAACACTCCCACTAGCTGCCACTGAGTTGATGCTGACCCACAGCGACCTTACAGGGTAGAACCGCCCATGAGTTTCTGAGACTAACTGGTTATGGGAGTAGAATGTCCAGAGCTGCTTCCACGGAGCTACTGGTGGGTCGGAACTGCTGACCTTGCGGATCTACTGTACCACCAGGGGTCCTACAGTGACCTTACAGGACCGAGTAAATCTGCTTCAGTTCTACCTCAACCAGACGTTGCTAAAGGCTGTAACTCTGTAAGGAAGCACATCTTTTTCTTGCTACATGGCTAGCGGGTTCGAATCACTCTCCTTTCAGTTATCAGGTAAGCACCTAACCAGGGCATTACCAGGGCTCATTCCCCAAAGGTACAAATCTAAACGAAACTCAGAGAGTCTGTAGAGTCAATTCCTACTCATAGCAACCCTATGGGAGAGGGTAAAGGTGTCACTCTTTACAGGAGTAGAAAGCCGTCTTTCTTCTGCGGCGTGACTGCGGTTTCAAACTACCGACCTCCTTGTGCTTAGCAGCCCAACAACGTGTCACCACCACGCCACCAAGTGTAGGGGTTAGGATTTTCACACATTTATTTTGAGGTGACATAACTCATCCTATAATATCTCCTCTTCCTGATAACCAAAAGTTCGCTCTGTGATCTAAAATCAAGAAATAAGAGGAGAGAACACTGATACGACTGAGCTCAGCGATGTCTGAAGAATGCTGCTGGTTCCTGTGTTAATTGATGTGCGAATGGAGGTGAAGGAGCCCATCAGGGAGAGGGTTCTTGCTCAGTCCAGGGGGTTTCTGGGGCCAGTGTACCCTAATTCTCCATCACTCCAACTACAGCCTTTAAGCCTGCCTGCCTTTTGTTCCTCACTGTGGTTGTCTCTGTCATCATTAGTAGGAGGGGGTTGGGAGTTGGTTATCTGCCCATCAGATCACATTTTCCCTTTAAAATTGCTATAGTTAACCGAGGCCCACGTAGCAGAAACATAGTCTTCAGAGGCTTGTGTGAAGCCCAGCCATCTTTCCCAATGGCTACAGTTCACATTGATATAGCGTCCAGCAGGCTGCTTTACATGCATTAAACACCTAACAAAATAGATTTGATAAGTGACAAAATAGCTAAAGCGCCATCTCTGGAAGTACTACATCCCAGGTCCATTTTAAGTACTTTATTTTTCGCCGTAGAACACTGCACACATAGAGAAAGGGGTGGGAATGTTCCTAAGGAACACTCTACATAGCCAGCACTGGATGCCACACACGTGAAACTTTGCCACACATCTTCCTATTTGTATAAAGAAATAAAATGGTAAAGAGACGGTATTTATAACACAGGAAAAGATTGAGAAATGTGATGCCATATCTGTAATAAAGATATCCTCATTCATTATTCAAACAAACAAACAAACAAACAAACAAGGAGTGTGTCAAGAACTGAGCTACAGTGGGATCGTGAAAGGGAGAGAGGGTCGGATGGTTGGTTCTCTTTAGGGGCATTGGCTGCACAGACCATGTGGGGGCTTGAGAAGAGAAGCGATTTATCAGAAGCTGCTACCAGAAACTCTAGAAGTCTGCATCTTTTCTAGAGGTCATTCCTTTTATGTTCCAGGAGTGCTCGCCCTACGCAGCCCACCTCTACGATGCCGAGAACCCCCAGACAGCCCTCCGGAGCCTTCCTGGCCTCTGCTCCGACTACTGCTCGGCCTTCCACTCGAACTGCCACTCTGCCATCTCCCTGCTGACCGGTGAGCGTCGCCTCCAGGCGGCCCTGGGCAAGGATGGAGCCCACTTCTGTCGCCTCCTCAAGCTTCCTGACCAGGACTACTGCTTCCCTAACGTCCTGAGGAACGGCCATCTCAATCGCAACCTGGGCGTGGTGGCCGAAGACCCGCAGGGTTGCCTGCAGCTCTGCCTGACGGAGGTGGCCAACGGGCTGAGGAACCCCGTCTCCATGGTGCACGCGGGGGACGGCACCCATCGCGTCTTTGTGGCAGAGCAGGTAGGCGTGGTATGGGTCTACCTGCCTGATGGGAGCCGCCTGGCACAGCCCTTCTTGGACCTCAAGAGCCTCGTGTTGACCACTCCATGGATTGGGGATGAGAGAGGCTTCTTGGGGTTGGCTTTTCACCCTGACTTTCGCAACAACCGCAAGTTCTACATTTATTATTCCTGTTTGGGCGAGAAGAAGTTGGAAAAGATCCGCATCAGCGAGTTGAAGGTTTCTCGGGGCGATCCCAACAAAGCTAACCCCAAATCAGAAAGGTGAGACACACCCCTAAGAATCGTATCTGCTCTCTGATGCCAACCAACCCTTTGAGGTAGGGGAACCTTACTGGGTTTAAGTAGTCCTCGTGGTGCTGTTGGGTACGTCTTGGACCGGTAAGCCACCAGGGTGGCGTTTCAAAGCCAGCAGCTGCTCCTCAGGAGAAAGGTGAGGCTGGCTACTACCGAGAAAAGTTTCGGAAAGCCTATGTTGGATCGCTGTGGGTTCGCATTGCCTGGATGGCAGCGGACTTGTGTGCCTCCTCCCACCCCCCAGAGGAAAGTTACTGGTGTTAAAGCCTCTAGCTTATATATTGACAAAGGAGCGTTGCTGATAAATGAGGACGACCTAAGTTAAACTCTTGGGTAAAAGTCATCATGAGCTATCGCCTTTATGTGACAGTTATCCTAGTCCGTGTCGATGTATTGTTCATGACATTTAAATATCGTGTTTTTGTTATGAGCTGCCACTGAGTCAGCATCTGCGCTATGGTGACTCTGTGCACACTGGGACCCTATCCTGCTTGGTCCTGTGCCATACCCATGATTGGCTAGGGATCTGACCATTGTCATCTACGATTTTTACTGAGTTTTGGAAGTAGGTTACCAGGACTTTCTTCCTAGTTCGGCTTAGTCTGGAAGGTCTATTACAACGTGTTTAGCATCATCGCAATGCACATACGAGGCGCACTGGTTAGAAATCAAGATCAGGTCTCCCACAGAGGGCAGGACTGTGGCCATGGGCCCTCCAGGACCCTCACAGAAATATGAGGGTGAGTCCCAAAGGATTGCTGCTACGGTCCTAGTCATATGGGCATGGGTTTGTTTATTACAAACAACATGTGATTAAACGTGCCTCTGCGATCAGTGGTTGGCTGCAGGATACATCTCTTAGCTATATCCTTGTCTTGAGTCTCTTTAGGAAGATGTCTTCAAGAGCAAAGGTTCTTATTAAGACAGTCGCGTCTCAGGGCGTCAGCTGGGTCTTTTCAAGTTCATGGCAAAGAGGTCAGCTCAGAAGGATGTGGTAACTATTTGGGGGATGTATCAAGGGATCATCTTGGTAGTTTTTCTCAGAGGAAATAAGATGACCACAGGGATTTATTATGAAGACGGTTAAGAAAGTGGACAACTACACTGGTGAGAAAAAGGCCAGGAAAGTGGTGCTGAGGAATTGCCTCGCGTCATGGCCATGCATCTGTGCCTTCTGCAAGGGTAGCAAGGGCTGTCAGACAAGCGTTTCCTTGGGAGATCGTAACTCATCCACCCTAAAGCCCTGCTCTTGCCACTTCAGACTTTTTTTGTTCCCTAAATTCAGAGAACATTTGAAAGAAGATAATCAGAGCCCATGAGAATGTGCAAACTGCTGTCAGACAGGGCGGAAATGGGAGAGAACACCGTCGTTCAGGGAAGAGTTCTTGATGCCGTTAGTCGATGCTGACTCATACTGACCCCCAGTGCCTTTCCAAGATGGTAACTATCTACGGGAATAGAAAGCCCAGTCTTTCTCCTGTGAACCTGCTGGTGGTTTTGAACTGCTGACTATGGGAATTGCAGCTCAATACGTAACCACTACACCACCAGGGCTCCATTCAGATAAAGATTAGAGAGCCAGAATCAGTGCCTCCGGGAGGATACCGACCTGGATGAAACATATGTTAAGGACAATAGTTTCACCTTTTGATGTTGTTGTGTAATCAACCATTTTGTCGCAACTCTTTTATTTACTTGTATGCCGTTGTTGGAAGCCACTCAATCAATTCCAACTCAGCCACCCCACGTGACAGTGTAGAACTTCGTATATGGTGTGCTTGGCTGTAATCTTTTTTTTTTTAATCTGTCTCAAAATGACCAAACTTTGACTTTTAATTTTTAGCTTCAATCTCTATAGAAGCAGACCTCTTGGATGTTCTTCCCTAGAGTCGCTGGAAGCGTTTAGACCACGAACCTTTGGTTAGAAATCTAGCACTGTTGTGGTCCAGGACTTCATCGAATACAAATATAACAAAACTCAGCGCTGTCCAGCCAATTCCATATAGACTTCCCAAGGCCTTCTAGAAGCAGATAACCACTCATTTCATGGCGTGCAGATCTTTTGGGAGCAAGTAGGCTCATCCGCCTCTCACGGGGCAGCAGTGGGTTTGAACCCTGGACCTTAGGGTTAGCAGTCAAATGCTCACCCTACAGCACCACCAGGGCTCCCTTACAGTAGCAGCCTCTAATTATTGTGTGGCCATTAGCTCTCCGGCCTGTTACCTCCTGTGTAGGGACACTCATCTTTCCAGGCACAAGGCCATAAAGCTGTGGCATCATGGCCAGTTTGAGGACACCTGACTGACCCACCTCATACTCTCTCTGCTCCCCCATCCTGCCCTCCCCTCCTGCCTTCTGCTTTGTCTTTCTTTTCCTGGGTGGACAGGATGTAAAAGAACATGAAGAACCGATTGACTAACCTTTGCTCGGCCTCTCAGGGGCG
Source organism: Tenrec ecaudatus (assembly GCF_050624435.1). Classification (NCBI taxonomy): domain Eukaryota; kingdom Metazoa; phylum Chordata; class Mammalia; order Afrosoricida; family Tenrecidae; genus Tenrec; species Tenrec ecaudatus. The sequence goes on along the minus strand of NC_134530.1, from coordinate 244,933,393 downwards.
GGGACAGAGAGTTCGGATGGAGCAGAGAGCGAGGCCAAGTTCCGAAGAAGGGTGGTTGTTAGCATGGTGGAGTCTAAGGTCCATGGAGCCATTGTTTGAAAGAGAAGCCCAGTCATGCAGGGGACAAGGAGTCCCCACCTACCTACAGGCCGAGCCCTGGAAATTGGAAACCGCTCTTGGCTGCCTTGGACAAATCAGGTCTGGCGTCTCAAGTGGCTGCCGCTTCAGCTTGTGTCAAAGCCTCGTACATGGTTTCTTTTCCTCTTCCAGGATCATCTTGGAGATAGACGAGCCGGCTTCCAATCATAACGGTGGACAGCTTCTTTTTGGCCTGGATGGCTACATGTACATATTCACTGGGGATGGAGGACAGGCTGGAGACCCCTTTGGCAAGTTTGGAAATGCTCAGAACAAGTACGTAAGGTGGAGCAGGGTACCTGCCCTCTTGGGACATTTCAGTTGAGATGGGGATCACTCGCGTGCCAAACCCAATTCACCTCCTGCAACATGTTGTCCCCTTTGTTGAGGCGGCGGGAGGGACATTGGGTTTTCTCTCTATAAATCTCGGGTATAGACGAATGAAGATTAGAACTGCTCTATGTTATGCAGCGTGCCAGGCCAATAAGAGCTCAGAAATTTCAGTGAATATGGTTGCGTGCCATCCATTCATTTCCAGCAAAGTCCTAGAGGGCTGTTATGAGTCCAATTCGATTCAATGGCAGTGGGGTTACTTTTATTTACTTTTGTTATAGGACAAAGTAAAACTGCTCCATATGGTCTCCCAGGCTAGACACGCTACAGGAGCAGACTGTAAAGGGGACCACGGACCTCTTGGTTAGCAGCCGAGCACTTACCCGAAGGCTACTCTGCGTACACTGCAAACCTTGTTACATTGCGCCACGAAATTGTGCTTGGCAGATATTTTGCTTTGAACAAAGTGAAGGCTTTCAGAACTGCTCCGTTGAGCAGGATGGTTGGTGCCATTTTCCAATAGCGTGTGCTCGCTTCCTGCCTCTGTCACATGTTCATAATACTCATATTATGTCCACCCTTTCCCTAGTGCTGCTGCACACTGAATAGACCCCCTCGCCGTCACTGAGTTGATAGCGAGTCTGTAGGCCACAGGAGAGCTGATCTGCGGGGTTTGTGAGTCTGCGACTCTCCGCAGAAACAAAGAGCCTCCTCTTTCTCCCTCGGAGCAGTGGACTGCCGGCACTGCCGGCTTTGAGCTTAGCAGCCAATTTCCTGACACAGTGCACAACCAGGGCTCCTTGGTGGACTATCGCAGACTGTCAACCTAACTTTGAAATACATTGGGAAAGCAGAAGACTTACTTTATTGCTGTGATATGGGACTGAGCCCACAATAGCTTTGAGGTAAGCCCGCATTATTAAGATGTTATTTGATACACCAAGCAAGATGTGATCATCCAATTCAAGTCAGCAATGCTATTGACACTTGCTGTATGCCAGGCACTGTAGTAGACCCCATGGACACTTGAGAGGGTTTATCAGAGATCTCGTGGCTTTGGTTCCTCCAGAATCCCAACTCACTGCTGTCGAGTCGATTCTGACTCATAGGGACCCAACCGGACAGGGCAAAACTGCCCCTGGAGGTTTCTGAGACTGTGACTCTTTACAGGAGTAGAAAACCTCATCTTTCTCCCTCGGAGTGGCTGGTGGTTTTAAACTACTGACCTTGTGGTTTGAAAGTCAGCCCCATGTGTAACCACTGTGCTACCAGGGCTCCTGGGCTTGGTTACAGACCACGGAAAGAAATTGAATATCCCCACAGAGTGAGCCACACACATTGTTTGGCTGCCCAGAGCATAGAAACGTTATGCTTACACTAAACTGTAGCATACTATCCAAGTCATTGGGTTGTCTGAGTGGATGGCAACCCATTTGAGGGGTTTTTTGGTTTGTTTATTGAGGATTGTATTAAGTGCAATAAAACCAAACCCAACCCACCACCATTGAGTCCTTCTGACTAGAGAGTCCCTGTAAGACAGGATGGGCCTGCCCTTGTGTGATTCTGAGACTGTAACTCTTTACAGGAGTAGGAAACCTCATCTTTCTCCCTTGAAGTGGCTGGTGGTTTCGAACTGCTGACCTTGTGGTTAGTAGCCTGATGTGTAACCATGATACCACCAGCACTGGTCAGTGTGCAAAAGCATTATGAAAAAGTGTGAAGCAGTATGAGAATTCCCAAAAACGTGACACAGACACACAAAGCGTGCCCATGCTGTTGGAAAAACATGGCACTGAGAGACGCAGGTTTGCCACAGAACCTTTCTTCGGTCTGTAAAAAGGACATTGTCTGGGAAGGGCAGTAACACAGAGGACATTAAAGCGAGGAATGCTTGGGAGAGGTAGTGCCCAGTGGGTGCTTCCTTCATGCGAGCTGCTATTTTAAATACTAGACATGTGTTCAATCATGCGATTCTCATTGCCCCTGAGGTTAAGAACTTTTTATTTGCTTTGTTCCTGGATACATACACCCTAGTCACCTAAATGTCAGTATCAGAACGTCACTCAATAAGTAGTGTTAGAGTGGATGGCTCTTATGGGGCGCAGGTATCACGATATGTATTTCCCCAGCAAGGACACTGAGGCACACAGGAGTAAAAGAGTGTGTGCAGAGTCTCCCACAAATAAGTGTAGAACCAGACTTTAAACTTAGATGCTCTGGCACCAGAGCCTAATGATGCTATATAATGATGCTGTATTGCTTAGATCAAGGGTAAACGAACCTCTCTCTGCCTTTGCACCCAAGAGTACCTGGGTTATATTGTTCCCAGTGATAACAACACTGAGGTTAATCATGATAAAAAGCAACCATTTGCTGAATGCGTATGTGCTATAGTTTATTGTGCCAGTCTGGCCGACAAACACAAGTAGGATTAACTGAAGGGCAGAGGGATAAATGGCTCGGTGAGCCTCACCTTGGTTGTTCTGTGCCTCAGTTTAAAGGGGTACACTACCTGTGGGATGCCTAGCTTGTGGACTGTGTCGCTGTAAGTTGAGGTCCCTTTAAGCCCACAAGATTGGAATGTTCATCTCTGGAGCTGGGGACCGACAGTTGATGACAGTTGGGGACCTGCCTTGCTGTTTGCTGCCTGGGTATCTATAACCCAGCTCTCTCTACAGAAGGGGACTGGCAACTGGCGGCTCTCAAGCCTTGAAGGACTGCTAGTGTCTCACTGCTTTATAATTTAACTGTTAATTTCTTATATTATCTATCTGTATATAATTTAACGGTTCATTTCTTGTATTATATATCTATCTTTAAGAATATATTTATATATAATTACTAGCAATCTGGTTTGTCTTTCTAGAGAACCCTGTCCAACACAGTATGTGTATTAGGAATTGCATGGACAACTCTAAGCAAATAACTCTTTTCATGCTTACATCAGCATCACACTGCCAAGCAGAGTCACTCTCCTCTGTTTATAAACGAGGGAGCTGCGGCCCAGAAACCCTTGCCATTGACAGAAGCCCCCTCTTCTTAGGCTGTGGATGACGGAGGGAGCCCAACATCCATTTGCAGCGTCCCTGCATGGATAGAGCCTCTGGTGACTCCCCTGTGACCACAGTCGAGGGACATGAATAGCCTTAATATCAGGTAGTATTGTAGACTCGATTATGGCAGATGTACTTAGGTTGACATGTATTCCTGGATCATTTGATCTACCTTTTGGCCCGTTGTAAATCCAGGATGGGTAAATCTATAGAGACAGGAGCTGGATTAGTAGCTTATGGAGGATATGGAGTAGATATTGGAGAGAAAGGGGGAGTCAACATGAGAAATGTCCAAGGACTGATTGCAGTGGTGATTACTCAATCCTTTAATATGACTGAACTATGGAAGTGTATGAGATGTCAATTATATGTCAATCAAATGACTAAAAAAATAATGAAGTCACTTTGAGCCAGTAAGAAGTAAGTCGGTGGTTCTCAGCCTGTGGGTCATGACCCCTTTGGGTGTTGAATGACCCTTTCACAGGGGTTGCCTGATTCATAACAGTAGCAAAATTGCAGTTATGAAGTAGCAATGAAAATAATTTTAAGGCTGGGGGGTCACCACAACAGGAGGAAAAGTATGACAGGGTCACAGCATTAGGAAGGTTGAGAACCACTGAGGTAAGTAAATAAATAAAAGCTTTCTGTTCTTTCTGCTGACTACAATGCTATATAAGGACAAACTGTTTTTTGTTAAATTATCCCTAAAGACTTTTGTTTTATTTTTATTTATTTATTATCTACACTTTTATTATATATATATATATTTAATCATTTTATTGGGGGCTTGTACAGCTCTTATTACAATCCATACATATATCCATTGTGTCAAGCACATTTGTATATTTGTTGTATAATTTTCAAGATATTTTCTTTCTACTTCAGCCCTTGGTATCAGTTCCTCATTTTTAAGCCTCCCTCCCCGCTTACCCTCCCTTGCGAACCCTTGGTAATTTATAAATGATTATTTTTTCATGTCTAGACATACTGATGTCTCCCTTCACCTACTTTTCTGTTGTCCATCCCCCAGGGAGGGGCTTTATGTAGATCATTGTGATCGGTTCCTCCTTTCTCCCTGCACCTTCCCCTTTCCCTCCTGGTCCCCTTCCCCTCTCATTATTGGTCCTGAGGGGTTTGTCTGTCCTGGACTCCTTGTGTTTCCAGATCTCGGCTGTACCTGTGTACATGCTCTGGTCTAGCCAGATTTGTAAGGTAGAATTGTGGTCATGATAGTCGGGGGAGGAAACATTTAAGGATTAGAGGAAAGGATGTTTCATTGGTGCTATACTGGGCTCAGACTGGCCCATCTCTTCCTTGGGACCCTTCTGAAAGGGCATGTCTAATCGACTACAGATGGGCTTTGGGTCTACACTCTGCCCTCCCAATATGATTCACATCGATATGATTTTTTGTTTTGTTTTGTTTTGGGTTTTTGATGCCTGATAGCTGATCCCAGGACAAACAGCTTTTAAAAAGTCAGGATATGATTTATTGAGCCCTGATCTCTGGGCTACATTAGTAAATCCAAGATTCATTCTTGGTTATGATTCATTCCATAACATTGGCTTCATTAGTTTCAGAATTCAAGACTGATGGAAAGATCAGCTGTTGAGCTAACTCTGGGCCTTCATCAAGCTGAAAGCTTGATGACGCCATGATGTTTGGCTAACCTTGAAAATCTCAAACCATGCTCAATTCCAGCTGTAGCAGTTAGCACAGCAATGGCGATCCTATGACCTTCTTCCACGCATTGCTGGGCTTCAGCCAGAGTTTCTTCATCCAGGTTGCCTCATCTTTGAGGTCTTCCCCACCTTCACCAAAGTGCCTGATTCATCCAAACACTGTTGTTTTATGTGGGGTAACATGCCCTTAAAGTAGTTGCTAAGCTTCCATGATTTTCCATTTGACCTCTGTTAAAAATGTTGGTATTAACCTTGACCTCAAATTAATTTCCACCCCTCATTCCATGGTACAAAAGTTATTCTCTTTTTGAAGATACCCTATGGAGGCTAAGACACATGCATTATTGGGAGAACTTGTCAGCAGCCATATGCCGATCACAAAGAGACATATTTAAACATGTTTTGTTTAGAATAAGCCCATGTATGTTCTCATAGTTCACTCAGTTATAATGCCCAGCAGATTGATTTTTGTTATAATATGTTTAAGGACTCATCATTGTTCTTTATGGCTGCATAATATACCATTGAATGGCTATACTACTTTTTGTTTATCCACTCATGTGGATGAAAGGCACTTAGGTGGTTTGCATTTTTAAAAAATATTGTAAATAGTGCTGCAACAAATGTAGGCATGCAAAACAAAAGCATTCATTGTATGAGATGGAACCTATGAGAACGCCATTCCCGCTTCTACACTACAAATATAGACGCTGAAATTTGCACAGGGACCCTTAGACCAGGATTACACCAAACCTCTGTACCCTAGTTCTCTTGGAGCCAAGGATAGGGATGTTAACAGCTTAAAAAATAACAGGTATGTCTAGTCAATCTACTCACGGTGAGTTGGTGTATAACATAGAGTTGTGCTCCAAAGGATTTTCAATGGCTGACTTTTTTGGGAAGTAGCCAGGCCTTTCTTCCAACACACCTCTGGGTGGACTCAAACTTTTGGTTAGCAACAAATATGTTAACCAGGGACTCTATCTTAACAGCGTATGTATGCTGATGTGTGTTGTTTAACATCTGATTGAGCAATATCCAACCACATGTTCGTCCATGGACAGAACACCCAGCAGTCTGAGTGCCAGGACCCCCGACTCACATCTTGAGGCCAGAGCCCAGTTTTGTCAGGTTACTTCCTCGTCTGTGGTGATGGAGACCCAAGTACAAGCTAACAATCCCCTTCCTGCTCAGCTCCCACACCTCGGTGGGACTTGTCCCTGCTCTCCAGCCAATGTGGTCCTCTAGGAAAGGTATGTACTGGGTATCCTAACCCTGGCTCAGGTGACCTCAGTCCCGTTGACCTGCGCTTTCCCTTCCCTGGGCAGGTTCTCTTGGCCGAGTTGGCTTAGCCCAGAAGCAGTGCAGCTGGGTGACAGACAACGTGTTCAGTGCAACTTGCCAAGGCTGCACAAGGTATACGGCCCGACATGGTGCAGCTAAGACCCTAGTCTCCGGGTGTGTGCCTCGGCTAACCTTCCTGTGTGACCTTCTTCCTTTCAGAAGCTCCCTCCTGGGAAAGGTGCTACGGATCGATGTAAACGGGGCCGGTTCAGAGGGCAAGCGATACCGAATTCCTCCGGACAACCCCTTTGTGTCCGAGCCAGGGGCACACCCCGCTGTCTACGCCTTTGGGGTCAGGAACATGTGGCGCTGTGCCGTGGACCGCGGAGACCCCATCACCCGGCGGGGCCGCGGCCGGATCTTCTGTGGGGATGTCGGCCAAAACAGGTTTGAAGAAATCGACCTCATTGTTCAAGGTGGAAACTATGGCTGGAGAGCAAAGGAAGGGTTTGAATGTTACGACACAAAGCTGTGCCACAATGCGTCTTTGGGTGAGTTCGAAGCTCTTGGAGAAGTGAGTGGGCCCTGGGAGGAAGGGAGGAGAATCCGAGAGTGTCCATGGCCCAGATTTGTTATTGGAGTTCAAGTGGGTCCCAGACCCCATCTGACACCGCCCCCTCACCCCCATCGGACTATTGGCTGGCTTTGGAAGAAGATTGCCAAGTGGTTCTTCTTAGTCTTAGTCTGGAAGCTCGATAGAGACCCGTTTAGTATCATAGGAACTTGCACGGTGGCTGTCCTGAAGGTGCATTGAACAAGAATTGAACCTGGGCTCCTCTGAACCACCAATGCCTCATGGCAGGTTCTTGAAAGGGTTCCTTTACGAGTGCTCTGGGCCGGTGCTTCTCAGAGTGTGGTCCTGCAACTACAGGTCCCTGAATCACCGCTGGGGGTGCTTGTTAAAAAGTAGATTCCCGCGCACCTCCTCAGACCTGCTGGGCTTGGTTCTTGGGTGGACTGAGAACAGAGGAAGGATTTAAGAATATTTTAATTTCTTACACATGTATTTAGGCCAAGTGTTTTAAGAGCTACTTCAGAAGGAAAACCAGTGGCTCGTGTTAGAGGGCGGCCTGGTGGAGTGTGAGTTACACCTTGGGCTCCCCACCCTAGGCCAGGGGAATGGCAATCACTAGCAGAGAAAGATGAAGCTCATTCTGTCCCCAGAGATTGACAGCCTTGGGGACAGGGACTATTCTACTCTGTTAGAGGGTGGCTGTGAGTCAGAATCAGCTTGATGGCAGGGCGTTTGGTTTTTGAGGGTTTGCCTTATCACATTATTTAGCCTTTCTCTGGATTCTAAGCTACAAAGCCACAGAATAAAGCTCAAGGATGGGCAGAAACAGACTGAGGACCACAAAGCTGGTCTAGGACGAGAGAGCGCTTCCTTCTGTTATACCAGAAGGCTTCAAAACGTTCATGAAAAAATGACATGATCTTTTAATTCCACCTGACATGAACTTCTACAACCCATCCCCGGTGATAGGGTTGCCTCAAGTTACCCCGACGCTTCTACAACCAGCAGCAACCAAGTTACAAAGTAGGGATCCAGACCCACACTCTTTCCCCGAGCCTCACATCTGAGTAGCTACCATATCAACCTTAGAGGAAAACTTCGGTAGGTGGATTCCCATTAGAGAGCCCTGGGGTGCAGAGGGCTACCAGTGGAAACGTCAGCAGTTTGAACCCCCCAGGTGCCCCATGAGAGAAAGATGAGACTGTTTCAGTAAAGATGTACAGCCTACAGGGGGTTCTCTTCTGTCCCATAGGGACGCTATGAGTTGGTTTCCTTTGGGATTTGGCCTCCCAGATGGGAGAAAATTTGTATTTCTCCTCTGCCTGCAGATGGCAGTCACATGGGAAGCTCACACAACCAGTGGCTAGTCTGCTGAGTAAGATAACCTTGGCTGCCTGTTCTACTGAAGATCAAGAGCTAAGGCACCTCCTGTGGTTCAGGTACCAGGCACCTGGATTCAACAGTCCCTCTCTTCCTTCTCGAAACTCCCACTTTTGGCCGTGACTATTATTCTCTTTCTTTGTGCCCTGACAGAGGACATCCTGCCGATCTATGCATATGGCCATATGGTGGGGAAGTCGGTCACTGGAGGATATGTCTATCGTGGCTGTGAATCCCCAAACCTCAGTGGCCTCTACATCTTCGGAGACTTCATGAGTGGGTATGGAAGGGTTGGTGCCCCGCTTCTCTTTATTTTAAATGTTCTTATGGAAGTCTAACGTATGTATGAAGGATCTTTAAAAACTTTGTGGAAAAATTCCATTATCTTTTAATTTCATTTTCCCATGAACTTTTGAAGCCTCTTCGAGAATTTGGCTTATCACATTATAAATATTAAAAACAAAGCTTTTTATGTTGAGTTAGGTGAATGTTCACAGAGCCAGATCATCAGTTTTACATTCAACAATTCATACTCACGTTGTTTTAACTCACCCATGGAGTCCCCTCAGGCTGCTACCACTTTACTTCCACGACTTCCACCCAGTTTCTGGTTTCCATTCCTCCCCGTTTGCTAACCCTCCCAGCACTGCCCTGGGCTGAACGCTACCCCTTGGACCTTAAGTAGTTGATTGTTCTAATGAGAAAGTAAGTTCAGTGCCAGACCTGAAGGGGACTGATGGTTCTAGTCTTGGTGCGTGTGTGTGTTACCAGCCTCTATCTGATTAATAAGCCTGACCACTTTTATGGTTTGAGTTCTGTTCCAAATTTTTAAAGGCAGAGATGGATGAAGTGTTGCAAATAATCACAACAGTATTGTCACAAACCTTATTAAGACAGAACATTTCTCCCATTCTAGAAGCTTCCTTCTTACTTATTTCCTGTCAACACCATCACCTCCTCCCCCTCACACACACACACACACACACACACACACACACACACACACACCAGCAAGCGTTAACCTCTGTTGACTCTCTCATCACTGATTGCTTTTGCATCGGGGAGTTTGTGCAGTACAAAATCACACACTATACACTTGCTTTTGTTTTTTATTTCACTCCATATAATGTCTATGAAATTCATCAATGATCATATCTATCAGTAGTTTGTCTTTCTATTGCTTTGTAGTATTTTATTGTATGGATACACTGCAACTTATTAAATTTTTTCTCCTGTTGATAGACATGACAACTGTATCCAGTTTGAGGATGCTATAAATAAAGTGCCATGATTTTTCATAGATTTCAATGTATAGGTCTTGTCGATTTCAGTATTTAATTTTTTGGGATGGTATTGTGAATGATGTTTTGATAAATGTCAGATTCTGGTTATTCACCGCTACTTTATAGAATGTGGAGATTAAGTGCTTGGCTGTTAACTGAAAGGCTGGCAGTTAGAAGCCACCAGCTACTCCTGCACACACGCACACACGCACGCACACACGCACGTGCACATGCATGCACACACGCACACACATGCACACGCACACATGCATGCACACCCACATGCACGCATACGCGAGCACACACGCACGCACACACACACGCACGCACGCACACCCACACGCACACACACACATGCACACACACACGCACACACACTCACACACAGAGAGGATTGGCAGCCTAGCCGAACTCACTGGTTCTAGCTGCTTTTTGTTGATTCCATTGGATTTTAATGTAGAAGATAGTTTTGCCTATGAATGTAGGTAATTAATTTTTTTATTGGGATACTTTTATTATGTATTTTATTGCTATATGTTCAGATTTAAACCTTCAGTATAGGTTTGAATAGCAGTGAGGGAAAGAAAGGAATAATTATGATTTAAAATTGTTCTTTGAATGTGCCCTTTATAAAATTGAGAAAGTTTCTTTCTATGGTTGCTGAAGGTATGTATTAGGTATGGAAATTGATTTTTTTCTCAAGTGATTTTATGCAGTTATTGAAAGGATTGTGCAGTTATTTCCTTTTCAAATGTTAATGTGGTGAATTGCACTATGATTTTCCATTGTTAAAGCTGTATCACATTCCTGGAATAAGCACCGCTGGAGTATTATGTATTGTTCTTGTATAGGTTGCTGGATTCCATTTGCTAACATTATAGGAAAGTATTTCTCATCTTCAGCTATCTTGAAGAGTTTGTGTAAAACTGGTATTATTTCTTCTTAGATGATTCTTCCTTATAAGTGAAGCCACTTGGGGCTGGAGTTTCCTTTGTAGAAATAAGTTTGCAGAGTCAACTACCTTAGGATATAAAGGCAATCCCATTCATCCACCCTTGGTCCCTCCTGCGTAAGCTTCAGTAGTCTCAGTCTTTCAAGAAATTGATCCATTTCACCTCCTCTTCGTTGTCAAATTTATTGGTATAAAGTTGCTCATTATGTTCCTTTATTACCTGTAAAAACCACATTAATGTGCAATATCGCATTCCAGATCCTGGTAAGTTGTGTCTTCTCACACACTCTCTCACTTTTGCTTAGTTTAAATCATGTTTATAATAAAGTTTATCGATCTCAAAGAAGCAGCTTTTGGTTTTAATGATTTTTTTCTAACTGTATTTTTGTTTTCCTCCCTGCCCCCTGACCTGTTGTGTATGGCACTGATCTCTGCTCTGCTCTTTGTCATTTCTTCCCTGCTACTTTCTGTGGACAGATTTGCTCTTCTGTCACTCACTCACTCACTCACTCACTCACTCACTCACTCACTGCCATAGAGTCAATTCTGACTCACAGTGACCTTCAAGAATAGAATGGAACTACCTCTTGGGTTTCTGAGGCTGTAAATCTTTATGGGAGTAGCTAGCCTCATCTTTCTCCTGAGAATCAGCAGGTAGGTTAGAACCTTTCACCTTGCAGGGAACAGTGCAGCGGGCAACCCACTGTGCCACTAGGACTCCTCTTCTATTTCTAGTTACTTTAAATAGAAGCTGAGGGCATTGTTTTGAAATTTGTCATCTTTTAAAATATATCTGCATGTTGCTATAAATTCATGTGAAATTGAATGCATACGTATCTATATCTTAAGTATTAGTGAGTTGAAATAGGGTTGGTGTTAACCATTTTGAGTCACATTATCAGATGATTTCCTAAGCTGGGGATGACAAATCCAAGGGAAATGGCATCATATTAGTTATGAGAAAGAACATCTCACATGTATCTTGAAATACAATGCTGTCTGTAATTGGGGTGATGCCTATATGTCTGCAAGGAAGTCCCAGTTGATAAAATTATTGTTCAGATATATGTGCCCCAAATTAAAGCCAATAATGAAGAAATTCTATCTTTGGTTTGAAGTTGATCGAACATGCAATCAAGCTGCTTTGATAACTACTGGTGACTAGAATTTCAAAGTTCAAGACAAAGATCAGGAATTGGAACATAGGGCCTTGGTGATAGTAATGAAGCTGGAGAGCACACGGTAGACTTTTGCAAGACCAAAGCCTTATCGCCTATGCCTTTTTGTCTTCAACAACATATGTGATGACTATACCTGTGGACTTCCCCAGATGGAATGCATAGAAATCAAACAGACAAAAGCTGTGGGAAGAGATGGTGGAGAAGTTCAAGATCAACAGCTAAAACCAGGCGAGGGGATGGCCCAGGAACAGAGCAGCAAATGCTCATGTGTAAGTTCAGCGGAAGGAAATGTAAGTAAGCTGAAGGAAGTTGCAGCAAGTTCACAAGAGCCAAACTACCAACTTGAGCACACACCGCCCTATTTTGGGAACATCGTAAAACAGGTGAGATGCATTGAATCCCAACGGCAGGACACCTGATGAGTTGAGGCACAATATCAAGAACATAACACATACAGGAAGCAAAAGGTCAGTAAAAAGACAAGAGAGAAAGAAAAGATCAACGTGAATGTCAGAAGAGACTCTGAAACTTGCTCTTGAATTTAGAGCAGCTAAATGAATTGGATGCGATGATAAAGCAGATGAGCTGAACAGAAGATTTCAAAGGGCAGCTTGAGAAGACAAAGTAGTTCCATGAAACTACTCTAAGGAAATGTGAAAGGATCTGGAGTTGGAAAGTTAAACAGGAACAACATGCTTAGCGTATCTCAAGAAGGAAGGCATAAAGAAAACATTCCAATCTCAAGTTGGAATGTTGAAGGATTCCATGGGCGAACTATTGAATGATACAGGAGCACCAAACGAAGATGGAAGGAACAGAGTCACTGCACCAAACAGAATGGCTGACATCTAGCTATTTTAAGAGGTATACGACCAAGAGCCAATGAGACTGAAGCAAGAAGCCCAACCTTCAATGAAGGCATTAGTGAGAAACAAGGCTCCAGGGATTGAAGGAATACCAATTGAAATGTTTCCATGAGTCAGTGAAACACTGGAAGCACTCACTCATCTGGGTCAAAAAAAAAAAAATGTGGAAGAAAGCTACCTGGCTAACCAACTGGAAGAGATCCATATTGTGCCCATTCCAAAAAAAGGTGACCTAAAAATGTGGAGGTTTTCAAACAATGTAATTATTACTGCATGCAAGTAAATGTTGCTGAAGATAATTCAAAAACAGATACAGCAATGCATTGACAGGAGCTGTCAGAAATTCATGCAGAATTCAAAAGAAGACGTGGCTTGAGGGTTATCACTGTGGATGTCAGATGTATCTTGGCTGAAATCAGAGAGTAACAAAAACATTTGCTTGCATTTTATTGACCTTGCACAAGCATTTGACTGTATGGATCACAACAGACTATGGATAACATTGTCACAAATGAGCATTCCAGAACACTTCATTGTGCTCATGTGGAATCTATACATGGATTAAGAGACAGTTGTTCAAACAGAGCTAGGGATACAACATGGTTTGAAATCAAGCAAGGTGTGTGTGTCAGGGTTGTATCATTCCCCCATGCTGAGCAGATAGACGGAGAAGCTGGACTAGATGAAGATTTTCTTCACATAGTCATATAGCGATGTTCAGATTGGAGGAAGACTAATTACCATACCAATTTGTACTATCCAGATGACCCAACCTTGCTTGCTGAAAGTGAGGGACAATTGATGATGCAAATCAAGGATTGAAGCCTTTAGTATGGATTACACCTCAGGGTAAAGCAAGTCAAAATCCTGAAAATCAATAGACAATAAATATCATGATAAACGATTGAAGTTGTCAACTATCTTATTTTGCTTGGCTCCTTTGAAAAAGCACTGCTCATGGAAGCAACAGTCTAGAAATCAAGTGATGTATTGCTCTGGGTAAATCTGCTGCACAAGATTTCTTAAAAGTGTTGAAGAGCAAGAACGTCGCTTTGAGGACTAAGATGCACCTGACCCAATGTGTGTAAAGCTGGACAGTGACTAAGAAGGACCAAGGAAGGATGCACCCATTTGAATTGTGAGGTTGGTGAAGGATGTCCATAGGACTGTGGACTCCCAGAAGAACAAACAGATCGGTCTTGGAATGAGCAGAGAAGATTCCTTAGAAGTAAGGATAGTGAGGTTTCATCCCATGCATTTTGGACATAGAATCAGGAGAGCCTGGTCTCAGGTGAAGAATATAATGTAAAGCACAGGGTCCGTGAGAAAGAGGAGATCCTCAAGGAGATGGATTGACACCGTGCATGGCTGCGCCAGTGGGTTCAAACCTCTCAATGATGGTTGAACGTGGGCCGCTTTGAGGTGGCACCTGACAACAACAGCATGTTTTCAGTTTCACACATCTTTAGAAATATGTATCCTTCATGGATTAATTGCTTTATCATTTTGAAATGAGCTTCTAACTTTTTTCTAGGCTATAGTCTTTGCTTTGGAGTCTATTTAGTATAATGTTATTATAGCCATGCTATTTTTGATTAGTGTTGGTATGGCATATTTTTCTCCACTCTTTCAGTTTTGACCTGTTTGTGCTTCTTATACTTAAAGTGGGTTTCTTGTAGGCAGAACATAGTGTCTTGTTTTTATCTCTAGCCCAAATATTCTGTGCTTCTTAACTGAGATTTTGAGTCTATTGATTATGATTACTGACATTCTTGTTGTACGCTATCCTGGGGTAGAGCCTCACTCACATGCCCCACATGTGAGAGGAGGGTTTTCAAGGCTGTGCCCTCTGGAAGCAACCCTCTAGGTCTTCATTTCAATGCACCTTTAGTGGCTAGTAGTTGAGTGCTTATCAATGTGTGCCACCCCGGCACTCCTGATTATTGATAACAAACAAACAAACAAGCAAACCCAAACTCACTGCCATCAACAGAGTCGATTCCAACTTATGGTGTCCCTATAAGGAGGGGGTAGAATTGCCCTTCTGGGTCTCTGAGACTCTTTCTCCTGAGAAGATATTGGTAGTTTTGAACTGCTGACCTTGTGGATCACAGCCTAAGATTGCTAGCACTACACCACCAGGGCTCCTGTGATTACTGATTCAATTTAATTTAAATCCAGGAGCTAGAAAAGGCAAGGGAAAAGATTCTTTACTAGAGTCCCTGGAGGGAGAACAACCATACCAGTAGCCTTTTATTATTTTTTAAGGTCAGAACTATCTTTCCTTTTCAAAGCTTTCAAAATGTCATATCCTAGGGTTAATAAAGTAAAATGAGCATTTATATCATTAGAAACTTAAAATTTTAATCTGTGTATCTTTGCTATTCAACTCATGATCATTTCAATTATGTCATTTTTTGTGGCCACAGTATTTAATCCTCCTTTAAATCGAAAGAGTTTTGGTTTGATTTGCCAGTAAATATAAAAATCATTTTATTGGGGCTTCTTACAGCTCTTATCACAATCCATCCATCCATCCATTGTGTCAAGCACATTTGTACATATGTTGCCATCATCATTTTCAAAACATTTTCTTTCTACTTGAGCCCTTGGTATCAGCGCCTCATTTTCCCCCTCTACCCACCTCCCCCCTCATGAACTCTTGATAATTTATAAATTATTATTTTTTTTTCATGTCTTACACTGACCACTGTCTCCCTTCACCCACTTTTCTGTTGTCCATCTCCCTGGGAAGGGGTTATATGTAGAGCATTGTGATTGGTTCCCCCTTTCTCCACCGCCCCCTCCCCTCCCCTTCCCCTTCCCCTCCTGGTATTTCTACTCTCAGCATTGATCCTAAGGGGTTTATCTGTCCTGAATTCCCTGTGTTGGGAACTCTTATCTGTACCCGTGTACATGCTCTGGTATAGCTGGATTTGTAAGGTAGAATTGAGGTCATTGATAGTGGGGGGTGGGGGTGGGGAGGAAGCATTAAAGAACTAGAGGAAAGTTGCATGTTTCATTGGTGCTGTACTGCACCCTGATTGGCTCATCTCTTCCTGGTGACACTTCTATAGGGGGATGCCCAATTGTCTACAGATGGGCTTTGGGTCTCCACTCCACACTCCTCCTCATTTGCATTGATATGATATTTTGTTCTGAGTCTTTGATGCCTGATACCTGATCTCTTTGAAACTTCATAATTACATAGGCTGGTGTACATCTTCCATGTAGGCTTTGTTGCTTCTCAGCCAGATGGCTGCTTGTTTATTGTCAAACCTTTAAGACCCCAGATGCTATATCTTTTGATAACTGAGCACCATCATCTTTCTTCACCACATTTGCTTATGCACCCATTTTATCTTCAGCAATCATGTCAGGGTAGATGAGCATCACAGAATGCCAGGTTATTAGAACAAAGTGTTCTTGTGTTGAAGGAGTATTTGAGTAGAGGCCCAATGTCTGCCAGCTACCTTAATACTTAGCATATAAATATATGCATATAGATCTATTTTCCTATCATTATATATACATATATTTACATATGTACATGCCTGTATTTAGATCTCTATAAATGTCCTTTGCCTCCTAATTCTTTCCTCTATTTTCTATTACTTACCTTTTGCCCCAATATCATGTTCAGCCTTCATTCATGTTTCAGTAATTCCTATTGGCTACATTGCCCCTTATCAAGCCCCACCAGGCATCCTACACCCTCCTTGCCATCAGTTTTAGATCACTTGTTGTTTTCTTGTCCCTGGGTTTGTTAAAACCCACTTCCTTTCCTCCAATTCCCCTCTCCCATGTCTCCCTGGAACTGCCAGTCCTGTTGTTTTCTCCTCAGGATTGTTTATCCCACCTATCTTATCTACATAGACATGGAGGGATAATAATAAACACAAAAACAAGACCAAACCAAACAACATCAAGAAAAAAAACCAAAGACAAAAGAAGAAAAGCCTATAAATAGTTCTAGGTCGGATTGCTGACCTTGAGGAGTGTTTTCCGGTTGAATCTGATGGGGTGCCACACCCTGGCCCCAAAGTCTATTTTTGGTATTCCCCAGAGCCTTCATTGCGTAACTCCCCTTGCTGCTCTGTCGCATGCCCTTAGTGTTTACCCCAGTGTGCTGGGGTCAGCCTGGGCACAATTCCTGCACTGTGTCTCCAGTGTTGTCCCTCGTAGAACTATGGGTCAGTGAGGGACGTTGTGTCTGTGTCTCATGGTAGGGCCGGCTTTATGGTCTCCTCAGTGCATTGGCTGCACTAAGAGGGCCAGGATGTGTTCCACTCTCTCTCCTCCCCTCTTGGTTTGCTCCTGTGTGCTCTGATCATGTGTGACCCTCTCCCGGAGCTGTAGCTGCAGTCCTGTTCTCTGAAGTGCATTCTTCGGTAGGGTGAGGGTGGGGCGGTGTGTGTGTGCGCGCGCGCGCGCGCGTGTGTGTGTGTGTGTGTGTGGTGTGGTCCATGTAGTTGGGATTAGGGTTGGCCCAGCAGACCTCTCTATTGGTTCCCTGCTTCATGCCAGTATGTTGTATTCCTGTCTTGGCACACCGGGTTGAAGTCTGTTCCCTCTCTCCCTCGCCTCAGCAGACTCGGGATGTACTTGTCCTTTTGTGCTTGGTTTACTTCACTTAGCATAATTTCCTCCAGTTCTTCCCATGCATTGATGTGTGTCTCTGGCAAAGTCTTAAGCATGTATGTGATAAGATTTTTCCCAAGATTAATGACACTCCTCACCTTCAATTTAAGGGTCCAAATTAAATTTAGCTAACAGGTTTAGTTATCTTGATGGATCCTTAGCATTTTTTTTTTTGCATTCCCTGGTCCCAGAATAGCCACGCCTTGTGTGCACGTCCCAATGCCAAGGTACTTGCTGCTCACATCGATAAGTTTGTCACGACTGACGACAAAGAGCTGTTCCCAATGTGCCTGCTTTACCTCGTCAGCGAGTCCATTCAAGAAATGGTCCACGCCTTTGTCTGAAGGCAGAACAGGAGCATCCACAGCCGAGAACACGGAACTTTTTGCTCCCTCAGTACCTTGCCTTGTGAAATTTCCAGATGTAGCCCAGCCAGCAGCTTCCCTGTAAGCCTGGAGAGTTTCTATGGAGTTTGGGCCCTTGGTTTCTTGTGAATCCATGGATCCCCCTCACTTCATATTGTAGAGCTTTACTGCTTGTCCACCTCCATACTTCGTGGTTTCCACGAGGCCGGTCCGCCTCTGCAGCCTTCTACAGCACCACCTGCCCCTAGTAGATAGAGTGTCAGCTCAGGCTTGCGGACAGCCTCTTAACCCGATGTCCATACCAGTATCTTGATTTTGGCTCAGTAGAATGTTTTTCAGAATTCGGGTTTCCAACACCACGAGAGAATAAATGTTTGTCATTTCAAAACACCCAATTGTGGTAATTTGTTGCCATCGCAGTAAGAAACTAAGAGCGGGACCAGACCCAGTGCTCTTGGTCCTTCTGTGTAGCTGCATCTTCCTTTCAAATATAAGTGTTTCTTTTGCCTGAAGGGCCTTCTTTAACATCTCTTTTCGAATGACTCTGATGTTGATGGTTTTTTTCCCTAGCTTTTGCCTGTCTGAAGCAGACTTTATTTTGCTTTCATTTTGTTGGAAAGATATTGTCACTGGAATAACAATCTAACTTACATTTTTTCTTTAGTTATTTAAAAAAATTATTATTAATTGGGAGTTCATACTGATATCAAAGCATTCGATAGTTCAGTCGTGATGAGCAGTGTTGTACAATTGCTATCACAATCCAGTTCCAACCATTCTTCCTTCCTGGACTCCTTGACGTTGTCTCATTTTTATCCCACCCCCTCTCCTCCCCTGAAACCCTTATTACACCTGCTGTCCCTATAGGTTCATCAATCCTGGGCTTCATATACCCCCAAAAAAGAAAAAACGTATAATACAACTTCAAGAGGGTGACCCCATTGACATAACACCTCTAAGATAAACCCGAATACGTCTTTCCCTGTGGGTAGTTCCTTCACTGTATGTACTGTAGAGTATCCTGACGGCTACTTGACGGTCTCTGAAGTTCATTCTGTGTGTAGTCTCCTTCTCTCCACCATCCCAGCTCACAAACTCTGTCGGCCTTGATGTCACAGATACTCTGCATCCATTTAAGGACTCAGGTGGACTTTGTCTACACTTCCCTTCCCTGTGCGGGAAATGCTCTCAGCGCAGTAAATAGAGGCAACTGCAAGACTGACTCTGTTTCCTGTCTCTTAAGGATCACGAGGCTTCACGGCCTGGATGTCCAGTGTCTTTTAAATCCTCGTTTGTTCCATTTTCATCGTCATTCCACCATGCATGTATGACTGCTTGGTGGGCAGCCTTATTTGGGGGCGTGTGTATCAGAATCACCTGGTTTGGCCATTTCTGTTGTCATGACTTTTTCAGTTATGAATGTTTTCAGTGATTCTGTGAACGTTTTCAGTGATTCTGATGAGCACCTTTAGTGTACTGAACTTCTTTCAGTTTTTCCTCCTATAAACCTACTTTCCGTTCATATAGATGAGCGAGGGCCTTGAAGCATCTATCTGTTACTCGCTATGTCTACATTAATCACACTAGCTCATTGTTCCGAACCTTTACGATGCGCCAGGCATGCTGGGGAGATTTTAATGTACATTATCCTATTTGACTCTGCAACTCTCCCCGAGGATGAGCTCTCTCACAGTGTCATATTTCGCAGATGAGGAAACTGCAGCTTAGAGAGATTGAGCAGCTGGCCAAAGGTCACACAAAGAATCAAAATAAGACGAGTCCCCTTAGAATGAGCTTCTCCATCCCGACTAAGTGTCTCTAAAGTAGTTTTCTGGCTCTTGGAGGAGACTAGTTATCACTCTCTGTATGGGAGCCCCACCCTAGCTTTCTAGGGTGCCCGGATTCTGGGAGGAACAGTATTCCGCAGATGGAAAATCTGGATTTCTAAAACATACGGTTGTGTTTTCTTGCAGGCGGCTGATGGCTTTGCAGGAAGACAGGCAAACCAAGCAGTGGAAGAAACAGGACGTTTGCCTGGGCAACACTGAGGCGTGCGCTTTCCCAGGGCTGCTCAGCACCCACAGCAAGTTCATCATCTCCTTTGCCGAAGACGAAGCAGGTACCCAGCAGGCTGTGGAGTTCCCACTCACGGGACTGAAGAGAATCACAGGCATTAGCTGAAGATTAAAAAGGAAAAAAATTAAATAGTGACTACCACTCCTGGTATTATTCCTCCCATTAAGTCATCTTTTATAACGGACCAGATGCTGTTCTAAGCACTTTATTCTCCTTACTTAACAACCACGATGTGCCCACGATGTAATTTATTATGGTCATTTCACCCATGAGGACACATGCTATCCCCCACCCTGTCTTGGTCAAAGTGCACTCTCCACTCTGAGGGGCAAGTCAGGGTCTCCACTTCAGTTTTCTCGACCATGTGACTGCGAAGGAGGTCCTGGTGCTCCCCTCAATCTGATTGTATTCAAATTGGCCGAGATGGGAACATGGTCAGGGCTTATCGTGGTTCGGACTAGCTGGGCGGTGGCTCTTTGTCTTGCTGGGAGAAGAAAGGGTCAGCTCACTGGTTGGGCAAGACTTCTCTGATCTGAAGAGTTACTGAGCAGCTGCTGCTCTTGAGCCAGGGTGAGATACGGTGGGCAGGTAAGGCCAGACAGCTTGGAGGCTACCCCGTTGCTAGATTAGGGACATGTTCAGAGCACCACCAAGCAGGGAATGCATTCATGTACACACACGAGTGACAGAGATAGGTAGAGGGAAAAGATTTAGCCTTTTGAAAGCCACCCTTTTCCCCATTAAAACCAAACCAAACCAGACCCCTTTCATTGTGAATTGGGTGAAGGTACAGAAGAGATCGTTCGTTTCACATCTAAGAATTCACGCATGTTTTGGTCCATGTCATTGATTGAAGTGCCCTCAATGTGCCATCATGAATCCCACATTCTTCCAGGGGTCCTTTCCTGACTATTCTGAACTTGGTCCCTGGGCAAGCGCTTCCCTTTTGATCTCAATTGGTTGCTTATTTGAAGGCATGCACCCTTCCCTCAGGGGACTGTCCTCCTTATAAGCCTGTCTATTGTCCTGTGGCAAATGGAGTCATAGACGTGACTCAGTTCCAGACCTGACTTTAAGCATAATTACATATAATAATAAATATTTCCCCCTCACTTTGAGCCCTGGAGGAGCCCTGGTGGCATAGTTGGTTGTGAGTTGAGTTGCTGATTTCAGGGTCAGAAGTTCAAACCCATGAAGTGCTCTGGAGGAGAAGGATGAGGCTTTCGACTCCCATCCAGATTTGTTGTCTTGAAACCCACCGAGGCTGTGGTGCTGTGTCCGGTAGGGCTGCTCTGAGTGGGAATCAAACCGTTGGCAGTGAAAAACAAGACAGAACTTGGAGCCCGAGGGTGCGTGTACAAGGCTTTGGCTTGAGTGGAATTTAAAGAGATCCAGTCAGCCCCTGGACCCTTCCTCCTGTTCACATAGCTTATTCATGCATGGTTGAGACGAGCCTTGTAAATGATCAGAGGATATTTGGAGAAATCCAAGCATTTTTAAGTTCCAAATTGGAAGTCCGCACACAGAAAAGGAGAGAAGCCACAGCTGGCTAGGGCAAAGGGAATGACAGGAAAGCCACAGGCTGCTCCCCTGCTGGGACCCCAGCAAGGCTAGACCACCCTGGCACCACCCACCTGGGAGGATGGAGCCCCAGAGGCAGCCTGGTCCGCGGGCGCTGTGCCATCATGCGATGTGGCGGGCTCCTGTCCAGGTGGCTGCAGGAAAGCCTGGCTCTGGTGGTTGGGTGAGGGTTGGCTGTCGGCTGCTCTTGGGAGCAAACAGGCTATTTTTGAATATCAGTCAGTACGTCTGGCAAACAAAACGAGGCGTCCTTGGCTGGGTTTTGTGGTGTGGACTTGCCAAGGTCTCCACAAGCAGTTCACGGTCTCCTCAGTTGCTTGTGTTGGTCTTTTATGCATATGTCAGCTCTGATTTCCCTGATATTTTCTTATTCTTCCCCATGAGTAGAGAGGTGTTTTTAAATTATTTTATTAGGGGCTCATACAACTCTCATCACAATCCATACATACATCAATTGTGTAAAGCACATTTGTACATTCGTTGCCCTCATCATTCTCAAAACATTTGCTCTCCACCTAAGCCCCTGGCATCAGGTCCTCATCCTCCCCTATACCACCCCCCCTCACGAACCCTTGATAATTTATAAATTATTATTTTTTCATATCTTACACTTGGAACACCACTACACTTTTTACTTCTCAGCTCCCAGCCCCCGGTGAGTGGCTTTTTTCTTGATCAGATTGACTCACCGAGATCTGCCACAGTGTAGACACCAGAGCCACAGAGGTGTTCGCTGGAGTCACTGCATGACTTCTGAGCAGACCACCCACAGGCCCATCACTGGCTTTCCATGGTTTGGATTTCTGAGTGTCAGTGACTGACGCTCATTCCCAAGAAGGCTGGTCAAAGGAAAAATGCTTGCAGTAAAGTCATATTGCATGAACTTTGCTGTCTGTGGTATATTACAGGGGTTTTTTGGGGGGGAGGGGGGCAGGGGACATTCTAAAATATCTATGTAAACAATGTCAGTTGGAATACCTATTGTTGCCCAGTCAGTTCCAACTCATAGCAACCCTCTAGCACTGAATGGAGCAGCCCCACAGGGTTTCAAACCAGTCTCCCCAGGGGAGCAGACGGTCTGATTTTTCTCCTGGGCGATACCCGGCCTGCTCACATTGCCGGCCTTTGGGTTAGTCACTGTGTACCTAAGTACTGTGACACTGATTTCCTTGTCAACTGGATACCATAGTTGAAAACCGTCTCAAACTTTATGGTTGCCCCTAAAAAATCACCACCACCCCCAAACACAAAGAAAAATCAATGGCATGCTTAAAGCATGTGATTCACACCAGCATGTGATTCCAGTTTGGGGATATGCAGTGTGTAGGGTTGTCAGTTCTCCTTGTATGCTAGATTTGGAGGGTCTCTGATACAGGCCACCCTGTGTTTCCCTGGCCCCTCACCAGACCCCAATGAGAGAATCACCTCTGACTTTGCCTGGGGCTTTCAATCAGAGGTGCAAGTATACTTTACAGTAGGGTATGTCCTATCTATTCAGGCCCTTCATTAGGGGAAAAAGGATTCCCGATGGCTCTGTGGGCTAGGTGTTAGGATGCTAATCACACGGTTGGCTGTTCAAACCCACCAGCTGTTTCAGGGGAGAAAAATGAGGCTATCTGCTCCCACATAGATTTTCCACCTCAGAAACTCTATAGAGGGCCGCTGTAGGTTGAAATCATTTCCATGGCAGTGGATATTAGGGGCAGATTATAAATTTACTTTGTTACTACATGAAGCCATAGTTCTGGGGTAGTTTCTAACCCTGCCTGTGGGGCTCTACAAAGAGCAACATGGGTCACTGTCACCCATTAGTTTGAAGAAGAAGCCCTCTCTGCACAAAGGAACAGGTGTTTTTTCCCATGAACGTAGAGAGTTATGTATAGCACACAACATCGAGACCAGTATATGTGGTGTAAGAGCGCAAACATTACACCAGCTTTACAGAGGTATGTATGATGCGGCATTGACCTTTAAGGATTAAAGTCAGGAGACAGTAATAAACTGAACAAAAACCCCAAAGAATTTACTGTCACTTAATCAATGCTGAATCATAGAACCCCCCTAGGACAGGGTCAAGCTGGCCCTGTGAGTTTCCGAGGTGGTGACTATGGGAGAAGTAAGCTCCATCTTTCTCCTGCAAGCAGTCAGCAGCCCAAAGCGCAACCATCCCACCGCCAGAGTTCTAAGACAGTCATAGTTACTAATAATGTTAGAATATTTTCTAATTTAATCCAGAACAATCATGTGAGACATCGAAACCTGTTGAGGTCAAGATGACGCCAACTCATGGTGACGCTTGTGGGTCAGAGTGGAACTGCGCTCCACAGGGTTTTCAATGACTGACTCTTCAGAAGTAGATCGCCAGGTCTTTCTTCCTGGGTGCCTCGTTCAAGCATATAGATCATTGGCTCCATCCAGGGACTGCTCCTGTGAGGAATGGTTATCTCCATTCAACAAATGACTAAACGCCTTCAGGGTGATGCATAAGAAGAGGCTGCCCAAGAAGACCGATGAGTAGAGAGTTGAATCAGCATTTCCCCAACATGAAGCAAACACCGAACCATCCTTCACAGATGGCATGAGAACACACCTTGGCAACGTGCCATGGGATTGTCCCTGTGAGAAAGGAGCACCATTCACACTGGTGGGAATGGGAGGACACGGGGGGCTCCTTCCGAATGAGAGGAAGGCCGAATGTGATCAGTGGGTAGCAGTGGCTTTTGTGGGCATCGGAGAAGGTGGAGAAGAGAGGAAGAAGAAGGAAGGCTCTTAAGGAAATAAGGCACCCAGGGACTGAAGGACGAAAACGTGACGTTGAAGGAAAAGTCAAGGCCTGAAGAAAGGGGAGGCACAGAGTGGAAAGTAAATGACCGTCCACTGTCTACTGTCCACTGCCATGTTTCCATGCGTGGAAAAGAGCTAGGAAAGGACATGGGAGCAAACCGAGGCCAAGCTGCTGAGGTCAAAGAGGTGATAAAGGAGGAGCTGTTTGGCTCCATCAACGTCAATGAATGGTGCTCTTGGAGGTGCGGATAGTTAAGTGCTGGCTTGCTAAGCAAGGGTTGGGGGTGCTGAACCTACCCAAAGGCTCCAAGAAGGAAGACCTGGTGGTCTGTCTGTTGGTGTTGACTCTCTGGCCACTGGCCTGGCCTTTTTGGTGAGGGGGCCAGGGAGGGCTGTGCTGAGTTCAGAGACGGTCTTTCCCTTCGAGCAGCGCCCAGCCCAGTGAAGGCCTGTGGACCACCATGGTTCTGATCTTACAGCTCACCGGGCACCAGGGCCGTGTCCTGCTGTGGATCCAGCTATGTGGCTCCCCCCGCCTGATGCCCTGTTCATCTGTTCTGTTTCCGCAGGGGAGCTCTACTTCCTGGCCACCTCTTACCCAAGTGCCTACGCACCACTTGGATCTATTTACAAATTTGTCGACCCCTCAAGGTGAGAACTGGCCTCTTTTTTTCCTTTGCGGAGGCACCTAATCAATCCTTCTCTCTGTGGCAAGTGACACACGCAGTCCTCTGTTCCCAAGAATGACCAACATTTATCAGTGACGCTAATCTATGCTGCCAATAAAAAGCAGTGGGGGCATATGTAGATAGAACAATGTGTCCATAAAATTTAGGGCATATTTGGGAAAGGGGCTCCTTGCAGTTAGAAATGAGTATCTTGAGTCTTTCCAGATGACTAGTCTAGGTTTGTCTGCTTCTGGAAACTTCTCTCTGAGATCATTCAACCAGTAGTCTATGCTTCTGACCACCTGGGGAAGTCTTGCTGCCCTATCCCATGGGCTCCATGAGATCTTAAAGTCTTTGGCAAATGCCTCTAACGGGTGGGTTATCTCAGCATCTCTACCTGCCCTTTCTGGAATGCTGCGACAGTATTTGTTCACCTGGTGGACTGTCTGTTGTCTACTGCTTCTTTCTCCACTTCTCACAGAGGCTGGCAACCTCCATCCGATCAGGCAAAAGGTGGTCGAGTCTGGTCAGCATCCCTGCCACTGGAAGGGTGATTGAGCGTAGAACACGGAGGACTTTGGACAGTGTACTAGATTGATTTCAGGATTCTTGCCCCAACAAGAAAGTTTCCCCATGAACCAGCTGGCAGATGGGCCACAGGGGAGATGGCCCCCGGTGGTCTGTGCTGTTCACATCTGGTGTTGAAGAGACAGGAGGCAAATAGGTGCTGCGACTGATTAGGCTCCAGGGAACAGGCGTAGCTCAATTCTGGTGGACAACAAGGCTCTCAGTGCACAGTGTTCTCAGGTGTTCCTGGAAGAGGCTGGGCCCTTGACCAAGGCTTGGCTTCAGACGGAGGCCCCCAGGGGCAGTGCTCGGGGGCACTCGATGAGGAGCTGAGTGCACAGATGGCCAAGGGGTGAGTTTGGAACCGGATTATCTCCCACCCTGGGTCTGCTCCTGGTACAGCCCCTGGGTGCAGGGGATGGGAGGGACCCATGGTGTCATAACATGCTTCGTGTGCCTGGAAATACCCAGTCCAGGAAGTCTCCTGCTTCTTTCCTGGACTAGTTTCCTGTGTGGATCCATTTTGATTTCCTTTGACAGTGTCCTATTTGGCTGGGGGGTAATTTAATGCCCCTCTATCACCTGAGCAGACACAAGAGGCCACGCATTAAAGCACCCATAACACCTCCTTTAATTCCTCATTGTTGCCTCAGGTTGACAGGAGTAGCTACTGTGTACCAGACCCGGAGCTAAATGCTCTGAAGGTCGCATCTCATGGAAGGCTGGAAAAACCCCAAGAAGGAGGGTTGGCCCCTCAGTTTACTGATAAGGAAGTTGAAGACTAGATGCATTAAGTGACTTGCCAAAGCCCAACCAAGAAGGAGACCCGGGATTGGAACTCCAGGAGTGGTTTTCATTGTGCACGAAAGCCATGACAGCCCTACCCACTCCGCTCAGCCTCGTTCCTGTGAATGAGACAGACGTGTTTTGTTTCTTCAGCAGTGGGTTCAGGTTCTGCTCTGATTTGGTGTAATTCCCCGCTACATGACCCGATCCCAGCATTCTGAGAGGCCAGCAGTTCATTACAGATGTGTGGTCTGTCCTCCCGCCCTCCCTCCTGCCCTTGTTTCATGAGAGGCAGCTGAAGGTAACGGTTGAGAGCGTGGGTTGTGGAGCCTGAGTTTGAATCCTGGCTTTGCACTAATTAGCCCAGGGCCCGTGTCTTGGTGTTTGTGTGCATCAGTTTCCCCATCTGTACATGGGGTCAACTTCACAGAGTCTTACGAGGAGTCAATGATTTCATCGTTATGAAGTATTTAAAACTGTACCCAAGCATCAGATCAGTGTTTATTAAATAACTGAGGTTATGATTACTATTAGCCTGGGTGTGGGTAATGGCGGTGGGCGAGGGAGTTGGAGCGGAACAGTGGTTTGGCTGGGAAGTTCCAACTCTGCTCCGGTCATGCTGGCCAGCAGTGCTCCCTGTCTCCAAAGCCCTTTTTCTTTCCAAGGTGCCTTTAAGGGCACCGCAGGTTAAAGTTTCCCGTGCTGTTTATGCTGGTTATGTAAGGGGCGGTGCCAAGACTTCCTGAAGGATTTTCCCTAACGGATACTCCCACCCCCACCAGCAGCAGCAACAGAAACGTCATCTTCGTCCGCATTACTGATGAAGCACTTGTTACATACCGGGCAATGCTCTGTATGTAAAACACATGCATATCGATAGCTCTTGCTTTATCACTATTCTGGGTACACAAGCCCCATCTCACCCTCGCCATCTCCCTGACAGGGGGATACAATTTCTCACTGACAGATGGGAAAATGCCCACGATGATCAGGACTTGAGCCCATTATGGGGCACGCCCTTGATCACCTCCATCTGAGACCATCTACCCACCCACTGATAGCTCAGGCTTGGGCCCAGTTCTCGCTCCCCTATGCCTTCTGGCGAGATAGATTCCCAAGCCACATCTCCAGAGTTGTATGTTCTTACCTTGTCTGTTTGTATGTGTTTTTAGGCGAGCACCCCCAGGCAAGTGTAAATTCAAGCCGGTGCCGGTGAAAATCAAGAGTAAGCGGATCCGGTTCAGGCCACTTGCCAGTGAGTTGGCCTCCGGGGCCGCACGGTCCACAGTCCTGCCAGGGTGAATGGTGTGTTTCTCCCTGGCGGTTATCCCTGGGGTGGGCACTGCCCTTGTGGCTCAGTCTGTACAATTCCTCCCATATGCTGGGTGAGCGGGGGTAACACCTGCTTCTATGCTACCTGTCCCACGTCCGTCCATCCATCCATGCATCCAGTATTGACTATGTGGCAGGAGGATTGACAATGGCTGCAACAATGGGCTCAAACAAGACGGCAATTGTGGGGATGGCGCAGGCCAGCGTTTCATTCTGCTGCCCACAAGGGCTGTGGTGAGTCAGAACCGACTCGACAGCACCCAACATCAACAACATGTGGCAGGAGAAGCAAAGAGCCTTGGTGCTGTCGTGGGTTATGTGTTGGGCTGCTAGCTCCAAGGTCAGTACTTTGCACCCACCAGCAGCTCCGTGGGAGAAAGATGAGGCT
The DNA here is from genome assembly GCF_050624435.1 of Tenrec ecaudatus. Classification (NCBI taxonomy): domain Eukaryota; kingdom Metazoa; phylum Chordata; class Mammalia; order Afrosoricida; family Tenrecidae; genus Tenrec; species Tenrec ecaudatus. The sequence goes on along the minus strand of NC_134530.1, from coordinate 244,905,479 downwards.
TTCTACTATCAAAACTGCTATGAGTTGGAGCCGCCCTGATGGCGTTGAGCGGGTGGGTGGTAGGCTCTGTGAACATGGCAAGTCTCAGAGTGGCGGGGATTCAGGGTCAAATGGTGAGGTGGGGAATATAGGCAAATAAGGAAATGCAGTCAGCCCAGTGATGCGGCTATGGGAGGAGAGTGTCGAGGGGTGTGGGAGAGTCCCAAGAGTGGTGAGTTTGCCTTAGAGGGAGGGTGGGGAGTTGGGCGATGCTTGTGGAGGAAGGATGCTTTCTGAAGAGGCTTATTCCAGAGCCACTTATTATTGGATATCACTAATTTTAAAAGTATATGGTGTAGTCATTATGCACTGGGATGCTAATCCCAAGGTCAGCAGTTTGAGACCACTAGCCTCCCCACAAATATGATGGGACTTTCTACTCCCCTAAAGAGTTACCATCTCAGAAACTCAGAGGGGTCGTGAGTTTCTACTCTGTCTTACAGAGTCACTATGAGTCGGCATCAACTCCATGGTGGTGGTTTCTTCTTCTTCTTCTTTGTTTTTAAGACTGTATAGACCTCAATGAAAGGGGTGAAAAGAACCAGTTTAAAAAGAACCCACCGTAAAGAAAGAACCTTATGCAGTCATGGGTGTCTTGAGTGAGTGGTATTACTCTGATAGCAATTTCAGGGCTTCGATTTCTCACTAACCGAAGTCTGATTTCCCAGAGACGGTCTTGGACTTGCTAAAGGAGCAAGCAGAGAAAGCGGCTACAAGAGAATCCAACACAACCTCAGCTTGCAGCCCTGACCGCGCCTCCTCCAAGAATCCAGCTTCTCCCCAAAGCAGCAAGAAGTCGCTGCGCGGACCTTGCACCAAGAAGAAAGGCAGCGCCGGGTCCACCGGCCCCCAGAAGAAGAGGAGGAAGAGTCGGAAACGCCACGGTGGTGGCAGGATGGCCGCATCAGCAAAAAGACGACCTGGCAGGAGAATTCCTTTGCCTGTTGTGTAAAGGGTCGGCATCCAGGAGAACTAGCTGGCCTCGTGGAAGCCACCGCAGCCGAATGCACGCCGGAGAGCAGCAGGGAGCCTGTGAGAACTCAGAAGGGCATGAGAAAGAACAGGAGTGTGTGCTCTGAATGGGCGCATCTACCCTGAGTCCAAGTCTAAGTCCAGGGCTGGTACCCCTGGGTCGTCTTATCTGTTATTCTGTAAATCTGCCAGGAGTCCCACTTGATGTCTCTATTTTCTTTTTAAATGCTTACTCATCAAACAATAAATGAACCGTTTCCCAAACTGATATCTATTCTTTACATCATCTGGATGCTGCTCTGTTATTAGGAAATCTACCAGCGAGTCACCTGTGGGTTGTCAAGTGCTTACCTTTGGGCCCAGAGGAGGGGCTTCCCCTTTGATGGAGGAAGGGGGAGGAGCCCTAGGGGTGATGTCAGGAGCCTGCTCTGGCTAGCCCTGGGCCCTGGGTGTGCACTGCAGGGAGGCTCCCTGGGCAGCCTCACCCAGTGTGACAGCACCAACCCTGGCGAGCCCATAGCAAAAGCCAACATATATTTCATTTTCTTGGCACCCAGGGTGTTGAAAAGTTCAGAACGTTGAAAATATACATACGTGCTTTCCCCTTTTAGAGACAGATTGGAGAAGGGGGAGTGGGGAGGAAGCTCAAGCGCTGCTGGAGATGGGATTGGGCGGCTTGTCAGACATCTCTTTCTTGCTACCTCATACGTGGACATGTTATCAGGAGAGACCAGGCCCCCTGAAAAGGACATCATGCTCTGTAAAATTGAGGAAGGTCCTCAGGGAGATGGAGCGCCACAGGAGCTGCAACAAGGGGCCCAGGCATGGCCATCGTTGTGGGGATGGCGCAGGGCCATCTCTCGCCGAGCGTGTTTTGCTCTGTTACATACAGGATTGCTATGCATTGGAACATACATGGTGGCACCTTTCAATAACTTATGCTTGATGGCTAAATAGCCCAATGTGTTAGAATGGGTAGACTAGAGAAACAAAACCAGATATATGTGTATAAGAGAGCTTTATCTCAAGGAGTAATTGTTATGAAAACATCCCAGCCCAGTCCAGATCAAGTCTGGAAGTCTGATATTAGACCCCATATGTGGATACTAGTCCATAAATTCTTCTTTAGACTCAAGTAGCCATGCAATGACGCTGAGTGTAGGAAGTGGGGGTTGAGGGGCGGTCTTGTGGATCTGTTAGGTAGCATAGGGACTGGGGCATTCAATACGCATGCTCAGAGGTTCAAGCTTCTGGCCAGGAAGGAGTGGGACATCTAGGTGGGCATTGCACCTAATTGGCCCATTTGGGCCAGGTGAATTCAATTCAGCCAATGGGGCCAGCCAGGACTGTCGACCACGCCTCCCAGCAGAGGACCTGAAAAGCCAGAATCCAGAGCCTCGAGGCCTCTTCTGCTTCTCAAACTGCTCCTTATAGGCAGTGCATCCATCTTCTCTGGCCTCAGGTGCGGGGGTGAAGTGCCCTAAGGTGCCTGTGTAAACCTGAAGCTTCTTTTACCTTTCATAAAACTCACTTGGATCACAAGCCAGGCTCCGGAGTGAATTCTTTCTCACGCAGAGCCAAGGACCAAGGTATATTTCTCCCATGAGAGAATGATCTAACAGATCCAGTGGTGGTGGAACCATCCCAGTGCTGGTTTGGGTCTCTTCGTGGCTCCTCCAGCTCCAGGGCTCTGGCTGCAATCAGCATAGCTCCGTGTAGCTTGTCAGCAGGAAGAAGCAGCAGCGAGTCTGTGTGTATTTGGCTTCCAGGAGCCGTGTCGCCTCCAAATCATCAAGCTGCGACTGGATTGACACTCCTTCACAAGTTGACACCAGATTGTGTAACTACCATTCCCAGGGTTGGTTTCCTATTGCTGCCGTCAACACAGGCACCGGAAGCAGGTGGCTTCAAAGAATAGATATTTATTTGTCTCACAGCTCTCGAGTCTGGAAGTCAAAATCAAGGCCGGACCATGTTGGTTTCTCCTTGTTGGAAGCTATGGGAGTTCCTTGGTTTATACATGATCGTCACATGGTGTTTGCCTTCTCCTTGTGTTTAATGTAGTTTTTTTATGACTCGCCTTCTACTGGTGTGATCTCATTAACACAACAGAAGAAAAGCTCTCTTTCTGAAAAGGTCCACAACCCTCAGGTACCAAACCAAACCAAACGCCCTCCTGTGAAGCCCATGCTGATTCATAGTGACCCTAAGGAGGGGCTCTCTATTTTGCTGGCTGACTTTCTAGAAGGCCCAGGAACAACAGCATCTGCTCTTTCTGAGAGAGCTTTGAGAAAGTTGGTGGAAGCTTTAACAGCAGAGAGGCCTGGGAAGGCTTCCCAAGAGCCCCTGTCACCGCAGTGCTCCTGCTCATTCTTCTCATCAAACAAGGGTCATTTTGAAAGCATTTTGAGGTGACATTGTGAGGCATCCACCTTACGGTCCTAATTTGGCGTTTTGGAACTTATTTTTCTTTCCTACTTAAAAAAAAATCTTTGAAAGGCACCTAGTTTTCTTTTGTTCATAATGTAAAAAAGACTGCACTGACATGACTAAATCCCCAAGATCCTCAGTTCTTTACGGATGGATAAGGTGACTGGTGTCATCGCTTATGAAAGTGTCTTGACCTCAGTGAAGCCTATTTTGAGAAATAAAGTTTATATATTTTTATTTTATCTTCTAATTCCATTTTCTCCGACTTTTAGCAGGCCCCTTTTATGAGCGTCTTTTCCAGTTACTCTCCCAAACCAGAGAGAAGGGTAAATAGCATCATTGCTCCCATCCCACCTCAACTCTCAAACTGCATCCCATTTAAGAAACACAGACCTTTGTTCTTCGTGGCCTCTAATCTTAGGCTGCAGAGAGATTTCATGCCATGCTTACTGCCTGCCAGGCACAGTACTGGCTCTGGGGAGAGCCCAGGGTGAGAGAGGTGATCTGGGCCTGTCATTGCTTCCCTGATTTGTGTCAAGTTCAAGAAGTAAATTGAAATCAAGGTGACAGAATGCCGGCTGACTGCCCAAACGTGCACTACCTAACAGTAGCACAATGAGATGTAGTTTAATTTATAAATTTCTAGTAACCACATTATAAAATGTTAAAAGCCAACAGGTAGATTTCACTATGACTAATATTTTAAAAATCCAATTTATAGAAATGTTTCAACATATAATCAAACAAAAACATATTAATGAATATATATATATATATATGGTTTTTTTTTCAGGTGTCGGTTTAGAAACCTGATGTGTATTTTTACTCTTTTTAGTCTATCTCTGAGATCAGACCAGCTACGTTTTTGAAAGTGCTCTGTGACCACAAGGGACTCTTGGCTATTGTACCAAACTCTGGCCCTCACATCTGGGCAAAGAAATTTGGGGCAGGAAAAATTCAGCAAAAAGATTCTTGGCACTCTGGCGACCCCAGTCACGCGGCATTCTGAAATTTAGGCAACACCTCCTAAGAATTAGGCTGTGAAACACGCTTTCCTGGCAGCCCGGAGCTATTTATTTTTAGAATCTCTGCCCCGCCCTTCTGAAGGAGGCAGGGTCTTGGAGCCGGCTCTGTCCTCTGTCACCCGCTGCCACGTGGCGGCCAAAGATCGGATTGCTCTCGGCCACGCTGGCCAAGCTCTCAGCTAGGGGAGGGAGTCTGGACGCGAGCACGCAGGTCGTGGCCAGAGGGGAGCCTGAGCCGATGGTTCAGCGCCGCCCGCCGGCCACACGCAGGAACTGCAGACGCTGCGCCTCCTGTCTGGCCAGCTTGCTTCCTGCCCGCAGCCTCCAGGCGGGAGCCGGTCTCCATCTGCCTAGGACCCACGCCCCCGTTTTATAACCGTTCAGTTCTTCCTTACTGATCAATTCTAAAGCATTATCCGCATCCCAGTAAGGAATAGTTTTCATTTCTTCCAGAAGTAATGGAGTATCAATTCTGTATAATTGAAAGAAACAGAGAGGCCCCCGCTACGTTAGATTTGAGACCCCAGGTTTATAAGAGCACCGTTTTAGCTACCCACTGCCATAGCTGGTGTAATTGAGAAAAAGCATGCTTTAGCTGGTCATCTGAAAACATAATTGACCCTATTCATTGATCATAAACGCTAATTAGAAAACCTAAGAAATACCAGAGGAAAAGGCTTACATCTTAATGGTTAATGAAAAATAACCCCATCTCAAAACTGTGTATGATTACAATATATCAACCTGGTAGCTACCTCAAGTTATGTTCACAGAGAGGGCAAGTGGCGGGGAGAAGGGGGGAGCGAAATGCCAAAATACAGTGGAGTTCCGGTCATTCAAGGTGATACCTTAATGCCTTAAAGATCCTTTGATCTTGTTTCTGATCAGATTGGTATTAGTAGGTGAGTGATGGGGGCTGTGTTTGGGGCTACAAAGAAGTTGTTTCGTGAGTGGATGGATGAATTGATTGCTATAGCACATACTACTGAGTATTTACATATGGCTACACTGGAAAGTGCAGCGCTGATCTTTGAAAAATAGGATTGGATTAGGTGTTGACTGTTATTTGAAGTAGCAAAAGGCCTGGTCGGAAAGCTATGAGTTCAAAAAATGACATTTATTATAGTAGCATGTATCTTTACTGAGGAAAATTGAACATAAATAAATGTTGGTGAGTGTCTGAAAAAACCCGAAAATATCTAGAATGCAGCATGTGGTAGTTAGTTACATAATCTGGTACCAACTTGTGGAGGGGTCGAGTCTAGCCTGTCAATCAGGTTGCAGCGCGATGACCTCGTTTGGAGGTGTGATGGAGATAAATAGCCCCATGGAAGCCAGATACTCATTCACTCCCTTTGAGGCATTACTGATGACTAGCCTGATGCAGCCAGAGCCCTGGAGCTGGAGGAGCCACATGGAGACTCCTGCCAGTGCTGAGATGCCTCTACCGCCACTGGATCCACAAGACTTTCCACCCACTGGCCTGCGATCTTCCTGCATTCAGCATTATTGAATGGCTATGTGAATCTAAAGAGGAATTTATGGAGTAGCATGGGACATATGGACTAATATCAGACTTATGGACTTGATCTGACTGGGCTGGGATGTTTCCCAATGGACAATTGCTCTGTTATATAAAGCTCTTTCTTATACACATATGAGTGTCCACGAATTTGCTTCTCTAGTCTACCCAGACTAACACATAGCATAAACATCAGAGATAGAAATACGTTCTAGTTTTTAATATTTTCTGCTTTCTTTTCAATTGAGGTTATTTATCTGTTTTACTTTGTTGTTCTTGTTAGGTTTTGTGTGTGTGTTTGCTGTGTAATGCTTTTCTGTATTTGAAACCCAGGAGAGATCAGGCCATAGAGACTGGATGCTCAGTTCCCTGCAGGCCTGCCAGGAGCCCTGGTGGTGTTGTGGCACTGAGCTGGACTGCTACCAGAGTGGTCGGCAGTTGGAAACCAGCAGCAGTTCTGCCCGAGAAAGATGGGTCTTTCCACTCCCATGAATAGTTAGTCTCCAAACCCACAGGGCTCACCGTGAGTCAGCATCGACTCGATGGCAGGGATTTGGGGACCACGGCAGGCGAGGTTCAGGGAAATGGGGAGCTAATCATGATGAGTACAAGAATGAAGAAATGTAGAACTGGTTATGGTGATGCATGTACAACCCTTCCTGATGTGATCGAACTATTGAATTGTATGATATGTGAGTTAGGTGCCAATAAAACTGTTGGGAAAAATAGGATTGGGGTCAGGAACTATGCCTTATTGATGAAAAAAATTGTTTTATTACTGTTGTTGAGAATAGCCAGAGCAAAACATACATGGATTCAACAATTTCTACATGGACAGTCAATGGGCATTCTTTCACTAGTGAAACCATTCTCCCCCCCCCTTTTCCAGTTGCCTCCTCCATCAATGTAAAACCATTGCCCCCCAATAGGGTGTTTTAGTTCCTATTGTCAGTGACATCAGGACTTTGACAGGAAGCTGCCAGTATCAAGCTGGATTCAGAAGAGGACTTGGCAAAGGGATATGATTGCTGATGTTTGATACACGCCATTGAATAAGTATGGTGAGCAGGGGATACAACCCTGAAGCCCACCTCTCCCGATTCTGTACCATGCAGTGTGCTCTTGCTCTGTTTGACCACCTACCAGTTCTGCAGCAACACAGCAATGATGTGTTCTGGAATTCCCCTTCTCAAGGTTATCCGTAGTTTGTTATGATCCGCATAGATGAATGCCTTGGGATAGTCAACAAATCACAAGTAAAAATCCTCTGGTTTTCAGCCAAGAATGAAATCCGTTGTTCCACTTCTTCTTCTGAATCTGGCCTGCAGTTCTGGCAGCTCCCTGTCAACGTACTGCGGCAACCATTGTTGGATGATCTTCAGCAACATTTTACGTGCACCTGAAAACAAGGATCCCGCTCTCTAATTTGCACATTCTGTGGGGTCACCTTCCTTTGGAAGGGGTACAAATATACATACATTCAGGCCTTGTGGAGGCTTAAGATGGCCAGTGGGAGGACAGAGGTAGGGATTTGTTGTCTTCTCCACTTCTCATGCTGGTGGTAGTTCATCAACAGCGTAAGTTGACCTGGCCAGAGGTAGGCAGGTTGATCTGGTTGTAACTGGTTTCTCACCACCAGTGTTTTTCCTCCCACCCCCCTCCCAATAGTTTCCCAAGAATCCTAAAAGGGAAATACTACAAAGAAAGAAATCAGAATTGTCTTAGGCTATTATGCCATCCGACAGGCCCCAGGTGGCTTTAGATGCCCGCCTCAGTGGAAACGTGCAAACCCTGTGGGCTCCCCTGACTGTCCGGCTTTCTCCGCGTGCTGTGAACTGCTGCTTCTGAGAGTCACCGTCCTACTGCCTAGCTTTCCTCACTCGGCTGCATTTTATCCTCAGGATCAAGGTCGGGCACATCTGTCGGTTTGCTTTTTTTGTGTACAAGCTCTTCCTCCCTCCCGAATGAACCCTGCAAGGACCATCCTTTCTTATCTCACATGATTGCCTCTGCCTGATTATAATGTCTCATGCCTTGCCAAGAGTCAGTCATCAAGAGCTGGCTGATTTTCCATCAGAGAGGTGATTTCTGAGGAGGTCAGGCATGCAGGTAAGATAGAACCAAGAGTAAACCTAGATGTGCCTCATTCTATGCCCTTGTACTACCTCCTGCAAGCCAATGCTGGCCAGTGACTTTCACCGGGTCCCTCCCTCCCACCCTTTAGTATTCGGGACCATGGTCTCCAGGCAGGGGAAGGTGTTATGTCTCAGAACAGCCGACCACTCCTCTTCTCAGTTCTACTTTCTGAACTGTCTTTGAACTCTCTCCTGGATAAAGGACAGACAGAAAGATGAAAGGACAAGATAAAAGAAAGACGACTGGCAGGCATTCTAGAAAGGCTTCACTTCCCACATCCGGAGTGCGGTGACTGGGCAGCTTTCATAGCTGTGGCCTTTTTCCATATTTAAAGCTGAGCCTCATCCCCGCCCCCACCCCCCACCCCCCTCCCTCCAGCCCTAGCTCAAGCCACCTCTCACCACCTGTAACATGGAGGTGTTAATCTGGTGTCTCTGTCTCTCAGAGCAGGCTTGGGGATTCAACACAAGTATGAACTTGAGCCTGCCAGTGAATTACAGAGTGTCAGGAACAAGCATGGAAGGGGCTGTTCTTTACAGACAGATTACTAGGCTGCAATGAACCCTGAGGAGAAAACCTTCCAGAGAGAGACTCCAGCTCTGTAAGGCGGGGAAGCGTCCTGGGGTCCAATGGAGGTCGAAGGAGGGGGAGGAGATGCTAACCAAATCGCTGCAGGGTTTTTCTGTGTTCAAGGGACTTCTTCCCACTTTGCAGATGTCCTCGCTCTTGCCTGCATTCTTTCCTCCCTCTCTGGACTCCATTCTCTGAATGGCCCACCCCCTTGACCTGCTGCTATACAGTGTGTGTGTGTGTGTGTGTGTATGTGTGTGAATACACAACAGACCCCACTAGGGCCTTACTCTCTTTCTCTCCTGAGACTAATCCTCCAGGCCCTTTCCTTCCTGGGAGCAGAACTTACACCGTCCAAAGACACCCTTGAGGTCACAGCCAGGAGGAACCAAGACTTCATTTTGAAGACAAGGAAGCCGTGGCATCAGGAGGGAGAAGAAGCCGACGTAGGGTCACTGTGAGTCAATCCACGCACAGGCCCTGCGTTGGGTTGGGTTTGGGCTCTGTGAGTCGGGAACTCTTCAGCCTACATCTGTCAAGATATCTACATCCACCAAACCCACTGCACGGGTCGGCTTGGACTCACAAACCTCCTGGAGGTAGGACTGCTGCGGCTATACATCGTTACAGGAGGGGATTTCTCGTCTTTCTTTCCCAGAGCAGCTGGTGGGCTTAAACCAGCAACCTGTCGGTTACTCTTCCAATACTTAACCCGCTGTACCCCTGGGATTCTTTGTTGAGCTAGGAGATTAAAGACCAGCAAGATAGATGTGTTCCCTGCTTCAAGAAGCTTCCCAAGTTATCATTAAATTTGAGGAGCAAAGACTCAGTGCCCAGAGCCTGGTCCAGCAGCCAGAGAGCTCTCTATCGCCCCCTGGAGGTGAAGGGAGGAAATCTGGATGATCCCAGCCCAGAAGAGGAGGCTCAAGGCTTGAATTCTGGGGCTCTGGACTTCCGTTCCCCTTTGCCTCAACCCCTGCTGGAAGGGGCTGTCTGTCCAGCATGACTCAGGGTTGTAGTAGAGCTCAAATTCTGAGCACCCTGGTTTGCAAAAGAGCACGAATGGCAGCGACAGCCCCAAATCATCAGCAGAGTCCACACCTAAAGGAAGTCTCATTGAACGCTTTCTGATCATGAACCAAGGATGTGCAGAAGGCCTTGGAGGGTGGATGGCCCCCATGGGGGTCAGCCCACAGGGGATGGTACAGGGTCATATAGTCATGAGGCATGCCCTATCCCTTTGGCCCTGTCTGCCTTGGTTGGATCAATCTTATAAGCCCTTCTATCTAACAATGTACTTGTCCCAATCAAGGTCCTGGTCCTGCTTCTGTCATCCGCCTGTAACTGTGATGTACAGATCTGCCACCAGTCAGGACAGCTTCCTTTGCCCACCCACGCCCTTTTAAAAGCTGGGTATCTTAATGAACCCTCGGGTGCCATTTCAACCCCTTCTTGGGGCCGTCCTCACCCTGACGATGCCTCAGGGTCTTTGTCTCTTTTAAGACTTAAAAACTTGTCTCTTCCTATTCAAGATGGGTCTCTTTTGTGTCCCACACCAGGGCACACAACCCTTCTGTCCGCCTCAAATGCACGAGCCTCAGGACTGCTGTGCCTCCTTGTGGGGGGTGGATGGGGGTGGGTGGTGGGTGGGGAGCTTCTGATTTGCAAGGGCTGCTCAGTGGATGGCAGATGCCCTCCTGCCTGATGCGGCCCACCGGGATGCATGTAGTTATTATAACGGTAATGACGGTCACCTCCTGCCTATGTGCTCCCTGTACTTGGAGTGGCCTTTCCTTCCCATCCTGCTTAATTAACAATGACCTCACCCTGTTCACACCTCTCAAGTGTCTTTCTGGCCCTTTGTGTTTAAGCCCGATCTCATGACAGGTTCTCCGAGTAACTGCCCCTGAGAGTGCATTTGTGACTAGCCTGTGAGCTCCAGGAAAGCTTGGGGAGGCTGCTGAGGACATGTTGTTGCTAGGTGCCATCGAGACGGTTCCAACCCATAGCTACCCTATGCATGACAATGCAACCCTGCCCCGTCCCATGCCATCACCACCACTGTTCCTATGCGTGCGCCCCCACCTTTGTAGGCACTGTGTCAATCCATCTTGTCAGGGGCCTTCCTCTTTTTTGCTGCCCCTCTACTTAATTGAGCATGGTGCCCTTCGTGCCTTCTTCAGGGACTGGTCTCTCGTGACCACCCCTTCGTGCCTTCTCCAGGGACTGGTCTCTCGTGACCACATGACCAGAGCACTTAAGACAAAGTCTCGCCATCTTCACATCCAAGGCGGTACGTTTCCCAAGACAGACTTGTTTGTCTTGTTGGCAGTGCATAGTATGCTCAATATTCTTCCCCAGCACCATAACTGAAACACATAAATTCTTCTGTGATCTTCCTTATTCAATGTCCAACTCTCATATGCTTGGCTTAGGTCAGGGGCGCCTTAGTCCTCCAAGTAAACTCCATGCTTTTTAAAGAGGTCTGCAGTACCATTTGATGCAATGAGCTATTTGAACACATGACTGGTATTTCCATGAGCATTGATTGTAGATCCAGGCAAGACTGAATCCTTAACAACGTCCGTCTTTTCGTCACTTATTGTGACTTTACCTCTTGGTCCACTTGTGAGGATTTTGGTCATCCTTACATGGAGTTGTCATGCACACTGAAGGCTACAATCCCTGATCTTCATCAGCAAGCAAGGTTTCATCTACATACTGAAAGGTTGTTAATAAGCCTTCCTCCCATCCTAATGCCACATTCTTCTTCCTATGACCCAGCTTCTCTGGTTATTTGCTCTGTGCACAGACGGAATAAATATGGTGAGAGGATACAACCCTGATATGCACCTTTCCTGGTTTTAGACCATGCAGTATGCCCTTTCTCTGTTCATACAACTGTCAAGACATTGACATCCATCTACAAGTTCCACACGAGCACAATGAAGTCTGGCATTCTCATCCTTCTCATATCCATAGTTAGCTTCTATCCACACAGTTGAATTCTTTGCATAGTCAATGAAACAGAAGTCAGCATCCTTTTTGGCATCCTCTGCTTTTAGCGATGATCCATCTGACATCAACAAAGATATCCCTTGTTCCATATCCTCCTCTTCATCCGGCCTGAACCTTGCCAGGCCCCTATGAATGTACTGCTGCAACCTACAAAGCGGGCAGCCGATTCCTTCTCTATTGTCTGTTCTCAGTCTGGAAGGTCTGCTGAGATCTGTTCACAGTGAGTGACCATGTTGGCATTCAAAATACCAATGGCAACGTTTCCAGCATCCCAGCAACACACACGCCACCCCCGTGCAACAGGCTGACAGACGAGTCGTGGTGCTGAGGACATGTGAACTGGTAAATCCAGCGAATGACTCACCCTATTCTTTGGACCATCAGCATAGTCAGAGAAGGATGGGGTCCTGAGACGAGGAAGGTGGGAGCTGGCTCTCCGCCAGAAAAGTTGTCCTTGAAGAAAGCCTTCCTCCAAGAGAGTGGGCAGAAAGTAGTGCTCCTGACTGCTGCCCTGACCGAGCCACAGAGAGGGAGAGCTGTGGATGTGGGGGCCCCTCAGTGGCAAGAACTTTTCCTAAAGTTACAAGGGTTATGAACTTGACCGTGTTTCTTTCCCTCTTGGTCTCCCAGTGCCCACGTTTGTTGCTGTAGTTAGGTGCTGTGGAGGGGACTCGGTCTCGTAGGGAGCTTGTGCAGTCTCCCCTACCCCAAGTGCCATCCTCATCATCACCACTGTTGTTGTGTCTGAACCCTTTGTTGTACCCGCTGTGCCAATCCAACCTGTAGAGGACCTTTCTCTTTTTCCTTTTTAGGGTCTTTCTCTCTGTCACTGCCCCTCTCCTTGACCAAGCAAGATGTCCTTTTCTAGGGACCGGGCTCTCCCGAGGAGCCCCGGAATGGCAGTGACTGTGCACTGGGCGGTTCAAATCCACCTGCCACTCTGCAGAGAAACCCGAGGCTTGCTATTCCCGCAAAGAGGTCCAGCCTCAGGAACATGCAGGGACAGGTCTACCCTAGCCTATAGGGCTGCTAGAAGTTGGCATCCATTCAGGGGCAGTGAGTTTGGTGTTGGTTTGGTCTCTGCTGATAAGAGTGTCCACAGGATGTCAGACCATATCTCACCACCCTTGCTCCTAAGAAACATCCTGTCTGTACTTCTTACAAAAGGTTTGTTCATTCTTCAGGGTGGGGAGAGGGGGGAGGTGACTTTTCTTCTCGTCTTCCTTGGGTGTCCTGTCGTTATTGTTAGCAGGGGTGCTGAGGTCTTCTGGAGGGGGAATCCACGAGCTCATCTCCTCTCACAGGTCTGGAGGCATGGTGTTGCTCTAGGTGGCATCTTGTCCTCAGACTTTCCCCCATGGCTGCCCTCTCTTGGTAGGATTGGCAAATTTATTACTCGGTGGGAAAGCAGAAGCCTTAGACTCACCACTGGACTGGCAGTGTGAATTCTGCAGCCATCCATTGATCATTGATCAGGAGTCAAAAGCCCACCTTCTGGTCCTGTTTAGTAAATCTCAAGGTACTTCAAAGACTTGGCAAAGTAAGACAAGGCATGTCAAAGAAACCTCATTTGGGATTAGTCCCCTAGCTAGGTCCCCTTTGCCTGTTTGCCAGCAGGACTCCTCTAAGCTCTTCTCTAAGTCCTCCAGTCAGCACACTGACACAGGGAGGGCAGACAGGCATGGTCCAGGCGCTTCTTCCTGTCAGGGGACAATAGGCTGGCAAGGTTGGAGACTGTGAGGGAGATCAGGAGGATGACCCGAGTCTACAAGGCAACTCAGTTTTCTCATCTGTGTAATAGGAGTGCTGCCGCTGCTGCTAACACCTCCTGGGAGTTCCTGCGAAGGACCAGTGAAAGGATGGATACATGTCAATACTCTAAACGGAGCACGACCTCTGGGGAGGACTTGTAAATTCCTTTGTGGATCCATTGTAGCCAATAAGGAGCCCTGGTGGTGGAGTGGTTATCAGTTGGATTGATAACTGCAAGGTCAGTGGTTTGAAACCCTCGGAGGAAGAAAGACCCGGCTTTCTACTCTCATGAGGAGTTAGTCTCAGAAGCACACAGGGGCAATTCTCCCCTGAGCTATAGGGCCACTGTCAGTCAGCATCAACTTCAGTGAAGTCAGGCAGGGAAAGATGAGGATAGTCTTTCAGTTGCCACAGCTGCCGCTTGTCCTTGCAGGCTTAAGGTAAAGGGTCTTCTAACCCCCAGCTACCACAGGCAGGTGGGGGAAGGGGTGAGATGCCAATGTGTTTGGGGCCTAATGAGATGCGGATGCAGCCAGTTCAGGGACTGGGAGGCTGATGAGGCATGGAGGGATTACCCAGCAAGTTTTCAAGGTCTTTGAGACAGTCTATCAGTCAGAGAAACCAGCCACTTTCTTGGACGGCTCTCGCGGTTCACATGAGAGAGAAAAGATGACTTCCAGTTAACCAGAGTCTCAGTCCCAATGGGGGCTGCACTTCAAGGTCACCTGGGAGCTTTAAACATGACCCTGTCTGGGAGCCCCCTGACCCTCCCCTCCCCACTCTGTGAGACTCTGCTTTAATTGGTTTGGGTAGGGCTTAGGGTTCTCTTTTAAAAACTCCCCAAGCGATTTAAATGTGCAGCCAGAGTTGAGGACCAATGCTCAGTTTTGCAGATGGATACACGGGGACTCCAAAGGCTGAAGCAATTGAGCCAAAATACAGCCAGAGAGTCAAGGCTTGCGGTGGCGCTCATCTCAGATCTACAGCAAAGCTTCCCAGCACTAACACTTCGGACAGGTCTTCTTACAGCGAGTAGCTGCAGTGCCTAATTTGGAGAGATTATTTATGATGCCACTATACTCTAGAACGGAGCCCTCACGGTACCTCAGGTTTTCAGTCTTCTCTTAAACATAAAGGTTAATGGTTTGAATCCATCCAGTAGCTCCCAGGGAGAAAAAAAACCCAAACCACAAAAGACTGCCCTTGGCTCCTGTAAATGTTGTTGTTGTTGTTAAGTGCTGTTTACTCGGTTCTGAGTTACAGGATCTCTCTGGTCAGCAGAATGAGACGTCCCGGTCCTGCGCCATCCTCACGGCTGTTGCTGTGCTCGAGCCCATGGATGCAGCCATGGGGGCAGTCCATCTCCTTGAGGGCCTTCCTCTTGTCCACTGCCCCTCCACGGTACCAAGCACGATGTCCTTCTCCAGGGCCTGGTCTCTCCTGACATGTCCAGCGTATGTGAGATGAAGTCTCACCATCCCTGCCTCAATACTACAGCCTCAGAAATGCAATGGGGAGCTTCTCGTCTGTCACTTGGGGGTGCTCTAAGTCAAAACCGACTCAGCAGCACCTAACAAGAACAGCAGTAGCAGCATACTCTAGTCGGGTGAGCTGTGGACAGTTAAGAATGTTCCAGAAATATCTGTGACCTGTGCTTCCAGGATCTGTGGTTTTCTAGGTGATTTGAAGCTCGGGTTTTAGAGTCTCACAAGCCTGGTTTCAAGGGATAATTCTACCACAGACAGCTGAGTGACCTCAGCCAAATTACCTAACATCCCTGGACATCAGGTTTCCATCTGTAATGTGAATATTTCTGCTAGACAGCCAACACAGTCACGTGTCCTGGCCATGGAGACCAAACAGGACACTGCCCAGAGTCTCTCTCTCTCTCTCTCTCTCTCACACACACACACACACACACACACACACACACACACACACACACGTTGCTGCTGAAATGACTCCAGTGTCTGAGGCCTTATGTATTAGAGAGTATATGTGACCTCCATCAGGTTTTCTTGACTGTAATCTCTGTAAGCATACCACAAGGCCTTTCTTCTGTGGAGTTACTGGGTGATTTTGAACCACCAACCCAGTAGTTAGTAACAAACAAACAAACAAACAAAAACCAAACCCACTGCCACGAGTCAGTGCTGATGCACAGTGATCCCCTGTGGGTTTCTGAGACTGTAACTGTTTACAGGAGTAGAAAGCCCTGTCTTTCTGCTCTGGAGCTACTGGTGGTTTTGAACTGCCGATCATGAGAATTGCAGCCCAATGTGTAACCATTACACCAACAGTATGTTAGTCCAGGTTTACCAGAGAAACCAATCCAGAGACACTCATATGTATGTACGAGAGTTTTATATAAAGAGTAATTGTATACTACAAAAACATCCTATCCCAGTTCAGATCAAGTCCATCTGTCTGATATTAGCCCATATGTCTAATACCAGTCTACATATTCCTCTTCAGACTCACACAAACAATCAATGATGCTGGATGCAGGACGATCACAGGCCAGTGGGCGGAAAGTCTTAAGGAACCAGTGGTGGTGGAAGCATCTCAGCACTGGCATGAATCTCCACGTGGCTCCTTCCTCCAGCTCCAGGGCTCTGCCTCTGTTTGTCATCGGGAAGACCAAAGAAAGAGAGAGTGTGTGTACCGCCTCCAGAGAGGAAGACAGGAGTTCCCAGAATCCTCAGGAGGAGGCCATGCCCACACATAGGCTTCATTGGCTATGACCTGATTGTCAGGCTAGACTCCACACCTTTGCAAGTTGTCAGGAGATGCCACAACCCTGCCACAAACAGGGCTCCTCCGTTGGTTAGTAGGTAAGTGTAAACAGTTTGTGTTACCTGGGACCCCCTCTTAGCATGCAACTTGCACCTTTTCCAGAGCAGTAGTTGCTCCTGGAGAGTAGTTGTCACCTGGGAGTAGTTCTGTCCTGTGACAGCTTCCTGAGATGCTGGGCAATGTCTGGCCTATTGGTCATGACCATGGGTTGGGAGGTGGTTATGGGTTGCCTGTGATTCGAAACCACGAGCGGCTGCGAGGGAGAAAAACGGGGCTTTCTATTGCCGTCAACAGTATGGTCTTTCAAACTCACAGGGAAAGTCCACTGTGCCCTCTATGGTTGCTATGAGTTAGCATTGCTCGGGGCAGTGAATTTGGTTTAGAGTTTGTGTGGGGTATTGCTGCAGAACAGCACCCCACCCCCCCCCCCCAGTGCACAGGAGTGACCTGACCGCAGATCTCAGTGGTGCTGAGGGGGAGAAACTCTGGTTAGATAATGGGAACGAACTGGTGGGGTGGGGGTCAGCACTGTTGGCTGGCGATATTACCAGGATTCTCCATTCTTGGCATATTGGCAAGGCATGGAGCACCGACCTGAGGGTGGGTGCAAGCCCCCTCTGAGTCCCCACGGTGGAAGGATTCTTCACCTCTCTACGCAGGAGCCACTGTGGCAACCCACAGGTAATAATAACACTAGGCCTATACTCCCTAGGGGTGCTGTGAGGGTAACTTCACTCCTAATGCTTAGAGGTGCAGGACTGAAGGTCTCCATACAGACAAGGCGATTGCGTCAGGTCCCGCTGGGAGCCCGTGTCTCTCCACGTTTGTTTTGGGCTCCTGGGAGCTGCATTAGCTGTCCTCTCATGAGCTCATATTTGATAAATGGCAGCCACTAAACTTGGAAACAGAAACAGAGTCTGCAAGCGGAGCACTAACTCAGTCGTGTGTGTGTGTGTGTGTGTGTGTGTGTGTGTGTGTGTTGGAGTCTTATGTCTGAAGTTATTTATCTGAAAAACAACACACGTCTTGAATACTGCCAGGCAAGCTTTCTGACGTCAGAAGAGAAGAATGCGCGTTCAGAGCCCTAAACATTTCCCGTTGGTCAAGGTTACCATTTATTTATTTATTTGGTATTTATATTTACTTATTTGGCTGTTCTACACGCGGTGGCTAGGTGGCGCTGCACTCCCACGAGAAGAGGCTCCTGCGGTCGTTCTCCCAGGCCGTCTTGGGCTTCAGAGCCCCCAGGGAGAAAGGTAGAGTAGCAGGAAAGAGTTAGTTCTCACAGTAAGTCGGCAGCCCAGCGAAGCGCAGACTACCATGGCAGGTGCATGTTCTCGCTTGAACGGATGGAAAGGGGCATTTACCCGCTACAGGCTTTTGGCCACAGAGAGCAGAGGGGAACGGGATGCACTGGAAGGAAACCCACCGGCTTTGGTAGCAAATGAGAACCCGCGGCCCCGCAGTAGCCGGGTAGCCCGGCTCCGGTGGGAGGAGCGCGGCGAGGCTGGCCTGGCTGTCTCCATCTCCATCGGCGCTGGGTGCGCGCTGAGACAGGAGCACCCATGTGCTGTTTATTTAACTCGGAGGGCTCCTCCTTTCCCGGTGAGCTTGACCTGAACCATGACAGGCTTGCCTACACTCGGGGCGGCACCCACATCTGTCCAAGCCTCGCGTTTTTGTTTTCTCATCAGCAGGAGAGGGCTGACTTTCCCTACCTGCGTTAACTCCACCTCAAACCCCAACCCCACTGCCAGTGACACCACAGTGTGGGACCAGGTGGGATC
Source organism: Tenrec ecaudatus (assembly GCF_050624435.1). NCBI lineage: Eukaryota > Metazoa > Chordata > Mammalia > Afrosoricida > Tenrecidae > Tenrec > Tenrec ecaudatus. The sequence continues at coordinate 244,887,432 of NC_134530.1, read as the reverse complement.
GCTCTGTTAAAATTAAAGCCTTTATTAAGCAGCCTTTATCAAAAATACTCTCGACCCCTAACAAAGAAAGCAGGACTCTTTACCCTTAAGGCACAGGGCTGGCTTAAAGGGGAGGGGAAGCATGCAGGCGGTTACATGTTTACCTGGCTGGCAGGCAGGATACCCGGAACAGTTCGAGGACATCTGGAGAGATTCAAGGTCAGTCAGGAGATTGGGGAGGGGAAGAAGGGAGGTGTGTGTAAGGACAGCTAGTTGCTGGCAGGGGGGTTGAAGACCTTTGAAAACAAAAGGGAGTTCGTCTTGCTAAGCTGGTTTACTGCAGTAGAGGATAGTATTACGGTCTTCCAGGGCTCCTGAAGCTGCAATCAGTCTAAGAGCTGTGGCTGGTGGGTTTTGAACCCGGGACCTTTCAGTTCACAACTGAGCACTTAACCGCTCCCCTCCCACCCCAGCACTCTTTTGCTTTGTCTTCCAAAGAACCCACTGTCATCCAGTTGGCTCCGACTCCCAGACTCTGTAGGACAGACTAGAGCTGCTTCTTTGGGTTTCTGGGCCTGTCAGATCTGCACCGGAGCCGACAACCTTATCTCTGCTCACAAAGTGGATGGTGGGTTTGAACTGCTGACCTTTCGGGTAGCAGCCGGGTGATGAAGCCTCTTTGCCCACCCAGGGCGCTGTGACATGCTTTAGGAACGTACAGGTGGCAATGTCCAGGAATGGAAATGCCAAACCATACCAAACCAAACCCACTTCCATCGGGTTGGTTCCGACTCACTGGCTACCCTACAGGTGAGGTCGAACTGTCCCCGTGTGTTTCTGAGGCTGTCCGTTTTTACGGGAGTAGAAAGTCTTACCTTTCCTCTGCGGAACAGGTGGCAGATCTCAACTGCTGACCTGGCGGCAGCCCCCCCAGGACCAGACACCAGGAAGCACCTTGGACGCGGTATCATGGTGTCGGTAGCCGGACTGCGCTTCCGTCCCTTTGCCACGGCAGGAGTCTCCGCCCTCACCCGAGGCGCTTTGGAATCATGAGTTACAATACAAGCTCACCCTTGCCTCACTTTTCTCTATATCCCGGAAATGGTTTCATAAAGGAGGCAACAATGTTTCAGTGTCTTAGTCCCTCCTTGTTTACTTCTTCATAACAAGAGCCCCCCAATGATCCACCAATACCAATTTTCACACTCCGAGTTGTTTCAAAGATAGCTGAAAAAAGCAGACTTTCAGCCCTTGAAAGGCGTCCTGCTGGTGCAATGGTAACATGTTCAGCTGCTAAACCACAAGGTCAATGGCTCGAAACCACCAGTTGCTCCTTAGAGAAAGATGAGGCTTTAATCCCATAAAGAGTTGGCCTCGGAAGCCCACAAGGGCAGTGCTACTTTGTCCTATATAGGGTCTCTATGAGGCAGTATTCACTTGATGGTGGTGGTGGTGGTGGTGGTGGTGGGGGGGTTGATTTTGGAGGTTTTTTTAAAAATATACTTAGAAACTTTGTATGTAACATCTCCCATCTTCAGCATATCCCCAGAGGGCAAGCGCCAGGCTAGTAAAGTTCCCAGTGTAATCACCTTTCATAGCATCTTCCTTCAAGGTTTTCTTGTGGTTAGGCACATCAACTCCAGGTGTGACTTATAAAAACTTTCCAGGCAATTTCTACTCTTTATCTGACAACTGGATATTGGTACCTAAGGTGTCCTTGGAAACCAGGTGTTGAAAATGGTAGGGTCTTATAGATCCTGGATCCCTGAATGGCTATGTGGCGCAGAACTATGCTCAGCTCTCCAATCACCCACCAGACTTTATGACAACAATGATATTTTTAGGTTTATTGTGAATCTATAATTACTTTAATTAATAAACAAGCAATAGGACTGAGTCGTTTAGATCCTAGAAAAAGTACCCACGTTGAAATATTTTATGACTCTCTACTGGGCTTACAAGACCAAGGCCATATCCTTAAGGGGTAGGGATGGGATTTTCCTACTGGAGAAACTGATGTTTTATTGGTTAGCCATATCCTAGGCAAAGAGAGCACCTTTTTTCTCAGCTGTGCTAATCTGGGTACTCTAGAGAAACAAATCCACAGAAACGCATGCATACGAGAGAGTTTTATATAAAGGTTAGGTGCACATCAAGAAAACATCCCAATCCAGTGCTGCCCAAGCCCATAAGTCCAACATTGACTCATATGTCCGACACCAATCCACAAAGTTCTCCATCTCACAAAACACACTATGATGCTGACTACAGGAAGAAAGCTGAATCAGTAAATGTGTAAGCATCCCAACTTTGGCAGGGGTCTCCACGTGGGTGCTCCAGCACCCAGAGCTGCATTGGGGTAGATCCATGTGGCTTCTCTTTCGAGATGTCTTGCAAGAAGTGAGCCATGCGAGCCGAAGCAGGGAACTGCTAAGGTAGCTGCATCCTGGTCCGACCATCAGAAAGGAAGAGATTCGAGAACTCGAAAGATGAGGCTCACCGAGCTATTTATCTTTCTGCCCTTCAATCAACCTTCAATTAATTAAAAACATGTTTTTTCTCTCTCTGCCATTTATCTCACTGCCCTTCAATTAATTAAAAAACACACAGGTGTTTATCGGCCAGGTTGGCACAGTAAACTTTAACTATGTCACAAGGGGTCTGAAACAACTTTGATATGAACTTCCCTTGACCCCATGGAATGACTCCAGGTTGTGGCAGTTTAAGTAGCACTTTATTTGTACCTGCCAGTTAGCAAATTTCCATGCCTGGACCAGGTCTGTCCTTTAAGGCTTCACTAGAGCTGTGTTTGAAAGAAGTCATGTGAAGAGCCGTGGTGTTGCCCCTAAGCCCAGGCTGCTTGTACGGGTTGAGCAAGCCAGAAGAAAAGACATCTAGTTGTCTTGGTCTCTGCCGGTGGTCTGGAGAGAGCTAGACCCAGCAGCAAGGACTATGGGGACTTACTTGTCTTTGCCTGGCTTTCCTTGTCTGGGTTCCAGCAGGAACCCTTTAGTGAGGCAGTGAAAGGGCAGGAGGTGGCAGTGACTGTGTGGCTGACCTCACGGGGACAGCTGGAATTTCCCGTACACAGGCTGGTTCATAGACCTGGTAGGTATGTGGAGATGGAATCATGGAAAGAGACTGGCCACCATGTTCACCTGGGCTAATCATGATTATAGCTGGAATTGTATAGGAAACATCATATTTTAAATGAAAAATCTTCATGAAAAAGACATGATAATTTAGTTGTGTGTGATGGCAGTGGGCGTGAAGTACAAATGATCAATGAGCTGAATATCTTGGGGTGAATCAATAACCGCATTAGGTGATTGACTTGACAGTGACGATGTCAGGAATATCGCCGGTGAGCTACGTAAGTACTGAGCAGTCTATCTGAAGTTGATCAGGGCTCAGCTTTGGAAATTTACTCCTTTTTGTCTCAGGCATCTTCAAGTTTTATGCCCACCCACCAGCACACAAACATACTGTAATTTCCCATTACAAACGCCCCCCCTCCCCGCCCCACTGCATACTAGACTTGCTTCTTTTTGATTGATTCTGTTTCTCTGCTCTTCTTTATATCAAAGCTGCCAGCAAGAGTGATCTCTCCTTACTGTTTTATAGCATCTCAGTCTCAGATTAAATGGCCTTCTCTCCGCACTCCACGGAAACTGCTCTGGCTTTGTCTCCCGGGGCCTGATGCTGTTACTAGCTGCATCAGATTGGCCTCTGACTCAGGGACCCCGTGAGCAAGGGAGCAACACACTACCCCAGCCCCATGATCCCCCTAAAACCTCACCGTCCCCAGACATCCCTAGGAATTACATATTACTAAGTCCAACGGCTAGAACTCTCAGTATTCATCCTAATGAACCTCAGGACACGGTGGACACTTCTTCTGAAAGTGTTTCCTTTCCTTTGTTTTGGGGATCATGCACCTGATTGTTTTCTATTTCCCCAGCTGCCGCTTCTCAGTCTGTCTGGCCTTTCCATTTTAACTTCTGCCCTTCGCTGAGTGGATGTTGCTGTGCCCCAGGGTCTGATCTTCGCTTCTTCACCCATGCTCACTGACTGGATGAGCTCTGCTGGTCCCATTGCATGACGCATCTCTTTAAAGGACCATGGTGGTTCAGTGGGTTAAGCACAGAGCTGCTCAGGACAAGGTTGGTAGTTCAAACCAATCAGGTGTCTCCTCATGGAAAGATTTACCATCTCAGACTCTACACAGGGTCACTCTGAGTTGGCATCTGCTTGATGGCAGTGGGTTGGGTCTGGGTTTTAACTCCTATAAAGGAGTCCTGGTGGTGTTGTAATACACATTGGACTGCTAACTGCAAGTTTGGTGGTTCCAATCTGTCAGTTGTTCCAAGGGAGAAAGATGAGGTTGTATGCTCCCATCAGGATTTGAAGTTTCAAAAACCCAGATGAGCAGTTCTGGTCTGTCTCCTAGAGTTGCTAAGAGTTGGAATGGATTCAATAACAGTGGGATTTTTTTTGGTGGTTTTCTCTTATTACTGCAATCTCCTAAGCCTGCTTTCCTTTCCTTCGTCGCATGCATACTATCTGGTATAGTTCATAGTTATTTATTTGAGTATTGTCTGAATTCTTACCATGTATAAGGTAGTGGGCTTTGGTCTTCTCACTGCTGCCTCTCCAGACCCAGGGCGGTGCCTAGACAGAGGGGCACTCAGTCTGTGCCATCATCAAATGAACAGATAATAGAGCCTGTGTGTGGGAATGTGAGTCAGGGGGATAATGAGTTTTGTGAAGATGATGAAACATCTCATTTTTGATCTGTTGAATGGGCAAGACAGCCTGGTAGAGGGGTTCAGACCTTCTGAATGAGGCAGAGACTAGAGATGTTTGTCCTCACCAGTGTTGAGAAGATGACAAAGGGAATCAGAAGTGTAAGATCTGAATTTGAGGGTCATACGATGTGGGATAGAGCTGCAGAGAAATGGAGTGGGAAGAATGGGAGCCCAGGAGGGAGATTCAAGACAGAGGGTCTGTTTAAAGCTCTATTGTACAGGTGGCATTTGAAATCTTGTCATTGGTCATTCTTTCACAAATGGATGACAACTTCCAAGGACAACTCTGCCCCACTGGACCTTGAGTATTCCCAATAGCTCAGCTCTCAGCTCTTTCCAGGGGTGGAAAGTCGATTTCAGATTCTAGGATCACACTAGGATTTGCCCTGACTAGGTTCCAGCGATATACCTGGGCTGCCTCTCCTGGTTTCTGGCTTTTCCCTAGCGAGAGAGTCCAGTGGGGACTTTCTCACCTGATGGAAAGTGAGAAGGTGATGAGCTCAAACACTCTCAGAGATCAACTGATCAGTCATTAACAGGGAGTTAGATCAGTCATACTGGGACTTGCTCACTAATTGGATATTCATCTCTGTTGACTTCCTTCTGTGTCAGAGCCACTGCAGGAGATCGAGGGAGAGTCACAGCAGAAAAAAAATGACAGGTGATCTCTGCCCTCATGGAAGATACCAAAGTGACTACCATTTTTGTAGTCCCTGGTGGTGTAGTGGGTTTAACCTTGGGTGGGTTAGGTTGGCGATATGAGAGCGAAAGATAAGGTTTTCTGCACCTGTAAACACAGAAACCCACAGGAGCAGCTCTTCTTTGCCCTGTAGGGTTGCTATGAATTGAAGTTGATTCCATAGCAGTGAGTTTTGCGGGTTTTTCAAAGCTCTTTCAGACTGGTGGTGTCTGAATTATTTTAGCTCCCCTAAGAGACAGGTTTAGGTGGATTGCCCAAGGCTTCTCATGGGACGAGCAGGTGAGCACCTGGTGAGCAGAGGAGCAACATCTCTTAGAAGGGAAGATGTTGGAGGGAAGGGGCAAGGATTGGAGAGGTGAACATAAGAGACGAGAGTCCTGAGCAGAGGAGCAGAGGAGAGGGGCTGGGGTGGGGTTTCCTACTGATGTGGACACATAGCAGAGGATGTGGACAAAAAGGGGAAAGGGGGGCATTCACTCTAGGTATCCCCAAGGTCATAGAAAAATGTGAGGTAAGATGATTGCCTTTGAGGGAGTTTGAGGTTAATAAGAAGGGGTCAAAGCGGGTTAGAACCCAGGGGTCCGGGCACGCGTAGGTGATGTCCTCAGTCAAGCTTCAGGAAGGTGTGGTTGGAGCGGAGTGCTTGGGTTCTCTGGAAGCTTGGCGACTTCTGTAGCGTCACTGCCTAGCCCTGGAATGGCACTGGGTCAGGGACCAGCTGGCAGAGCTGGAGATGGGCACTAAGGCCTTCCATTTTGCTTCATCATTTGGCTTTTCAGGGAAAGGATTGGGTAAGTCTCCTTTAAAAAAGTATCTTGTGCTGCTTTGCACAGGGCCTTGCATGTAACAGCTGGTCAGTTACTCTGTGGGGATCAAAACGACGGCCCCTTGTCCATCTTTTATGAACCAGCTCCAGCGAAAGGTCTAGAATCGAGTGCTTCTTCATTCACCCCGCCTTTGTTTGTGGACTACATGAAAAACTTAAAAGCCCAAACTGCCTGCCATCTATTCCATTCTGACTCATGGCAAGCCCATAGGACAGAATGGCACCGCCCCTGTAGGGTTTCCAAGGCCGTCAATCCATATGGAAGCAGCCTGGCATATGTTGCTCCCTTGGAGCAGCCTGTGGTTCAAATAATTAACCTTTCAGTAGCTACAAGGCCACCAGGGCTTCCCTCGCAGACTCAGTAGGTATTCATTAAATGAATGGATGGAGGTGACTGCAGTAAGGCTCACGGAGCACGACAGAGCCTAACACTTCACCCACTTCCTATGCTCTAGCATCTTTGTGCCTGTCAGTGAGCTTCATCCTCACGACAGTCCCATCACACCAGGGCCACGGTGCCCTACGTCTCAGGTGAGGAAACAGGCCCAGAGAAGGTAGATGACACGCCCCAAATTTCAAGCCTGCAGGTGATGACAGGGAATGAACTGGAGGCCGTCAGGCTTGAAGACTGGATTCCACACAAAGAACTCAAGGCCTTTCTTCCTGTTTTTCTATTGTGGTCAAACATATATATATCAAAACATTTGCTGATTCAACAATTTATCAATGATTCATTCCTCATGTTATGTAACTCTTACCACCCTCCTTCCTCAAATGATTCTCCTGCGATTAATGGAAACTTGGAGCCTCCTGAGCCACAACTACTTCTGTTCCTTTTCTTCCTAATCACTAGTCGTACTTTTGAAATAATAATAATTTAATTAATAATAGAAACTACTAATTAAACTTTGGTTTCTATACTTTCCCCTTGTGCTTAAGTGAGAGCATGCGGTATTGGCACTTCTGGGACTGAATGATGTCACTCAGCACAATGTCTTCAAGCTTCAGCCATGTGGCAGCATGTCTTAGGACTTCACCTGGACTTGTAACTGAGTAACGCCCCTTTATATGTATGTAAGGCATTTTGTTTATCCATTTATCTATTGATGGATGCTGAGACTTCCCCCGCCCTGCTGCATTCCTGGTTTCCATTCTTTGGGCATGTCTATGCTTAGGAGGTGTCTTAATGATCCAGTGCTGCTGTCACTGAAATACCACAAATGGGTGGCTTTAACACAGATAGGGTTCTTTCTTGCAGTGTAGATGACAGGTCCGAATTTGGCTCAATGGCTCCAGGAGCAGGATTGCTCTCTCTGTCAGCCATGGAGCCATGTTCATGGCTCTGGTGCATTTCGGCTCCCGGGGGATCTTCATGTGGCGTGGCAGCTCTAGCTCCTGTTCCACTTCTTGCATTCCTTGCTTAACCAACTCCTGATACATAGCGAAAGAGACGGGCTTAAAACACATTGTACACAAATCTAGTTTTATTAATAAGATAAAGAAAATCCAATGATTCGTATGTCATCAAAAACAGATGCACATAGCAGCTGTGCTGAAAGACATCTCCCCTCCCTACCCCCACTATATGTCCGTAAGGCCCATAGAGGGGTGGGGGAAGAAAAGTGACAGCAATGGGGGGGGGTCAGGGCACTAACACACCTAAAGGGGGGTATTGTTTCTATCTCCATAGGATAGTGAGAGCGAGAGTAGACCTCATTCTGGAGTGCCAATCCATGAGGGAGATGTTTCTGTTCAGAGCAGCTGGTTCCCAGCGAGGACTGCAGGGCCAGCCTCACCCCTAGGGGACGTGATTTCTCTCCCTAGATGACAGAGGGAGAGGACAGCCCTGGAGATACATCTTGGGGAGCATTACCAGTCTGATCCGCACACATGAGGTCACAGTAGACCAGGGATGGAAGTAAAGCTATGAAGCCCCTGAAATATCCTGATTGTAGCCTTCAGACTTGGGGGGCAGCACTTGCCATCCCAGATGAACTGGTTGGGGATTACTCAAAAAGGGCCACAACGAATGTCTAAAGGCATGACTTGGGAGGGGTGGGGCACTAGACTGCTCTATCCCTGACTGCAGGAATAGCAACGGGGAATTCCAGGATGCTTGCTTTTTGGACATGAATGTGTATGTGTATGTGTTGTTAGGTAAGTAGGACCGGGATATGTAGCCCTGAAAGAAAGGGGGACTTAGCTGATGGTTTATAACATGTCCTTCCCTCTATTTAACAGAGAGATACTCATCTGCTCCATGTCAGGATTCCTGTTAGACTTGTGATTATTTGCATGTCTTTTTATTTTTTTGGTCTTTATCTGTACAAGACAGGCAGGATAGGAAATCTTATGAAGACAGTTGCTGGACTGACAGTTCCTGGGAGGCATGGGAGGGGGGAGGAATGGGGGAGGTGTTTGGGGAGCCAACAATGATGGGTACAGGGGCATAGTAAGTGTTCTAAAATTGATTTCAGGGAGAGTATAGTTTTTAAAAAATCATTTTATTGGGGGCTTGTACAATTCTTATCACAATCCATACATTCATCCATGTGTCAAACACATATGTACATTTGTTGCCATCATCATTCTCAAAACATTTGTCTTCTACTTGAGCCCTTAATATCAGCTGTTGAGGGTATAGTTTTTCTGATCATATTTGATCAATCAAATTGTACCTGAGAGGAATTACTGAGAGGTGAACGATGGGTAACCATAATGGCTGGGTAGGAGAAAATAAAAAGGAAAAGAGAAAAGAAGAAAAAATGTGTTTGTTTATATATGTATATGCAAATACACCAAGGAAGCAGATGGAATTTGGGCCTTTACTTAAATTTTATGTCAGTACAAGAAAAGTTTGTTCCAATAATGTGGCATTGCAGGATGCTCACCTTCCTGACACGACCACTGAAGACAAAGCAGGTGCGTAAGCAAATATAGTGAAGAAAGCTGATGGTTCCCAGCTATTAAAACATATAGCATCTGGGGTCTTAAAGGCTTGTAGTTAAACAAGTGGCCATCTAGCAGGGAATCAACAACACCCACATGGAAGAAGCACACCAGCCTGTGCGATTATGAAGTGCTTATGGGAAGAGATATCAGAAGTTCAAAAACAAGGCACCAAATCCATGTGAAGGGGCATGGATGTAACAGCATCCAAGAGGAGCACTGGCTATTTCTGGGGCAGTTTGCTGCAGACAGACACAGGGAGTTATGATGACAAATAGCTACAAGAACAGCTCTTGGCTTAACGTTGCCCATCTTCAGAGTGCCATATTCTGGTATTGTAAACTTCACAACATGAGAACAATAGCAAGATAAGTGAGATGAATGAGCTCTGCACACTCTTTGGCCTGTGATCAAGTCATTCTTTTCTCAGGTCTAATTTTTCAAGTGCACTAAGGAACAAACCAATTTACATGTCTGTGTTAATAAGAGTCTCTGCCATGATAAAATTACTTCATCATGTCTCTTGAGTCAGAAACCTGGAAATGAAGATTCTGAGGTGGCAGGAACAATACAGAAGTGTCTCAGAGGACTTGGGGGATGGAAAAGTAGCCAAGAGAGATCCCACATATTTTGCTTATGTTTTAATAGCTTATGCTGGGTGGAGGTAAAGGCATGAGGGGCTCTGACATCTAAGACCTGGGTAATGTTGCTTGCTTTTACCTTCAGGTTGGATCTTAACAATGATCATCAACTTGAGGACCAATCTCTTGCCAGAGATCGGGAAAGATCTTGGAGAACGGTTGACACTTAAGACCTGGACCCTACTCCGAGGGGATGCCAGCTTAGCACGAGAGATAGAAGCATGAAGGAATGATTCACACTGCCATGTGATGGCTGCAAAGTGCTGAGGAGAGGGAGCACAAGGAGGTTTAGGATGGGGAAGACTTTGTAGAGGAGATGACAGGTACAGACTGGCTACACGTGAGCCACTTGTGTTAGTGCAGATCATATTTAGTTGGAAGGACTTGCTTGGGATATTATTATACTCTACATAAGCAGTGAGATGTAAGAATCTCATCAAAGGTCTATTGCGATTGTTGGAGCCTGAATTCTGACACTGTTTTCTTTTTTCTACTGTCACATGCCCCTGTCTCAGCCTTCATGGATTATTTGACCATGCTGGTGGTCCGAGTGGTATTTGATTCTACTATGGATAGTGAGATTCAGCAGTAGAATTCTCCCCTTCCATCAAAAAACCGGGGTTCAATTCCCAGTCAGTGCACCTCATGCCCTGCCACCACATGTTCTCTGGCAGTTGTTTATATGTGACTAAGATTCTGAATAGGTTTCAGCAGAGCTTTCGGAGTAAGATGAACTAGGAAGAAAGACCTGGTGATCTACTTTTGAAAACCAGCCAATAACAGCCATATGGCTCACAATGGTCTGATCTACAACCAATCATTGGTTGTCCCAGGACCAGGGGAACATTTGTTTGGCTTGGGGTCACTCTGAGTTGGGGTCACTCTGACTTGATGAGAGCTAACCACAACAGCATGGGGAGAGTGGCTGGTCTCAGGAATGACTGACCTCAGAAACTTGGGGATCCTCTGTCAGAAGTCTTGTCTTGAGCTTAGCTCCCATCTATTGCGTGGCTCTGAGCAAGTTCCCAGACAGGAAGAACTAAATAATGAGCTTTCTGCCTCTGTGATGATCTTCTAACTCTTGATAGGCCTGGAAGATTTATGAGTATGTTTCTCAACCTCTAACAAAGTCATGTTGTTACTGTCGACTCCCCATACCACAGAGGCTAAGTGATCTAGTTTGGAGACTTTTGTCTTTTTCTCCTAATTCTCTGTGAGGAGGCAAGTCTTTTCTCCAGAATATCTACATCATCCTGCGGGAATGTGGAATTGGGAGAGCACAGGTCTGGTATTAAGCAGGCCTGATTTTGAAACTGAGCTCCATTACACACTAGATTTTTGACTTTGGCTAAGTGACGGAACTTTGGAAGCCGCAGTTGTCTCATTTGTAAAATTGAATTAACTAGCTCCAATGTTTGTGGATTATCAGATGCTTAGGTCATGCATAAAAACCATCTTTTTCACAGTGCTGAGCATGGGCCTGCACAAAATAATATGAAAGTGTAAAACTCTATGGGCCATTGAGCTGTTAGTTGCTCTGATTAAATGCTTCTTGGTTTAAACAAATGTTTACAAGTGCGTTAGCAATCTTTGTGGCCTGACTCACTGAAGTCATTCTCCTGCCAAGTTTCCTGTGATTTGTCGACTCTCTTGCCTGCAGTGTTTCCAATTTCTTTACTCATTCACCAAACATTTATTGAGGACTTAGGCCCGAGTGTACAGCGGCAACAATTCGGACATTGTTCCTGCTTGTGAGTTCCCCTCAATTTCCCAAAGACTGAGTATGCTGTGCCAGGTTGGTTTTTATCAGCTACGGTGGGATGGAGCTGGAGACCAGAAGCTGTCTCCGTATGGCATGACTGGGTGAGTGCTGGTTGACCTTGTAGCTGATGAACCTGCAGGGGCCTGCCAGGTTTGTTTATTTGTTTAAATTGTGGTAAGACTATAATCATAAAACCACTCAAACCACTGTAAAGAGTGCAATTCAGTGGCCCCGAGTACATGCACTATGCTGTGAAAACATCATGATCATTCATTTTCAAATGGTTCCTAAATAGAGACCCAATACTCTAAATAATAACTAACTCCCTTTCTCCAGCTCCAGGTGATCGCTAACAAACTGTTGTCTCTATCCATTTGCCTCCTTTCAATGTGTCACATAAGGGGAGTTATACAATATGTGTCCTTTGTGTCTGACTTATTTTACTCAGTCTAGTGTTTTGTAGGTCCATCTGTGTTGTGGCATGTTCCAGAACCTCATTGCTCTTCATGGCTAGCTGATATTCCATTGTGTGGGTGTATCACATTTTACTCATCCATTCATTTGTTCATGGACGCTTGGGGTGCTGCCAACTGTTGGCTCTCAAGGATATGCTGCAAGAACCTAAGTGTACAACTCTCTGAGATTGTTTGCGCTGGGTAATTGCTCGGTCATATGGTCATTCTATGATTAACTTTTTGAGGGGCTGCTAAACTGTTTCCCACAAAGTTGTACCGTTTTTCTTTCACACCAGCAGTGGATAAGGGTTTCAATTTTTCCACATCCTCACCTACTTGCATTTTTTATTTTCCATTTTTTCCTGCTATAGCTGTTAGTTGGGTATAAAGTGGTATCTCACTATGACTTTGATTTGCAGTTCCTTAATGATGAAGGGTGGTGGACATCTTTTTTGTTTGGTACTTATTTGCCCTTTCTATATTTTGGAGAAATGCCTTTACGCCCTCAGCACCATTTTTCAATTGGGCTGTCTGACTTTTTGTTGTTAAGGCATAGACATTCTGTATGTATTCTGCATATTAAACCCTTATCCAACATTTGGTCCCCCCAAATGTTCTCCCAATCTGTAGGTTGTCAATTTTGCTGACAAAAGTTTTTAATTTCAATGAAGTCAGGTTTATCTATTTCATCTTTTCTTAAACTTTTGATAACACACCTAAAAAATCTATTATTAAAAATCTAGCACTCCCCTGATGTTTTCATCTAACAATTGAATGGTTTTCCGTTCTTACATGTAGGTCATTGATCTATTTTCAGTTAATTACAATATATGATATGAGTTGTAGGTCCAGTTTTATTCTTTTGTATGTGGTGATTCAGTTTTCCCAGGATTATTCACTAAAGAGATGGTTCTTTCTCTATTGAATAGACTGGCCATCCTCCTAAAAGATCAGTTAACCCCATGAAAGGGTTACACTTTCAATTCTTTTCCATTGGTATCTTTATTTAGTATTAGCCTGTTTTGATTATGGTAGCTTTATAATTTGGGTGTGTATTTCCCTACTGTGTTCTTTTTGTAGATTGTTTTGGCTATTTAATGCACCTTTTCATGCCATTTAAATCTCAGCATTGGCATTCCATTTTGACCAGAGGCTATTGGAATTTTGATTGGGATTGTATTCAGTTTGTAGATCGTTTTGGGTAGTAGTGACATTTATTCCATGAGTACAAGTTGTCTTTACATTTATTTAGGTCTCTTATTTTTTCAGCAATATTTTATAGTCTTAGTGAATAAGTCTTTTTTTCTCTATAATTCAATTTATCCCTAGGTCTATTAGACTATATTGAATGTTGAAGTATTTTCTCTTACAGGTTGTTCATTGCTGGTGTATAACACCACTGATTTTCATTTGTTGATCTTATACTTTTAGTGCTAGTAGATTTCTTGTGGATGATTTGAGATTTTTTTATATTGAGAGGCTAGCAATGATTTCCAATTGTATATATATTTTCTTTTTCTTGACTAATTACTTTGGTTAGATCTTGAAGTGCAATGTTGAAATGAGGTGGTGAAAGCAGCTGTCTTCTCTTATTCGTGATCTCAGGTGGACAGTTTCCGGTCTCTCACTAGTGAACATGGTGCTAGCTAAGGAGATTTAACAAATGTTCTTTAGTATGAAATTTCCCTTTTACTCCTAGCTTGTTAAGTGTTTGTATTATGAACGGGTATTGGATTTTTTTCCCCAAAACCATTTTATTGGGAGCTAACACAGATACCTTATCATTCCATATAGTTCAATCACATCAGGCAGGACTGTACAATTGTGACCCCAATCAGTGTTGAAACATTCTCTTTTTTCTTGAACTTGTTGATAGCAGCTCCCCTTTACACCATGCTTTTCCCTTCCCCAGTCTATCCTGGTGGTTTTTTTCCTTTCCCCCCTCTTGGGAGCTTTTACCTGTTGCTGGTTTCCCTCTGCCTTGGAGTTAACTCAACTTTCTGCCTTCTCTTTGGGCGGGGTCTGCCACTCACAGTATTCTTTTTCATGACAGGCCCCTGAAACACTTCGTGAAAACATGGCACCATTTCACCAGAGAGAGATCCTACATTTGGGACTGTGATGGCAGGAAAGGCCTTTGACTCTTTCTACTGACACACCTTGCTTATGCTGCATACAGAGTACTGGGCCTCAACCAGGCAGCCCTCTGCTTGACCAGACACGATGACTTCTTCTGGGTTTGGTCTTCCCGATAACTTGTCCACAGGTCTCAGCAGCCTCACTTCTAAGGAACATTCTGGCTATAGATTCTAAGACAGATTTGTTTGTTCTTTTGTCAGTCACGGTCTATTCAATGTTCTTTGCTAATACCACAATTCTAATGTGTCAGTTCTTGTGTTTTTTTTTTTTTTTTTACAATGCTGGGCCCATAATGAGATGGATTGACAACAGCAACCATTCAGTCAATGGTTCTCAGACATGGCTCCTCATTAAAACTAGATGGGTGTGTCAGAGTATCAGAACTTATCAGATGAGCCCTAGGCATTAGCTCATCTTTTAATTCTCCATAGGGGGCTTCAGTGAAAGTCTGAGTTGAAACAAGCTCTTGTTAAAGGCTTGTAGGAGAGAAGTTCCGATATCTTTCTTTGGCTTTCCACAGGTGGAGTTTATCTGTGATTGCTGATGAGACTGTCTGAAATTGAGTCACCACATTGATTCCATAAATTATTTCTGAGGACCTACAGTGTTTAGAAGAGCCTGTCCTGCGATAAGAATTCTGACATTTTGTTTCAACTAGGACTCTGTTGATTTTTTTATGCATTTTGAGAACTAGTTGCAAAGATAAGGTAACCTGTTGCCTAAACGATGCAACTAAAATTACCCATACTTTCTCATTATAAAATGAGAGTGTACTAAGAGAAAAATGCGTGTGGTTATGTGGAATTGATACCAGATTCTACCTGCCATCGAGTTGACCCCCACTCCTGCTGACCCCTGCGTGTCAGAGAAGGACTGAGCTCTGTGGGGTTTCCAGTGGTTCTGACCTTTAGGGAATTCTTCCCTGGCATCTTCGAATGACTTCGTCCAACCCTTCAGTTAGTAACTGAACACTTAAGGTTTTGACCCACCTGGCTACCTAATGTGCAAACTAGGTAAACAGAGATTAGGTACCTTTCAGGTGTCAAACATTGTGTGTGTGTGTGTGTATACTGAGAACACACCTATAAAATTTAAGATTTGATCATTAAACTCAAAGACCGATCAATCAAATGGAAGAGAAACATCCGTAAAAAACTGATTACAAGGATCCACATGTGACCTCCTCCCTGGGAGACGGATGGCAGAGAATGGGGGAAGGGAGACTTCCGATAGGGAAAGATATGACAAAATAACAATCTATAAATTATCAAGGGCTCATGAGGGAGAGGGGAGCGGGGAGGGAGGGGAAAAAATAGAGGACCTGATGCAAAGGGCTTAAGTGGAGAGCAAATGCTTTGAGAATGATTGGGGTGGGGAATGTATGGATGTGCTTTATACAATTGATGTATGTATATGTATGGATTGTGATAAGAGTTGTATGAGCCCCTAATAAAATGTAAAAAAAAAAACTGATGAGAGGAGTATGCCGCTACTCTGAGGGCAGATGAAGAGAGAGACAAAAGAATGATTTACTGTTTGGTTGGCTCTGGAGCCAAACTATTTGATCTGGGTTTAAAACTCTTTTATGTCCCATTTGTTTTTTCTCTGCAAAATGGGGGATAAGTATTATACCTAGTTAATTGGGTTCTTGTGAGTAGTAAGTATAATGGTGTTTGTAGAATAGTGCTTGGTAATTAGGAAGCACTTGATACATGATAGTAATCACGCTGCAAGATTATAACAGGAGAGTTGGGCTGTTGATTGGGAAGGCAGCACTTCCAAGGTACTGACCGCTCTGCAGGGAAAGGGGAGATCTTCTTAAAGCCTTCCATAAGCATTTCCAGTCTTGGAAACCCACAGGGCAGCTCTGCTCTATAGTGTTGCTCTGAGTAGAAATTATCCAATGGCAGTAAGTGTTATTTGTTATGCTTTCCACTTTCAACGATCTTACCAGATTATGGATGGAATGGTAATATGTCTGAGGGGATACCCCTCCAAAACCAGGTTGTTTTTCAAAGCTACATATTTATTTATTTTTTTAACAAACCAACTTATTACCTTCAAAGTACTCACCATTACACTTAATACATTTGTCATATCTGCGATTGTATTATTGGAAACATTTTTCAAACTCATCTGGTTGGATGGCTGACAGCACCTTTCTCGTTTCTCTCCCTTTTTAAAAAAAATGCAAGTATTTATTGAACACCTAGGAGATATAAAGGTTATAAACCATTATCAGAAAGGTGAGGTAAGTAGATGAAAACAGAGTTTGGTGCACTGAGTCAAAGGAGAGTGCTTTAGGTAAGTAGAGTGAGACTGCTTCCCACCTGCAAAGAGGCATGGATGGAAAGGGGGCTGGCGATTATATCAGAAGATTTCTGTCTGGATTGTTGATGATACTCCGTGTGGACTATATTTGTCTCTCCTTCTCCTCTTCCCAGCTTCGGGCTTAATTTACCACTAATGCCTTTTCTATGTGCCTTTTCTATACTTGCTTGCCTTTTTCCTTTAATGTCTTCAACAGAACTAGTCTTTTTAGTGTTTGGGGAGGTTTTTTTTTTTTTTTTTTTTAAGGATTCTTGACCTTTGGATCTTGGTGTTGATGGCTTTGAGTCTTTTCCATTCTGGTTTGATTTTTGTGCATTTTTGGCTGGAGATTTTTTTCCCCAGTTTCATCGTCATCTTCATGATCATCTTCATCATCATCATGATCATCTTCGTCAGCAGCAAATTTTACCTTTTTCTGTGGAAGCTTGTTACCGCTTGTGGGGCAGACCGCTTTCCTGATATACTTAAAAGTTTCGCATCCTCCTCCTCTTCATCAGCTGACCGTATCTTCCTCCACAGCTACTAAATGCCGTCCACTACGATGCTCAGGCCCTGAGCTACACTTCAACCATAAGAGGTGCTAGTTCAAAGCCCCCAAGGGAGACCATTGACTGCACAGACATTTCGAAGTCGCCAGGGTTACTTTAATTGGGCTGCCTTCACAATCCATTGCCTCTGCTTCTGCAGTGTGCAGTCCATCCTTTGTGCCAGCACCTAAACGGACCATTCTTAAAGGGAACTGGCGCTCATTTTCATCATTATCCACCTGAAAGTGACCATCTTGGCCAGCTTCTAGTTCACAACCAAGAAGAGAGTTTGGGGGCCCCAGGGGGCTCATGTCCATATCCATCAGATCTTCCTTGGGGTTGCGGCATGTACTTCGGTGAGAGAAATGGAAAACGGGGGTGAATCATTGCTGTTACTGAATACAGCAAAGCAGGAGAGAGCCACCCCAGGCTCCCTTGTTTTCTTTCCTGACCTCTTCGACGTCATAAAATCGCTGTCCTATGTGTCCCTCTTCATTTGTGGAAACAAAAAGAAGTCTCATGGAGCGAGGTCAGGTAAGTAAAGTGCATGGGGCAAGAGAGGCATGCGGTTTTTGCCCAAAACCGGTGCACTGAGATGGCTGCATGAACAGGTGCATTGTTGTGGTGGCAAAGCCAGTCCCCCATCAACCACAGATCAGGTCTTTGTTGTTGCGCATGGTTACATAATCTTTTCAGAATCTCTGAATAGAAAGCTTGATTAATGGTCTGACCTGGTGGAAAGAACATCAAATGCATTATCCCGCTAACATAAAAAACAACAAACAAGCATCACTTTTTTTGGGGGGGGATGGTACCCCTCATATAACAATGACAGAGGCAGATGCCAATCACTTAAGACTTAGATATGTTATCCATTCCTTTCCTCAGTCATCGCCAATATCACCTTCGATAAATATGCTTCCAGAGAATCTTTGGGCATATTTGAAAAGTATCCTGAGTTGTACCACTTGCTACATGGAAAGCCTGTCTGTCTGGCGGAGCTGTGGGGAAGATAAGGTTGCAGACAAAGCATATGTGATGAATACGTGGTTCTTCGCTTTGTGAAAATGCTTGTGTGCTTCTTGGGTGCCAGGCGTTGCTGGATGAACTGATATTACTAAGAGCCGAGACGCACAGAAGCTGGGAAGGAGGGGGAAAAGAGAGAGAGAGAAAGAGAGAACGAGTGAGAAAGAGAGAGAGAAGGAACAAGTGGAAGTATGGGTGATTCTGAATTTGATCATTGGGAACATTACTCCTTCCCACCTTCCAAGGTTCCTTTTCTCCAATTCATCCACCTCTTCCAAATTGATACTGTATCGATTCCTCACTTATCCATTCTCATGGTTATAGTACAAAACCTGAAGACTTTGTGTAGTAATGATGTACATCTGAAAATAGTGAAGGCCAGGATATAGTGAGGGTAATGCTGGCCGTGGTTAAGGTTGTATGTCAACTTGGCTGGGACATACTCTTGGTGGTTTGGCAAGTAGTTAATGATGCAATTTGGCAGTTATATAATGATGTAGTCATTCTCCATTTTGTGATCCTATGTGATGATTCTTCATGTCCATATGACACCAATTTTCACATAATGACCTGCTCTTTGGAAGCTAACCATGTTGATAAGTATGGAGTATGTGTACTCTACTTTGCACCTGACTTTTGGTGGAATTAGTGTGCACTGGATTCAGGGCGCAGTGCTAAAGACGAGCTGTTTGACAGGCTTATTGCATTAAATCCAATCCACAGACCAAAGTATGAAGCTATTAGCAAGTCTCTAGGTAGGACTTTATTAGACATATGCATTTATAGAGGCTCTTCATATCTGATAGATAATTTTGAAAAGACCGTGTGTGCATATTAATTCCCTTTCTCTAGAAAGTGAAATCTATTTGTCAGAAATATTGACTGATTTCATAACATGGTAGAATCCATATTAAGTGAATATGTGACGATAATAGAATAAGTTGTTTGGTTTAATTGTGATTATGGAACCTATGCTCGAGTTTTGCGGTGGCTTCCTATTTGGCTTGACTGCTCTGGGATTCTGTTTCTGATTCTGCCACCTGGAGATGAGATTCTTTAGCCTGCTTTCTTTACAGAGGTGGCGAAACTTAACTAGATAGCAGAAAATTGGTAGCTGCAATGCTACAAAATGGTACAATCGCAATTTGGTACAAAGTGCAGTGACAAATAGTCAGATATGACTATTTGGAAAAAAAACTCTGTATGTGGAGCAGTCAAAAGTGTAATCATATGCTCCTCTATTTTTATTTTTGGCCCCAATTCTTTGCAGACAAGCATATGTTAGGGGCCTGAGCAGGGATGTGAGCTGCGGAAGGCCACGGTGGGTGCTGGTAGGTGGTCCACATCTAAGACAAGGTAGGGCTGATAAGAAGTCATTTTTATGCAATCGTTTGGCGAGGAAAGTTGATTTTGGATTCTCTGCTTTGGCTTTTCAGAGCTTGCCTGAAGGGAAACAATGGCTGTTGACAGACTCAAGAAGGGGTGTTGTTGGTAATTACGCTGCAAAAAGATGCCTTTTCAAAAGCACTCCACAGGGTCTCCAGGCTGAGAGCTTTCAGAAGCCAATGGAGACAGTTGCTAAGTCATGGCCTCTCTCAGGGCAACACCATCCTCATTTCAAGATGAGTGGACTTTGATAGTGGTGGCCTGTCAGCAGAAATGCCTTCCCCTTTCTTGTCTGGCTGCCTTCCTATTGGTGGCACTTTGGAATGTCATTTCCTGCCTTGTTTGGCACCTCCTCTGCACTCCATCCCTCTGGTTACTCTTCTGTGTCTACTGTGCTCACAGTAGTGTGTTGGGCTGGAAATGAACTGTTCAGTGGTGTCCCCTTCAAGTGGGGCCTAGGGCATACGCCACACCTACCCTACCTCCAATATGCCTCTGCGTGACTTCCAAGGTGACTTCCAAGGCTAATAGTTCGGTGCTTACCATTTGCACCACCTAGGAATTCCTTCGAGAAGAATGGCACCTCAATGGTGCCACGTTTGATTGCGCCACCTATCTCGTCAACACAATGGTAGCATCCCATAAGCCCCTGTACATACAGTTCGTTCCTGTTCCTCCTCCTCCTTTTCCCACCCATCCTTCCTCCTTAATTTCCTGTCCTTTCCCTCCTCGCTGGCCTTGCCAGAGTCTTTTCCTTTGGTGTGAAAACCAGTTTTCTTTTTGCTTTATAATAATTGTGCGATAAAATATTTATCTTTATGAGACTGAGCAAAATGTCCTATTTTGTCCATGTGCTGAAATGAGTGGCAGAGTCATCGCCGTCTCTGAGGCTGCACAGTGTTCCATTGTATGTGTGTACCACAGTGTGTTTATCCAGTCCCCTGCAGAAAGGGTTTTGGATTGTTTACATCTTTTTCTATTATAGAACTTACTGCAATAAATATGGGTGGGCATATGTTGGTTCGTGTTTTGATATTTATTTAGGGTATTTACCGAATAAAGAGATCGCAGGATTATAAGGTATTTGCATTTGCATTTATTTAAGGAAGCACCGTACTATTTTCCACAGTGGTTGTTTAATTCTGCAATCCCACCATGATGTGTGAGGGTTCCAATCTCTCTACATCTTCCCCAGCATTAATTGTTTTCTGTTTTTTTGAATTTTGGTAAGAGTGTAGATATGAGGTGGGATCTCACTGTTGTTTTAATTTATATTTCTCTTATGGATAATGAACCCAAGCATTTCTTCAGTTGCCACCTGGATGTCATATTTAGTAATTTGTCTATTTATACCATGTGTCCAATTTTGATTGGGTTATATGTATCTTTCTTATGAAAGTATGAAGTTTTCTATAGATTTTTTGAAATTAGCCCTTTATCTGTCATTGCCAGGTAGTTATTTCCCAAAATGCAGATTCTCTTTGTATTCTTTTGATGAAGTCTTTTGATGTATATAAGTATCATATTTATAGAAGTATATTAATCGTTCTTTATTCTGTCTTCTGTAGTGTGGTTTTTTTTTTCATTATGTGTGGTCGTGTATTTACACCTTGTTTAAGGGCCCTTAAGCTTGTCCCTATCTTTTCATTGGTGGTCCTTATGGTTTAGGGTTTTAACTTTGGTCTTAGTTAAATCCATCTTGAGTTGGTTTTTGTACACGGTATAGGTACGGCTCCTGTTCATTCTTTGCAGTTGGAGATCTAATGTTTCTAGTACCACTTGAAGAGGCTGTCTCTCCCACTTAGTGTGTGTTAGTCCTTTATGAAATACCTGTTGGGTATAGGTACCTGGTTGTGTTTCTGGGTTGTCTGTTCTAATCCAGTGTTCTACAGCTTTATCATTGTACCAGTACTTAGCTGTTTTGATTACTGTGGCTATATAAATTTTGAAATCTGGGAGTGACAATCCTCTTTGTTTTTTTTTAAAACAGTATTTCACTTATCTTGGGTTTCTTTCCTTTCCATATAAAGTTGGTGATTAGTTTTCCATTCCTTTTAGCAATTGTACTAGGATTTGGATCAGAATTGCATTATATTTACTGAGTTCTTTTGGTAACATTGACATTTTCATGTTACTAAACTTGACATTTTCATGATATTAAGTCTTTCATCTGTGAGTTTAGAACATACTTCCATTTGTATAAGTCTCTTTTGGTTTCTTGAAGAAGTGTTTTATAATTTTATTTGTATTAATGAATAATTAATTGGCTGGTATGATTGATTCCTAAGAATTTAAATCTTTTGGTTGCTGTCGTTCTTAGGTGCTATCAAGCCAGCTCTCACCCACAGTGCCCCTATGCAAACTAGAGCAAAACACTCCACACTCCTCCACCACCTTTTTTTGTTTAAATAATCATTTTATTGGGGGCTCTTACAACTCTTGTTACAATCCATACATCAGTTGTATCCGACATATTCATACATATATTCCATGGTTCTTTTCAAGACATTCACTTTTCACTGAACCCTTGGGATCAGGTCCTCTTTTCCCCCTTCCTCCTCCCCACACTCAACCCCTCATGATCCCTTGATTTGTAGAGTGTTAATTGTTTTCAAATCTCGCACTGACCACTCTCTCCCTTTCCCTCTGGTTTCTGTTGTTCTCCCCCTGGATGGGGGTGTGTAGTTATGTGTCATTCATTGTGATCGGTGTCCCCCCTCCCTCTCTACCTGTTCCCCCCACCCCCCTCATCCCCCTACCTTTTGTTATCTCTATTCCCATTCCTGTGCCTGAGTTCCATGTGTTGTGAGTTTTATCTCTTGCCTCTACCTATGTGCATGCTCCCATTTGGTCTAGCTTGGGAGGTGGCACTGAGGTCATGATAGCGGGATTGAGGGTGGGGGTGAGGAGCCCTTAAGGGGTCAGAGGTGTATTGTGTGACCCATTAATGCTCTACTGCACCCTGATTGACTCAGCCCCTCCCTGCAACTCCTCTCTCTGTGTGTGTGTGTGTGTGGGGGATGTTCTATTGTCCATAGATGGGCTTTGGATCTCCACTCCAACCCACCTCTAATCTCACCAATGCATTTTTGTTTGTTTGTTGTGTCTTCTGATGATACCTCATGATCACACAGGCTGGTGTGCTTCTTCCATATGGGCTTGTTGCTTCACTGTTGGATGGCCGCTTGTTTAATTTCAAGCCTTAAAACCCCAGACACTATATCTTTTAATAGCTGGGAATCATCCTTTGTCTTCACCACATCTGCTTATGCACCCATTTTATCTTCAGTGATCATGTAGCAGGGTGGGGGCGGGGGGGTGAACATCACAGAATGGCAATTTGTTAGAACAAAGTGTTCTTGTATTGAGGGAGGGTATGAGCTGAGACCCAAGGCCCATCTGAAGCTTCACTGTAATGCTTTATATATATATGTACATAGGCCAATAGCACTATTTTTATGGATTGATGTATTTACATAAGTGGACACCTCAGTTAATCTCCCTATCTATGCCTTTGCTTCCTAGAGCTTGCCTCTGTTTCCCTTTGCCTCCTCTTGCCCCACCATCACTTTCCCCCTTCTTCCACACCTTAGTACTTCTTCTCCACTATCATGGTGTTGCTCTAATACTCACAGGCTCTCTACCCACTCCTAGATGTTGGTTTCGATTACTTCATTGTTCCCATATTCATGATACTTTCTGCTCACCACATCCTTCTCCCCACCTCCTTTTCCCCCTTCTTCCTTCCAGGGCCATTGGCCCCATTGCCTTCTCTCTGGAGTTCCCTCCCATGGTCTAATCCATATAATTAGGCAAATCATCCATGTTATTCTGAACAATGAGAAAACATATGGTTGAAGAAAAGGAAAAATAAAAAGTTGAGAGAAAAGAAAGAAAGAAAGAAAGAAAGAAAGAAAGAAAGAAAGAAAGAAAAAGGAAAAAAAAATCCCAACCCTACATAGGTCCAGGTCTGTTTGCTGGTCCCCATGAGACCCTCCCCCCTGGTCCTAAGGGAGATCTGGGGGCTGTCCATCCTAGCCCAAAGTCCATTCTTGGGGCTTCTCAGGAGCTCTATGGCTCAGCTTTACTACAATTGCTGATCTGTTATGCTCCCTTCCCACAGTGTCTCCCCACCATGTGCCCCCATTATTGTCCTGTCTCCGTATGCTCCAGTTAGGGGACATGTCGTGAGCTTTTGGTAGTCCCACAGTCCTCTCTGTGCCCCAGCAGCACCGTGCAGGGACCTCGTCCTCTGGCCTTGGTGTGCCCATATGGAGTCTAGGCCGTCTGCCTCTTTCTCTTTTTCCTCCTTTGTTTGCATTTGTCTGGGTATGGCAGTTCGGTTCCTTTCCCCACCAGAAGGTCTAGGGTTGTTCTCAGCACCACACATTTCCAGGGTGGGGTTCAGGTTGATTCTGGTTGGGGCTGGCCATGTATTTCAGCCTTTTCATGCATTCCTCCATGCTTTATGTTGCCCTCCTGGTTTGGCATGCCAGTGGAGACACAACCAATATTTCCCCTTGGGTGGGTTAGTGCCCTGTTCCCCTGATGTCATCATCTCAGTTTCTCCCAACCCCATTCTCCCTCATCCTTCCCCCTTTCATCTTCTTTATTTTGGATTCACATGTACCTCCTTGAGTTTGGTCTGACCTCCCCCCCGAATGCCTGTGCTTCCACCCATATATTGTGAGAGAAGTATCTTTTCTTTTATTCCTGCTGTGCTGATTGTACTCACCTCAGGGGACTCATCGTATTCTTGTCCTTTGAGATTAGCTTCCCTCGCTTAACAGAATTCCTTCCAACTCTTCCCATGAAACGACCTGTTTTGTGTGATCATCCATTCTTTCTTTCTATTTATTTATTTTAGAAAAATGATTTTATTAGGGGCTCATACAAGTCTTATCACAATCCATACATACAGCAATTGTGTAAAGCACATTTGTACATTCACTGCCATCATATTTTTCAAAAAATTTGCTTTCCACTTAAGCCCCTGGCATCGGCTCCTGATTTTTTCCCCTGCCTCCCTGCTCCCCAATCCCTCATGAACCCTTGACAATTTATAAATTATTATTTTGTCATATCTTGCACTGTCTGTTGTCTCCCTTCTCCCACTTTTCTGTTGTCCCTTCCCACAAGGAGGAGGTTATATGTAGATTCTTGTAACCAGTTCCCCCTTTCCACCCCACCCTTCCTCCACCCACCTGGTATTGCCACTCTCACCACTGGTCCTGAAGGAATCATCCATCCTGGAAGGGATTATCCATCCTGCATTATCTGTGTTTCTAGTATCTGCACCAGTGTACATCTTCTGGTTTAGCCAGATTTGTAAGATAGACTTGGGATCATGATATTTGGGGGCGGGGATGGGTGGGGTAGGAAGCATTTAGAAACAAAGGAAAGTTGTATGTTTCATCGTTGCTACAATGCACTCTGACTGGCTCATCTCCTCCCCTCGACCCTTCCCTAAGGGGATATGTAATTGCCTACAATGGGCTTTGGGTCTCCACTCTGCACTCTCCCTCACTCACAATGATATGATTTTTGTTCTGATGATGCCAGATACCCCCTTGGACACCTCCTGATCACACAGGCTGGTGTGCTTCTTCCATGTAGGCTTTGTTGCTTCTGAGCTAGATGGCTGCTTGTTTACCTTCAAGCCTTTAAGACCCAAGACGCTCTATCTTTGGATAAACGGGCACCATCAGCTTTCCTCACCACATTTGCTTATGCACCTGCTTTGTCTTCAGTGATTGTGTTGGGAAGGTGAGCATCATGGAATGCCAGTTTAATAGGACAAAGTATTCTTGCATTGAGGGAGTACTTGAGTGGAGGCCCAATGTCCATCTGCTACCCTAATACTAAATCTATACATATAGATCTATTTCCTCATCTTCATATATAAATATATTTGCATATGTACATGGCTATATTTAGACCTCTATAGATGTTCTT
Source organism: Tenrec ecaudatus (assembly GCF_050624435.1). NCBI lineage: Eukaryota > Metazoa > Chordata > Mammalia > Afrosoricida > Tenrecidae > Tenrec > Tenrec ecaudatus. The sequence continues at coordinate 244,861,948 of NC_134530.1, read as the reverse complement.
TACTTCCTAGCTCTTTCCTCTATTTACTTTTACTTTCCTCTTGTCTCGAAACCCAGCCTTCATTTGGGTTTCTGTAATCCTTCTCAGTTACATTACCCTTGATCAATCCCTACCAGGCCTCCTACACCCTCCTCACCACTGATTTGGATCACTTGTTGTTCTCTTGTCCCTAGGTTTGTTAACATCACTACCTTTCCCCCCACTTCCCCCTCTTCCATGCCCCGCCCCCAGAACTGTCAGTCCCCTTGTTTTCTCCTTCAGATTGTTCATCGAGTCTATCTCATTTAGACAGACCTGCGGAGATAATAACATGCACAAAAACAAGACAGAGCAAAATCAAGCTACAAAACAAAACAAAACAACAACAAGCCAATGACAAAAAATAAAACAAAATACAACGAGAAAGAAAAGCTTGTAGTGAGTTCAAAGACTGTTTGTTGGCCTTTAGGAGTGTTTTCAAGTTGAGTCTGTTGGGGTACCAAGCCCTGACCCCAAATTCTATTTTTGGTATTCCCTGGGGACTTTGTTCTCTGCTCCCCTTGCTGTTCTGGTCCACATTGTTAGTGTTTTGCCTCTGTGTGGTGGGATCAGATTGGACCCAATTCCCATACTGTGTCTCCAGTGTTGTCCCCTCTAGGGTAATGGGTCAGTGAGGGATGTCGTGTCTCATAGTGGGGTCGGCCATGTGGTCTTCTCTGTGGACTGGCTGCTCTGAGCAGGAATATTGTCCTCAAGGTTTGGTGGTCAAGGATGTACTCCACTCTCTTTTCCTCCCCCTTCATTTGCTCCCTTGTGCTCTGATTAGACATATCCCTCTCCCTGAGCTGCAGCTTCAGTGCTGTCCTCTGAAATAAATTCTTCTGGGGGGAGAGGCAGGTGTCCACGTAATTGGGTTTGGGGCTGGCCCCTCAGATCTCTCCACTGGTTCCCTACTCCTTGCTGGCATGTTGCATTCACATCTTGGAGCAGCAGGTTGAAGTCTGGTCCCTCTTTCCCTGTGGAGATATAAACAATGCTGTCACCTTGGGTGGGTTAGTGCCTTGTGCCCCCACTATGTATTTCTTCCCCCACCCTTTCCCCACCTCCTTTTTAGTTGGCTACCTTATGTATCCCTAGATTTGGTCTAGCCCCCATCATACTACCTGGTCCTCACCCCAGGAATGTTTGTGTTCAGTAGCTTTTTCCCTATGCCCCCTTTTCATTTTTTTTAAAGCTTACTTCAGCGGACTGATGTTGTACTGGTCCTTTTGTGCTTTGCTTACTTCACTTAGCATGATTTCCTCCAGTTCTTCCCATGCAGCGATGTGCTTCATATATTCATCACTGCTTTTTAGCAATGTGTAGTACTCCATTGTATGTGTGTACCACAGCGTTTTTTTTTCCTTTTCTTTTTTTACATTTTATTAGGGACTCATACAACTCTTATCACAATCCATACATATACATACATCAATTGCATAAAGCACATCCATACATTCCCCGCCCCAATCATTCTCAAAGCATTTGCTCTCCACTTAAGCCCTTTGCATCAGGTCCTCTTTTTTTCCCCCTCCCTCCCTGCCCCCTCCTCCCTCATGTGCCCTTTGTAATTTATACATCGTTATTTTGTCATATCCTGCTCTATCCGGAGTCTCCCTTCCCCCCCTTCTCTGCCGTCCCTCTCTCAGGGAGGAGGTCACATGTGGATCCCTGTAATCAGTTCCCCCTTCCCAACCCACTCACCCTACACTCTCCCAGCATTGCCCCTCACACCCTTGGTCCTGAAGGTATCATCCACGCTGGATTCCCTGTGCCTCCAGCCCTCATATGTACCAGTGTACAACCTCTGCCCTATCCAGCCCTGCAAGGTAGAATTCGGATCATGATAGTTGGGGAGAGGAAGCATCCAGGATCTGTGGAAAGCTGTGCTCTTCATCGGTACTACCTCGCACCCTGACTGACCCATCTCCTCTCCTAAACCCCTCTATGAGGGGATCTCCAGTGGCCGACACTTGGGCCTTGGGTCTCCACTCTGCACTTCCCCCTTCATTCAATATGGTATATATATATATATACATACACACATATTCTTTTTTTTTTTTTTGCATGATGCCTTTTACCTGGTCCCTTTGGCACCTCGTGATCGCACTGGCTGGTGTGCTTCTTCCATGTGGGCTTTTTTGCTTCTGAGCTAGATGGCCGACCACAGCGTTTTTAATCTACTCATCAATTGATGAAAATTTGGGTTGTTTCCAACTCCTTGCAATTATAATCGGTGCCACAATGAACATTGGTACACAGATGTCTGGCCGTGGTTTGTTTCTTGCCTCTTTTGGGAATATGTCCAGTAGGGGGATTGCTGGGTTGTATGGTAGCTTGATTTCCATCTGTTTTAGATATCACCAGATCGATTTCCATAATGGTTGTACATAAGTACAGGTCCACCAGCAGTGGATGAGATTTCCTGTCTCCCCACAGCCCCTTCAACACTTGTTACTGTCTGCTTTTTTGAATTGGGCTATCTTTGAGGGTGTTAGGTGGTACTTCATTGTTGTTTTAATGTGTATTTCTCTTATGGCTAAAAATCGGGAACATTTCCTTAGATGTTTATTGGCCATTCAGATTTCTGTCCCTGGGAAACTTCTGTTCAGGTCCTTTTCCCACCTCCTCAGTGGGGAATTAGTTTTTTCTTGATGGAAATTAGCAGAGTATTGTAGATTTTAGTAATAAGGACTTTGTCATTATTAAAGATGTTCTCCCAGTCCGTGGCATCTCTTATTACTCTCTTGGTGAATTCTTTCTATGTACACAGATGTTTTATCTTCAGTATATCCCATTTGTGAAGTTATGCCTCCTCTGTGTCTGTGTCCTTCCCTATTTCTGATAGTCTATGTATTCCTTGTGCCAAAGTTCTCAAGTTGGTCCCAATTCCCTCATTGATTGCCCTAATAGTTTGGGGTTTAACTTCAAGGTCTGTGATCCACCTTGACTTTATTCTTGTGCATGGCATGAGATAAGGGTCTTGCTTGATTTTTCTTCAGGTAGACATCAATTTTTTCCAGAACCACTTATTATAGAGGGCCTCTGCTTCCCATTGGATCTTTTTAGAGCCCTTATCAAAGATCAGTTGTCTGTATGCTGATGATTTTATTTCTGGGTTTTCAGTTCTTTTCCACTGGTCTGAGTATCTATCATTGTACCAATACCACGTGGTTTTGACAACTGTGGCTATAGAGTATGTGCTTAAGTCAGGTAAAGCAAGCCTCCCCACTGTGTTCTTCTTGAGAAGTTCTCTGCTAATTCTGGGCTTCTTCCCTCTCCATATGAAGTTGGCAATCAGTTTTTCCATTTCTTTGAAGAAAGATGAGGGTAATTGTATTGGGATTGCATTAAATTATATAGTGCCTTTGGCAGAACTGACATCTTGACTATATTGAGTCTTCCAATTCATGAGCATGGGCTATTCTTCCATTTGTTGAGATCGCTCTTGATTTCTTGTAATAGTGTTTTGTAGTTTTCCTCATATAGATCATTTGTTCTTTTATTCAGGTATATCCCTTCATATTTCAATTTGTATTTGGCTATTGTGAAGGGTACTACCTTTTTGATTTCCTCTTCTGTGGTCTTATCTGATGTGTATAACAGTCCAATGGACTTCTGTTTGTTGATCTTGTATCCTGCCACTCTGCCAAACTCCTCTATTACTTCCAGTACTCCCCGTGTGGAGCTTGTGGGATTTTCCATATATAAAATCATATCATCTTCAAATAACAATAGTTTCACCTCTTCCTTCCCCAGATGAATACATTTGATATCTTTTCTTTGCTTTATGCTGTTAGCTAGAACTTCCAACACGATATTAAATAAGAGTGGGAAAAAGGGTCATCCTTGTCTGATTCCCCTTTTCAGTGGGATTGTGTTAGTCTTTTCTCCATTGACTACCACGTTGGCTATTTATTTTTCATATGTTGCTTGTATTATCTTGAGGAATTTTCCTTCCATTACTATCTTCTCAAGTGTCTTAAACAGGAATTGGTGTTGGATATTGTCTAATGCTTTTTCTGCATCTATCGATATTATCATGTGGTTCTTACAGTTTTTCATGTCAATGTGGTGAATGATTTTAATGGTATTTCATATGTTAAGCCATCCTAGTATCTCTGGTATGAATACCACTTGGTCATGGTGAATTATTTGTTTTATATACTTTTGTATTCTTTTGGCCAGTATTTTGTTAATCATTTTTGAATCGATGTTCATTAGGAATATTGGTCTGTATTTCTCAATTCTTGTGGGATCCTTGCCCAGTTTTGGTATCAGAGTTAATCTAGCTTCTATAGAAGGAGTTCGGGAGTTTGCCATCTTTTTCTATGTTCTGGAAGAGCTTGTGTAGGATTGGTGTTAGTTCTTCCCTAAACACTTGGTAGAATTCTGCAGTGAAGCCATCTGGGCCAGGGGATTTTTTTTTTTTGTAATCCCTTGCTAACCATGTCTATTTCTTCTATTGCTATTGGTCTGTTGAAATTCTTGACATCATTTGGGGATAGTTTAGGGTGGGATTGTTTTTCCAAGAATTGTTCCATGTCTTCCAAGTTTTTGAATTCATTGGAGTACATTGTCAGTCTTTATGGGAACAGACAGCCTCATCTTTCTCTAGTGAAACAATTGGTGAGTTAGAACTACCAGCCTAGTGCACTGGGATCCTTACCACTATGTGAAACCCTTTAAAAGTACAATTCATGATTTGGTCCTATCACTTTTTAACCCTAATGGCCTTGTCCTCGCCATAGCTCTGGATTGTGGAATACGGGATCCAGGGAAGGGAGCTATCATGTTTAAAATAAAACCTGAAACATCATCAAGAAAGGGTTCATCTTAATATCAAATGCTTTGACTATGCCTTCGTTTTGTGTACTGTAAAGGCCATTCCCATGGATAGCCACACTTTATAAAAGGAGACTTCGTAGTTGTGTTGAGTTGCTAACTGAAAGATCATGGTTCCCTGTGGGAGAAGGAAGTTGTCTGTTCCCAGCGAGATCAGCAGTCCCGGAAAAACTCAATGGCAGTGGGTCCCATTCTGTTTTTGTTTTAATGAATGAGTGCAACTACTTCATCATGCACTCACTCACTGACATTGAGTTGATTCTGACTCATAGTGATCCAATAAGACAGGACAGAACTGCCCCCTGTGAGTTTGGGATATTGTAATTCTTTATGGGAGTAGAAAGTCCCGTCTTTCTCCTACAGAGTGGCTGGTGGTTTTGAATCGCTGACCTTGCAGTTAGCTTCCTAACTTGTAACTTCTATACCTGCCATACTGAGTGGTGTAAATTGTTTGTGTTTGACTCGTAACTGAAAGGTGGGTGGTTCAAACTCACCCAGCAATGCTGCAGAAGAAAATCCTGGTGACCTCCTTCCATAAAGATTAGAACTAAGATAACCCATGGGGGGCACTTCTGCTCTGTAACACATTGGGTGGCTGTGAAGCGGAATCAACTTAACAAGATTAAAAAATTACTTTTAAAAATCATGCTTTCATAGCTGTTATTTCACGTAGTTCTTCTTGCCCCCAGGCTCTCTGGTAGACATGAATCTTACTGTGCAGAGGAGGACAATGAGGCACAGGGACTAGGGGCCTGTCCAGTGCAGTCAGAACTGAGGAACAGGGGTGGAGAAGTGTCACTGGCAGAACTCAAAGTCCAGGCCACGCCAATTTCCTGGGTGGAGGGCTTTGCTCTTTCAGCTGTTCCATGCTGCCTTTCTATGGCTCGATTGCTATTTCAAAGGTGACAACACAAAACATGCCACTCCTTTAAGGTCAAATGTGCCAAAATGCCAGGTTTGGCACTGGATCTTGAACTCTGTGAATGTCCCCCCACCTCTCATGGCTGTGGGCTAACTTGGGTTGATAGGGTAGACAGTACATCCAGTGGATAATTGATTTTCTTTTGATGAATATTCATTTGAGGTTGCTTCTCTTTCTGCTCTCCTGTCCTTTCAAAAGGGCCACCAAGTCCTTAACAGGTACATGTCCCTCCTTTCCTTTCTAGGTCACCACTCTCACCACTGGAGGATGGGGTAGGGACCGGTTCCTTGGGGAAGGCCTCAACACAGAACTCTGGGCTTGGCGCTCTTCCAGATTGCATAGCCTTCATTGTATTAGGCTCTTTGGAGCCCTCTGATGAGTTGGTTCTCAGCGTGGCAATCTGTATAGCAGGGCAGAGCTGTTGGCGGAAGGTCTGGGAGGCAGTGATGCCCAGGTTACATAGGAGAACTCAAGGGTGGCTCTTGGGAGGGAAGGGCTCCCAGGGTCGCTGGTCTTAGTTAATGATGGAGAGGAAAAACCATGAAGTGCAGAGAGCTTAGTCGTTTTGATGGACTTGGCTCAAAGAATATAACATTTTAGCTCCTTTTGTAAAATCCAGGCTAAATACGAAGCAGAAAAGTCTCTTAGGGTCCATAGTACTTTACTCTTGGGGGAGGGGTATTTGGTCACACTGCCCCCCCCCCACTGTTCAGAAGGCCTTCAGGGCTGTGTTTCTGTTGTAGCTAAGTCCATGCAGAAGAAAGGATGCTTACTTGGCGTTTAACCAACAAGAACAAAGTCTTCAATGACTCCTTCCTGTTGATGAGACATGCTGCCGATGTTCCTAATCATGACCCCTCAAGTCAGAAATATCTTAAATGGGTGTAAGATACAGGGGAAAATAAGGAGTAACAATAATAATAATAATAATTACTATAATCACAAGGGTTCTTGGGGGATAGGGTGGGGGAGGGTGGGGATAAAGGGGAGTGGATACCAAAGAGTACAAGAAGAATGAAAATGTTTGGAAAATAATGGTGACAACAATTGTACAATCATGCTTGATCTAATTGAACTATGGATTGTTATAATATCTGTCAAGCTCCAATAAAATGGGAACAAAGAGAAATATCTGAAATGGCCCACTGCATCACAGATGGACAAGGCATACCCCTTAAAGATACCCAGTAAAATGCACTTTTATAGGCTACTGATTGGTTAAGAACTGTCAGTCTTTGTACTGCATATTTAGGGATGCCCTCAGCTTTGGGGTGATTTGTACAATTCTGCCTAATGATTAAGTTTTGCATTCACTATCCATTCTCATTTGCAATTCACATCTTCTTTCTTTCCTAACACCATGCCAGGCACATGGTCAACCATGAGAATAATTTAGATTTTTAAAATTCTTTTCAAGGGGAGTCCCTGAGTGGTGCAAATAGCTAACATACTGGAGAGACTGGAGGAGCTTCAGCAGGAAAGATCAACTTCTGAAGCACCAGCTGATAAAAACTCTACAAAGCACATTTCTACGCTGACGTACATGGGGGTTTTCATGAATTGGCATCGACTCGATAGCAATTTGTTCATTATTTTAAAAAGTGAATTGATTGAGCAGGAGTCTTAGATGCACACAAGACTCTTGTGTGAAGCGGTGAGTGAGACACAACTAGTGCCCAAATGGGACCCACTTCTTATATGGGCACTGGGTGGTACTGTCCAAGGAATGTTTTTATAGAGAATGCATGGGAAGTGTATCTTTCCTAGCCCTGAAGGACATAGTGGTTCTGAAAGACAAATAGGAATTCTCCAGGCAAGGGGGAGGGTGATGGAATGAACTGTATTTGGCTGAAGGTGAGAAAGAGGGGCTCATAGCCCTGGCGGTATAGTGGATAAAGCATTGAATTGGGATCTGCATGACTGGCAGTTCAAAATCACCAGCAGAGCTCCGTGGAGAAAGACTGGGATTTCTACTCCAGTAAACAGTTACAGTCTCAGAAACTCACAGGGGCTTACTATGAGTCAGCATTAACTCAATGGCAGTGACTCTGGGGACAGGGACCGCTGCCCTCTCTCTAATGGCCCTATTGTCATCCACCCCTTCATTCAGAGGCGCCATCTCTTGGAGTTTTGGAGCTACACCAGAGCTTCTCCACCACGAGTGATTTCGTCTGTCTGCTGGTGAGCATCTCTTTCTGACTGCCTGCCCTAGGAATTTTAGACTTGCCAGCCCTCAAACTGACGAGAGAAATTGCTTATTATAAACCTCTAAGGATATATATTTCCTGGTTCTGCCTCTCTGGTTGAACCTCCGCTTAGTATTCAGTAGTTTATATCTATATGGGAGGAGTTATTTCTAGGTATTTGAAATATGTTGAAAAACAATATGTGCTCAACCTACTTCCCCCCACCCCAACCCCCCCCCACTTCTGAGTAGAGAAGTTATTGTCATACACCTGGCAGAAGAGACTGAAACATCTTTTAGTCACATGGTTAAGATTTGAGGCCCAGGAAGTAGGTTGGATGTGGAACTGGACTGGCCAGTTAGATGGACTGAATCTTTTCCCTTGTGTTAATCCGAGATGACTAGAGAAACAAATCAAGGGAGACAATCAGATGTGTATTAGAAAGAGCTCGATACACAAGAGCAAATGCATATTGAGAAAACATCCCAGCCCAGCTCAGATCAAGTCCGTAAGTCTGATACGAGCCCATATGTCCAATACCAATCTACAAATTCCTCTTCAGACTCATGAAACCATGCAATGATGCCAAATACAGGAAGATCACAGGATAGTGGGAAGAATCTCTTGTGGATTCAGTGGCGGTAGAAGTATCTCAGTGCTGGTGTGGGTCTCCACACGGCTCCTTCAAATCTCAGAGCTCTGGCTGCATCAGCGTAGCTCCATCTGGCTTGTCCTCATAATGTCTCACAGGGAGTGTGTGTGTGTGTCCCGCTTCCAGAGAGCTATTTATCTCCATAGCGCCTCCAACTGAGGCCATCAAACTGTGGCCTGATTGACAGACTAAGCCCCACCCTTTCACTCTTAGGTCTCAAATTGACAATAGATTATGTAACGACCACATCCCATTATAAACTTGTAATATAATAAACTTGTAATATAAAAACATGTTTCAGGAGAACTCTCTCTCTCTCTATCTATCTATCTATCTATCTATCTATCTATCTATCTATCTATCTATATATATATATACTCTCTAAAGAAAGTGGCCTCCCATGCATAGCATTTGTTTGTGGGGCTGTGGCATGATGGGGCAGATAAAAGTTAGAAGGAATCTCTTCAATTTATCACATGTGATATGGCTAGAAACTGAGAAAAGAGGACGAGACTGGGTTCAAAGGTGTAGGCTAGGAGAGAGGGGATGTGGTTGTACTAGGAGACTCACATAAGAAAAATATTTTTTTGTAAAAAAAGAAAAGAGGAGAAAAAATGATTAGGGCACAGACTGTACAGATGTGCTTTATACAATTGATGTATGTATATGTATGAACTGTGATAAGAATTGTATGAGCCCCAATAAATTGCTAAAAAAAAAAGAAAAATATTTTTTAAAGTTTACAAGGGATCTAAGGACATGTTTTTCTTTTCCTACACACATACAGACACTTTATTAGTTTCCTTGACAAGAGACGATGGCATCAATGTTTTTTTACAGAGATTTCACGTCATTTAAGAGGCCACAGGGATTCAAGGAAGGAAGGTGCAAATATCTAATCAAAAGGCACCACAACATCATCTAAAATCTACCACTATGGTGGCACTAGTCAAGGAAGCTTCAGCTACAGCAGCGACATATAATGTAACTGTTGGAGATTCCATAGCAGGCGATGAGTTGCTTTCCACAAGACTATGGCACACTGGTCCATTTGGACCCGAGAAGATTTATTTGGCCAGGGAAAAAGTCCAGATGGTGGAAGATAGAGCCACACTGAAACGAAGAGGTACCAGGGGAGATTCAAGATAAGAGTCCCTGAGCATATAGTGATGGATCCATTTTTGTCCTTTCAAGAAGCATTTGCTGCTGCTCTGCTCATTGCCCTACTCCCCCCATGACCTTGCCGAATGGCCGCTCTAGCTAAAGTTGCTGACTCTTAGCTTATAGGAAGCCCAGCAACTAGGAGAACTAGGTTGGGGGTTACGTAGAGCTCTTGCTGTAATTTAACATAGGCCTTAGAGAATGTGTGATGTGTGTGTGTAATACCAAGCGGGGAAGGGGCTGTGTATGGAGTTGGTTTTTTGTTAGTTCCGAATGAAGAAAACCCTAAAGCTTTTACATGTAACATAGCCTACACTTCCCCCATCACCTTCAAACACCCCTACACAACACCCTCAAATTCTGAAATCTTGCAGCAGTTGTGCTGTAAAGCTGTAGGTGCCCCTGAGTCATCCAGGAAGCCCGGAGGAGACAATGTGGGTTGGAGATCCCAGCTCTTTCAACCTGTTTCTCCCCAAATTAAGAGAAGTGCTAATCTATCAGGTGTGGGATGTGGAAAGCAACACTGGAGCAAGCTGGGTCTTGTGTAGGAGCTTGTCATCACAGACCAAGGGAAAAACCGGGGGTGGGATGGAATTTGGAAAATGCCTCAGAAGTGCTGCTTTTCCAAAGGGACATGGCTGAACCAGGAGGAAACATAATCTCCACTGTGAGTTCTCTTGCGGGCTTCTTCAAGGGTTATGGAGATGCCAATCACCCATGTTTTAGAGGATTGTTTCCTCGTATCCTCTTGAGGTGTGGTATTGGTGCCGACTACCGCTTCAAAGCATGAGTTGTTGATGCAGAAAATGGCAGAACCAGAAAGATTCCATGAGTCATGATGGCATCAACTCTGGCCGCTCAGCTGAGAGAAGTCTGTCAGCTGCATGGCAGATTGAGCTGCAGGTGCCGGCCATGTCATCCACAGAGGTCACCACATGATAAGTCACCTCCTATGAGCACCATGCAGTCCACTTCGTTGGTCTTCTGTTCTTTGTGAATCAAGACCAAGTCCACATTCAACCAGTCTGCAATGGCAGTCGCCGTCTTAGCTCCAACAGCATCAGGGGAGATAATGGTGTAGTTCTTCCGCTCAGAGGTACTCTGCCTACCCACTTCAGGACAGCTGCCTCGGCATAAAATCTTCCACTGGGATATCAAAAATGCCCTGAGTTTGAGGTACATGTGGATCCATGGTGATAATATGATATGAATATTATCTATAGACTTGGAAAATAAATCTTTGGCATATGTGATAAAATTTAATTTCTATAATATAGAAAAATTCAGTGACGCAACCACAAAAAGACAAAATTCCTATCTAAAAATGGGCAAAGAACATGCACAAACACTTCACCAGCAAGGACATTCAGGCATTTCAAAAATACATGGAAACAAGGCTTTGTACTCCCTCATCAATATAACCCAAACCCAAACCAAGCTCACTGCCGTCAAGTCCATGCTGATTTGTAGTGACCCTACAAGACAGGGTTGAATTGCCTCTGCGTTTCAGCAACTCTTTTGAAACTCCTTCCATAAATTCCTTTGGCCACCTTTTGCAGATCAAGTTCTAGCTTGTTTTAGTTGTAAAAATATTCTCCTGAACTTTAAAAGAAAAATCATTTTATTGGGCACTCATACAACTCTTATCATAATCCATCCATCCATCCATTGTGTCAAGCATATTTGTACATTTATTGCCCTCAGCATTCTCAAAATATTTGCTCTCCACTTAAGCCATTGGTATCAGCTCCTCATTTGCCCCCTCCCTCCCCACTCCCTCCTCCCTCATGAACCCTTAATAATTTATAAATTATTATTATTTTGTCATGTCTTACACTGCCCGAAATCTACCTTCATGTACTTTTCTGTTGTTCATCCCCCAGGGAGGAGGTTTTATGTAGATCCTGATAATCAGTTCCCTCTTTCTACCTCACTTTCCCTCTACCTTCTGTTATTACCACTCACACCACTGGTCCTGAAAGGATCATCTGTCCTAGATTCCCTGTGTTTCTGGTCCTTATCTGTACCCATGTGCATCCTCTGGTCTAGCTAGATTTGTAAGGTAGAATTGGTATCATGATAGTGGGGGAGGAAACATTTAAGAATTAAAGGAAAGTTGTTTGTTTCATTGTTGCTACACTGCACCCTGACTGGCTCATCTCTTCCCCTTGACCCTTCTGTAAAGGGGTGTCCCATTACCTATAGATGGGCTTTGGTTCTCAACTCCACACTCCCACTCATTTACAATTATATCATTTTTTGTTCTTTGATGCCTGATACCTGATCCCTTCAACACCTCATGCTCACACAGGCTGGTGTGCTTCTTCCATGTGGACTTTGTTGCTTCTCAGCTAGATGGCTGCTTGTTTACCTTCAATCCTTTAAGACCCCAGATGCTATAGCTTTTGATAGCCACGTACCATCAGCTTTCTTCACCATGTTTGCTTATGCACCCTTTTGTCTTTAGTGATTGTGAGCATCATGGAATGCAAATTTAATAGAACAAAGTGTTCTTGCATTGAGAAAGTACTTGGGTGGAGGTCCAATATCCATCTGCTGCCTTAATACTAAACCTATAAGTACATGCATGTAGATTTATTTCCCCATCATCCTATATAAATATATTTACATATGTACATGCCTGTATTTAGACCTCTATAAATGCCCCTTGCCTCCTAGTTCTTTCCTCTATTTCATTTTACTTTCCTCTTGTCCCACTATCATGCTCAGCCTTCATTTGGGTTTCAGCAATTTCTCTTGGTTACATTGCCCTTGATCAATCCATACCAGACCTCTCACACCCTCCTTGCCACTAATTTTGGATTACTAGTTGTTCTCTTGTCCCTGGGTTGGTGAACAGCATCTCCTCCCTGCCCCCCACCTCTTCCCCCCTCACCCCCGGAACTATTGGTCCCATTGTTTTCTCCTCCAGACTGTTCATCCAGCCTATATTATCTAGATAGACCTGCAGAGATAATAATATGCACAAAAAAACCTGGCATAGCAAGACAAAGCAACAGAAGAGAATACAACGCTGACAACAATAAAGAAAACCAATGACCAAAAATAAATAAATTAATTTAAAAAAAAGAAAAACAAGTAAAAGAAAAACCTGTAAATAGTTCAAGGTTTGTTTGTTGACCTCTAGCAGTGTCCTCCAGTCGAGTCCGATGGGGTGCCATGCTTTGGCCCCAAAATCTATCCTTTGCAGTACCCTGGGAGAGTTTTTATGTTCTGGAAAGACCTTATTATTAACTTAGCTTCAGAAACCCATGATTAATCACAAGCAGAAGCATCAAGCCTGTTATCTCTCTACCCATTTTCATCTATCAATTTTATCCCTCATAGTTCTCTTTCTCAGTTTTATTTTCTTAAAGATTGATTCCACATACTTCTCTCTTTCTCTCCTTAACAATCACCAGTGGCTGTTGATTTATCCTGTTCAGAACTCTGAACTTGAGTTCCTCATGGTGAGTTTCTTTTACATCTTAGGTTAGTGTGAAAGTCAGCCAGCCTGAAAGACGTTAGCTCACCATTTGAAATGGTCACTGGATGAATTGATTGATAAGTGGACATTTTAATGATGACAGCAGCAGCATACTGAGGATATCCTCTACAAAGACCAAAAAAAGGATTTCAGCTGACTGGTACAAGGGCTGTCGGGTGCCTTACCAAGGGGATAAGTGCCGTGGGGAAGGGATTCAGAAATGAGTATAGTTGTCAGGCAGTATTTCTGTGTTATAGCTTTGAGGCTTTTAACTAAGTGGGCGATGCCCACTCATATTATCCAGAATCATTATGATTTAGAGACAGTTAGTAGCAAATATTAATCACATATACAAAATATCTTCATGGCAGCATCTAGATTAATGCTTGACCAAACCAACTGGGTGCTGAGTCATGTTGACACATAAAATTAATCACCACACACTCTTTCTAATTCTTTTCCCTGATTTATCCAGGGGATCTTTTGTGTGTTAAGGCACATTTTGGTCAGCATGATCAGGCTCATTGGATCAGTTCTCCATGTCATTGTGCACTGTGCAAAGATTATGCCATAGTTGGGTGAGTTAGTAGGCTAGGCAGAATGGTTGTCAAAGGGTGGAAAAGTGTTCTTGAGGGTCTCTTTCAAGACCACCTGGTTATCTTTCCTCTAACCCGAAACTGGTTGTTCTCTGCTTAAAAGTGGTCAATATCAATACTTTACTGTCTCTTACCTGCTCCTCAGGACAGACATGGTCTGAGGAAGGCTAGGGTCTGTGGAACTAGAGTTATGATTGAATAGAATGGAAGTCCTAGAAAGAGAGTGGCTCTTTACCATCGGAAATATGCATGTGAGGCCAGCGCTTCTTTTGCGGTGAGCTATAAATGCATCATTTGATGGGACGGCGAAGGGGGTGCTTCTGATTCTCTAATGACCCTTGATTCCAAGACAAGTGGTGCTTTATTACTTATGATCCCACTGTAAGCGATAACTAAAATAGGCGAATGCATATTGACTAAAGTTCACGCGTGTTGATCAGGGGCAAGTTGGAGTGGGAAAGAGGAAGGTATTGCTCAAGGGGTCTGGAGTTTCTGTTAAGAGTGATGGGAAAAAGTGGAAAGGAACAGTGATGATGGTTCGCCGACATGATGAAAGAAGTTAATGTCACTGAATTGTACATGTCAGAACAGTTAATGTTCTGGTATACGTATTTCACCACGGTCAAGATGAAAAGAAACCCCAAGCCACATGAAATACACCATAACATCGTTTTTCTGTTCCATTAAGCATTCTCATGCATTTTAGTGATCACATCCTTCCAAGAAGGAAAACTATTTGGGGAGTGGAAAATCTGGGGGATATATGTCTTGGATATAAATTTTGGCTATACCGTAGGGGAAATATTTATAAGCAGGAACTTTAAAACATAGCTTTATTCTACTAATGACTATTACAGAAGGGCTTGGATTCTTTGGCAGGAGCCCTCTTTAGGGATTTTGAGCTGTCTCTGGGCAGCTTTGATCCCGGAGTTTTTGCACTGATGCCTGCATGGTGATGGCTACAGAGGAAGATGGAATTGCTGCACGGTCAATAGAGAACATCAACTTAGTGGTTCTTGACTTGGCTGTGACTGACTGAGCAGAACTAATGACCTTGTTGCAAAGTGTCAGTCAGTCAGTCTCTGGGACAGGGTTGGATGACTTCTATCTACAGACCAAGCAAATTCCAAGGGTCCAGATTGAGCCTCTCAAGAAGAAATGGAAAAACAGTGGGAGGTCAGGCTCTTAGAGATTCTGGCTGAGGAATAAGCTAGAGGGTGTGCATGTGTCTCAGCTTTCGGAAATACTCTTTACCCTGGGCTACCAGGAAAAAGACACCCAGCACTTTTAGGTTATCTCTCAGAGGAACCCGAGTGGTATGTAGTGATTACCAGTTGGGCTGCAATCTGCGTGGTTGGCAGTTTGAAACCACCGGCAGCTCCATGGAAGAAAGACTGGGCTTTCTACTCCCATAAACAGTTACAGTCTCAGAAACCCACAGGGGGTCACAATGAGTTAGCATTAACTTGATGATAACGAGGGGTGTTTATTCCCCCCTTGGGGGCCATCAAGTTCTCCAAGAAGAAATTGAGCTATCATAACTCTGCAAATCTTGGGGCTGACTGCACTTTCCTAGAGTTTCACATTATTCATTTCTAGAAAGTAATTTTAGTTGATTGCCTTGTGGTCATTTTGAATGAGGCATTTTAAAAATAGAAAAAATATGGAAAGGGTTGGCTCACCATCCAAATATATCTCTTCTGTAAGCTCCTATGGGTAGTGCATTTGCCACTTTGGGACAGAAACTTGTTGGGATGTCTCTCTTGAGCTTTTAAATGGGAAGTTTGACAACTATTTTTCTTCATCCATTTAGCTGGTTGCCTGCCTGGGGCAGGCATATCTGATAACCTTGTGGGCCCCTACAGGACTGACTTTTTATTATTGGATGGTAGATTCATGAGGCTCTATTAAACTGAGGATTTTACCTGCCCAGCTCATTGCTTTAATATTTAGCTCAATGCTTTTTAAAGTAGATTTTTTGGCAAGTAGATGTAAAATTCTTTCATGTTCCCCTGAAAGGAGCTTGAAGGTGGTAAAATAGCAAGGTCCTGCAGGAGAAGACATTGACAGAGATGATGCCAGGTGGAAGGTTGACCATTAATGGGAGAATACCATTAATGCATCTCCTTAGATTAGAGGGAAAGGGTCAAAACGGGCATGAGGTAACCAAATAAGATAGAATGAAAGAGATCAGGCTTCAAAATCTGTTTCCTTGATGCCATGTGGGATAAAACCATGCTCTAAATAAGACCATTCGCTAAGCAAGAGCATCTATTCTTTTGAGATCTTCATTTGGCCCGGTGTGAGTGCTGGATAGGAGAGTGGGAATGGGGAACATCTAGAGTAATCATTGTGGGAAACGGAAGAGGGTGCTGACTGAGGACAAGCAAAAAGTTTTATAGATGCTAGAGGCTCCGACTCAAAGGTCAGCAGTTCTTGCTTACCAGCTGCTCTGCAGGAGAAAGACGAGGCTTTCTCCTCCCGTAAGATTTATTGCCCAGGAAACCCACAGGGGTGGTTCTACTCTGTCCTATGTGGTAGGTACGCATTAGAATGAACTCTAAAGCAATGAGTTTGGTTGGTTTTGTTGTTGTTTTTTGAGACTCAGATGGATTTAGAAGCTGTGACTGTATTTAGAACCAACACAGCATTTAGTGGTTTATGTCAGTAATATGTAGCTGGTGGCCATGGGAGCAGACAAACGGGATTAGAGCATTTATTCAGAATTAGGATTTTTTTCTGAGCAGACATGCCCAAAAGGTAGTGTCTTAATTATCAAGTGCTTCCATAATAGATACACTACAGGTGATTGGCTTTAGCAAAAATAAATTCATTTTCTAAAATTCAGGAGGTTTATAGCCTGAATTCAGAGCTCTGGCTCTAGAGGAAGGATTTCTTTCTCTGTTGGCTTTGAAGCAAAGGCTCTGTCTCTTCTATCTGCCCATTATCTGCCTGCTTAATTTGTTCCTTTTCTATCTTTTAAGCAATTGACTCAAGGTACCAACAAAACAAAACAAACAACCTCCCTGAAAACAGAAAACAAACAAACAAAACAAAACTTACTGCCATTAAGTTGATTCTAACTCATAGCGACCTTGTAGGACAGGTAGAACTTTCTTGTAAGATTGGGACTCTCTATAAGAATAGACAGTCTTGTCTTTCTCCCTTGGAGTGGCTGGTGGTTTTGAACCCCTGATTGCAGTTAGCAGCCCCACTAGGCCACCAGGGCTCCTGACTCAAGACACACCCTACACTAATTTTGCCTCATTGTTATAACAAAAATTTATTCCCAAATGAGATTATAGTCACCGGTATAGAAATTAGGAGTTAAAAGATGGAGAAGACCAGAAACTGGGCTACTCTGTGAGGTCAGTGAATACATGTAGTAAGAACGAGAGAATGAGGAGACTCAGAAGAAGTTAAAAGAACATGGCCAGAGTGTGGATTTTTGGGTGGTGCCAATAGCCACAGTGTGACCGTGAAGATGGGGATTCATATACAGCGAAGTAGCTATGGGTGGAGCCAGGAGTTTCATGGGCTGAATACCACATTGGCAGATGCATCACTATATGGTGGTTTGTCTTCAGGAGCCTGGCCATATCTCCTATGAGTTGGTAAAGTCTGGAAAGAAGACGGTGAGCCAGGTCTTAAGAGGGCTTTGATGAGGGAGCCCAGAAAAGAGTTTCATTACCCAGCCCTTGGGAGTGCAGATAGACTTCAAGGAGTGATATTTAAAATGACCCGAAAGGATGGGAGTACAAGAGAGAGGGGAAAAGAAGGGAAATGTCTTATGTAGAAAGAGGTAGGAGTTAAATGACTCCATACTTTAAAAATAGCTTCAAAACCAAACAAACATAACCACCACCACCAACAAAAAAAAAATCAAACTCAGTGCTATAGAGTTGATTCTGACTCTCAGCCAGCCAGAGGAGAGGACGGAGTAGAGCTGCCAGAGTTCCTCAGGCTTGCTTTACAGAAGCGGATGCCAGCTCTTTCTCCAGAGGAGCCACGGTCTCTTTAGGTTGGCAGCCAAGTGCTTCACCATTGCACTGCCAGGGCTTCTCCAAAGTCTTAGTTTCATAAACTAAAAGCTAAGGTGGAGACACAGAAACTGGCTATTAAATAACATCGTCTATAGCTCGGCAATCCTCTCCATTTACTGGCGCCCATTCAACAGTGTTTTAAGAAAACGTTTTCTTAAGTCAGACTTCTAAGGGTTGTACGTCACACCCTCGCATTCCCAGTGTATTGTGCAAACATTTACTCTAGGAAAGGAGATGAAATGTCCCCCAGTGTGCCCCACGTTCCATCTGACCTTTCTTTTGCTAGATTCATTTGCAGTTACAGGACAAGGGTATCTTTATTCTGTGTGGCTGAATGAACAACAACAGCCACCACCACAAAAAACCCACAGGGGGAAAAAGAAAGACAGAATTGGCCAAGCAACAGGAAAATGAACCATGGAAGGTGGACAATAGACCCCAGAGCGTTTTGACATGTGCTTGGTGAATGGGAACGCAGGGCCAGTGTTCATCGGTGTAAATGTCCACATCCTCAGTGTGGAGGAAGGAGGAGAAAAGCACTCAGAGAAGTAAGCCAAAATGTCTGCAAGGAAGACCGTTGTAAAAGAGCTAACTCTCTGTCAGTGAAGTACTCTGGGCCATAAATGATATCTAAGGGGATTTAGCAAACTGACACAGTGACTGGAACTCATTTTATTTTTTCCACCTCATTCTTGCTGTGTAAAAAAGGTCTGGATGTGGTTCAGTGTGAAGAGCCCGGGTTTGGACCAAGACAGCGCTGGGCCCACATCCTGGCTTTGCTACTTTGCTAGGAGCAAGCAGCAAGATTTTGAGAATGTTTCCAACCTCCTCTGACTCTCTGTGTCAGTAGCAGTAGAAGACTAAATTAAAAAAAAGCAACCTTACTCAGAGAGTGAATGTGAGGATTGGAAATACATGTGTAGAACACCCAGAAACATCCAATAAATGGTAATGATTTCTATTAACTGGAGCACTGGTGGCAGACTGGTTATATTTT
This sequence comes from Tenrec ecaudatus, assembly GCF_050624435.1. NCBI lineage: Eukaryota > Metazoa > Chordata > Mammalia > Afrosoricida > Tenrecidae > Tenrec > Tenrec ecaudatus. The sequence continues at coordinate 244,843,041 of NC_134530.1, read as the reverse complement.
GGTTTGTGATCCTTCAGATCAGCAGTTTGAAACCACCAGCCACTCTGTGGGAGAAAGATGGGGCTTTCTACTTCTGTAAACCCACAAGCAGTTCTACCCTGTCCTAGAGGATTACTATGAGCTGGCATCAACTAGATGGCAGTGAGGTTTTTCTTTCTTTTTTAAAAAAACTATTACTCAGGGCAGTGATGTTCAGTGGTTGGATTCTCACCTCCCATGCAAGAGACCTAGTTCAATTCTCAGTCAATGCACCCCACACATAGCCAACCCCCATCTCTTAGGGGGGCTGTGAAACTCAGTAGGTTGTGGTAGAGGTCCCAGACTAGGGCAGACTAGGAAGAGAGATTTCTAAAATTAGCCATTGAAAATGCTATGTTGATACAGTAGTCCAATCTGACATATGACTTGCCACCAGTTGGGGGCTGACTTAATGTCACTAACAACAATTACTGGAATCCCTGGGTGGTGTAAATGCTTAATGTGCTCAGCTGATAACCACAACTTTAGGACTTTCAGTTCACTCAGATGTCTTAAAATATAGGCCTGGTGGTCTACTTCTGAACATTAAGTCATTGAAAACTGGATGGAGCACAGTTTTATTGACACACAGGGGTCACCAGAAGCTGGACCCTACTTGACGGCCATGAGGACTTAGTTTACTGCTTATAACGTTGCTCCTATGACTAGTCCTTAGTTAAACGAAAGGCTCGACACAGTAGAGGAACTGCCTGGGAGGGATACTGATAGGTTTCTGCTACACTTAGTGTGAACGCTAGAGTGTGTCAGCTAGACACTCCTGGGGAGGGGTAGGAGCAGAGTACATATCAATCGGCTTGCAGCCTGCTGACATGTCATTGGTGTCATAACCCTTTTTGTGTAAGAGAAAGAGACTGGGCAGAGGAGACTCGTCTTCGACCCTGCGGCTTCTTCCAGAGCTGGATCTTACATCTGGTTCCTCACCATCCTGTTCTGTCTCCTGCCAGTCCTAGGAGACTGACAGTGGTGGACTCTGCATCCAACAGCCTGCGCCCCTGCTGTGTCTGCTTCATCCTCCTACTCTCTGTTCATCAGTTTCCACTAGTCAGGTGAAGCCTGACTTGACCTTGACTTACCTAGTCCGGCAACTTGTGTAAACCATTTCTTGATTTAGAGCTCTTTCTGTGTACAACACATACAAGCACCATTGATTTTGCTTCTCTAGAGAAGCAAATAAACTAGTGTCTTAATAATATCACTTGAAATACAAATGATATCTTCACAGTGATGCAGATAGGACCATATTTTCTCTGAGAGGCCAATAGTTATTTGTCAGTGGATATGAGTATGTGTTGAGGTGGAAGCAGTGTTGGGAAGGGGAAGAAGGTGATTCATTGGGAGTCTGGGAGTAGGTTTTTCCTTTAAAAACAGTCTACTCCAACAGTGTACATTTTTTGCATAAATTAATTTAGAAAATTATTCCAACTTAGGCAGTAGTGCATAAATGTGGCTATCATCCATTTTTTCAGCATGAATACAGTGATTCTTTTTGCAATATCTCCAGCTATTTCACAGAGCAAAGGACTAGGAGAAGATGTGTTGTCAGAATTAGCAGTAGATGCTTGCAGCTGTTTCTTTCCATTTTGAGTGTTGCCCATCAATAAGCGAAAGTCCTGAAGGTTTACTCCATCCACATCATTATGGTCAACGCTGCTTTGAGAAGACAGCTCTTCCTCAGTCACAGTCTGGCACTGTCTCTGACAATATTTGGCGGCAATTTGTGAGGTTTTCCGTGTATGTGACAATGTTTCAGCGCACGGCTAGCATCCCCCGGCATCTTGTTCCTTCTCAAAGAGTCACTCTGCCAGAGGAGCAGGGAAGCTGCATGAATCTGCTGGAGTTGATGTCTATTTTGAAGGAAGAACAATGAGAAAATGCGTAGTGCTTATGACTAATTGCTTCCTAAAACAAGGATGTTTATCTTTTGTATAACACACACACACACAAACAAAAATCAAACCAGTTTCTGTGAAGTCAACTTTGACTTCCATGTCAGGGTAGAACTATATATGCCACAGGGTCTTTCGATGGCTGATTCTTAAAGAAGTAGATCGCCAAGACGTTATTCCCAGTTGCCTCTGATCAAACTATGAACTGAAACCACCCAGAGGTGTGAAAATGAGACTGTACTTGTAATTCTAAAAATTCTACTGACATTTTCAAACCTTTACATATGAAATCAGAGAGTCTGGCTCAGAAAAACCTATATTGAAGGTTAATAGTTCAAATAAGCCCTTTTAGTTGAAAGATAAGCTGGAGAAAGGGCTAAATCAACACACACCTGAATTTTATGAGTTGATAAGAGACATTAACCAGGATTTGCTCTGTCCCAGAGAGCATGGGGAATATAGCTTCTCACTGTCTCTTGGTTCTGCCTTGAAGGAGTGGGGAACTCTGAGATTCCATCTCTTCACATGGTGGGAGTTCACTGTGGGTGTCTTTCCATCATCTTATCTATAGAAAAGAAAACCCCATTGCCTCAACTATTGGGTCTGTGTGCTGAAGGAATTGAGTCTAATTAATAACCACTCCAATGTAACATACAAAAAGAGCAAGCGAGCTAATGGAGCAGCAACACCGACAAAGGCTGTTAGGTGAGTGCTTGAATCCAAGCAAGGAGCCATGGTGCTGTAGTTGTTAAAAGTTGGGCTGCAATCTCAAGGTGAGCAGTTTGAAACCACCAACCACTCTGTGGGAGAAAGATGAGGCTTTTTACTCCTATAAAGTGTTACAATCTTAGAAACCCACAGGGCAGTTCTAGCTTGTTCTATGGGGTCACGATGATTTGAATCGACTTAATGGCAGTGAGCTTGCTTTTTTTTTTTTTTTTGGTTTTGACTCCATCCAGTTTTTAAGCAGCATTTATACTATTTTTTTCTAATAATATTAATCACATACTACATACTGGTGGACTATAATTCTTAAAATACATGACAGGCCACAAAAAGCCATCAAGAACAGTGAATATATATATATATATATATATATACTTCTGTAATTTATTATCTTGACATCTACTTTCCAGATGACTGCCCCTTATCAATCTTATACAATGCCTGAAAATACTGGAGGGGTCGATTCAACCCAGAGCAGGATTCAAATGCTAATTACCATTTCACATTCTTGTTTGAGCCCTGGGGAAACAGTTATACCACATGATGATGAATATATCAATGACTTCAACAAGATTGATGATACTTAAACATGGCTAACCCAAGTAAAAATGGCTGCAGTCTTGTTCACAACTCACACAGTTGGAAGTAAATCTGTTCCACAAAGTTACAATCAGGATTATTCTGCTCACTGAGAATGAATATGAAAATGAAGCTTGTGCCACATCTGTGAAGGACACATCAGCCAAGCAGCCACTTGTCACCTTCATGAGGTCATCATGACCACTTCGTCTGTCACCTCGCTGACTTCTCAAAAATACTGCCACATGACGGGACTTTGAGTCTCCAACAATCCCAGAGGTAAACAATCACACATCACTTACCTCTATTTTACAGATAGGGAAACAGTGGCCCAGAGAGGTTAAGAGATGTGCCCGATCTCTCACAGGTGGAAAGTTCTAGAAACCAACCCTTTGATATCTGATTATGATTTTGCTGCTGTGCCAGCCTGTATTGGAATTGAATTGAGCAAGAGGGCAGGTGCTTCAGAGACGGATTCCTCATCATACTCAGTACTTTATAAGGATGATTGATCATCACACTAAATGCCATGGGTCATTATCTCTTCACCTGCTGGCTGTGCTCTGTAGATTCTCCAGACAGAGAAGCCACCCTAGTAACATAGAGCGTCCCTTGTTCGTGCCCTGCATTTGGGTGATGGGGTTCATTTGTTCTGCTGCAGAGCATGCTGTTCTGTGTATGACTCCTGGCAAGCAGTGAGCTACCACAGCCAGGAAAAGAAAGAGCACAAGACTATCATTTATAATCCAGTCTGATTATGGATGTGTGCCCCAAGGACCTTGTGCCTTCAGCCAAGGAATATAATATAATGGAACCTGCATGTTCAGGGAAGTTAAGCCAGTGTAGGCAAAGGGGGAAACAGATTGAGAAACACTGGATACATGATCAGATGCCCTGGTGGTGTAGTGGGTTAAGCACTGGTCTTGTAACTAAAAGTTTGGTGGTTCAAAGTCACAAGCTACTCCATAGGATAAAAGTAAGGCTGTCTGCTTCTGAAAAGATGTACAGTCTTAGAAATCTTACACATAGTTCCATTCTGTCCCATAGGGCCACTATGATTGGACTTGCTTTATGACAGTGAATTTTTAGGGTAAATAATAATAATGACGATAAAGGCATATTTTGCTACATTTGCTTCCAGACCAGAGGTAATAATATATGGCAGTAGATTGACTTGCTGCTGCCCACTCCTCATTAAAAACACGCACAGCAATGGTCCAAAGAGCCCAGAGCAGGCAGCGGGGAGGATTCTGCTCTGCTTGCTAAGTGCATTTAGCTCTAAATATAAGCACCTGTCACTTACACAGGTCTCTGCTGTGTCCTCTTTCCCCCATCTATAAAATAGGGGTGATTTTGTCTAACCTCCTGTTCCCTCATAGAAGAAGCTGATCAAGGGTTTGTAGTGCCAGAATGAAGTGTTTTATAGACAAGATAATGATAAACATCTCTATGTACTCGGGCATGCAAGAGGGAATTTGGAGGATATTAGCTGACATTTCATAGTATTTTATGGACAAATTTTCCACAAAGTAATACTCTGTATGGCTCCCAACTATCATTCCTTCTTGTCTTTTCCAAATTAGGAAATGAGAGTTCTTGCTCAGGCCACATACCAGTGGTAAAGGGCAGAGTTGCATCTGAACCCCAAGCCTCTGACTCAGGAATCCCTGTCTTTTGCTTCTGTTACCCTGTCACCCCCTGTGAGCTTTTATGATTTACTCTCATTTCAGCCTTGGGAACTGAATGGCTCTTAGTGAATCCTACACTTTGTGTGTGGGAGGACCAGCTCTGTAATTGGAGTTGAAGTACATGGTGGAGTCCTGCATTGGCGGAAACACTGGCGTCAACTCCATTTTGCACAGCATTAGTGATACTGCGGGGCCATGGGGGCCTCTCATATTATCTTGTGCCCATTACTGCAAAGGCATCTGGGATGCTGGCACACCCTTAGATGAGAGATGAGTGAGTGGGGTTTTGGTTGATGACACCCCAACCTTGGGGTTTATCTTAGTTCTTCAATGTAGTTTATTGAGAAAACACATTGTAGCCAATCTGAATTTTTATCAAGATGTTAAATAAAGTATGATATGCCATTGAAGAGAAATATGTAAACCTGGACATGCTGATATGGAAAATTATTCAATAACAGTTAAGTAAATAAGGGATTCATCTTTTACTGCAATTATATTTTCTAAGAATATATTAGTATATTATCTATCTATCTACCTATCTGTCATTTATCAGTCTTTCCACCCACCCATTTAGTTATATCCTTACTTAGGAATAAAAATTCTAGACAGACATTCTAAAAATTAAGATTTCATAAGAAAATTTTAGGAGTGGCTAATTCTGGCAAATAGCTTAGGGCTGAAGGAGAAGGAACAATTTATGATTTTGCTTCTCATTTTATATGCTCCCTTATTTTTTCAAATTTTAACCACAAAAACCAAAACCCATATTTTTGGGAAATTTAAACCACTATTTCTTTTGTGTTCTAGTTTCCACATTTTTTAAATGGGGGAAATAATAACTGGGGTGTGTGTGTTAGTTCATGATGCTCAAACCTTGAGATTTATCTTGGTCTTTCATTATAGTATTGTTTTCATCAAATAAAAATAGAAGCAATCTAAATGTCCATCAAAAAGGGATGAATTAAATACCTGATAGGATTATTGAGGGATTCAGATCAGTAAATACTTATAAGAACTTAGAAAGATGCCTACCCACTCACCCACTGTCATTGAGTCAAACTCATAGCGACCCTGTAAAGGGTTTCCAAAGCTGTAAACATTTGAGCAGATAGCCTCAATTTTCTCTTGCGGAGTGGCTGGTGGAATTTTAACTGCTAACATTGCAGTTAGCAGTCCAAAGCTTTCCCGCCAGTGCCACCCAGGTCCTAGAAAGATACTTCCCAAAACAAATCAAAACAAAAACAAACAAAGTAAAACAAAATACCCAAACTCACTCCCAATGAATCAATTCTGATGCATTGCGATTCATAGAAACCATAAAGGACAGTTAGATTTGTCCCTGTGGGTTTCCCAAGGTATAACTCTTTATAGGGATAGAAAGTCTTATCTCCCCTCCCCAACAGTTTTATTGGTATGTAATTTACATATTATATAATTCAATAGTTCCATCACATCAAGAAAAGTTGTATGATCATTGCCACATCAGTTTTAGAACATTTCCTTCATTCTTGTACTTGTTATTAGCCCTGCATTTCTCTCCAATATCCCCTGCTGTGGTAGTTACATAATTTCATGTCAACTTGATAAATAGAATGTAGGGGTGGAGTTTAGCCTGTCAATAAGGTCACCAGGTAATACCCACCAGGGGGATTCTTGGCACTTCCTCTATTTCTCCTGGTAGGAGGACCACACTCTCTCTGCTTCACATTCCTATTGACATTCAACATGGAGCCACAGTGATGATAGCCAGAGCACTGAGATGTGTCCACTACCACTGGATTTATAAGACTTTTCAACCACTGTCCTGGGATCTTCCTGCATTCAGCATCATTGCATGTGCTACATGAATCTGAAGAGGAATTCATGGGCTAATATTGGACATATGGGCTAATACTGAATTTATGGACTTGATCTGGACCGAGCTGGATGTTTTCTTAATATGCAAAACTCTTTAATATAAAGCTCTTTCCTATACATATGTGAATGTCTCTAGATTTGTTTCTCTAGTCAGCACAGACTAACATATTATGGTACCAGGAATGGGGTACTAGAGAAACAAATCATAAAGATGAAGAGTGGATTCTTGTTTGACCTTGGTCTCATGGTAGTTTTTCTTCTTTGGCTAGCCAGAGGTCAGATATGGCTTTGCACTTTACTGAGTTGTGCACGAATATGAGAAGTTAAAGTTTTTATTATTTTCTTTGGTGGTTATCTTTAGTTATTCCTGTTTGAAATGGTGAAAATGAATGTGATTAATGTGTATTTTGAGATCAGGGGGCAAAGTTACCCCTTGAATTTCTCAGAGACCATGTTGTGTAGTGAAAATGGCTGACAGAAGCTCAGAATGGCTGACAGGAGGCCCATCCCTGGCTTGGTGCAGTCAGAGACCTAGGCTATATTTCTTATCAATGGAATAGTTCAGATAAAGATTAATATAAGATAGATAAGGATCAAATTTGATTGTTTTAAGATTGAATTTAGGATCTGGCTCTAGATTTAGGTTTATCCTGTTTTCTGCTGCCTATTTTTATTGATATAATTATTGATAGAAATGATTATTGGGAAGTATAAATTGAGAGTTTATAAGCTCACTGTCCTTCAGCCATCAAATCAAATCTTTAAATGGGTTAGGACACACCTGCAAAGAAGGCTCTGAAAAGACAATCCCCACCCATTGATTGCTTTGGGCATTGCATTTCAAGACACTTGCCTACGAGCTATTGACAGACTGAAGAAAATAAACTCTTGTGGTTTTTGAAATTTGCACTAGTGGTTTATACCCGAAGGTGGAAAAATCTGATGCCATGCAAGAACTCTCCTCTCTAGGATGGAATGTTAAAGGGAGCCAGCAGGCAGCCTGGATGTTTGTTAGGGGGCCACCTGGACCCACTTGTTTTGTTGAAGTGGGAGAAATCACTGACACCCATGGACCTGGTTCACATGGAGGAGAGGAGAAGACAAGAGTGGGTTGGCTGGTTTGAAGTTCATGACTTCATTTAAGGGGGTTAGAATTGTTGATAATTTGTGATGGGGCACATGGTCTAAAGGTGAGGCACCAATGGGCACCCTGGTGAGGCTAAGTGAGGCAGCCCACAGTGAGTTGAATAGAACCAGACCAGATGAAGAGAAGAATTTTGAGCCTGTGAATTTGTGCACGTTGTTGCTGACTTTGTGGACAGCCTGCCCTGATTTGACTTTGCCAATGGATGCGAACTCACAAGGTTCCAACTGAAATGAAGTTTCTTCATATCAAAGAATGTATTTGTCTCCTCAGAGCATTGGGTTGATGTAAGTAGGCAGTACAGAAGTTGGATACCCCAAATTGGGGTGGATAAAGGCATGAATTGGCCAGTTTATAGGATTATGGTGTAGTTGCTAACATTACTGTAATGGTTAAGGATAGAATATTGTTGTTTTGTTCACTTATACAATAATATGTTTGAATGAAGCTGGTGTATATTAAGTTGTATGCATTTTAGCTTATCCTGGTAGGTACAGATATAATTATATTCTTGTTTTGATTAAAAATTATGTATGGCTAAAGAGTTGTGTAAAGATGTCAATTTGACCAGGGGTGGTCTGTGGTAGTTACATAATTTCATGTCAACTCGATATATAGAATGTAGTGGTGGAGTCTAGCCTGTCAATAAACTCACAAGGTAACATCCACCAGGAAGAGTCTGGGAATTTCCTCTATTTCTCCTGGGAGGAGGACCACACTCTTTCTCTGATTCACATTCCTCTTGAAAGCAACATGGAGCCACACTGATGGCAACTAGAGTGCTGAGATGCTTCCACCACCACTGGATCTACAAGGAATTTCATCCACTGGTCTCTGATCTTCCTCCATTTGGCACCGTTGCATGTGCTGTGTTAGTACGAAGAGGAATTCATGAGTTAATATCGGACATATGGGCTAATATTGAACTTATGGACTTGATCTGGGCTGGGTTATTTTCTTAATATACAATTACTCTTTGATATAGAGCTCTTTCTATACATATATGTGTGTCTCTGGATTTGTTTCTCAGACTAACACACCTGTCAACTCCCAAGGAACCATTAATTCAACTCCCAAGGAACCATTAATTCAATGACTATCTCTATAGCTTTACCTCTCCTGAATTTCATGTACAGAAAAACTTAATTTAAAAAAGCCAGGACGTGGCACCCCATCAGACTCATCCGGAAAACACTCCTAAAAGTCAACAAACTGACCACGAACTACTAACAGGTTTTATTTTTTCTTTCTTTTTGTTTTTTCTCTTCTTTTGAATTTTGCATGTGAATGGCTTTTTTGTTTGTCAGCGTTTCGATGTTGCTTCTGTCGATGCCATGTTCTCATGTGCCACTTTGGTGCTGTCAAAGCCATCTGCATTTTTATGCACATATTACTATATCTGCAGGTCTACCTAGATAAGCTAGGCTAAACAAACAATGTGAGAAGAAAGTAACGGAGCCAACGGTCCCGGAGGGACACGAGAGTTTGGGAGGTAGGGGAAGGGAGGAGGTGTTCACCAACCCAGGGACAAGGGAACAACGAGTGGTTCAAAACCAGTGGAGGGAGGGGATGGGAGGACTGGTAGTAAGTGACCAAGGGCAAGGTAACTGAGAAGAATTACTGAAACCAGAATGAAGGCTGAACATGGTAGTGGGACAGGAGGAAAGCATAAGGAAATAGAGGAAAGGAATAGGAGGCAAAGGGCATGCATGGAAGCCTAAATACAGATATGCAAATATGTAAATATACTTATGATTATGGGAGAAATAGACCTATGTACATATATTTATTTATAAGTTCAGTAGTAGGATAGCAGGTGGACATTGGGTCTCCTAGCGCAAACTCCCTCAATACAAACCACCTTGCTCAGCTAAATAGTCTTTCCATGATACCCACGTTCCCAACATGATTGCTGAAGACAGACGTGTGCATAAGCAAACGTAGTGAAGAAAGTTGATGGTTCCTGGCTATCAAAAGGATATAGCATCTGGGGTCTTAAAGGCTTGAAGGCAAAGAAGTAGCCATCTAGCTCAGAAGCAACAAAGCCCACAGAGAAGAAGCACACAAGCCTAAGTGAACACGAGGTGTTGAAGGGATCAGGTAGCAGACACCAAAGAACAAAAACCATCATTGTGTGATCACCTTCCCCACATAAACGCTGAAGATGAATGTGTTCATAAGTAAGTGTGGTGAAGAAGGCTGATGGTACCCGGCTATTGAAACATATAGTGTCTGGGGACTTAAAGGCTTGAAAGTAAACAACTGGCCATCTAGCCCAGAAGCAACAAAGCCCACATGGAAGCAGCACAACATGTGCGATCATGAAGGGCTGAAGGGACCAGGTTTCAAGCAACAAAGGTGGGGGAAAAAATCATATCATCGTGAATGAGGGGAGTGCGTGATGGGGACCCAATGCCCATCTGTAGACAACTGGTCATCCCTTGCAGAGGGGTATTGGGGAGGAGATGAGTCACTCAGGGTTCAGTGTAGCATCAATAAAACTCAAAACTTTTCTCTAGTTCTTGAACGCTTCCTCCCCTCCCAATTATCATGACCCCAATTCTACCTTGCAAACCTGGTTAGACCAGAGGATGCACAGCGATACAGTTGGGATGTGGAAGCACAGGGAATCTAGGACAGATGGACCCCTCAGGACCAACGATGAGAGTGGCAATACCGGGAGGGAAGGCGGTATAGAAAGGGGGAACCGATCTCGGGGATCTACATATAACCTCCTCTCTGGGGGATGGGCGATGGGAAAGTGGGTGAAGAGAGACGCTGGGCAGTGTAAAATAGGATAGAATAGTAATTTATAAATTGTTAAGGGTTCATGAGGGAGGGGGACAAGGGAGGGAGAGGGAGGGAAAAAAGGAAAATGAGCTGTTCCAGGAGCCCAAGTGGAAGGTGAATTTTGAGAATGATGAGGGCAACAAAGGGTACTTTACTCAATTTATGTATATATGTATGAGCCCCAATAAAATGATTTATAAAAAAACAAAACAAAAAAACCAAAACAAGACAAGAACTAACAACAAAAAGAAAACATAAAAACTCAATTGCAAAGAAAGCAAAAAATATTGACAGTGAGAACATATTTAAATGGACGGGGTGCTAAATTTGAACTCAACTGCATCGTTGACAATCCACTTTCCAATGCATTCTGCATGTTAGCCAGGCTCTTTAGATCACTAGTCAGTGGTCAGAGGGGGGTTCCCTGGGGGCTTCATCCACATTGATTTCCCCTCCACTTAAAAAAAATAGAGAAGAAAAACTGAAAGAGCTTTAAAATGGATCAAAAGGGAAATCAAGTGATAAGATATATTTAACCTAACTATGTCTGCCACAATCTACTTTACAATGATCTCTCTCTGATGACTTGGCTATTCACATCCCTCGGCTATCAGAGAGTATTGACCAGAGGCTTAATCCCTGTGTGGACCCTGAAAATGGATTTGGGGTTTCCACTGTCATCCATAGCCTTCTGCAAACCCGGCGTTCACAATTTAAGCTCTGATACCATTCCTTCCTTTGGATTTGGATTAGATTATTTCCCTTGAACCCGACACGCTGGTGTGCGTCTTCCATGTGGATTTAGTTGACTCATCGTTTAGGTGCTGCTTGCTTGAAAAGAACACTTTACGGCCCCAGACACTATTCTCTTGGATCGCCTGGTACCATTTAGATTCTTCACCACATTTTGCTATAGCATCCATATCTTCAGATCACCCACCTCTCTTCATGGGGCTGAGCATCAAGCAGGGCCATGTCATAAGAACGAATTGTTCTTCAAATGGGGCTACAACTAAATGCAAGCCCCAAACTCATTCATGCATTCATAAGACTCTTCTTTCTTATTCAGAGCAACTTGTGGTTTTGAACTGCTGACCTGGCCATTAGCAGTCCATCAAGTAAGCACCACATCACCAGGGATCCTGAAACATACCTAACACAGAATAACTACTCAGTAGAATTTTTTCTTTCCATACAAGAGACCTCGATTCGATTCCCTTCCAATTACCGCATGCACAGGCACCATACAACTGTCAGTACAGACATGTGTGTTGTCACGGTGCTAAGAAGGTTTCAGGGGAGCTCCTCATCTTAGACAGACTAGGCAGAAGGTCTAGCGACCTGCTTCTGAAAATCAGCTAGGGAAAACCCTCTCGACCCCAAGGGCCGAATATCTAGCTGCTTATTTAGATGGTGCAGGACCAAGCCGCAGGCGCTTGCTGGTTGTCGTAGCTACGGCCATCATGACAGAAGCCGCGCTTCTTAGTTCTAAGGCTGTTAGAAGAAAGGAGTAGCTGCTGATGTCCCAGCTCTTCCCCAACCACTTGTCTGTAACTGGACAACATGGAACAAACTCAGAGTTCCATCCCTAGGTCTGTCCTTACTTGAGCCCAAGAAGTGTCAGCACTGAGGTTGAAGGATTCTGCTTGCCTATTCTCCCCTTCACTACCACCAGATGCAGTTGCTTTGTATCTTGGAACATGTAAAGAAAAACAAAAAAACTCCCTGCCCTTGAGTCATTTCTGCCTCATAGCGACCCTCCAGGGTAGGGGACAACTGCCCCTGTGGATTTATGGGAGTAGAAACTCTTTGTGGGAGTAGAAAGCCTTGAAGCTGCTGATTTTGAACTGCTGACCATGTGGTTAGCAGCCCAACACATCACCACTAGGACACCAGGACTCCTGACGAGATGCAAACGTTGGGGCAAAGCCAGTTTTCAAATGCTTGCAGTGGATGGAGAAATCGTGGAGACATCTGTTTCTAGCAATCATTTGTAAGCTCTTTCACACCTTGCCCATAACAACAGGCTCTCATGTCAATACAGCTGCAGTCTGGGGTGGTCTCCTTGGCCAGATAATGGAAATAGCTGACTGTTTCCCCCTGTCATTTTTTCCATCCTTGCACTCATCCTTTGCCCTTTGATACTGGGGAAGAGTCATCCATAAAAATCATGGAAAAGTCACAAAAAAGCTAGTTTTCCATTTGCCCCAGGGACTTTTCTTCTCAGAGATCTGGATTCAGCCCTTCTTGGTGTACAAATTGTAGTAATTGTTTTTCCTCTTTTTCTTCTTCCCATGGCCTTTCCTCAAATTAGGGACCACCAAGGACATGTCCTTGCTAAATAGCAATTCCATTGACAAGATCTCCCCAATCTAGTAGACTTGGACCACACGCAAGAGCTGCTGCTCAGTCTTTAAATACAACTCATTAATTGGAAGACACCCTACTCCCTCTCACTGCTTAGGTTTTTTTTTTTTTTTAGGGAATGCAAATAGCATCTCACTTCAAAGCTGAGAAGAGCAAGCAAAAAGTTGCCAAGAACTGTCTTGATTAATTAGAGGTAACGGTTAGAGTAAGGCATGCAGGCCCTCTCAGCATGGATGAAACAGCTTGCCCCAGCAACCAGAGCACTGGCTCTGGTATGGTCTGGCACACTGAGTTTCTTTTCTTTCCCATCGTTTAAAATTTTTATTTCAAAACTTGATTATCTAGCTGTGAACCAGCTTCTACTTCCTATCACCAGTAGCATATTGAAGCAGTTCCCCCTGCCAAAATAAATCTGCGCACATTTAGGAAGTGCAGATCTCTTCCACCATCAACCTAGCAAGGCCAAATAAGAAATGCAAATATCTTGGCAAGTACATATAACGCACAGGTTCCCCCAGGGCCAAATAAGCACATGTTTTCAAATCACTCATGGTTTCTGATGATGTGTGTCCATGTCACTATCCTGGGGGCCATCAGGATCGGAGTAACCACACGCTGTGGCAGCCACACAGAACTAAAAGGTCTTACTCATAAATCTCCTCCACTGTCCATCTGGTAAATGTTTATACAAATTTTGTTCAGATGGTCAAAATAAACAGGACGTTGTATTTGAATTCCTTTAATTGTCTCTGGGTAGTGCCACCCTGGTGGCAGAGTGGTCAAAACAGTTTGGCTGCTAACCAGAAGGTTGGCAATCGAATCCACCAGGCACCTGTACAGAGAAAGATGTTACAGTGTGCTTTTGTAAACATTATAGCCGTGGAAACCCTGTGGGGGCAGTTCTGTGCTGTCTTATTGAGTCCCTTTGAGTTGGAGTCAACTTACTGCTGGTATTGGTTTTGGCTTTACGGTGAGTGCAAGTTAACAAGAACGGCACTGAGCTATTAGAAGGAAGGTTGGAGATTTGAGTCCACCCTTAGGAACCTTGGGAGAAAGGCCTGGTGATCTCCTTCTCAAAGAGAACCCAAACCAAAAAAGCAATAACTAAAAACTCTATGGAGCACAGTTCTACCCTGATACACCTGGGGTCGTAGCGACCTTGTGTAACGGAGTAGAATTGCCCCATATGGCTTTGTAAGCTGTAATTGTTACAGGAACAAATCTCCGGGATTTTTCTTCTATGATGGGATCGGACCAATTACCTTTTGGTTAGCAGTCAAGAGCTCAACCATTGTGCCACTCAGGCTCCTTTGTAATTGTTACATGATTCTTTTTCATGTTGAGCTTGTGCCAATGCCCTGATTCTTTCCACTGGCACAATACAGGCTGGGTGTATGCCCTGTTTGGTGTAACTGCCTTCTTTATTTGGAGCAATAACATTTCCATGGGCAGCACGTGCACTCCTTTAACTCTCCTTAGTAGCAGGACCATCCTCACTTCCATCCACACAAGGCCCAGTTGTCAATGTCCTCTTCCCCGCTGGGATCTGAGAGAGGTTAGAAAGGAGGGCAAGGAGTTATCTTTTTCTCCTACTTTTGGGGGCCTAGAAATAATTTTTTTAAATCTCATTGTAAATGGTAACAGATTCATTTTCAAAACAAACACCACTACTCTCTTACCAGCACTCATTAAAGATGACTTGTTTATATACTATAAAGTACTTAGATTGCGTGTTGATCAATAGCACTCCCTTCTCAAAGACTACTTACACTCCTGCCCACACCTGAGAGCCTCAGGATTTCATGGCACTGTGTCTCATGCACTCCTCTCTTCAGAAAACACATGCAAGTGAAGACTCAGGCACAGGAGAAACCACAAGAACACAACCTGTTGGGATGATGTCTTCAATGGTTGGATATGGTTGGGAGATCATTTATGTTGGTGATTAGGAGGCTTAGGGTTGTTTGGTGGCCAGGATGACTGTGTTTTTTTGTTTTTGTTTGTTTTCACAGAGAGCCAGGTTCCCTTCACAGTGCCTCTGCTGTGCAGTTGTTCTACTAGTTGTTCAGAGCATTTGGGCCATTGATCATTAATTGTTCTGTTGAGATGCCTCTCTCCATGGTCCTCCCTGCTAAGATCCTGGAGAAACTGGCCACATTGCAGAGCTCTGTGTGGTGCTTCAGGAGCTTCACAGTTCCTCTTCCACCGGGGACACCAACCTAATTGCTATGCACCTTGTCATGTTCTATGACTCAAGAGAGAGGCCCTCTGCTCAGATGGACCACAGGAGGGAATTAGAAGCAGAGGCAGGGGAAGGGGGTGATGGAAAGAGTGAAAAGCATCAGGGAATTGCTACTTAAGTTAAGTTACCGTTGGGTAAATGCCCCCTGGATTATAAGCACAGTACATTCAAATCAGAAGATCCTCAAATTAATTTCTATAGCTTTGAAGAAGCATTCTAATTCTTGCCACATATACTTCCTTGCATTTTTAATAGGAGAGAGTGTAATTACTGAATGGGCATTCATTATAGAGTGCATCAATAATGCATTGGATTTTGCAATATTTCCCTTGTGTTATCATTGTGGTGATAGATTACGAGTCTAAGTAGATTCATTTAATGCCATTGTGATTTATGAAAATATGATGTGTTTTGAACAGGGCTTTAAACTTCTTCTTCCCAGGTCAATTGTAGCTGAGGAAGTGAAACTGGGGTGGATCAAAATGGCAGAAGGTGGTTTTGCTGAGAATGACAGGCAGAATGGGGAGCATTATAGATTGATGTCCTACTAGAAACTTAATCTTGCTCTTAGAAAATGAGAGCGGTGTGCACTGTGCATAGTAACTAAATCTCTGGCCTGGCAGAGTTGGGAGCAATGATGCCCTGTTTAAAGATGATGACTGAGTCACAGCTTTAAATGCCAGCCCCTCTCCACAGTCTTAATAATCCAGTCTCCTGCATCAGGCTTAATAAATAACTCACAAAATCTCTCCCAAGTCTCTCATTCCAACACTTTGACTTGTGATTTTCCCCTTTCCAATTACTTTTATAGGCTCTCACATTTGGAAAATTCTGGTACATCCTAATTTTGTATAGTTGGTCATAACTCAACTGGTTAAAATTAGTTTGATACCCTAGTTTGGAAAGGGAAGAGCTTGTCATGCTGGTGGCAAGGGGGTCGTTACTGTACTATTTGATGATGGGTTTAGACATATAAAGTTCATCCCTGGTTCTTTCTATAAAAATTCCAGCCTTGGAAACACTATGGAGATTTCTGTTCTACCTTTTAGGGAAACTGTAAATCAGAACCAATAGGATGAGTTATCTATCCATTTGGGTAGATATCTATCTAGAGCCATAGTGGCTCAGTTGATTAAGCACCAGGTCAATCATCTCAAGCTGTTCAAACCTACCAACTGCTCATTAGGAGAAAGATCAATCTGTCAGCTCCTGTAAAGATTCGTTGCCTCTGAAATCTTATAAAGCAATGCTACTTGTCCTGTCGAGCAGTTATGAGTTGGAATCAACTCAATTGCAGTGGATTTTTTCTTTTTGTTTTTTTGGTGCACACACACGATTAGGGTTAGAAAATCATTAGAGAAAAGACAGCCTATCATGACACCTTAAAAGATGGGTAGAATTTTGACAGAGAGAATATTGTTGGTATGAAATTTGAATCAGGCAAGTGCATAAAGGTGGGAAAGCAGGACGGGTTGAAGGAACAGTGGATATAAAGAGAGTGGAGAAGAAGGGGAGGATCAGGTTGAACCTAAGACCGGGGCTTAGTAATGGAGTCTTGGTGAATAACAAACACACACATAAATCTAGTGGCAAATAACAATAGGCATTTAATTCTGACTAATCTGTGGGTCAGCCAAAGGAGCTCTCTATCAGTTTGAAGATATGTGGACTGGCTGGAGTATCCCTGCTCTACACATACTCATTCTGTGTCCGAGGCTGAAGAGACAGCAGCTCTCTGGGGGAAACTGTTCTTATGGCAGCGATGAAAACTCAAGGACTTGCCCAAGCCCATGAGCGCACTTTATGCTTTGGCTTACATCATGTCTATTAGTATCTCATTGGCCCAAACAAGTCAATGGACTTTAGTTTGGTCAAAACTAATGTCAGTGAACTCTGCTTCTTTGAGACCATGACAAAGATATGAATGCTAACTTCTTCTACCAGGGAAGTAAAGAATTATAAACAACACTTTAGTAGAGCCAGTGTTAAAAGCTCATAGACTCAGGGCAAAACAGTCTTTTTTTTTCCTTCATGATATTTGTACTTCCAGTGCCAAGCCCAAGTCTAGAACAGAGGTGGGGAATTCTGGCCCATAGGCCATATAAAGTCTGCAAAATCATCAATACCAGCAATGGCTCATGTTTCACCAAAGTGAAGCAGTTACAACCATCAAATTAGGGGTATATTAAATAAATATTTGATCAAATACAGCAAGCTAATTTATCCATTTATGTTCATAGGGCTCATGAGTGATGTTATAAATGTTCAAATGGCCTTGGCAGAAACATGTTCCCCATCCCTGGCCTAGAGCTTAGTAGATGTGCAACAATTTCTCACGGAATGAATAGGTTCATGAATGGCAGCCATTGTACATACATTCAACTAACCAACTGTGGTCAGCACTAGACATGCAGCTCATGGTATTCCTCATACAGCATTTTATCTAGATTAATAACAACCTCCCCCCAACAAAACAAACACAAAACCCATAGTCACCAAGTGCACTTCAACTCATAGTGTCCCTGTAGAACAGAGTAGAACTGCTCCTTAGGGTTCCCAAGGCTGAACATCTTCACAGGAACAGACAGCCTCATCTTGCTCCTGGGGGGATGCTGAAGGCCTTGAACCACTAGGCTTGAGGTTAGCAGTCCAATGCTTAATCCACAGTGCCTCCAGGGCTCCAGTTCTCTAGGTTAGGCTTAGGATATATAAAACACAGTTTGAACTAGATCAGCGCACTTATTAAAGATCAACTCTACAAAACTTTGATTTTATTTGCCGTGTCCTTACCAAAGAAGCAGTTTGAACCCCTTTTGATTGCCTCTTCAAACCGAACATTTCTGCCTGATCTTTAATTCCCACTACTCCCTGACACAACCTACTGACACCAGCCCTTTAGAGTCAGATTCTATCCCTCTTTGGCCTTTATTTCATCAGTGTCTGTCCAGAGTGCTATCTCTGAACGCAATGCTTTCTCTCTCAGATCCAGCCACGTCTTGATAGGGCTGAATGTGACTTTTCCCATACATCTTTCTGAGACTGTTGATTGCTTCCTTTTTCTGAACACCTGTTCACATTGGCAAAACATTTAAACATTTTATTGCTCAAGAATTTGTCCCATTTGCTCCATTTTCCCAACCAGTTTGTGAACGTTTCTAAGGCAGGGTCCAAATCTGGTGTTTCTTTGGAACTCTTGTGGCATCTGGCATGGTATTTGATACAAGGTATATGCATAATAATGAATAGCTTATGGATGATCCTATGTATATGTTGTTGAACATCTTGCCTTAGGAAATAAGACTCTTTAAAGCATTCTGCTTCCACCCCGTTGCCCTTGCCAATAAGTCTAACTCTTCATTAGCAGGTCGCTGTTCCATGATTAAGAGGCTGATGACTGAGCACAGAATGATTGTCAGCAGCGCAAGTCCAGGATTTAGATCCTCCTGTAAATGAACCACTAGGAGTAAGTATGTACGGTCTTTGGGGGCTGGGAATATGGAGCTGATTGCATCTAAAGTCTTGAGAACAAGTCCAGTCTCCACGGGGCCAAATATACCTCTTACTCATTATGCAAATGATGTATGCAAATAATAGACTAGTTTCTATTTTTCCTTCTGGAATGATGAAAATGGTAAACACATGTCCCATCTCTGTCTGGCGTAAGAGTGAGCATTTGACATTGTCCTTTTTGTAAGAATGTCTCCAAGTTTCTCTTTGCAGGCTGCCCTCCCAGATGCTTCTGAGTTAAGCTATCATTTCAAAAGAGGGCTGACTTTCGAGTTATGTTACTGATAAGTCTGAATGGGTGTATTAGTTCTGCCTCTTCCCTCATATACTATTTACTACAACCTACATTTTTTGTTGATCTAGAGGATGGCTGGTCCAAACTAGGATGACTCCATAGAGTTTTATGCTTTGTGGCTGTCGATTGTACTTTTTTTTCCTCTCTCAATGCCTTTCAAGAACTTTCTTTTTCTTAATATCCATTGTTATAGGAACCATCCCACCCCACCGCACCTGCCAAAGTGTTTAGGACTCTCTGAGTTAGTCTGGGTAGACTAGAGAAACAAATCCACAGAAACCATATGTATATAAGAGAGAGTTTTATATAAAGAGTAAGTGTACATTTAGAAAGCATCCCAACCCAGTGCTGTCCAACCCCCTAAGTCCAACATTAACCTATATGTCCGACACCGATCTACAAAGTCCTCTTTAATAACAAAAAATACATACAATGATGCCGACTGCAGGAGGAAAGCCGAGTCAGTGAGCATGTAAGCATCTCAACACTGGCAGGGGTCTGCACGCGGCTGCTCCAGCACCCAGGGCTGCATCGGGGTAGGTCCATGTGGCTTCTCTTCAGGGATGTCTTGCAGGAAGTGAACTTTGCTAACTGAAGCAGGGAACTGGCTAAGGCAGCTGCACTCTGGTCCGACAAAACAGACAACGTTTGTTGAGCCATTTGTCTCTCTGCCTTTCAATTAAACTGCCCTTCAATTAATCCAACATGTGTTCATTCGCCAGGTTGGCACAATAAACCTTAACTATCACAGACTCTAGACAATATCTGGATTAAGTCAGGATTGTGTGTTCCTAATCTTCTTTGTCGTCTTCTTCCCCAATTCAAAACTTACTATTTAAAACATTTTCCTCTCGAGGCTTGTTGTCTGCGAAGGTATCGCTAATTGATACGCGCCCTTAGTGCTTCATTCAGTGCTTCAGAAAACCCATACCAGTAGGTAGAGTTTGCACCTGATTTAATCCATCATTCTCATTCTCCCCTCCCTTTAAATAAAAGCAACGATGTTATTTATTTAATAAAACTCTTCTCTGGACGCTCTGATAAAAGTCTAATCACTCTGGTGGAAGGGTGAAAAAGACCATTTTGAATTTCCCGCCCTTTCAGGTTTTCACAGGTCTCTGATGAAATACTGGATAGCTTCCTTCATGTTCTGTGGAGCATAGTTTGAAAATGAAGCTTCTTGTCAGGGAAAGCCAGTCCCTAACACATCATTATGGGTCCAGTAGGCACAACTGTACAGCGATAATAAGTAAAGATCATAGTAAAGTTATAGAGAGCATGAGAGATAGAAGTGAAGTATTGAAATAAATGGAGTCAGACACATTTCATGATAGCATGCTCACCTCTGCCCAGCTTGATGGTCCACGTGGAGGGAGGGAGAGAGAGAGAGAGAGAGAGCTCTTTAATGCTATCCCAGGCTTTTTATCTTCTCTGGGGACATGCAAGCCCCCTAATTACCGGTGAGGACATATGTAATATAGGTAATAGAGTAATGAGAGGGGGTGGTCTAGGGACATACACACAATAGGAAGAAGAGGGATTGGGGATATACATGTGACAAGATGGGCAGATCCTTGGTTTAGGATGGTGGCTTAACTTTGACCTATTCCCTAGATCTCCATAGGAAGCATTATCAGTAGGGTGTAAACCCCACCTACTGGAACCAAATAGATGACTGCAGGCATCCATTGCCTTTAACAGCAGGGAGTGGAGCCCACTGAAGTCTGGGGACTGATCACCCTCAGGGAGGATGCCTGTGAGCATCTGACCTCCCCCCACAGCTTCTATTTCTCAGCTTCATAGTAGTACCTCTGTAACACAGACTTCGTAAAGTGTCAGTGTGACAGAGGAAGACCCTCCATTAGATAGAGCGGCACAGTGGTTGCAACACTAGTCTTGCACAGCAACGAATGTGAGAATGGCGTAGGACCAGAAAACATTCTGTTGTACACAGTCACTACAAGTAGAAACCAATTCAGTAGCATCTAACAGAGACAGATTCTGAGTGCCTGCTTTGATCAGAGAGGGATACACATGTGTTAAAATAAGGCTTAGAGAAATGGTGCAAAAATGGTTTTTTCAAAGATCTAGACTTTGTGAGTGTAACTCCCATAGAAAGAGCCTCATCATTAATGAAATAAGTATGCACAGTATATCCTTTATATATGGAGCCACTGGGTAGCATTGAAGTCGGTTGGGGCGAAAAATTGTTCACGCAGTCTTAAATGCCCCTTGGATTGAACTATGCAAGTAACACAAACATCACAAGATTCATAATACTTAATCACACTGAATCAGCTGGCTACAAAACATTCCCAACGAGGTAAAAATCTTTCCAATGATTGCAGGAGGTGTTGGGTGTTTGTTATGGAGGCTTTTTTATGTAAATAAAAATGATAAAGAAAATTCAGTTGTGAGTCAAATTCTATACTTGTAAACTCTTCTCTGTTTTGTCTTGTCTAATGTACTACTATTGGTAGTGTAGTAGTTATGTGTTGGGCTGCTAACCATAAGGTCAGCAGTTCTAAACCACCAGCTACTCTGCAAGAGAAGCTAGGACTTTCTACTCCTGTAAAAAGTTAGCCTCAGACATGCACTGAGTCAGAATCAACTTGATGCAGTGAATTTGGTGTCTACAAACCTGCTACTTGCTGCACGCATCTTCCCAGACCTTCTGTATCTGTTTGCCTCTATACTTGACTTGCTGCTCTCTCCCCGTCACCCCCCACCCCGCCCCGTTCCTTTTGATTGATATTCTTCCTCTTGCAAACATCAGAAAGATTTTGACCTCACTGGGAATGTTTTGTGCCCAGCTTCTTTTCCAGCAGCTAGAGAGGATGATAAGCAGATGGCATCTCAGGTTAAAGTAGTAAATCTTGGGAGTTTAGGAAGTGGGCTTGGTTATGTGAGAAGACATCCCTTCCTTCACTGGAAAGCTCTTGAGTGTCTTAAGGACTGGACCCAGAGAACAGGAACCTTTTATCTTTTTAATGATTGAAAGGCTGACCACCATACCATTAGAAGTTTCTTGGTTTGTATCGTAAACAAAATTCAAACAAGTGCCTTCCTACCAGCCATCTGCAGAATGATAAACAACTGGAGGGTGGGTCGAGACTAGAGCTGTCTTGGGAACAGTTGTTCAGAATGCACTCTCTTGAGCTGGAAGAGAGCTTAGGTGACCTCTCTGAGTGGTTTGGCAGACAAGAGACTTTAGAGCTGGAAGGGACCTTAATGAAAGAGAGATTTCCTAATCCAATCTTCTTATGCAAATAGGAAAACTTCAGTCCAGAAAGGGTGAAGTGACTTTCTTAAGGTCACCCTGCTAGTTGTGGCAATCCAGGGCACTGCACAGAGATATGACACTAAACAGGACTCATGAATCCTTCTGTTACCATGGCACCTTTTCTATTTGGCAGAATCCATTGTGTCTGCTCTGGTGAAGTTATATTATTATGGACTATTAACTGGAATGTGGAAACAACCTCATTAGAGAGAAGTGGATATTATAACGGTATCAGTTACAATGAACTTCCTCATCTGGAAAATGAGAGCTTGTAGCATATGCACTTAAATTCGCTCCTCTTTGAAACTCTGGGGTGGGGAGATCCTGTTTTGTGTTGGGCTAGCTAGGTCTTTGAGAACACCAGTTGCTGTTGATTCAATTCCAGTGCATAGTGACCCTACATGGGTTAGAGCAGAATTGGGCAATGTGGGGTATTCAATGGATGATTTTTTTAAGTTGGGCCATTTCCACCCTTACCCCCACCCCAAGACATCTCTGTGCACTCAAACTTGCAGGGACCCCAGACACATCTTAGCTCCACCCTTTGGTGACAAAGGAACATTGGTTTGCAGTCTATAGACTGAATCCCACCACATCCATTTACTTGTCCCTGATGTAGTTAGGTAAAAAGGTAACACCTTATCATTTGATGACCTTTTTGGCTCATGGTATACCCTTATTTATTCCACTTTTTAATAATTTATGCTTTCCTTTTGATTTTTAGCTTTATTTTGTCGTACTTGTTGGTTTTTGTTTAGAATGCTTTTCTGTTTTTGAAATGTATATACAGGTCAATCCATTGAGATGGTAAGTGGACTAATAGTTTTCTAGGGGCATGCCAGGGGCATTTGTGGGGGCATGGAGAGATAATTAATTACAATGAGTACAAGAAAGAAGAACATGTCTTAAATTGATGGTGGCGATGATTTCACAACTCTTTTCCAATGTGATTAAACTATTGGACTGTATGGCATGTGAATTATATGTCAATAAAACTGTTGAAAATAAAACCCCACAGTTTCTGAACATGGAGGGGAAGCTTCCTTGATTTGGGATTTATTGGCACATCAAATAAGGCTCATAGATAGAGATGGAGAACCATAGACTTCCCCCCCTCCCCAGTGTTTTCCCCATTTTTATTGATAATTCACTACATTGTAGGCAGTGTTCATTTCTTTACACACATTATCTCATATAATACACACATACACACATGTAATTCAGTAAGAAAGGAATAGAAGCTAAAAAAGCAAAAACAAAAAACCAAATTCACCAGCATCTAATTGATTCTGACTCATAGACCTGATGGCATAGTAAGTTATAACAGTGGTGAGATTCAAATAATTTAACACCTAGTTTGCTGCCCTAAGAACTTTTAAATATCTATCTATCTATCTATCTATCTATCTATCTATCTATCTATCTATCTATCTGAGAGGTAGTTTATTATTTCACACAGTTAATAATTTAAAAATAACAATAAAAGAGAGTGGGAGATATATAATCATTTGTCAATTTGAGGATTAAGAGTATAGGTTGTCAATCAAATAATAGCCAATGAGGCCTCTGTGTGGCCATGGTCTTCTCCTGAGGATTCTGGGAACTCCAGTACTTCCTCCTTGGAGGTGGGAAACCCTTCTCTCTCTTACACTCCCTGGGAGACATAGCAGCTGACAAGACACATGGACCTACCCTGATGCAGAGACCGCTGCCAGAACTGAGATGTTTCCAATGACACTGGATCCGAAGACTGGTCTGTGATCTTCTACATTCAGCATCACTGCATGTGTTTCGTGAATTTGAAGAAGACTTTATGGATTGGTATCAGACATATGGGCTAATATCAGACTTATGGACATGATCTGGCCTGGGCTGGGATGTTTTCTCAATGTTCAATTGCTCTTGTATATAAATCTCTTTCTTATACACATATGTGTGTCCATGGATTTGTTTCTCTAGTCTATCCAGACTAACACAAAGTAGTACAGAAAACTAGATTCTCTTATGAGTGTTAAAATATTAATAGAAATATTAAATAATACCTGACAAAAACAATAAAACAGTTCAGATATTTCCATACTGATTCTTTCTTTAGTACTATTTTTATTGACATAGCTTGCCTTACACATTCCAATATATCTATTCACATACAATTGTGTTGTTCATCCTCACTGGGTGGAGTTATACAAATGTCAGTGTTATCTACTCCCCTTTCCTTCCCTCCCCCAACTCTCTTCCCATACCCTCAGGGAACCATTCCTCTTGTCACAGCCTCTGAGGGGTCATTTATCTTGACTTCCATGTACCGAGCAATCTTAAATATAAAAATGAAAATATTTAAATCTAACACGATTAAGGAGGGAAAACACATAATGCCCTTAATTGTAAAAGGAGGAAATTGTAAAGAGCTAGGGGGTAGTTAGTTATGTGGTTCATCAGTGCCACACCGCGCCCTGGATTTATTATTCCTTCGGTGTGGCCCTTCTGAGAGGGATGGTCCAATGATCCTGCAGGTGGATTTTGGGTCTCTTGCATCTGCAACCCTTCACGTCGATCCGGTTGCCTGCTTTCCACATTGCTTCTTGATTGATGTTTTCACTTGTAATTTTCTTCACTTTTATCCAAACATCATTAGCTGTGTGATTTATCCTTAACCATGTTTTCACTGTAAGAGTAGGATCCCATTTCTTTAGAGGTTAGCCAGTTAGACAATAGTCATTGTGTTTGATATATTAGAAAGTTGGGCAACTTCTCTCCTCTGAACATATTATGTTCATCTTTGAGAACTTTATGCTTCTGCTGAACTTACAGCAATTCTTCTGACAATATTTTTAGCTCTTTGAACACTTTCAGGAATTGAATAATTCACTCATTATATCTTGTGTGATTCTCCACCCCCCCCACAACTATGTATTTAACTTTTTTTACAAAACAACTTTATCAGTTTCAAAGTACCCTCCATTACAATTAATACAGTTGTCAAATCTGCAATTCCATTCGTTTTAAAAATCATTTTATTGGGGGCTCATAGAGCTCTTATCACAATACATACATACATACATTGTGTCAAGCACATTTATACATTTGTTGCCATCATAATTTTCAACACATTTTCTTTCTACTTGAACCCTTGGTATTAGCTCCTCTTCACAAACCCTTGATAATTTATAAATTATTATTTTTTCATGTCTTACGCTGACTGATGTCTCCCTTCACCCACTGTTCTGTTGTCCATCTCCATGGGAAGGGTTATATGTAGATTATTGTGATTGGTTACCCCTTTCTCCCTTAACCTTTCCCTTACCCTCCTGGTATTGCTACTCTCATTATTGGTCTTGAGGGGTTTATCTGTCCCGGATTCCCTGTGTTTCCAGCTCTTATTTGTATCTATGTGCATGATCTTGTCTAGCTGGATTTTTAATGCAGACTTGGGATCATGATAGTGGGGGGTGTGTGTGCATTAAAGAACTAGAGGAAAGTTTTATATTTTATTGGTGCTATACTGTACCTTGACTGGCTTTCTTGTGACCCTTCTGTAAAGGAATCTCCAATTGTCTACAGATGGGCTTTGGCTCTCCACTCCACACTCCCCCTCATTCACATTGATATGACTTTTTGTTCTGGGTCTTTGATGCCCAATACATTATCCCATCGATACCTCATGATCACACAGGCTGGTGTGCTTCTTCCATGTAGACTTTGTTGCTTCTCAGCTAGATGGCTGCTTGTTTATCTTTAAGCCTTTAAGACCCCAGATGCTATATCTTTTGATAGATGGGCACCATCAGCTTTCTTCACCACATTTTCTATGCACTCATTTTGTCTTCAGCGATTGTGTCAGGAAATTGAGCATCATGGAATGCCAGTTTTTAGAACAAAACGTTCCTGTATTGAGAGAGTACTAGAGTAGAGACACAATGTCTGTCTGCTAACTTGATACTTAACATATAAATAAATGTACACAGATATATTTCCCTATCATTATATATAAATATATTTAATATGTACATGCCTGTATTTAGACCTCTATAAATGCCCTTTGCTTCCTAGTTCTTTCCTCTATTTCCTTTTACTTTCCTCTTGTCCCACTATCATGTTTGGCCTTCACTTGGGTTTCCGTAATTCCTCTCAGTTACATTGCCCTTGATCAAGCCCTACCAGGCATCCTACACCCTCCTCACCATTGGTTTTAGACCACTTGTTGTTCCCTTGTTCCTGGGTTTATTAACACCCACTTTTTTTCTTGCCTCCTCTTTCCTATACTCCCCCCAACCCCCTGAACCATTGGTCCCATTATTTTCTCATCTGGATTGTTTGTCCTGCCTATCTTATCTAGCCAGACATGCAGAGACAATAATAAGCACACGAACAAGGCAGAACAAAACAAAACAACAACACAAAAAAACCCAATGATAACAACAACAAAAAAAGCCTATAAATAGTTACCCGTTTGTTTGTTGACTTTTAGGCATGTTTTCTGGTTGAGTCTGATGGGGTGCCACACCCTAGCCCCAAAGTCTATTTTTGGTATTCCCAGGGGACTTCATTGCTTTGCTCCCCTTGCTGCTCTGTTACATGTCCTTAGACTTTCGCCCCAATGTGATGTGGTCAGATTGGGCACAATTCCTGCACTGTGCCTCTAGTGTTGTCACTCGTAGTGCTGTGTCAGTGAGAGACATCTTGACTCGCCGTGGGGCTGGCCCTGTGATGTTCTCTGTGCATTGGGTTCTCTGATCAGGAATATCATCCTCAGGGCTTGATGGGCCAGGATGTGCTCCACTCTCTCTCCTTCCCTCTTAGTTTGCTCCTGTGTGCTTCGATCAGATGCACCCCTCTCCCTGAGATGTAGCTTCAGTGCTATCCTCTGTAGTGCGTTCTTCTGGGAGGGGATAAGGGGTGTCCACATAGTTGGGATTGACCCGGCCCATCTTGTGGAATTTCGGGGTATAACCCAAAGCTGAAATGAATGACAACCTGTCATCCTCTGGTTGTTTGGCACTTTTTCTCTTTATGTTGTATGTTTGTTTACTGAAATAACAAATGCAAGGGAATAAAATATAGTAGTTCATCAAAAGTATAATGAGTTTTATGAAATGAATAAATATTACAAGCATAGTTCCATCTCGTTTTTTATACCTACGGACAGAATGAGCATTATTATGGGGCTTATAATACACTGTTTTGAAGATGAATGTTAAAAAAGAGAAAAGAATGTCA
Source organism: Tenrec ecaudatus (assembly GCF_050624435.1). Taxonomy (NCBI): domain Eukaryota; kingdom Metazoa; phylum Chordata; class Mammalia; order Afrosoricida; family Tenrecidae; genus Tenrec; species Tenrec ecaudatus. The sequence continues at coordinate 244,815,418 of NC_134530.1, read as the reverse complement.
ATTTTTGATTTCCACCTTGAGCGGCTGCCCAGCTACCCACCCTTGGCAAGAACCCTGACCACTAGTAACTTTTAACAACCAGTTTACCAAGCTCAACAATTAGATATCAGTTCTGCCAAACAGGGGAGAATGGGTTGAATCCCACTACTGTATAGTTAGTAGTTCGAAACCACCAGCTGCTCCGATGGAGAAAGATGAGACTTTCTATTCCCATAAAGAGTTGTAGTCTCAGAAACCATTTCTACTGGGGCCATTTCTACCCTGTCCTATGTGGTCACTATGCTATAGTACTTAAGGAGTTATGATTTCCATTTGGATCTTAGAGACTCCAAGTCTCTGCCCTAAGCACCAGCTCAGTGTATCTGTCAGGGGGACGGTGCCTGATTACATTGAATCATATATACTTTTCTACTGAGTTGGCTCTGTTTGTGTCATGTCACTCTGAGACCCTGGGAAACACCACTAGCAGGTTCCGACACCCTATTGTAGTAAGCCAAGGTGCTTCAGGGAGCAGGGGCTTCTATAGGAAGAGTTGAGTGGAACTCTAGATAGGAAGTCACGAAGTGGACACGCATGAGAGGTCATGAATTTTGTCCTGGACACCACTAGTGTTTCTGGGCTTACCTCATGCACCTAGAGCCTGCACTGTCAATGGCAGTGGGAAAGAAGTGGGGTGGGGCTGGGGAGACGTCTTCACTCAAGGCAGCCTCGGGCCTCTCTCAGCAGTTCAGACATGGTGCCTATGCTCCACCCATCATGTAGGGAAGAAAGAAATTAGACTGTGATGGGAAAAATTAAAGTAACATGATGCACTAAATTCTTTCAATGTGCCTGGAAGCTTCCACTTTTGAATTGGAATTATTAAGAATGTTAACAGACCAGACTCATCCTTTACAGATAAAGTAAAAATGTATTATATGTCTCTAAAATCCTTGCTTTTGAGGTACAGACATTGGGGTAGCATGCAAGTAATGTACTAGTTATAGTTATTGTTGGCTGCCATTGCATTAACCGCCAATTCATAATGATTCCAAGCACAATGGCAGGAAATGCTGCCCAGTCCTCACATGGCCCATGGTGGGTTATGGATCAGATGGCTATAATCGATAGGATTTTCCTAAAAAAATTTTTTGTTTTAGTAATTTGAGTCAAAGTTTACTAAACAAATTTATTTTCTCTTTCTTTTTAAACAAATTTTATTGGGACCTCTTGTAGTTCTTATCACAAGCCATACATATATCCATTGTGTGAAACACATCTGTACGTATGTCGTCATCATCTTTTTAAAAAAAACATTTTCTTTCTACTGGAGCCCCTGGCATCAGCTCCTTATTTTTCCCCTCTACCTCCCTTCCTCTCTCCCTCATGTTCCGATAATTTGTAAATTATTATTTTTTTCATATCTTACACCGACTGCTGTCTCATGTCACCTACTTTTCTGCTGTCCATCCCCCTGGGAGGGGGGGCATATGACTATCATTGTGATTCGTTCCACCCTTATTCCCACCCCCTACCCTTACCCTCCTAGTATTGCTATTTCCCTTATTGGTCCTAATGGAAGACTGCACACCAGCCTGTGTGATCATGAGGTGTTGGTGGGATCAGGTATCAGGTATCAAAGAACCAAACCAAAACAAACAAACAAAAAAGCATATCAATGGGAATGAGGGGGAGGGCACAGTGGAGACCCAGAGGCCACCAGTAGTCAATTGGAGATGCCCTGTCAGAAGGGCCACAGGAAGAGAAGAGCTAGTCCGGGTGCAATATAGCATCAATGAAACCCACAACCTTCCTCTCATTCTTTAATGCTCCCTCCCCCACTACCATGACCCCCACCCCCAAATCTATCTTATACATCTGGCTAGACCAGACATGTATAGTGGTACAGATAAGAGTTCATAGAACAGGGAATCCAGAGCAGAAAAACAAATTAATTTTCTATTCAATGATACATTTAAATTTTGTTTTATCACATTGATTGTAATCCGCACAATGTAACAACACCCTTCTCCCTTTCTTCCTATGTTTATAATTTCTTCTCATCATTTCCTATCCATTCCTGCCTTCTGAGCTTTATTCCTGGGCAAAAGCTGCCCCCCCCCCCCTTTTAATCTCTTATGTTTGTTTGTTCCAAGGAGTGCATACTTCCCTGTTTTTGTTCATTGTATGAGAAGCTCTGGTGGAATAATGTTTAGGTGTTGGGCTGCTAACCAAAAAGTCAGCAGTTCAAAACTGCCATTTTCTCTGAGGGAGAAAGATGAGTTTTTCTTCTCCCTCCAAGAGTTACAGTCTCAGAAACTCATAGGGGCAGTTCTACTTTGCCCTATTGGGTTGCTAAGAGTTGGCATGGACTCAATGCCAGTGAGTATGATTTTTGGTTTTCTAGGCTCATGTATTGTTTGTATAAAACAGCTACACACTAGTCTGATCACCAGAGAACAAGAGAACGAGGGCCAGGCCTTGTCGAGCCATGTATCTCTATGCCCTCTGTAGTAGTTAAGGTTTATTGTGCCAATCTAGCCAATAAACACAGGTGGAGAGATAAATGGCTTAGTGAGCCTCTCCTTTATTATTCTCTGATGGTCAGACCAGGGTATGGCTGCCTTAGCTAGTTCTTTGCCTCAGCTGGCAAGGCTCACTTCTTGTGAGACATCCCTGAGGAGTAGCCACATGGACATACCCTGATGCAGCCCTGGGTGCTGGAGAAACCATGAGGAGACCCCTACCGGTGCTGAGATGCTTACAATGCCACTGGATCCACAAGACTTCCCACCCACTGGCCTGTGTTCTTCCTGAATTCAGTGTCTTTGCATATGTTTCATGGCCCTGAAGAGGACTTTATAGATTGGTATCAGGCATAAGGCTTGTATTGGATTTGTGGACTGGATTTGGACTGGGCTGGGATGTTTTCTCAATATTCAATTGCTCTAGTAGATGGGCTTCTGTCTTATCCACATATTAGTGTCTATGAATTTGTTTCTCTAGTCAACCCAGATTAACACATTGTCATTCAAACATTTCAAGACTTAGCGTGTGAGCAAGAACCCATGGTATTGAAGAAAGAAGCCCAAACTGCACTGAAAGAATTATCCAAAAACGAGGCCTACAAAATTGATGGAGTACCAATTGAAATGTTTCAACAAGCTGATGAAATCTTGGAAGCACTCACTTGTCTCTGCCAAGAAATTTGTAAGACAACCACTTGGCCAGCTGATAGGAAGAGGTTTGTATTTGTACCATTCTAGAATGCTCCAATTATAGAGCCATATCATTTAAATCACATGCAAGGAAAAACTTTGCTGAAGATCGTTGAAGAATGGCTGCAGCAGTACATTAGCAGGGAGCTGTCAGAGGTTCAGACCAGATTCAGAAAATGACATGGGACAATTTCTGATGTCAGATGAATCTTGACTGAAAGCAGAGAATGCCAGAGAGATGGTTATTTGTGTTTTACTGACTTTGCAAAGGCATTCAAGTGTGTGGACCATAAACAACTGTGGATACCATTAAAGGAGTGGAATTCCAGTACACTTCGTTGTGCTCATGAGAAACCTGTGCGTGGATCAAGAGGCAGTTATGTGAAACGAACAAGGGAACACTACGTTGTTTAAAATCAGGAAAGGCATGAGTCAGTGAGACTTGTTTAGTCTGAGCAAAGAAAGAGAGAAGCTGGCTTATATGAAGAAGAATGTGACATCAGAATTGGAGGAAGGCTTACTAATAACCTACAGTATGCAGATGACACAAACTGGCTTGCTGAAAGTGAGGAGGACTTGAAGGAATTATTGATGAAGATCAAGGATTGTAACTTTCAATATGGACGACAATTCAATATGTAGAAAAGAAAAATCCTCACAACTGGACCAATAGGTAACAGTCTGATAAATGGAGTAAAGTGAAGTTGTCTAGGCTTTCATTTTGCTTGGATCCACAATCAAGGTTCTTGGAAGCAGCAGTCAAGAGATCAAAGGACACATTGCATTGGGTAAATCTGCTGCACAAGACCTCTTTAAAGTGTTGAAAAGCAAGGATGTTACTTTGAGGACTAAACTGTGCCTGACCCAAGCCAGGCTGTTTTTGAACACCTTATCATATGACTATGAACAATGGATATTGAATAAGGAGGACTGAAGAAGAATTGATGCATTTAAAATATGGTGCTGGCAAAGAACTTTGAAAGTACCATGGACTACCAAAAGAACAAACCAATCCATTTTGCAAGAACTACAGCCAGAAAGTTCCTTAGAAACAAGGATGGCTAGACTTCGTCTCTCACATGTTATGAGGAGAGGCCAGTCCCTGGAAAGGGAAATTAGGTTTGGTAAAATAGAAGGGCATCATAAAAGAGGATGACTCTTAACAAGATGCGTTGATTGACACACCGGCGGCGATGATGGGCTCAAACATAAGGACAATTCTGGGGATGGAGGAGCGCTTTCTGTTGTAAGTAAGGTCACTGTGACTCAGACCTTACTGGATGGCACTTAACAGCCCAAAACAATGACATTTCAACATCCTGCTTTTAAAGGCAGCGCGACACCATTTTCCACAATGATCGCACAGTTTGCAGTTTCACTGCTAGTTTGAATCTCTCTAGATCCTCACTAGCATGTGTTGTGTTCTGCCTTATTGAACTTTACTATTTTTGTGGGGATGAGATATCTCATTGTTGTTTTATTTGCTTCTCTCTATCAGGTAGTGATCACATGCATGACGTCATATATATGTTGGATGCCTGAACAACTTCTTTGGTGAAATGTCTGTTCATGTCCTTTTATATAAAAACAATTGGCTTATTTGTCTTTTGTTGTTGTTGAAGTATTGCAGCTTTCTATATAGTTTTGAAATTAGTCCCTGTGGGTCATTCTGCTTTCAAATCTCCTACTTCAACCTGTAGGTTCTCTAACTCTTTGGAGAAGTATTGTTATGTGAATAGGTATTTAATTTTTAGAAGGTTCCAGTAATCTCATTTATCTTTTAGTGTTTGATAATCTGTCATTTGTGCCATAAGTTTCAGCACCCCCTAAATTTGAATCCATTTTTGATTTGATGAGCTTTATAGTTTTATCTTTTCTTTTCATTCTTTTAAAAATTCATTTTATTAGGGGCTCATACAACTCTTATCATAATCTATACATACATCAATTGTATAAAGCACATTTGTACATTCATTATCCTCATCATTCTCAAAACATTTGCTCTCCATGTAAGCCCCTGGCAGCAGCTCCTCATTTTCCCCATTCCATCCCTGCTCCCCTCTCCTTCATGAATCCTTGATAATTTAAAAATAATTATTTTGTCATATCTGTCCAACATCTCGCTTCACCCACTTTTCTGTTGTCCATTCCCCAGGGAAGAGGTTATATGTGGATCCCTGTAATCGGTCCCCCATTTCTACCCCACCCTCCTTCCACCCTCCTGGTATCACTACTCTCACCACTGGTCCTGGAGGGATCATCCGTCCTGGATTCCCCGTGTTTCCAGTTCCTATCTGTATTAATGCACATCCTCTGGTCTAGCCAGATTTGTAAGGTAGAATTGGGATCATGATAGTGGTGGTGGTGGTGGCGGGGGCGGGGGGGGGGATGGAGAAGCATTTAGGAATTAAAGGAAAGTTGTATGTTTCATCGTTGATACACTGCACCCTGACTGACTTGTCTCCTCCCTGCGACCCTTCTGTAAGGGGATGTCCAGTTGCCAACAGATAAGCTTTGGGTCCCCACTCCTCATTTCCCCTGATATGATATTTTGTTCTTTGATGCCTGATAACTGATCCCTTTGGCACCTCGTGATCACACAGGCTGGTGTGCTTCTTCTCTGTGGGCTTTGTTGCTTCTGAGCTAGATGGCTGCTTGTTTATCTTCAAGTCTTTAAGACCCTAGATGCTATATCTTTTGATAACTGGGCTTCATTAGCTTTCTTCACCACATTTGCTTATGCACCCACTTTGTCTTTACGACTGTGTCAGGAAGGTGAGCATCATGGAATGCCAGTTTAATAGAGCAAAGTATTCTTGCATTGAGGGAGTACTTGAGTGGAGGCCCAATGTCCATCTGCTACTTTAATACTAAACTTATAAATAGATGCACAAAGATCTATTTACCCATCCTCATGTATAAATATATTTACATATGTGCATGCCTTTATTTAGACCTCTATAAATTCCCTTTGCCTCCTAGCTCTTTTCTCTATTTCCTTTTACTTTCCTCTTGTCCCACTTTCATGCTCGGTCTTCATTTGGGTTTCAGTAATTCCTCTTGATTACATTACCCCTGATCATACCTTACGAGGTCTCCTAACACCCTTCTCACCACTGATTTGGATCATTTGTTGTTCCCTTGACCCTGGGTTTGTTAACACCACTTCCTTTCCCCCCACCTCCCCCTCTCCGATGTTCCCTTGGAACTGTCTGTCCCGTTGTTTTCTCCCCCAGATTGTTCATCCAGCCTATCTTATTTAGACAGACCTGTGGAGATAATACCATGCACAAAAACAAGACAGAGCAGAACCAAGCAACACAAGAAAACAAAATAACAACAACAAAACCAACAAAAAGCTGATGACAAAAGTGAACAAAAACCCCAAAACACAACAAGCAAAAAGAAAAGCTTGAAGTTTGTTCAAGGACTGTTTATTGGCCTTTAGGCGTGTTTTCCAGCTAAGTCTAATAGCGTGCCAAGCCCTGGCCCCAAATTCTATTTTTGGTATTGCCTAGGGACTTCATTGCTCTTTTCCCCTTGCTGTTCTGTTGGATGCCCTTAATGTTTTGCCTCAGTGTGGTGGGATCAAATTGGGCAGAATTCCCTCACTGTGTCTCCAGTGTTGTCCCCTGTAGGGCTATGAGTCAGTGAGGGATGTTGTGTCTCATAGTGGGGTCGGCTATATGGTCCTCTCTGTGGATTGGCTGTTCTGAGTGGGAATATCGTCCTCAAGGGTTGGTGGTCCAGGATGTGCTCCACTCTCTCTTCCTCCTTCTTCATTTGCTCCCATGTGCTCTGATCAGACATATCCCTCTCCCTGAGCTGCAGTTTCAGTGCTGTCCTCTGAAATAAATTCTTCTGGGGGGAGAGGCAGGTGTCCACGTAATTGGGTTTGGGGCCGGCCCCTCAGATCTCTCCACTTGTTCCCTACTCCTTGCTGGCATGTTGCATTCACATCTTGGAGCAGCAGGTTGAAGTCTGGTCCCAGACTGGGGACTCTCTTGGTGAATTCTTTCAATGTACACAGGTGTTTTATCTTCAGTATATCCCACTTGTCAATTTGTGCCTCCTATGTGTTTGCGTCCTTCCCTAATTCTGATAGCCTATGTCTTCCCTGTGCCAAATTTCTCAAGTTGTTCCTAACTCTCTCATTGATGGCCCTTATAGTGTGTTATTTTGCTTCAAGATCTCTGATCCACCTTGAGTTTAGTCTTGTGCATGGAGTGAGATAAGGGTCTTGCTTCATTTTTCTGCAGGTACCACTTGTTGAGAAGGGCATCTGCTTCCCATTGGTTATTTTTGAGCCCTTATCAAAAATCAGTTGTCTGTATGCTGATGATTTTATTTCTGGGTTTTCAGTTCTTTTCCATTGGTCTGAGTATCTGTTATTGTACCAATACCATGTGGTTTTGACAACTGTGGCTGTATCGAATGTGCTAAAGTCAGGTAAAGGCAACCCTCCCTCTGTGTCCTTCTTGAGGAGTTCTCTGCTAATTCTGGGCTTCTTCCCTCTCTGTATGTAGTTAGTAATAAGGTTTTCCATTTCTTTGAAGAAAGATGAGGGTAATTATATTGGGATTGCATTAAACTTATATAGTGTCTTAGTCAGAACTGACATATTTACTATGAGTCTTCCAATCTATGAGCATGGAATATTCTTCCATTTGTTGAGATCACTCTTAGTTTCTTGTAATAGCGTTTTGTACTTTTCCTCATATAGATCTTTTATTCAGGTATATCCCTAGATGTTTCAGTTTATGCTTGGCTGTTGTGAAGGGTACCACCTTTTTGATCTCCTCTTCTGTGGGCTTCTTTGATGTGTATAACAGTGTGATGGACTTCCATTTGTTGATCTTGTATCCTGCCATTCTGCCAAGCTCCTCTATTGCCTCCAGTACTTTGTGGAGCTTTTGGGATTTTCCACATATAAAATCATAACATCTGCAAATAATGATAGTTTCACCTCTTTCTTCCCCAGACAAATACTTTTGATGTCTTTTCCTTGCCTTACGTTGTTAGCTAAAACCTCCAGTACTACGTTAAATAAGAGTGGGGACCAGGGTCATCCTTCTCTGATCTCCCTTTTCAGTGAGATTGTGTTCATCTTTTCTCCACGGACTACCATGTTGGCTGTTGGTTTTTAATATATAGTTTGTATTGTCTTGAGTAATTTTCCTTTCATTCCTCTCTTCTCAAATGTCTTAAACCCAAATTGGTGTTGGACATTGTTGAATGCTTTTTCTGCATCTATCAATCTATCAATATCTTCTTTTTTATTGATTTCCAGCCTTATGGTACAGTGGTCAGAGAGAGATCCATATGATATCAATATGCTTAAATTTATGTAGATTTGCCTTATGCCCCAACATGTCATCTATCTTCAAATATGTGCCATGCGGGCTTGAAAATAATGTGATTTTTTTTATTTGGATAAAAGGCTCTGTAAATATCTGTCAGGTCAAATTGTGTAATTTTAGTGTTTAGATCTCTAGCCTCCTTGTTGAGTTTCTGTCCCTGTGATCTGCCTTTCTCAGAGAGCAGTGTATTGAAGTCACTCAGTACAATTGTTGAGGCTGTGATTTCTTTTTTCATCTTTTGGAGTGTTTGGTTGAAGTATTCAGCGGGTCTCTCATTCGGGGAATATATGTTTACATTGCTTAGTGGCCCTTTGCCTACAGTTCCTTTGAGAATTATATAGTGTCCTTCCTTATATCTTTTTATGGTTTGCACTTTGAGGTCAATTTTATCCGAGGGTAGGATTGCAACCCCTGCTTTTTTAAAAAATTGATGTTTGCTTGGTATCCATTTCCATACTTTGATTCTCAGTCTATTTTTGTCTGTAGCCTTGAGATGTGTCTCTTGTAGGCAGCAGATTGATGGGTTATGTTTTCTAAGCTAGTCTGATAGCCTCAGTCTTTTAATGCCCGAGTTCAGGCCATTGATATTCAGGGTTATTATTTCCATCTCTGGACATCTGTGATATCATCTTATACCTTTTGTGTTGGGTATTTTCCTACCTTCCTTTCTTATTAGTGTGTTGCACGTGTGTGTGTGTTTCATTCTTGACTTCTTTCCATCCTTAAGCCAATGCTATTTTGAGGTCTGTTTACACTATGTTGCCTTCTGGGTGAGCTTGTTCTATGTGGCAGTCTCTTATTTATGTTTTGTGAGTGTTGTTCTTCTGCCCATACTTGGTCAGCAAGGATCTTTTGTCGGGCTGGGTTTCTTCTAACATGTTCTTTGAGTTTTTTCTTGTCTGGGAAGACTCTTACTTCTCTATCTAGCTTGATCAATAATTTGGTTGGATAGATTATTCTTGGGTTTGCGTTGTTTTCCTTCAATTTTTGGAATATGTTACTCCACTCTCCTCTTCTTCATAGTTTCTGCTGATAGGTCTGAACATATTCTTATTTGGGAGCCTTTATATGTGATTGCTTGTTTTTCCCTAGCTGCTCTCATGATTTTCTCTTTTTCCTCAAAGTTGGATAGTTTAACTATTATGTGCCTTGGTGAATTCTTCTTGGGATTCAGTCTAGCTGGTATTCTTTCAGCGTCCTGAATGTTTGCCAGGTTTTCATTCATTAAGCTGGGAAAGTTTTCCTCCAAGAATTCTTTCATAATTGTTGCAAATGACTTATTTGTTGTGTCTTCCTCCAGTAATCCAATTATTCTGACAACGTTCCTCTTCATTGCATCAGACTTAGGTCTTAGATTTTCTTCAGCTTCTCTGATAATCTTATTAGATTTTTGTTTGCGTTTCTTAAAGTCTTCTTGGTTGTCCTCAAAGTCACTGGTGTGGTTCTCTACTTCCACCAGTCGATTCTCGAGGCCCATGTGTCTGCTACTGGTTTTTGTTATCTCCTCCCTAAGTTCTTGTATTTCTCTTTGGTGTATGGACTTTATCTTCTCTATCATTTCAGCCTTTTTCTGTATTGTTTCCCTCAAATCCTGTTTGACTCCAAGAGCATTCTGAAAATTTCTTTCTGTGGCAGCTCAATGTCTGCTTCTTCTATGCATGTCATTAAGTTCAGGACATCTTCTGCCATCGCCTTTTGTTTCTCCTGTTTTCTTGTTGATGTCGTTGGGGCTGATGGCTGTTTGCGTTGCCTTGTTTTAGAGGAGCCAGGTGACATTTTCCAGGGAGTTGAAGAGCACTGGCTCTCTCTAGAAGACTTGTAGAAATGCTTCTTCAAACTGCCTACAGCTAATTTCACTATGGAATTAGCCTACCACTTTATCCTCCTGTGGATTCACTCTCAAGGGGAGTGCCTCAGAATGCTGAACAGTTTCCTGTTTTGGTGTAGCACACCGAGAATGGTGGGCAGAATTGCCCTGGTCAAGTAGATCACAGTGGGCTTTCCCCAGTCTTGGGCTATGCTGCACAGGGTGGAGCTCAACTACCTGGGTAGGGGGCAGGCGTAAATTCCCTAGGCTAAGGGGAGTGGTCTGAAGGTCAGCAGTGGTGTGTGAGAGAACAGGGAAGAGTCAAAGAGGAAAAAAAAATTCAGCCCACTGAGATTTTGGGGGGATGGAGAGAAGAGAGAAGACAGGGAAACAAAAGTAACAATATTGCTGAGTACTGATCCCTGCTGTGGACTCTATGGTTTTAATCCCTGTCCTGAGGCATTGGCAAGCTGTGGCTGTGTTGAGATAAAGCCCCTGCGCTAGCTCCAAATGGTCCCTGCTCTGTCTGAGACAGTGGCAGGGCTAAGGTCAACCCCTAGCTGCCTCCACTGTGGTAAGCCAAAAGCCCCCAGCTCCTCAAAACCTTGTGGATCTGTGCCTACTTAGCTTTATGATGCACCTCATGCAATCTAGCACTGTTGAATTTCCTTCTTAGTAATTCTCCTGGGCTGATTTCTGCGGGGTCCCATCGTCCCGGAAGTCCTCTAGTTTTAGCTTTTCATATAAGTCTTTACTCCATGTTTAAGTGTTTTTTTTTTGTATTCTCCTAAGCACTGGACTATTATCAGACAATACTTCTAGCAGCAGCTGGCAAATTGGAAACACCATCACAAAAGGGCATGGATCAGGGGGATGTGGTGGGAATCCAAAGCATGTGCCCAAATACATTTTTTATGTGAGTCCTCATCTTCTTTCCTCTGGTGCTTATGCCTAGCTGCCAGGTTTCTTTGACTGAATAATGAATGGGGTTGCTGTCTTAGAGGCCATCTAACACAGATCACATTATGGCTAACAGAATAAAACACTGCCCGGGTCTATGCCATCTCTGTGACCATTGGTATGTTTGAGCTCAGTTAATGTTGTTGTCATTTATAATGTTTTCATTGACTGATTTTGGAAATAGATCACCAGATCTTTATTCCTAGTGTTAGTCTGAAAATCCAACCAACCTACTGCCATCAAGCCAGTTAGACTCACAGCAATACTGTATATGGTTTCTGAAACTTAAATATTTTTGCTTAAAAAAACAGTTTTGTTGGTACTTCATCAACACATCATAGAATTCACTAGTTCAACCGTATCAAGAAGATTTGTACAATTTTTACTACAATCACTTCGAAACTGTAAATCTTTATGGAAGCAGACAACCTCATTTTTTCTTCTGAGAAATGGATGGTGGATCTCAACTATCATGCTTGCAGGTTGCAGGCCAGCACTTATCCTACAGTGACATCTGGAGCGCTTCTTATTCTGAAAATTCTGTTGAAATCTGTCCACTGAGAGTTACTCTCACGGTATTTGAAGAAGTGACATCAAGGCTCCCAGCTAACATGCAAGCTACCAGAGTATGACAAACTGAAAGATGGGTGATGAGGGATAAAGGATGGGTCTGCGAATCACGTAGCTGAAAACTGAACCTCACTCTTATTTTTTAAAAAATGTATACCTTGAGGGAATTAATTAATTTTAGAGCTTAAGTTTCTCTGTAAAATGGAGATGATAATGGTAGTAAAAACAAATCTGTCTTGGAAGAAGTACTACTAGAATGCTCCTTAGAAGTAAGGAAGGCAAGACTTTGCATCATATACAATGGACATGTTCTCAGGAGAGATTAGTCCCCGAAAAAAGACACTATGCTTGGGAAAGTAGACAGTCAGTGAAAAAGGGGAAGTCCCTGGATGAAATGGATGGAAACAGTGGTGGCAACAATGGGCTCAGTTAGAACAATTGTGAGAATGGCCAGACCATGACTGGACAATGATTTGTCTGTTGTCCATAGGGTCACTCTGAGTCAGCACTGACTCAACAATACCTAACAACAACAACACTTGCCTTAGAGAACTGTGGATGATTGATATTTATAAAATGATTTTCCTGGCACCTCCCTTTCCATCCTCTCCCTTCCCCCTATTGATTACATGTTGTAATCCAGTGGTTCTCAACCTCCCTAATGCCACGACCCTTTAATATAGTTCTTCATGTTGCGGTGAACCCTCCAACCATTAAATTATTTTTGTTACTACTTCATAACTGTAATTTTGCTACTGTTATGAATCAGGTGACTCCTGTGAAAGGGTCATTCGACCCCCAAAGGGGTCGTGACCCACAGCTTGAGAACCACTGCTTAATCTTTTCTTTTCCTGGTGAAGTCCTTCGGAATTCTCAGGGCCTTTGTCCTGCTTTTCTTGTTAATGATCCCTCCTTCTTTTCGCTCATGTGATACTGCTGTTCTCTGGAAGACTTTCAGGTTTTCAGTCTTTGCCTTACAGAGGGCACTCTCCTCCATTCATGGTGGGGTGATGGGGTGGAGAGCAGCAGAACCTCCCTGATCTCTTAGTTGTCCACTGAGAGATTGCATGAACATTTTCTCTCTAGCTTAGACCTCCTATCCAAAATTGCATTTCATGTTTCTTCACGTCTTGACAGGTGCTGACTTAGAAGAAGTATTGCTAGATTGCTCCTTGGAAGTGCGGGTGGTGGGATTTCATCTCACATACTTTGGACATGTTATCAGGAGGGACCAGTCCTGGTAAAGGACATCAGACTTGGTGAAGTAGAAGGTCAGTCAAAAAAGAAGGCCCTCCATAAGCTGGATTGACGCAATGGCTACAACAGCACATTCAAAGAGCAATGATTTGTGAGGATGGGCCGGAGCAGGCAGTGCTTCCGTCTGCTGTGCCTACGGCGGTTATGAGTCAGAAATGATTTGACAGCAGCCAGCAGCACTCACAGGTGCTGCGGTTACAACTGTGGTCAAGGGTCGCTCTGGTTCCCTTACCAGATGTCTATGGACATCTTTGGGATTGCTTTCTTCTAGATTGCTTTGTTTAGACAGCTGGAGTTCTGTTGCAATTTATTTTCACATATTTCACAGCCAATGCTACCCTTCAGGTACTGTGCTAGTCACTTCTGGTTGCAGAGTTAAACTCTGAATCTGGATGAAACTGCAGATATGAGTTAATGGAATAACTGGAAGCTTTTATAGCTATGTAAGCTGACCCCAGAGATTCAGAGATGCCTCTTAGACTCTCAGGGGTGGGCATGTTTAGTTTTAACAAGCTCCTCAAGTAACTTACTAAGCCATTGACCCCACTTGAGATTCACTGCTTGGCAGCTCGTGCTTCTGGAAATGACAACTTTTCTACTTAGGTCCTAATCCACCTGCAGATGTACCAGATGTTATTACAAACTCCCTGAAGCATCTGCATGTTCGAAATGGCTCTAAAGTCTTAGCTCTCTCTGAGGGCAAGTGGCATTTCTAGTCCTCCAGTCTTTGTGATTCATGTTTTCTCTTTCCCCCATGCTCCGTCAGATGTCTGGAGCTTGGGTGGGCTGCCTGAATACGCAGGCTTCCCTTCTTCCTGGCCCCCTCCCTATCATTCTCTCCAGGTCCATCCCATGAGGGGAATCTCTCATGTTTCAAAGAATAAATCTATAATAAAGGCCGTGTTTCCACAGCCATAAATCTTTGCTATGTATGTGCGGGCTGCAGGGCTGCATATGTGTTTTCAATCTGGGCTCTGTATGCATATTTGTGTTTCAGCAGAACGGGGTCCAAACATTATAGGGCCTTTTGATTTCAGAGGAAGTCCTTAGGTGGAGCAAATGGAAGGGTCAAGATCACCTACAGTTGCTCAGAAGAAAAATCAGCCACAGAGAACTCAATGGAGCACAGTTCTACTACATGTATATGAAGTAACCATGAGTAGGACTTGATGATAAATCGTGGTTGTTGTTTTAATGACTGCAGGCTCCAGATGACATGATGGCAGGGTCTGATCTGTTCAAGGAAGCATGGGGGGTGTTAGACTTCTGGGGGAAATAGGATTGAGCTGAGGGAAGTGGCAGGCTAGGCAGAAAGTATTCCATCAGATCTGCTGCCTGGCATTGGCAGGGAAAAGGAGAGGCTGTATCCATCCTGTTCCACAGTAGCCAAGGGACGTAAGGATGAGTTCCTTCTCCCACTCCTTGCTGTGGTGGAGGGTCAGAATGTATCTCTAACCTCCCCCTTATTAAGGCCTCTTACTGAGAAGGAGGAAGGACCTCCTGCCTGCCCCCTGTGCTGAGTCCTTCATGGCCTTGTCAGTGAGTCAGAGGAGACCCTGGCAAAGACTCTGAACCAGATTCAACTAATGGTATTAATAAAAGTTCATATGATGAAAGAAAGGCACCCACAGAATCTATGTAAAAATCACAGGTATGGCCACTTTGTTGAGATATGGTTTCCTAGGAGAGAAGTGGAGGCTATGAACAGAATCCGAACAAGAGTCTTTAACTTGCTCACACAGAGTAGAATCCCTATAAGAGTGAGTTTTAGAGTGGAACACAGCCTGGCCCACCAGGCCGTGAGGATGATGTTCCTGAGTAGAGCAGCCAGTCCACAGAGAGAACAACATGGCTGGCTCACTATGAGACATGATGCCCCTCAGTGACTAAGGGCGATACAGGGGACAGCACCGGAGACACATGGGAATTGCACCTGACCTGATCCCACCACACCAAGGCAAAGCACTGGGGGAGTGCAGCGGAACAGCAAGGGAATGGAATGGCAAGGTCCCCAGGGAATGCTGAAAGTGGACTTTGGGGCCAGGGCGTGGTGCCCCAACAGACTGGACTGGAAAACACTCCTAAGGGCCAACAAACGATCCTTGAACTAACTACAAGCTTTTCTTTTGTGAAGTGTTTTGTTTTGTTCTTTGTCAGTGATTTGTTTTTGTTGCTTTG
Organism: Tenrec ecaudatus; assembly: GCF_050624435.1. NCBI lineage: Eukaryota > Metazoa > Chordata > Mammalia > Afrosoricida > Tenrecidae > Tenrec > Tenrec ecaudatus. The sequence goes on along the minus strand of NC_134530.1, from coordinate 244,800,089 downwards.
TTGTCTGGTTGTATACTGTTGCTTTGTTTTCCTCTGTCTTGTTTTCATGCATGTTAGTGTCTCCACAGGTCTGTCTGAATAGGACAGGCTGGATGAACTATCTGGAGGAAAAACAATGGGACCGACAGTTCCGGCGGGGGGATTTGGCGTGGGGGTAGGGTAAGGGGGTAAGGAAGGGGTGTCAACAAACACAGGGACAAGGGAACAACATGGGACCAAAAATGGTAGAGAGTGGGGAGTGGCAGGCCTGGTGGGGAATGATCAAGGGTAAGGTTGCGTAGAGAAGAGGTATAGCTGTAGCCCAGGTGGTGACGGAGCATGGTAGTAGGGCAGGAGGAAAGTCAAGGGAGATGGAGGAAAGAGCTAAGAGTCAAAGGTCATTTATAGAGGTCTAGACAAAGATATGTACATGCAAATATATATATGAGGATGGGGAAATAGATCTATGTGTCTATATTTATAGGTTAAGTATTAAGGTGGTGGAAGGACCTTGGGCTTCTACTCAAACACTCCCTCAATGCATGAATACTTTCTTTTATTAAATTGGAACTCTATGATGCTCACTCTCCTGACACAACTGCTGGAGCCAAAGTGGGTGAACAAGTAAATGTGGCGAAGAAAGCTGATGGTGCCCGGCTATCAAAAGAGATAGTGACTGGGGTCTTAAAGGCTTGAAGATAAACAAGTGGCCATCTAGCTCAGAAGCAAGAAAGCCCACATGGAAGAACACACCAGCCTGTGTGATCGAGTGATCCTGAAGGGATCAGTTATCAGGCATCAAAGAACAAAAAATCACATCATTGGCTGCACACCTCCATGATAGGATCGCTGAAGACAAATGGGTGCATAAGCAAATGTGGCGAAGAAAGCTGATGGTGCCCGGCTATCAAAAGAGATAGTGTCTGGGGTCTTAAAGGCTTGAAGGTGAACAACCGGCCATCTAGCTCAGAAGCAAAAAAGCCCACATGGAAGAAGCACACCAGCCAGTGTGATCACGAGGTGCCCAAGGGACCAGGTATAAGGCATCATGCAAAAAAAAAAAAGATATATGCATGTGTATGTATATATATATGCCATATTGAATGAAGGGGGAAGTGCAGAGTGGAGACCCAAGGTCCAAGTGTCGGCCACTGGAGATCCCCTCATAGAGGGGTTTAGGAGAGGAGATGGGTCAGTCTGGGTGCGATGTAGTACCGATGAAGAAACAGCTCTCCCCCAGATCTTGGATGCTTCCTCCCCCCAACTACCATGATCTGAATTCTACCTTGCAGAACTGGATAGGGCAGAGGTTGTACACTGGTGCATATGGGGGATGGAGACACAGGGAATCTAGGGTGGATGATACCTTCAGGACCAAGGGTGTGAGGGGCGATGCTGGGAGAGTGGCGGGTGAGTGAGTTGGAAAGGGGGAACTGATTACAAGGATCCACATGTGACCTCCCTGGGAGATGGACGGCAGAGAAGGGTGGGAAGGGAGACTCTGAATAGGGAAAGATATGACAAAATAACAATATATAAATTACCAAGGGCACATGAGGAAGGGGGAAAAAAAAGAGGACCTGATGTAAAGGGCTTAAGTGGAGAGCAAATGCTTTGAGAATGATTGGGGCAGGGAATGTATGGATGTGCTTTATACAATTGGTGTATGTATATGCATGGATTGTGTGATAAGAGTTGTATGAGCCCCTAATAAAAGGTAAAAAAAGAAAAGGGAAAAAATGATTAGGGCAAAGAATGTACAGATGTGCTTTATACAATTGATGTATATATATATATGCATGGATTGTGATAAGAGTTGTATGAGCCCCTAATAAAATGTTTAAAAAAGAGTGAGTTTTAAAGGGAATTTTGAGAGAGGGTTAATAGGAAGGAAGGGTAAGGAGGCTTCTTTCTTATCTTTAAATAGAAAATATGGGACAAAGAAGGAGTTTTGGTAGTGTAGTGGTTATGCATTTGGCTGTTATCTGCAAAGTTCTTAGTTTGAAGCCACTAGTGGTTCCTTGGGAGCTAGATGAGGTTTCTACTCCTGTAAAGTGTTACAGTCTCAGACACTCACTGGGAAAGTTTTACCCTGTCTGATAGGGTTGCTATGTGTTTTCATCGACCTGATGGCAGTGAGATTTAAAAAAAACCCAACAAACCAGGATGAAGAGGGGAACAGGTGCGCTGTCAGAGTAGGGAAGAAGACAAGACCAGGCCTACAGTGTGATCTCACCCAGCTTTCCATATCATAAGAAGTATCAGTTGTTAATTTAAATGCAAGTAGCCCAAGGTTGTCTAATTTTAACGCCTGTACTGTTAGATGCCCAACAATATGTCTAGAAGAAGTTATACAAATGGAAGTTATAATCCAAAAATAAAGATGGAGGGATTGCTCTAAAGATGCTTAATGGAAAGATAGTTGACAAAATAGCAGGTGAAGAAAAACTGCCTCATTCAAAGTTATGACAATCACTAAGGAAAATAAGTGAATTTTGGAGCTAAGTACAGAACCAGTTGGCCTAAAGTCGATAGTTTTAACAATGAAGAAGCAAGGGTCCATTTACAAGACAGAGAACTGCATCTTAATACTTTGATGATTTGGAAACAAGGCCAAATACACACACACACACACACATACACACACATACACACACACACAAACACACACACATACACACACATACACACACACATATACACACACACACACACGCACAAAAAGAGTTTTATGAGTTTAAGGATGATTGAAATAAAAACACACTCTTTATGAAAACCTGAAGGAACAGCGAAGAGAGGACTGTTTGGAGTACTTTATTGCCAGCACGGGCTGGTTTTCATTGCTTCAAATGCAGATGTGACTTACATAATATGTATCACTAGAAAAGTAGGAAATGCCAATGTTAAACTGGAAAAGATGATGCATGAAGCATATCTACCATGAAAAAAAGGAGAGGATCATATAGACAAACCTCACTAATTTTGTGACTAGAAATACCACCTCCATTTCTGGGGATGATCCAGATGAGCTGGAACTTTCCGTAACTGGAATTATTGCTGCTGCTGGCAAAATGCCAAGGCCACTCAACTCGTCTTCATTGTCAAAGTAAATCTTTATGATTAATACAGTTTTTAATGCACTGATGTCTGCATTACAATATATCGGTCAGTTTATGTATCATGATTCCATCCCCCTAAGACAAATAGTGATTGGATTTACAAAGATACTAATAACAAAATGCAATAATAATGAAAGAAAACAACAACAAAAATGAGATATTTGACTTATGATAGCCGGGGACTGTCTGTAAAGCAAAATAGAACTCTGTCATTATGGCTGGTATATTTTTTTCTGTAAGGAGCCAGATAGTAAAAAATCTAGGGTTTGCAGGCCATGCATGTGGCCTGTGCTAGAACTGCTGTTGTCTAGGAGCAGTTGCAGACACTGTGTAGATGATTTGGTTTGCCTGGATTCCAATAAAACGTTATTGACAAAAGCAGGAGGGAGACTTGGTCAGTGGGCCATAGTTTGGCGACACCTACTCTAGAGTACTGGTTAGGGGTTCTTGGTTTCATAGATGATCAACATGGTGCCAATCAAGAAAGTAGTGGCAGAGCTCTGTGAACATCTCACAGTTGGCTCTCTGTCTGCTCCCTTACACTCTCTAACCTCTGCTGCCGTCACTATCACGTCCCCGCTTCCTTACCTTTGTCTGCCCCTCTAGTCACTACTTGTCTTTATCCTTCTTTATAGTCTGAATGCTATATAGTTTGTTAGTAAACTATCTTCAGGTTGTATTTAGATCCTACTAAAATCCAAATTGACACCTCCATTCCTCTACAAAACGTATCCTAATATCCCTTGAGAAGGGACTCCATGGAAGGTCTAGTAGTCATTGTTAAAGACTTAAAAAATATCTAATAACATCCTGTACCAGCCCTATCATGCTCAAATATTTCCCGTGAGGAAACTCAGGAACCTGAGACAGAAATGTGTACAGACTCAAAACACAAATAAATAAATTAGTGATTGTCCAATTTCTAGTTGCTCCAAATCCTTACTTACTTCTGTCCAATATGCCGCCCAAAGCTAGGCATTTTAAGAGTGGTTGATCTTTGAATGGCATTTCTTCACTATTTCTGCACACTCCGATAGCCAGTATTTATTTGATTTGGTGAAGGAAGATGACCAATACACATGGACCATCATAGCTGCTATTCATAAGCTTTTCAAAGCCAAACTCTTCAGAAGTAGGCAGCTTACTTCTTATTCTATTCTGCAAGCTCTGCTGAACCCTGTTCACCTTGGGTGACCCTGACGGTGTCTGAAGTACATGATATAACTTCCAGCATCACAGCAACACGAAACCACCAAGGTACAACTAACTGACAAACAGGCGGTGGGACTTAGCTACACGGGATTCTCATTAAGCCAAACCAAGCTTTTGGAAACAAGCCCTGACAGTGTAGTAGGCTATAAATCAATCTGCTAAACAGAGTTAAAACCCAGCAGTGTTTCTATAGGGGAAAGATGGGGCTGTTTCTGTAAATGTTTAAAGTTTCAGGAACCCAAAGGGGCAGTTCTGTCCTGCCCTATAGGGTCACAATGAATTGGAATTGACCATGGCAGACAGCGCTTCACAATCTTTTAAAATATTGTGAAGCTTCCTTTTTTTGCTTGAAAATCCATACTTCTTTAGTCCATAAGACCTTTAAAGAAATCAAACCTTGACATCGGTCTGTGTAAGACATGAAGAAATAGTAATCATTTATAAATTATCAAGGGTTCATAAGGTGAGGGATGGGGTAAAATGAGGAGCTGACACCAAGGGCTCAAGTAGAAAGAAAATGTTTTAGAAATAATAATGGAAACATATGTACAAATGTGCTTGACACAATGTATGTATGTATGGATTGTGATAAAATGTATGTATGTGTATATATATACATATATAATTTTATTGGGGATATATATATATATATATAAAGAAAGCAAACGTTTTAAGGCTCCAGACTCACCAAAAATATCAGAGGGTCTGTGTACTGGAGAAAATATCAGCTAAAAAGCTGTGAAGTTTTGATGAGAAAGGTTTTATTTACATCTTTTAATTAGCTCAGGTGCTGCTAACTTGCAAGGAGTTAAGACTTGCATCATATATCCCAAATAAAGAAGACTGTACCTCCTGAAAAGACTGTTCTGCCAACAGTCAGGCTCCAACCTAAGTCCACTCAGTGCAATGCTAGAACCAGACAACTGCTTGAGAGGTAGCCAGCTCATCCCAAGATCACAGAACAAGGCTACGTGATGAGAGATAAAATAGTTGGAATGTATATCTCTATCAAAAAAACAAACTCGCTGCCGTAGAGTCAATGCTGACTCATAGTGATCCCTGTGGTATTCTGAGACTGTAACTGTTTATAGTAGTAGAAAGCCCTGTTTTCTCCTGAACAGCAGCTGTTGGTTTCGAACTGCCAACCATGTGGATCGCTGCCCAATGTGTAACCACTAAACTACCAGAGCACAAACACACACGCATGCACGCACACACACACACACACACACACACACACACATTTCATTATGCTTGCTATCTTATTCCTATTGTACGCCCTTGACTTATGTACACTTGTAACCTATACTTGGTAGATGGAAGTTATGAAAATTATTGCTTTATATTGAACATTAATTACTTTTAGAATTGCTCGATTTTGCCAGTTGGGCTGTATTGACTGATAAAGTGCTTTATGTTGTCTAGAAATTGTATTATATGTTTTTCTATAGCATTACTACTATCTTTCTACTGTGTCACTAGCTGTTATAATCATCTCATATAGATGCAAACCCCAGGAATTTATTTCTTTGTAGCTGTAATTTGTGTGCTCATTGCCCTGATTTCATTTCTTTTCGGCTGTTTGCCTTCAGTATGAAGGTCATTTTGGGTGTACGCATTGCTTTTAGCAGGAGGGTGCTTTGTTAAGGTAGCCTGATCAGTGGCTAATGTACCCCACCAACCTGAATGCTGGATCTGTTCCCCAGTCCCACACACAGTTCATATTTGAATCTGCGGCTGCCACATCGCTTGGTCACCATTGCCGTAGCCAAGTCTCGGTGCTCAAACACCATGCTGTAATTTGTGGTTATAATGTTGATCTATTAACTGGAAGGTCAGAAATTCTGAACCACCAGCCGCTATTCTGGAGAAAGATGGGACTTTCTACTCCATAAATGGCTACATCTTGGAAACTTCCAGCAGCCAGTTCTGTCGGGTCACTCTGAATCAGCATCAATTCAATGGAATGAGTTTTTGAGAATTTGACTTCAGTTGAATATGGCTCCTCAAGTACTTTCAGGCCAGTGTCCCCTGACTCTGAGTTCTCCCATTTTATGTCTCCATATAGTAAAGAACTCAAGGGAGATGAAAATCCATTATCCTTGGTATTATTCAACTGTCTTTAAGCTCTTTTCCACCACCAGAACCTCCTGACTATGGAACATGGCTTACATTAATTAGCCAATCTATTCTTGCCTAATTGGGTTATTAAGAAATGGTGTGTGGCCTGGTGGCTGTGGGTACTCCTAGCCCTGGTGTCCTCTCTAAGGGAGGTACCACAGGCTTCGGGATAGCTCTAATTCATCAGCACACATTTTTGGCTGGTATTACAGAGAGATCATTTTTATCTGAGCTGCTTATTATTTATAGAATCCAGATAACGCCCCAGTTGGAAAACACATGAAGCTGGTTGCTGTCTGAGGAGAGCAGTTTGGGAGAGGTTGGCGAGCAAAGCAGAAGTGTATCTAAATCCCCTCCCCCTGCACAGCCCTCCATCCAGGGCCACAAACCAAGCACAGGACAGAAGGGAGCCTTTGAGGCCTGTGATCTTCAATTAGGCTGTTGCCCTAAGAGAGGTGGGTCCAATTCAATTTTTAAAAAAACGGTTAGGGAAGCCATATGTGTACAGAGACATATTGCCTTTTATGTTTTCTCATGGTAGGTAAAATCCATGCCTTTTCCCCCTTGGATCCCGATGGGATTGGAAAAATTGTGATTCTCAGAGAAGAGGATAACTTTCATGCAGCACAAATCCAGTAAAAAGTGGAGTCACTTGCAAGACTCTGTTTTGACAGAAAAGCTGGAGTCTGTGGGCTTTTGACAAACAAACAATAACTATCACAAAAAGAACAACGTAAAAACCCCTTACTGTTGAGTGGATTCTGCCCCCCCCCCCCCCCAGTGCTCTAGGGAACTGCCCTCCGCTGGGTTCTCCTGGATCTTTACAGGAGCAGCTCCTCCAGGTCTCTCTTCCACGCTGCTGCTGCTGCTGCGGCAGTTCTGACTGCCAACCTGGAAGTTAGTAGCTTAGTGCAAAGGTCTGCGTTACCTAGGGACCCTTTTCCAACTACAATCTCCCTAAACCGATGGTCTTGGGAATATATTGGCCATCGAAGAGAACCAGGCACTTCACAATACAAACTAGTCTCAGAAGCACCATAAGCCCAACTAAGAAGCATTTCTTAACATTATACCAAGTTGATTTTCCTTCCCATTGATACAATTATCATCTGAGCTAGCGAAGTCCAAGATTCTAAACCAATCATCTTAACTTTTACTGAGTGAAATAAAGCAAACAAACAAAACATCATATGAAGGGGTGCCCCCAAACTGGATTTTTTTCAAAGCTCTGAATTTATTTATTTATTTTTTACAAAACAACCTTTTGACCTTCAAAATACTCTCTATTACACATAATGCATATGTCAAATCTGTGATTCCATTCTTGGAAACATTTCAAACCCATCTGTTTGGAAGGCGGACAACAGTTTTTCTTCACCTCTTCTAACGTCATCAAATTGCTGTCTTTTCATGCCCCTCTGTGTTTGTGGAAACAAAAGTAAGTCACAGGGAGGCAGGTCAGGTGAATACAGTGTGTGTCACAAGAGAGGCATGCTGTTTATTGCCAAAAATTGGCTCATTTAGATGGCTGTGTGAGCAGGTGCATTGTTGGGGTGTCATAACCAGTCCTCCATCTGTCATAAATAAGGTTCTTTTTTTGATCTCACACTATTATGCATTCTTTTCAGAACCTCTGAAAATAGAAAACTTGGTTAATAATCTGACCTGTTGGAACGAACTCCAAATACACTGTGCCCCTCACATAAAAAAAAAACCAAAAACTACACATCATCTAGATCTTTGATTTCACTGGAAGAGTTTTTTGGGCAATGTGATGATGGTGTCTTCCACTGGCTTGATTGATGTTTGCTTTCAGGGTTGTAAGACCAGCATAGCACCATGTCTCATCACCAATATTGACCTTGGAAAAAGTCTGGGTTGTTTCGGGGCTGTTCTTCCAAAGCACAGCATGTTTCCTTGTGACAATCTTCCCCCCAGTCAGTCAGACTCTGAGGCACAAATTTCACAGTGATCCTTCTCATCCCCAAAACTTCTGTTGAAATTTCCTGAGCTGAGCTCTAGGATCGCCCAGATAACTTCCCCATATCTTCAATGGTCATGTTGAGACTTCCCACTTCCCACCTGTCTCAAAAATAAGCAACATGGGGTTTCCTTGATATTAAAATTTTTCTTGTTTCTTAAAAAAAATCCTAAAGACTAGGTTTAAATTCTGTTGTCGGTCTTTGAGCACAGTGCACAGATTTTGTCAACATTTTCACCTGTTCAGGAAGTTGACAGATGTCCAGAATGAGGTCTGTCATCAATCAACATTTCACCTTTTTGAAATGAGGAAACCACTCATACACTTAAGTTTTCCCCCATAGCATAATCCATGTAAGCTATGTTCAACATCACAACAGTTTATGCGGCAGTTTTCTCAAGCAGGAAACAAAATTTCATAGCTTCTGGCTGTTGTCATAAGGAGGGATAAACAAGGAGTGGATACCAAGGACTCAAGTAGAAAGAAATGTTTTGAAAATGATGATGGCAACATATGTGCTTGATAAAATTGATGTATGGATTGTTATAAGAGCTGTAAGAGCCCCCAATAAAATGATTTATTTAAAAAAACACAACAAGCAAACAAAAAGAAATGAAGTTCGAGCGAAACTGCTTTCATGAAAATATTCACTGTGACCAGAGAGAACCTTCCCAGGCAACACCACTGGGTGCACTAACTCAGAGCGAGTTGCTTAATGCTTGCCTAGTGGGAAAAAGGCATACTATGAATGTTTTGCCCAGTGGAGCTTTTTAATATTTTTTTTGGGGGGGGAGTATGTCCTTGTATAATAGATATGTCTTCTTCTTCAACCCCTTTCCAGAGCTTTTGAGAGACAATATTCTCTGTCCTCTCATTCTCTCTGCTGGGTTCCTGAAAGCAATGATCATATGAAAGACTTCACTTAATCAGCATGCAGTTATAAGGGATGCTTAGATTTCCCACTTTTCACCTGCTGTCTCAGAAATAAGCAATGCGGGGTTCGCTTTATATTAAAGTTTTCTTCTTTCTTAAAAAATCCTAAAGATTAGATTTTAATTCTGTCAATTAGAATGACATTTTAGAACATCATTTTTAACAGAGACCAGGCACTATAAAAATAAAACACATACAAGGTGCCCATGGTTCTCGAAGTGTGGTGTCCTGAGCATCAGCAGCAGTAGCATCTGGACCCTGCAGACCTACTGAACCATCAACTCTAGGGGCGAGAGACCGGGAAATATGGTTTTAATAGGACCCTGGGTGATTCTGATGCATGCTAACATTTGAGCAAATGAAACAAAGACCCCAAATCCATTGCCTTAGAGTAGAACTGCTCTCTAGAGTTTTATTGGCGGTGATATATACAAAAATAGATTTCCAGGGCTGTCTTCCATGGTGGAGCTAGGTGAGTTTGAACCACCAACCATTAAGCTAGTTGTTAGGTGCTGTTGAGTGGATCCTGACACATCGTGACAGTAGAACAGAACACTGGGCAGTCCTATGCCATCCTCACAATTAGGGCTATATTTGAGCTTGTTGTTGCTGCCGCTGTGCCAATCCACCACCTTAAGTGTCTCTTTTGACGGGTGTGGTTGACTTTGTTTGACGTTCTCCTATCATTTTTCTCCAGACATGCCTGATTGTCCCCTTAGAGCAGTGGTTCTCAGCCTTCCTAATGCTGCGACCCTGTAATATAGTTCCTCATGCTGTGGTTTCCCCCAACCATAAAATTATTCTCGTTGCTACTTCATAAGTATAACTTTACTACTGTTATGCATCATTATGTAAATATCTGATATGCAGGATGTATTTTCATTGTTATAAATTGAACATCATTGAAGCATAGTGATTAATCACAAAAATAATATGTAATTATATATTGTGAAATCATTATATCTAATTACAAATAAATGAAATGTTTTTCTTGAAGCATGGTGTAGCATGGTTAACAGTCTTCACACAGGGTACTCGTATGTGGACATATCTACATGTGGGCAGGCACACAAAAATAAGTGTTTTTCGATGGTGTTAAGTGACCTCTGTGAAAGGGTCATTTGACCCCAAAGGGGTCACAATGCACGGGTTGAGAACCGCTGCCTTAGAGAACATGCACAGTAAGGAAACCAGTCAGTGCTGTCAGTGCTAAGAGAAAAGTGAATACCGAGGATTGGCATGTTAGTTTTCTAGGACAAGTTTCACAAAATTCCACAAGCTGAGCAGCTCAGAGGAACAAATTTCTTGTCTCACAGTTCTGATGAGTAGGGATCAGAACTCAGGGTTTGGCAGGGACATACTCTCTCCTCTCCAGGGAAGACCTTCTTTGTCTCTCACTTCCAGCCTTTGGTAGCTCGAGGTGTCCCTCGATTTGCAGATGCATATTCACATGACTATCTTTCATTCATCTGTCTCTGTGTCTTGTGTCATCTCCCTTTTTATAAGGATATTACTATGATTGGATTAGGGCCCACCCTCATGTTAAGTAGCATTTTCAGCATTACAAAGTTTCATTTTTATAGTTATCAGGGATTAGATCTTCAATATATCTTTTTGCAGGGCACAACCCAACTTATAATGAGAGGTATTATGATCACATGGCAAAATTCTGAAGTTATTCATTGTTAATTTCTTTCTGCAATATACAGAACAGGCAAGTGAATAGGGGCTGGGGGAGGCAGAGTGGGGAGCTATTGCTTAATGGGTATTTGATTTCTGTTTAGAGTGATTACAAAGTTTCAAAAATAGGAGCGTAAACCCAAAGGCGCTGCTACAAAACCATATAAACCTTAAGCAAATAGTATATAAAAACGAAGCTATTTTTTTCTTGATATCTCCCTAATTTAGGTGTACATACATCAGAAGGCCATATTTCCATCTCTCTAATTCTCCCCTAAACAGTCTGTGCTCTTCAATGTACACATCAACAAGTGGAGTCTGGGAATCCTCACGGATTGTGTCCTTTGAAAGGTTTAAGTTTTGGGAACAAACAGAAGTCTGCAGGGGCAAGATCAGGGCTGGAAGGCTAAGGTTCCTCTGGGAAAGTCTTGTTCAACAGCCCTCTCCAACCTTGAAGAATTAGCGTGTGTGTTTTTCTGAAAAAGAAACTTCTTGACACAACTATCCTGTCCTTTTCCTCACCAGTGAAGGTTTTCATTGATTAAAAATCTCTTTCTAATAAATCCTAATGGTTATCCTGTATCCTTTAAAAAATCTATTAAGATTACCCTTTTTAGGAGATGGGCCAGTCAGGGTACAGTGTTGCAATGATGAAATATACAGCTTTCCTCTAGTTCCTAAATGCTTCCTATCATGATCCCAGTTCTACGTTACAAATCTGGCTAGATCAGGGGATGTACACTGGTACAAATAGGAACTAGAAACACAGGGAATCCAGGATGGATGATCCCTTCAGGACCAGTGGTAAGAGTGGCAATACCAGTAGGGTGGAAGGAGGGTGGGGTGGAAAGGGAGAACTGATTACAAGAATCTACATATAAACTCCTCCTTGGGGGATGGACAACAGAAAAGTGGGTGAAGGGAGACGTCGGACAGTGTAAGACATTACAAAATAATAATTTCTAAATAATCAAGAGTTCCTGAGGGAGGGGGCAGTGGGGAGGAAGGGGAACAATGAGGAGCTGATGCCATGGGCTCCAGTAGAAATCAAATGTTTTGAGAATGATGAGGGCAACAGATGTACAAAAGTGCTTGACACAATAGATGTATGCATGGATTGTGATAAGAGTTGTATGAGCCCCCAATAAAATGATTTAAAAACAAGCAAGCAAACAAAATGTCATTAACTCCATGATGGGATCTCCTATGAAGAGTCCATCTGTTTTAAGAAGATTGGGGATGGGAGAATACAACACACTCACTCAGATCACAGCCCTACTACAGTGGAAAGGAAGTTTCCTCAGAGTTTTGACATGCTTCCTATATAAGTGGATGCTGTAAAAACAAAAACAAACTTACTCTACTTTTTGCTTGGTCTGGATCCTGCTTCTGGCTCACTGACTTTTGTGTCTTTAGACTTGAATCAATGTCCTATCATATTTCTTGCTGTTATTGGGAGTGACCCTCAGCCTGCCAACTTTGGATTCATTCACCTCTGCACTGCAAGCATAACTTGATGACTTTGGCTTTATCCACGTTCAGAGCCACGAGTCTATGTTCTTCTTGCTAATCTTGGATCAGCCCTCCAAGCTATGAGAGTCAGGAGCATCATCCAGTCTAACATCTCACCCATAGACTGGGAACCTGTCTAGATGGGGATTTGTCCATTTCTATACCTGTGTGAGTCATTTTCTTTTATTTAATTATACTTTTGTAAACTGTTCAAATTACATATATTTATTTATAAGGTAATTTTATTGGTGGCTTTTACAGCTCTTATAACAATCCATACATCAATTGGTTCGAGCATATTTGTACGTATGTTGCCATCATCATTTTCTAAATATTTACTTTCTATTTGAGCCCTTGGTATCAACTCCTCCTTTCCCCCTCCCTCCCCCCTTCAACCCTTTTGAATTTTTGATAAATTATTATTATTCTAGTATCTTACACCCACATTTCTGTTGTTTGTCCCCCTGATGTGTGTGTGTGTTGTGCCTTGATCATTATGATCAGTCCTTCATTTCTTCCCTCCTCTCTCCACCTTCCCCTACCCTGCTGGTATCACTACTCCCATTTCTGTTCCTGAGGGGTTTATATGTATATATAGATATATACACATATATATGTATATATTATATATATGTATGTATATATATATATATATATAGAGAGAGAGAGAGAGAAGGATAGTGCTTGTATATTTTGAATGTAGTCAGTGTTTCTGAATTACACATTTAAAGTAAAAATTTTATGTAACTAAAACATTAAAAATTTTTAAATAAAAAAAGATGAATTGAAGTAAAAGGGTATCAAGACATGGTTTACTAGGTTTTCAATCCTTACTGGCATATGTGATTATTTATAAAATTACCACATTAAACATCTAACAAATTAAAATTTAATTATAAAGTCATATTTGTAATTGATGATTAGGAATACAATTTCTAGGGAAATGGTTCTAAGCCTAAAGAAAATAAGTTCTATACATGTATATTATTAATATTGAAATATAATTTCTGACTTACAATGGGGTGCTATTACAATGACTCTAACTCTACGTCCTGAATAAACCAAATACCTCTGTCTTATTATCATTATCTTTATAAATCTACTCTTTGAACTTCTGTGAAAGAACACCTGAGAATTGTGGCATCTGTAAATTGTGTGCTGCATCATTGTACGTAGTTTGTATGACTAGCAATGTTGTTGCTAGGTGCCGTAAAATTGGTTCTGACTCATAGTGACCTATGCACAACAGAACGGAACACCCCGCAGTCCTGCACCATCCGCAAAATGCTTCTTATGATGGAGCCCGTTGTTGCAACCACTGTGCCAGTCCATCTCCTCGAGGTCTTCTTCCTTTTTCCTGCCGCTTCACGTTACCAAGCGTGATGTCTTTTCCCAACAATTGGTCTTTCTTGACAACATGTTCAAAGTATAGGAGACAAGGTCTTGCCATCCTTGACTCTCAAGGGCCCTCTGACTGTATTTCTTTGAAGACAGATCTGTTTGTATTTCCAGCAATAAGATATACAAAAAAACAGTAGCTAACCAAACCGATAGTTCTCAGTGTGGTTTTTGTCTTAACTAGAATAGGTAAATGAAGTACTAGCTGTTTATAAAATAGTCAACAGTAAAAAAAAAAAATAGTCAACAGTGTGCTATCGGGAGACACTGTATCTGGGTCTTTTAGACTCATTATCAGCTCCCTCTCCTTAGGGTCAGAGTCCTTTAGGATATCAGCATTCATCCTTTCCCAACCACATGGTTTTATTTGGGTGGCTCCACCCTCAGCTCTAATTGGCATGCATTCTAATCGGCTTAAGCTAGCTTCAGTTTTAGATCTTTCTGTAATAGTGATTGGACCAACAGTCTAACTCAGTCAGAGGCAATGATAATCAAGATGCCTATTGCTGGGAAACGGTGATGTCAGGTTTTACGTCAATTTGAGTGAGTCTGGATTCTCCCGTAATATGATCTAATATAGTGTGGTTAGATCCATGGTGACGCTTCTGGAAGCAGCCAAGCAGTTATGGGGAGAACAGACCTCCTTAAACTGGTCACAACCTTGATATGATTGAGGGAGGTTTTATTCAAGGGGTAGCTTACTCTGAGTATAAATTAGCCATGAAGCTAGCTCATTTCTACAGTTGGATTTGAAATCTGCATCTGGTTCATCAACCTCCTATATCGCCTGCCTATTCCAGGAGCCAGGAAACTACCAAATGTTCAATTCATTAGGCCTATCTTGGATTCATCCAGCTCAGTATCCAGCAGCTTACAGTCTTCTTTCTTCTTCTACATGCTGCCTGTTCATTATCCGCTGTAGCTACAGGAGTCAGGAGAAGCCTTTAGCTTACATCTGAATTATGGATTTGAACTGGGCTGGACTAACCCACTTCTACAACTGTGTGCACCATTTCTTTCTTTTTATTATTAAAGATATATTTTTATTATGCTTATTGTCACGATGTATTGCTAATTTATAGCCTTTAAATTATAACGCTTTAAAAATTCAGGTTCCCTGGAACAGAAATGGGAATAGAGATACCAAAAGGGGAGGGGGAAGCGGGGGAGAGTTGGGAAGGGAGGGGGGCACTGATTGCAATGCGTGGCACATAACCACACACTCCCATCCATGGGAAGAGCAACAGACGCCAGAGAGGAAGGGAGACAGCAGTTGGTGTGAGATTTGAAAATAATTAGCAATCTACAATCTATCAAGGGGTCACAAGAGTTGGGGGTGCTGGATGGAGGGAAAAAAAGAGGAGCTGATCCCAATAGATCAATGGAAAGTAAATGTCTAAAAAAGAATGATGGAATATATGTATGAATATGTTGGATACAATTGATGTATGGATTGTAACAAGAGTTGTAAGAGCCCCCAATAAAATGATTAAAAGAACAAAAAAACCTTCACTTTAGAAAAATGAAAATAAAATCACACAAAAAATTCAGCTGCTCATTTTTTCATATGTAATATAACTTTTCAGTTTATGCCTGAGTTTTATGAAACGAACTATGTTCTCTTTCTAAAAAAAGCTGTAAAAAGAGTCCATTTCTTGATATAAATCTCTTTTTATATTAGGGAGCAGTTCTATTCTATGGCATAGGCTATCTACTCTCCATCTAATATTATAGTGGCATTCAGACTTCATTCTAATTGCCTATATTGCCTAATGATTGAGCCCAAAGGGGATTAGGCTATTTTTCTGGCATGAGATGACCTGGATTATAAAGGGTGTTAGTGGATGTATGGTACTAAGAGTTTTACTATAGTCCACATTTTCTATAAAAACAATCTTGCATACATGGAAAATGAATGAGTCAGCGGACTTAGTTGTTTGAAGATCAGTGTAAAAATCTGTAGATCTCCCAAAATGAAAAGCTGCCTTTAACAAATGACATATGCATCGCTTCTAATGCTTGCTTTGTAATTAATGCTGCAAACTTATTCTCACTGTAGGGCGGTGTCATGTTTGTCCCTACGCATTCTCTCAGCAACTTTATGCAAATAGAAAAAAGCGCTGCCTGCTCCTCCACCACCTTCATAATCACACCCGTATTTGGGTCCATTGGAGCCATCGCGTCAACTCGTCTGGATGAGCATCTTCGTTTCTTTCATTGATCCTTGAATGTTCCTTCTCCAGGGACTGGTATCTCCTGAGAATAAGTCCAGAGTACATCAGATGAAGTCTCACCATCCTTACTTCTAAGGATCATTTTGGCTGTACTTCTTTCCATATGGATTTGTTCATTTTCTGGTAATCTGTGGTAAAAATATTCACCAACATCATAAATCAAAGATAGCAATTTCTATCTTACTTTTCATTTTTTTAATCTTTTCCATGCATATGAAGTGACCAATGTGATGGCTTCGGTTAGGTGAACCTTAGTCTTTAAAGTTAGATCTTTTTTAGTACCTAAAGAGATATTTTTTCAATAGATTTTCCCATTATTGAGTTCCTGAGTACTGCTTGCATGGGTGTTGATGTTGGGTGGATTTAAGTAAAATGAAATTCTTGACATCTTCAGTCATTTCTCTATTTATTAGCCTATTTGTGAGGATTCTTGTCTTCTTTATGTGATGATGTAATACATACTGAAAGTTATAGTCTTTGCTCTTCAGCAGCTAGTGTGTTAAGTCTTCTGTGCTTTTTGGCAGGTAAGGTTGTGCCATCTATATAATGAAGGGTGTTAATAAAACTTCTCCCAATCCCGATGCTGTATTCTTCATCATCTACTCTAGCTTATTGGATTATGTATCCAGACTACAGACTGAATAAGTATAGTGAAAAGATATGATGTTGAGGCATACCTTTCCAGTTTTTAAATCGTCTAGTATCCACTTTATTCTGTTCAAATAATTCCTTATTGCTCTATGTGCAGGTTCTTCATGAGCACAATGAACTATCCTGGAATTCTCATTGATCACAATGTTATCTTTGAATTCTTATGATTCACACAGTTGAATGCCTTTATATAATCAATAGACATCTTTCTAGTATTCTCTGCTTTCAGTCATCAATATCAACAATGATATCCCTTGTGAATCTGGCTTGCATTTCTGGTAGCTTGCTGTTGTGAATGTACTGTTGCAACTGCTATACCCTGCTCTTTACTTATCCACTATATCTTATCCAGAATTTCACTCTAACAATAATAGTGAACAAAAATCTATCAAATAGTTTTTGAATTTACCATGTATGTCTGGCAGAAGTGAATGCTAATATATGAAGTGAGAATATTGCTGACTCTGATATTTAGAGGCAGGTGTCAATTTGGTTGGGAGATGATTCTCTGTAGTCTGGCAGTTACATAATGTTACAATCACCCTCCATTTTGTGATCTGCAATAGGTATCACTCATTTTACATAATTTGGATTTTTGCATAACCTGAATTTTGGAACCTATGTCAATAAGTGAGGGATAGGTGTAATTATAAATGAATAAACCAGAGATGTCATAAAAATGTAGCAACAAAAAAGCAAATGTCACAACAAATTAGAATACTTTATATTTGGATTGATCTTTTTCCTACTTTTTAATATTCTTTGCTTGTACAAATTCCCTAGTTATTTCATCACAATTAAGCTACTGAACAATATCTACTTCCATACACACTAAGGATAATGAATCTAGTCTTCCCTGAATCAGTTGTACATTTAGGAATCTTGAGTCTCTTTCGGGATGACAATAAATATTGGACTGCGCAGTTTGTGATAAAGTTAGGAATGTGTGTGTGATGGCTAGATTTTATGTTAATTTGATGGTATCTGTATGGAGGTAGGTGTGGTGTCTCACCTCTTAATCAGGAGTCGGTTGATACCTCATTGGGGGTGTGGTCTTTTTATTAGAGAGACACTGGGAACTTCTTTCTCTTTCTTGTTCTTTACCTTTCTGTTACTTGGATTCTATGTCTTTATCCTGGGGCAGCCCATATGGCCTGCCATCCCTGGGACCTGTTGGTACCCTGCCACATCCTGCTGAACTTGGATCCTCAGTACTCTATATTCACTGCTGAACTTAGATACACATAACTCTGTACTCACTGGAAGACTCCTGCTTCGCCTTTCTGTATCATTCACCTGCAACAGCTTAAGTCTAAAGAAGGCTAGCATTGGACCCATGAACTTGAGTCAGACTGGGTTGGGCTCCTTTCTTGATATGAAGTAATTTCTTATACATATATGAAGGTCACTGGCTTTATTTCTAGGATATTCAGCCTAAGACAATGTATAAAGCAATATAAGTATCTGGAAATACACATTGCATTTTATCCTCTATTGTAGAATTGTGAAGTAAAAAGTATTGCTTTTAGTATTTTAGTTTATACATGCACAAGTTTATTCCAAACTTACTTAAACACATCTCTGTGGTCAGTGGATAATCTTGCAAGTTCCCCTGATGACATATTTGTGTCAGTGTTATTGCTAGTAGGTGTCCTAAAGTTGGTTCTGACTTATAGTTACCTTATGTACAACAGGCTGAAACACTGTCTAGCTCTACACTATCTCCACAATTGTTGTAACACTTGAGTCCATTGTTGAGGCCACTTTATCGATCCATCTAGTTGAGTGTCTTTCTCTGTGGGATACAGAAGGATTTCTCCCAAGCTGTCTCCCCCAAATATATGCCAAATAGCTGCTTGCCAATGACTACACTTGGAGGTCATCAGAAGTAGGTCAGGGGTTATTCTCCCTGAGAGCTATCAGCCATCTAGAGCAAGGAGTCACCACTGTTTATCCCACAAAAAATAGAGCCCACTCCCTTCTGATAAGGATAGTAGTTGTCTGTTTCCTTGTAGGAGACCCCAGAGAGGTCAAACCCACCCAAGGATGACTAAGGCTAGGCTGCCATCTTGAATCTAGGATCCACCCATCTTGTCACATGCATATCCCCAATCCCTCCTCTTCCTGTTGCATGTATGTCCCTAGACCACCCCCTCTCATTACTGTATTACCTATAAGACAACCCCTTCCTGTGACGTATGTCCTCACCTGTAATTAGGGGGCTTGCATGTCCCCAGAGAATATAAAAAGCCTGGGTTAGCATTAAAGATCTCTCACTCCCTCCATGCAGATCACCAAGCAGGGCTGAGGTGAGTATGCTACTATGAATCACGTATGACCCCATTTATTTCAATACTTCTCTTATATCTCTCATGCTCTCTATAACTTTACTATGATCTTTACTTATTATCAGTGTACAATTGCACCTACCGGACCCGTAATGATGTGTTAGGGGCTGGCTTCCCCTGACATTTCTCTTTTCTATTGTTACTTTACCAAGCATGATGCCCTTTTCCAGAGACTGGTCACTTCTGACAACATGTCCAAAGTATGGGAGACAAAAGTTTGCCCTCTTTGACTCTAAAGAGCATGTGGAGGTATTTCCTCTAAGACAGATGTTTTTATTCTTTTGGCAGTTCACAATCCTTTCAACACTCTTCACAAACACTATTTTTCAAATCCATAAATTCTTTTCCATTAGTTGTTGTTCTTAGATGCCATCTGTTGGTTTCATCTCATAGTGACCCTATGAACAACAAAGTGAAACATTGCCCCAATGATACAATTGTTCAGGGGGGAAAGTTTCTAAAGAAGATCGGCTTCCTTAAGACTTTAAAGCAAGCAGGTCATAGTCATTGAGGCCTCTGTGTGGGCACGGCATTCTCTTGAGTATTCTGGGAACTCCTATCTTCCTCCCTGGAGGTGGGATACACACACTCTCTGCTTCACCCTCCTGTTGACAAGCCGCATGGGACCATGATGATGCCAGCCAGAGCCCAGGAGATGCTTCCACCACCTCTGGATCCACAAGACTTTCCACCCACGGGCCTGTAATCTTCCTGCATTCAGTATCGTTGCATGCGTTGCATGAGTCTGAAGAGGAATTTATAGATTGGTATCAGACATATGGGCTAATATCGGACTTATGGACTTGATCTGGACTGGGCCATGATGTTTTCTTAATACACAATTACTCTTTGATATAAAGCTCTCTCTTACACACATCTGAGTGTCTCTGGATTTATTTCCCTAGTCAACCCAGACTAACACAGAAGCTAATGAAGATGCTTTTATAGAACAAATTATAACCAGGGAGTTACCAATATGATCCAGGGAAGAAGGGACAATCAGAACAGTGACTTTCAAGGGGATCTTCTAGTTGAGCTCGATTCAAAGCAGAGAGATCAGCTCAGAGGGGTATGGGGACTAATTTTGGGTAATCTTGATAGACTTTTCCTAAAGATATAGAACAATCTTATTAGGAAAACGTTTTAACAAAATTGAACACACCATTGGTCAGTAAATGGGCCAGGAAAATGGTCAAGGAACGCTCTTCCCTCAGGACAAGGTGCGTGTTCATTCTTTGAGGGTAGCAAGGGTTTCCTTATGCGAATTCTGTTGGAAACCTTACTCTATCCATCTTCTATTCCTCACCTTGCCTCTTCAGAATTCCTTTTGCTCCCTGACCTCTAACAGCATTTCAAAGGAACGCACCTGAGTGCCTGAAGGATGTCTGACATGTTGTAAAGAGACTAGGATTCTTTGGGGAAGGATTGGAGACATGGAAACACCACCTTCAGAAGTATATAAAGTCCCTTCCGATTTATTCTATGTTCAATAGGAAGTTAAACTTGGAATTGTCTTTAGAGATTCACAAATATTTTTTCTTTTTACCTCCTGTAAACTTTTGTTGTTGCTGTTTCTTTCACCTGCCTATAAAATGCTGTCGCCGTTAAAATTTGAGTTTACCATAGAAATACATTTGAATAATGGAAAATAAATGAAGTTTATAAATCAGTAAAATTTATCAAATAAAATTTGCATTTAAATGTTGACACTAATCCAAACATATATATTTTAAAATTAATAAATAAAAGGTAATGATCTGAAGCATGTAATTTTGCTCCTCAGGTCTGAGATACTCAAAGAAATAATGTTCACAAAGCCGTTGGAAATAATGTAACTATTTTGTTGTTTGGTATTTGTCGGCGAGCCTTAAGCAGATCCCCATGAGTGTTTGTCCTCTTGAGATCATACTTAGAATCTCGAGTACTCACTGTCTGTATTTTGATGCTCTGTCTTCACAGTTCACTGCACTACTTACTGCTGACACTTAACTGATGGGAGAGCAACCCCAAAGTGTATGTTACAAGTCCAAGGGTGTGCTCAATCTGAGGCTGTATTTGCATTTGTGTGTGTAGGGCAAGACCAGATACATTAAGAGTCAAGTGATTATAGTGCCACCAGCGCATCCTTATTTGGCCAACAGGAGAGATTGAATGCTCAGGTTATACCCAAATCAGTCTGAAATGAAAACAAAAAAGTTATCAAAATATGAATTTATAAAATGTGCATTTTATTTCTTTGTGAAATTGATCAGTAAAAACGAAACTTACTCGATCCACACATTTATGTTTTGCATGTTAGATAAATAATAATATATCCAGTAGTTCATGTCTGCTATGTTAGTGTTGTATCATTCCCCATGTTAATGTTTTATTAAATACATGCTGGATTGCATTTGTATGTTTGTCAAACATTTGAAAGTTAAAGTAATATAAATGTTATTATTTATAAAATTTAGTACACAATTTTGCATATAAATAAATATGATCCAATTAAGCAGTAACTGGATTGAATTCATTGCCAAGGTTGACTTATTTGAATTTACTCAATTTTTATCAGTGGGACTGGAGTTCCCCATAGATTATTTACTAGGATGCAGGCAAGAGCGTATCTTGTATTTGA